>NC_133453.1:77266207-77926207 GCF_048565385.1 Saimiri boliviensis
CAACACTTCTGTCAAATACAACTAATAAGTGATACAAAGGGGTTTAATACATATCATATTTGCTTAATTTTCCTTGAAATTTCACATGAAAAATACATATAAAATTACTTAAAAAAGAATAAATTGTGGCATAGTGTCACAGGTATGTAGAAGTAGAAGAAAAGCTTCACCTGACCACAGTATACACAGATCGTCAATTACAATTCACCCACAGAACTAATGTACTTGAATTGGCAGGCTCACCCTTCCCTATTGACTATTGGGCATCAGAAAGTCAGCCTTTTAAATAATCACTCAGATTTACTGGAAACTAATAGTACCCTAATACCATACCACAACATAACATAATAAACTATTTACTTTAATTTTTAATAGATAAAAATAAATCCCAACATGATTATTTTGGTAATCTGGAAAATCTACCACCCATATACAAACAAACAAGATTACTTACTGTAAATGACATAACTTCACCTGTGAAAAATGTAATTACCAACTTGAATAAATTTATAACATTCTGACATGATTTTCAATCATATTGTTTGACATACTTAGGTTTTAACTGAGATTTTTTTTTTTAAATAGGAGTGAGGCCCAAGATAGAAATATTGCTCCTTGTAACTGTTCTAAGTAGTTTCTACCTTCCTCAAATTTCCAATACTCATTTTTGCATGCTATAAAAGAATAGACAGGCTAAACCTACTTAGCTTTGTGTTATCAATCGCCCAGGGAGAGTATGATGCTTCTAAATGTCAGACTGAAAGAAATAAAAATATTTAAGTGATAGAAAAATGGTAACTCATAAGAGGGTATTAATATATACGTTTTGGTAGTGTTAGTGACTTAATAAGAGGAGCCCCTTGCAGAAGAATTTCAGTAAGGCAAGCATACTAGGTAAGAAAGAATCGCATTTCCCCACTAGGAAAAAAAAATGTTTTCTCTTTTAGTCAAATGAACAGTATGTCAAGCATCACATCTATAGACTTTTAAAATGAAATAATTATGACTATGCTTATCTCTGATCTCAGGAAGAAAATTAGTCTAGATAAATTTAAAATATAAAATTCATATCATTTTAAATGATACCCTAAGTAAAACAGTTGACATTTCTCTTAAATAATAATTTTTTAAAACATGCAATAAATTTAGCATCTCACCTGTCCAGCAACAGCACTGAAGTAAGCATACATGGTGTCATCAGCTGAGGAATAAGGGTCTGAATATGCTGGGTACCCAGAGTATCCACCAAGGATCACATCTGGACCTGCTCCTGGCATCTGACTGTTAAAATTTCCAAACTATAAGAGTGAAAGGGGAGAAGGTTGGTAATACAAATATTACCTATTATCTATAAAAGTGGATTAAAAGAAATCATCAGAAGGACATCAAAAAGTAAACACAGTTTCCAAAAGCTTCTAATCTTAACTATCTATCACAAAAACTTTAACTACAAAGTGCTAGATGTCCTACATTAAGACATAATTCAATTCATTAACTTATATTACCCAGTATTAAAATAAGTGTAAAAGAAAAAAGAAAGTTACTAGCCTTTAAGAACCTAATTCAACAGAAGTACATGAGGCACAATTTTTAAAAATGTTTACTATCATCCCCGAAGTAAACAAAAAGAAGAAGAAAAAAAAAAAGAAATGCAAGATTTTACCTAAAGTAAAACTAAGAAGTACACCTTAAGGCACATACTTAAAAGAATACATGGGTAAATACAATGAAATTGTGACCTAATGGGAAAACGCTCTGAGCTGAAACACGACTTCCACCAGAAAACTTTCTTAAAAAGCAAGATGACAAAGAAAAGATTAATAAAATAATAATTCCAACCACAGACTAGGTATAATCATTATCCTCTTCAAAATGAATAATAAACAAGAATATCAATAACAATAAGCAACTAATATTTATTAAGCGATTTTATATACTAAGCATTATTCTGTTGCCCAGGCTAGAATACAGTGGCACAATCAGAGATTACTGCAGCCTCAACCTCCTCCTGGAGCTCAAGTGTAATCAAATATATATGGACAATCTGACCCTGGAAGCTACACAGTTACTTATTTACTGCTATGGCTCTCTTCATTTCTTTTCACTTTGGGAAATGGTATACATTTTTAATACCTTAAAAAGGCATTTTACTTAGCATTTTTAGGAGGAAGTGATATCAAGATTATTCACAAGTAGTTTGAACAGCTGCAAAAAGAGAAGTGAGGGCGAGTTAATGGAGGAAGTATTGGAGCTCTAAGAAATGTGTTTGGAGAGGTGGTCAAAATCTAGATTATGAAGCAATGAGGTCTGAGAAAGAAAAAAAACAGTAAACATTAAAACAGAATATATTAAAAATCAAAAATAACTCTTTGAAAAGAAGAAAAGAGACTGACCAGGAAAGAACAGGCCAATTACAGAAATAAAAAAAGGATATATAATCACAAATAGAATTTGAAAGAAATATATATTTAATACATCTGTACATAAGTATATGATATATATAAACAAATGTTATGAATATCTTTATACCAAAGTATTTGAAATTGGGATAAATATAGATGAAAAGGAACTTATAAAAGTACCTAAATTACTAACATTGACTCAAGAGAAAAAAAAAACCTTCCTACTTTTAATAATGGCAAGCTAATTTGAACCACCCTAATACTGAAAACAAACAGTTTCATTAAGCATTATTTTAACATCTTCTCAAGAGTACTGATAAGAGGAAACTTCCAGGCCAATATCTGGGGATAAAGCTAAACCCACAGGTAAAAAATTAGCAAAATTCCCAAAACAGCTTTTACTCTGAGAACATGTGGCAGTAACAGATACCTGGGCTTTGGTTTTAAGACCTCCAGGGACATGGAGGACAATGAAGTCCTAGCCTATATCCTAGAATTTAAATGTAAGGTTTATTGGTGACCCTCCTTATTTTAAGCTTTGCAAAAGGAACAAAAACTGAAAAACGTTTTCTTGAAAAGAGAAGACAAACAAAGTACAATTACATTGGTGAAGAGCTAATGCAGAGATGGTGCCACAAGAGTGGCTATGGACCCTTAACTGCAGCATCTCCATTTGTGAAGGACAAACACAACTTGTTTTGTTAACCAAAGTCAGGCAAGCAGTATTGTATGAAGAATCTGTCCTTAGGAATAACCTTTAATCTAGTTTCCCTTCCCAATTTGCAACATTAACTTTCCCAAATCCCATAATTTGAGCACCTGGTGGTCAGATTAATGACGATTACAAATTCTTTGCCACTCCCCTTGTCCAAAGCACAAACTATTTCTCCACTTCCTTCAATACAGGCTGGGCCTGTTTCAGCCTTATCTGGTAGAAAACAGTACAAAAGGCATCATGGCGGTTTCAGATTTAAGATTTTAAGAGGACTGGCAGCTTCTGTTCTCTCTCTTAGAACCTGACTGCCATGCTATGAAGAAGTGGAAGAGCCATGTGAAAGGGCCCATATGGAGGAGAACTGGGGCCCTGGCCAACAAGGTTCATCCCTAAACATGGTTTACATAAATTTGTATTTCAAGTTGTCCTCTTAATAGTTTCAAATTAGTCAAAATTGATCATTATTATTACTAATAGGTAATGTGATTAAAGAAAGGCTTAGACAATATTTTCATGTCCAAGCCTTTCGTGTTGTTTTGCATGCTTTTGAATCTTTACTATTTCTATTTTGTGATGGCTTCAGTTAAAAGTAGATCACATAATCTATAACTTGAGAGAATCCCACATATATTAACTGTAATAAGTCACAATCAGCTGAAAAGAAACAAGTGAGAGGCCAGCATACAAAACTCGATCTCATCCCTCAGGACATTATCAGAACCAAAGAAGTTTCTTTAAACATTTTGCTTCCCTCCCCTTAAAAGATTTTTGAAAAACTATATACCCTTTTCCCATATTTTATATTGACATATAAAGTTTTTAAGTTTAAATAGTTGTAAAGAATACGATGACCAACATATTGTAAATCTTGACATTTAAAAAATTTTACATCACTCTTTGGAAAGTACATACTTTTATATGTGTATATATATATATATATGCACACTATTATAGTATGTATTACTATATATAATATTGTGTATTTTATAGTGTGTACACCATAGTATGTATTATATATAATACAAAATATGTATACACACAGACTACTACAGTGTATATTACTATATAATACTTAACGTATTACTTAATATATTATTCATAAGCAACTTAGTGTGTATATTATATAATAGTGTGTAAATATAAACAGTATGTATTACTACATAATAGTGTATGTATAAGCATATATATAATAGTGTATATATAATGTAAAATAGTATAACACACATACACAGTACCATATATAGTAATACACACTATAATAGAGTATACAATACACACACACACACAGTGTCATCTATACACTATGATAGTCTGGTACTTGCTCCCTCCATTTTTAAACAGACCTAAAAAGGCTATTACATAAAATTTACAAGTTTTATGTTTTACTTTTTGAATTTTTTTTTTTGCTATTTCTTGTGTGAAAATCTAATCTGTGTAAGTTTTTGTGCTTAAATTGTGCTTTTATTATTGAAAACTCTGAAGCCTGTATAATACAACATGTACAATAAAAACATGTAACAAAGTTTTAGATTTTGTTTCATTTCCTGTGACCAAAATGAGCAATGAAGAAAAAGAAAAAAAAAATGTCCTTTACAATTGAGTTATAATTTTTATTAGTATACAATTAGTTTAAAAAATTACAATTTTGATAAACAATACTCAAAAGAAAAAAGTAAATTATCTATTGGAAATGCATCTCCTACAGACATAAATCATGCACTTAATTAGATAAAAGTATACTATCAAAACAATTAGGTCCAGCAGCTAACATTTTACATTTTGTTAAAAGAATATAAGAAATATTAATAAAGTATAGGTTGCCTTTATTTACCATGATTTATAAGTCTCAACTCTCTTATTAATATACTCCTATTAAAGAAATTATGTAAGTTTTATCCCCAAATTTTATCCAATGTATCTTAAAATATTTCAATTACATTTTTTTAAATCAGTGCCTCTAATCTATATTGCTTCTCTTTCCAGCTATTAATATTGAGCATAACAGCTGAAAATAGCTGTTTATTTCAAATACATGGAAAAGGGAATTTAAATGCTCAAAACATATACAGACTTTTTTTTTTTTATTATTATGTTGTGGAACTCTCCATAAAGTTCAAGCCCTCTGACAAAAGTTGAATAAGGAAGCAGCAAATTATTTGAATGAAAATGTATTATTCTTGCCACATCACTTTATCATATATATATATGAATTCAGAGCACACCAACAAATGTAAATATATCACACTTCTAACAGATAGCTTCAACCAAATGAAAATAAGTATAAGCTAGGGACATTTTAAAAACCCTACAGGTTTATGCTATCTTGACTAATCTTTGAAGGGGGTTTTACATTCCCTTAGGCACTTTAAACTTCCTTACTAAATTTAAGGAATGAGGAGGGGTAGGCATGACAATGGAAGGTGCCAGAGGGAATTGAGGCAAGTCTGAATTTCAAGCAAATCAATTTTAGGAACGAATACATGTGAAAGTTGAGGACCTGGAAATTCATACCCTAAAACAACAACAAAAACCATGAACTCCCAGGGGTAGGAGTAACTCTTTTGAAGACCACAACCATAGCCCTAAGTCAAGTCCTATGTTAAAAATCAGTAAAACACAATTTCTGTTTCTAGGTAAAAAAACAAATATAATAAAAATAGAAAATATATTATCTTCTACCCACACCGCAGTGGATCAAACTAATGTTAACTTTGTTAACACAGCTCGCTCACTGCACTTTGGAGATCACTGACATCAATATTAAAGGTTTGGGTTCCTTTCTGAAAATAAGTGGGTAGCTACCAGGACACTAGGATTACAACTTGCAACTCCCAAAGGTGATGTAGGATAAAAGTTGAAAGAAAGTTGTAAGTCAACTTGCCCCTGCCTGGGGTCGAGGGAGAAAGTCTGAACAGATTGCCCTTCGAATAACAGTAAAGATTAGGTGTCATTTACCATACACCTTAATTTATTCATAAGGAACTTAAAGAACAAGAAGTGGTTAAGAAATTCAGAAAGAGGATCTCTAGCAACACCGAGTGAGGGGCGGGGGACTGATGGACCACAAAAGGTTACTGGAACAAAAAGAGGGCGGCTTGTTCCTCCATTCCAGGAAATAAATTTCCAAATACACATTACTCCCTCGGCTCCACCAGGATGCTCCTCGAGGGACCTCAAGAACGCCTGAGCTCCAAGTCACCCCAGGGTCAACGCCCGCCCCGACCCTGGTTCCCAACATCCCCTGAGTACCGGCGCTGCTGAGTACCAGGCACGGACGCAGGGAGCAGGAGCCGCGGGCGTACCCGCACGCTGGCACCGCCCCCGGGGGCGCCACATCCCGCGAGGGAGAGAGGCACGGCCAAGCGGCTGGGACTCACCTCTCCTCCGTATCCCGGGTAGGCCATGAGGAGCGCAGCGAGCGTCACACTCCGAGTCAGCGTCGCTGTGCAGGGAGGAAAGCAAAGGTGCAGGTGCAGGGAGTTGCAGCTGCAGGTGAGGCTGAAAGACGCACTAACGGCACAGTTCACTCCTCCGAACCCGCCCCCTACCGCAGTCCAGCCCCACCCCGCCCGGTTCCGATTGGCTGAGTCCCGCACTTCGGAGCCAACTCTGCTGTAGTCCGCCCCTTCCCTCAGCCTAGCCTCACCCATCTCTGCCCTGATTGGCTACACCCGCCGGGAGGCCAGCCAGTCCCTGCTTATTGGCTCGCTCAGGTTCTCGCGCTCTCTCCTTCTAACTCGCGAAGAAGCCTTTTGTTAACTTCCCATTCTCTTTGGAAAGGTCTCCAAGCTTTCAGCTGCTCAAGTTACTTTTCTTTCTGGAAACCCCAAACCGGCAAGTCTGTGACTTATTTAAACCCATTCCTCCACTCTTTTGAGCTGGACTTCAAAGCCCCATCTGTGAATTTCAAAGTTTGCAGTTACATTTACTTTTGTAGTGTTGATGTCACATCAAAACTTTGCAACCAGTACCACACCCGTGCTCTCAGAGGAGTGCTTCTGTGCCAAAACCCACTTGAGGCCACATTGTATGAACAAGTTATCAATTTTGTTTAGTAGATAAATGGTGACCTGAATTGTGAGATTTGGCAAATAAAAAACAAAAACAAAAACAAAAACAAAAACCATATCTAGTTGAATTTTATTTCCAATTTTTTTTTTTTTTTTTTTTTTTTTTTTTTTTTTTTTTAGTGTAAAGATGTCCCAAATATTGCACAGGACATGAATATATACTAAAAAGTTATTTGCTGTTTATACACTGATAATGTAGAAGGTGTCCGGCACATAATCTCAATCAACCTTTGGGCAAACTCTTGTTAAATGTTCAATTACTTTGACTTATTAAGTAATAGCAATGGACAAGTCTGATTTATCTCTGGAGCTCAAATGAATTTTGTAGCTCTGACTTTAAAAGGACAGGGAAGCTGTAGAAATAAAACCAACCAAATAAAAAGATCAAATGATATTATTTTGAGTTATCTCTGAAGAACAAGAGAAGGGCTAACATGTTTCTTAAAAATAAGGCTGTTAAAAAAAAAGTGTTAACTGCTCACAAAGGAAATCAACCTTGCAGAGCTAAGTATCTATTTGAAAAATAGAAAATGGCCTTATTGATGCAACTGCATTTGTGTAGTTGGGAGTTAAGTCCCCATGAATTTCTTGCCTTTCTGCACATTTAATTTCAAATATACTATTTCCTGCCAGGGCAAAGTTTGGGTAGGTTTGCTATGCTACAGAGGAGGATGTTAGACCTTGTGAAACTGTTCTCAGAGGAAAAGGCAGAGAGAAAGGAAGATTGCTGATGTGGAAGCCACTCTTGGGAAAGTGTAAGTTTCTTCAATATTGTAAGAAATACTTAAGCCACTAAAGTTAAATTATTGGCATAAATATATAGACGGGAAGAGTAAAACCTACTTGATAAGAGGCAAAAAAAAGGCATGGCTTATGAAGGTATCAAGTGAGCAAGCACAGAAAGAACAAAGCGTTGCAAAATTTTATTCCAAGTGATTAACTACATATTCAAAGAAATGCTTAGAAGGGATTGAGTGTTTGCATTTACAATATTAGTCTAACTCTGGTCAAAATTTGTGTGCATCTTTTCATGAAAATAGCCTTATTGATGCAACTGCATTTATGTAGTTGGGAGTTAAGTACCCATGGGTTTCTTGTCTTTCTGCACATTTAATTTCAAAGATAATATTTCCTGCCAGCGCAAAGTTTGGGTAGGTTTGCTAGCAGCCTTCTTAGGACTTTCCTAAGCATGGAGTTCTTCCAGTTGCATAACAAACCCAAAACATGTACAGCCCCCATCTAGCAGCTCCTCTTCACCCCGTGGGATTTTGGAATGAAAGGAATCTATGGAAGTATGAAGCTCATGCTGCCTATTGTCCTTGGAGTAATAAAGTTCTTTGTATCTGACTCAGGAATCTAATGCATTCTGCCAACTTCCATGAAACTGTGGCACTCTACTTGTTTGTTTACGAATAGGGTAAAATATCAGATCCTTCACAGTTCCCGATTCTTAACTTAGAAAAAGGGTTACCAAAGAAAGTTCCTACCATGAAGATGCAGAGGAGGACTTCGAACAACACAACATCTCTCTCCCTAAAGCTAGTGTTTCAAATTATAAATTTTCTAGTATAAAAATTCAAATAAGCCTGTAGCGTTATTTTTTTAATAATAGTAATGTTAATTTGTCTCCATGAGTCAAGTTAATACTATGAACAATAGTATTTTACAAAAATATCATGTATAATAAAAAATTGCTTTTTAAATATTTAATTTTAATAAAATCCTCTTTATCTGATAAAATAATTATAGAGTGAATACTGTGTACCAGGCACTGTGTGTTGTGAAGTGTTTTTGCTCAAAACAAGTCTATTTGGTATATGCTATTATTCCCATTTCACAGATGTGAAAAGTAAGGTGGAGAATTGTATTTCATTTACCCACAACTGCAGTCACATAGTGACTAACAAAGCTGAGAGTTCAGCTGCAGAATGTGGTCTCTTAAATATTTTATGTTCCCTTTCCTTTCCACCCCCAACCATAGTACTGTATTTCAGAATATAATAAAAGTATTCACACCAAAAAACAAAAAAAGTCTTTAAAAGTTTTTAAATGGCAGTGGAAAATATAACTAGAGAAATAGTCAAGGAAATGCATTGTTTTGACCAAGATTAGCCAATTTAATTACTTCTGTTACACAGGATACATGCTTTCTGGTGACCATAAACCTTACAGGATTATGTCTAACTGTGGAATTTCTTCTGAACCTTGATGGCATTGGTCTTATCATAAGTTTAGATATTCAATTAACTGGCACATTTACCGGTAAAATACAAACAATAAATTAATTGCAGTTCTTTTTCCTATCTGTTACCACCTCATTTTCTCTTTTCCACTACATAAGTGAGGGAGAGACAAGAGTCACAGCTCCTCAGCAAATTTAAGTCACAAAGCCAGAGCCTACATTTCTCATATAAATCATATATATGTAATAAATAAGAAATACCAGCTAATGAAAATCAACGTTAATGGAATTTATTTTAAATCACTAAGAAATTTCATTTAGATAGAATAATTCATTTAGTCAACAATTATATATTGAACATATATGATGTAACACCACTTTAGATGTGGAAAACATACATCAATACGAGGGGAAGAATGTCCTTGCTTTTCTGGAGCTTACATTCTAGCAGGGAGAACAGACAATAGTAAGTAAAGATAATGAATAAGTCAATTATAAACCATATGAGAAGATGATAAATGCTATGGAAAAATAAGGAAACCTAAGTCAAGGTTAAGGGTAGGGAGATTGTAGAGTAAGTTCCAGCTCTAAATTGAGTACTTGGGTAACCTTATTGAAAAAGCAAGATTTGAGCAAAAACTTAGAGTTTATGAATGAGTTAGACACTTTGTAGATATCTATAGGAAGAGATTTCCACAAAGTAGACTTAAGGTCATACAGCAAAAGCTTGCCTGACCTATTTGAAGAATAGCAAGGAAGCCAGTGAGCCCAGAATAGTTTGAGCAAAAGGGAGAGTAGTAGGAGTGGTTGCAGAGCAGGGACGTTGGAGCCGATCATGCAGGGCTTTACGGACCGTTGTAAGCACTTTCTTTTATACTGTGGGTGTGATACAGAGCCACTGAAGAGTTTGGAACCTAAGTGGAACATGATACGATTTAGGACGGCTCCTTCTTTCAGCTGTGTTGACAATAGACAGAAGGGGGTTAGTGTAGAAACAAGATCTGTTAGCAATCTGTTGGTAATCTAGAGATGATAGTGACTTACTAGGGTATAGCAGTTGAGATAGTGAGAAGTAGTGAGATTATTATTCTTTTTTAAGGTATAGCCAGCAGAGTTTACTGATAATTTGGATTTGCCCTTCAATGACATGGTGAAGACTGGAGGAAGAGCAGTTTGGGATAGTGCCAGATCAAGAATATCGGACATGTTAAATGTGAGACGCCTGTGATACTAAGTGACTATGTCAGGACTGTTGATCTAAGAGGTTACCTGGAGTGAACAATTTCTGGTGAGGGTGCCTACCAACCACTCAGCATTTGCGTCTTCGCAGACCTTTCTCCACTGGATACATAGGCAGCAAGTGTTGACAAGTGGCAAAGAATTTATTTTTAAAGAGGGAGGATTCCTCCAGAATGGTCCTAAATAACAAATTGCTGATGCGGATAATGAAAGTGAACGGGGCCTAAGAAATTAAGGCCTCTTTGGGCATCATTGATTATAAAAATTAATGATTAATATAAATAATTTTATGATTTAGAAGATTAAAAGTACAGCCCATTACATATGCAAAATAATTCTGACAACTTCTAAATCCATATAACACTTGAGAAAGTACATACACAGTGTCTGTTAGCTCAGGCTGCCGTAACAAAATACCATAGACTGTGTGGCTTAAACAAAAGGAATTTATATCTTACAGTTCTGAAGACAAAGCAAGCGTTCTGGTGTCTCTTTTTATAAGGGCAGAATTCTCATCATGAGGACTCCACCCTCATGACCTCACCTAAACCGAATTATCTCCTAAAGATCTATTTCCAAATGTCATCCCATGTGGGTGGTTGGGGTTGCAGCATGCAAATTCGGGGAGGGGAGCAATTCAGTTCATAGCACACAAAATCTGAAAGTTGAAAAAAAGAGACACTTGATCATAATGTTCACTGTTGTGCTGTCACTTTGATCCACCCTAGTATTTATCTCTCTTATGCTAAAATCAACTGGATTTCCTTAATTGCATTTTCAATATTCCTTTAAATGGATTTCCTTAATTGATCAACACACACTAATTACCATACTTTTTCCAGAAATTATTCATTGTGTTTTTAATATGGAATAATGAAGGCTTATATGTGTTATTTGCATAAGACATAAAAATATGACAGTATCAAGTGAAGCCATACAGTAATAATTTTAACTAAAAGTTCTTCCTTTCAATATCTGTCTAAGGGTTACTGCCCACCAGTGAGGACAGAGGAAAAATAATAAGCATGCCAAATAAGACAGAAATAAATATTATTTATCATTTATTACCTCAAGCAGCCGCTTGAGAAACTGACCTTTCTTCAGTTAAGCTCTCAATAACACAGTTTTCTGTTTCTAATTCTGAAAATACTAGTACTCTTTTGGCAGGAGTACAAACTCCAAAGCAATTTAATAATAGTGCATTTTAGCATAAAACTGTTATCAAGGCTCTTCAGAAAAGTGATGATTGGTATGCTTTCTGCGTATATACATACTCACTTTGATTATTAAGTCCATTAAGCAATTTGGATTCAATGAAAACTTCTTGAGAAATTATATATACGTATATAATGTTGATCACAATATGTGCCACAACAAATGCTGAATAAGAAGAGCATTTTAGTACGACTAAAAGCCTCAATAAGTCGTCTACTTTTCAGGCAATATCAGAAAAATACCTAACTTAAATTTTAAATCCAAGTTGCAGGCTTTTGAATATCATTTAGACTGTACTTAGATAACATGGGATGATATACCCACAAAGCTGTCTCTCTAGAAAGATATAAATGAAATATGTCAAATTCTTTTTTGTTGGTGCTTATCCCATTGGTTAGTAACTCGCTTCTGTATAGTGTCAGTTAAGTTAGAGTAGTCCTGTTACAAAAAATTAAAAATAGTTTCATCAAAAACATAAAAGCGGCCCAATTCTTAAATATATTATTAGCTTACTAAAAGATGAGATCATTTCATTTCCACATTAATCCTCAGGTGTTTCGTGCATGTGTAAAAAAATAAGACTGCTCCCCTTCATATTTATGTAAAATTGTTGGTGGAAATAAAACTGTTAATAAAAACTTTAAAATTACAACTTATTCTTTTATATAGCACTTGGTATTTTTCACAGCTACTTTGCATGTTATCACATTTGACCTTCGCAACAATCTTGTGAAATAAGTAGCACCAATTACATTTCAAGAGGAAACTAAGTTAGTAATAGCTTGCATTGTGGATGTAGACACAGATCAAAGCAGTTGCAAAATATTTTTAAAACAAAATATGAACTGATTATTTTTCATGTTCAGAAAATGGTACACAAAATCTGAAAGTTGAAAACAGGAGACATTTGGTCATAACGTTCACTGTCCTGCTGTCACCTTGTGCTACACAATTACCAGTGCTTGGGTAGTTTTGAATGAATGTGAGTGAATGAGTCCTATTCTTAGAGCCTTTAATGTTACTTAAAACCTAAGAATTAAACCGTAAAACACTTCATTGCTTGAGTTATCCAAAATTAGAAACTGAAGTAAAAGAAAAAAAACCTTGGTACTCTCCTGGTACAAAAAGAAGTAAGAATTGTGATAGGTACTAATGTAGATGAGGACCCATGATCTGTTATGGGTGGGTGGAATGAGCCCAGTTCATGCACCCCCCGAGATCTGCTCAACTTAGTTTACCTTGAACACTTAACTTTGTTTTCTGTCTTTTAGCCATAAAGCTCAGTTGCTGCGCTGCCACTTTCACCAGAAAGAGCAGATGGCACATTCAGACACAGTAATTGAGGGACTGTAAGAAAGTCACTATTTGCAAAGGTGTTAACATAAGTAAGACACACCAATCAGGCCTGATATAGTTAGTGTCTGAGTGCAAGCAAGGTTGAGAACCCATCACCACCATCAGGCAGAAGGTGCAAGGCAAGAAAGCAGTATCAAAACCTGAGTAGAATTATTGTATCAAGAGGCTCCCCTGACACATGACTTTTAGTACTCAGATGCACCATGACCTGCATTAAGATTAGCCTAGGGAATAAATACCAAAACCTCACTCTTCTCCCCACCTCTGATTTCCTGCTAGTGTTTCCATTGGCTGAATCTGATCAGAAGCTAGAGGAAAAGGGAGCTCATTGATACAGTTCAAAAAGGTCAGCCTCCCCAGGCACACAACAACGTAGAAAAAGGTGAAAAGTAGATCTTTATGGGCAGGTGGAAAATGTCAAGCACACTGAAGAAAAAGAAATTCCAGAATGTAAATTCCCAACCCTGCCCAAATTAAACAACTCTTGAGTTAAGAGTTTCAACCCATGAAATTGTTCTGTAAGGTAAACCAAAAATTCAGATAAATTGCATAAAGTAGATATGTATAGAGTAATTCAATGATTATGTATAGAGTAATGTATAGATATGTATAGAGTAATTCAATGATTATGTATAGAGTAATGTATAGTAATTCAATGATTATGTGTAGAGTAATGTATAGATATGTATAGAGTAATTCAATGATTGATCTGTATTTAATTAAATCCAAATGAAATTCCAGAACTTAAATTCCCAACTCCGCTCAAATTAAGCAACTTTTCAATTAGGGTTTCAACCCATAAAATTGCTCTGTAAGGTAAATCAAAAATCCAGATAAATTGCATAAAGTAGACATTTATAGAGTAATTATATTGAATGATTAATCTGGGTTTAATTAAATCCAAATACTTCACTGAGCAAGTTGGCTATATAGAAGACAGAAAGAGAGAGAGATACTTAGGTTTTTATTCAGCTTCCATGATTACAGTAAGGACTTGAGCCACCCATTGCAAAAGGCATTATGGCAACCAGCCCAAAAGAAAGGGAGAGGAGATGGGAGAGGAAAGGAGGATGCTACCTAGCAACAGAATCTTCAGGCAAGAGTTTGCTCATAAAGAGTCTAAGAAAATGGTAGTGATTGATATCAAAAAAATAATAAAATGAGAAGAAGATACAAAAAATGGTTGAGTAGGGACATGGAAACCATTTGGTATATGGATAACAAAGATAAAGTCATCATGTGTTTGATTTCCTATGTAAAATATCTTTCTGTACATTG
This sequence comes from Saimiri boliviensis, assembly GCF_048565385.1. Lineage (NCBI taxonomy): Eukaryota > Metazoa > Chordata > Mammalia > Primates > Cebidae > Saimiri > Saimiri boliviensis. The sequence goes on from NC_133453.1 coordinate 77,280,665, forward strand.
TTTTAAGTAAATCTACACATCAATAAATAAATGTTTAGAAGGAAACAAAACTAATTTCTGTTAGAAAGGCATTGCCTAAAATATAGCTTTTCGAGTATAAATTTGAAAATTTAAATTATTTTTGAACTCAACTTTGAACCGTTAACTAAGTAAAACATATAGGTCCAGGCTATGAGTCTATCATAGTATTACAATAATGAAAAAAATCAGCTGATATTCAGATCTTAAATTTCAATATTTTTCCTTATTAATATTTAGGAAACATCCATGTAGGAAACTATCAGCTAACCATGTTATGCAGATAATAAATTAATACCAGTGTAAGAGTTTGGACAATTTCTCTTTATTCACATTTTATACTTTTAACTTTGTTAATACTGATTTCATTCATTCACACACACATTCTGATTTCAAGAGAATAGTTTAATTGGTTCTAGTCGTTATTGTCCATGCTAATTCTAGAAGAAACTGCAATAAAAAACCTAAGGAATTGACAATTGACTCCAAGTTCATTTTGTTGGCAATATGACATTGGAATATATAATGCGCTTTCTTTAATCAGAGTTCCTCCTTTGCAAAATGAGCATACTCTCTATCAGAAGATCACTAAGTCCTCTTTATGACAGGAAATCCAACTCAATATATCTAAATAAGAGAATTTATTGGCTCATGTAACTCCAAGTCCTGCACTAGCTTTAGATTAAGTTTCATCTGGCTCCGAGGACCCACATTTCTCCAGCCGTCCCTTCTGCCTCCATTCTTAGGACATAGAGGGATGCCCCCTCCCAACCCTTGACCCAACCATAACTCACTGTTACAAATAACCACAGGGAATTTCCACTTTTATTTCTCTGGTTCTTTTTTTTTTTTTTTTTGAGACGGATTCTTACTCTGTTATCCAGGCTGGAGTGCAGTGGTGTGATCTCAGCTCACTACAACCTCCACCTCCCAGGTTCAAGCAATTCTTCTGCCTCGGCCTCCCCAGTAGCTGGGTTGACAGGTGCCTGCCACCACTTCTGGCTAATTTTTTTTTTTTTTTGTATTTTTAGTAGAGATGGGTTTCACTATGTTGGCCAGGGTGGTCTTGAATTGCTAACCTTAAGTGATCCACCTGCCTTGGTCTCCCAAAGTGCTGGGATTTCTCTGGTTCTAATTAGGCCCCATGGACATAGCCAGGGAGTGGAGTATTTTGATTAGGTTAAACTAACCAGGCTCTAGCTCAACAGCTGGGAAAGGGGTCAATCCTACACAAAGACAGTTTGAGGATGAGGAAATGGGTGATTTTTCCAGAAGAAAATCTAGGAGCAGTTTTACCGAAAACAGAAGGAATGAATACTGAGCAAGAGAAAACAACAGGCCCACTCATGGAGTTGTGAAAATTAAATGTGGTAACATATAGAAAGCCCAGGAAAAGCATAGGTATATATCTTTATTTTCCTAACATCTCCTAGCACATGGTAGGCATTTGATGTTCATTTATTCACTAAATATGCATTGAATACCTCCTGTATGCCAGACTCTACACTACTATTGAGGATTCAAAAATAAGGAAGACATGTTGCCTGTCCTTGTGAAGCTCATAGCTTATTAGGAATGGCAGATAAATGAAAATGCAATTGCAACAAAGTGAGATGAGTGAGGTGGCTAGAGTTAAGTTCAGAATGCCATGGAATCACAAAAGGAAGGTGCAGGGAAGTGTAACATAGGAATAGTCATAAGAACAATCCCTATAAACATCCTCAGTACATATTACCTTGTCCCTTACCTACAGACGTTTACACTGTTACCCCCTGATTCTGTAGCAGAAGTATCTTGGGCCCTGAGCAGCTTAATTTTAAATGATTTTTTTCTGAAGCTTGGGGAGAACATTAGCAGTAGACGTAATGAAGTAGAAGGTTATCTTCTCTGCCTTTATAAAATATGTTTTAAGTTTAAATTATAGCTTTGATTTTACCTTCATAGTGGGAAATATAGATTATCTCCCTTTTCTGTTAACTGATCAAAAAAATCTATAATTATACATAGCTACAATTTCGTTTAACTCAATCAGCTTAATTTGTTCCCATGCAGTTAAGATCTGATAGTTAAAGCCCCACAAGGTGGCGGCAGAGGAAATGTCATCTGTGAGCAGCTGTGCAGAGAAGCCTCAGGAAGGAAGCAAGGGAAGGCTTTCCCACTTACACCTTTCTGAGAATGGCATAGATAAGACAATGTCTAGGATTTGGCCTGAGCTGCTTCCTGTCTGCTACCTCCTCAGAGGAGACACCGTGTCATCAAGGTTCGAGGGAATAAGATGAGCCTTAGGCAGTAACTGACCTCATCTGAGAACTTTGATCAGCCTCCAGAATTCCTTTTTTGAGATAAGTTTCAGGTTTTCTCTATGGTTTATTGTGGGTGTTCCACAATTATTAAATGTTAACGTTACATTTAATTGGTAATTAACAGCATGCAGCACATTTGTGACCACACAAGCAGTCTGTTCTTGAAATGAATAAAGCATTCTGAAATATCTATCAGGTATCACTCACAATCCACACATGCTGCCTTATTTAGTTTTGTCTATTAAAATTATAAATACTTCATCTTTAAGTATTTTTAAATAGATTATATGGAGTAACAAAATAATTTGGATCACTCTATCATTTAAAAACCTCTCACATAGGATGAATATGCCCCTGGCGACTCTTACTGCATTTCAAGGAGAAAGGATGAATGAAATGAAATCATCTGGTGGGGGCAGGGTTCTAAAATTTTCAATGAGTTCTAAGGATGAGGAGGGATTATGCGATCTCCCTAAAGCTGCTAAATCTATACAACCTCAACACAAATACTCAGATAGAAAAATGAAACACTTAGCCTATTTATTGGGAATTCAGAGGAAAAAAAGTTAATTATTTTAGGAATAATCAGAAAATATATTTTAATATGCAGTATGCATTTACATTATGAAATATGGTACAATTTGTGACCTTTATAAATAGGGGTCTCATCTCCTCATTCATTTACTGGCTTTACTCATCCATTCTTTCGTTTATAACAGTAGTAGCATGAAAGAATTGAAGTACCTTTCTCACCTTCAACAAAGTGGTATATAGGTTTCAGAGCTTGCTCAACTTTTCTAGCATTTAATTCTATGAAAAACTGATGGTAAAGGCAGCTGCCTGCTCTGAATTCATATTGGTACTTATTGAGTATATATAAATGTAAGGCAATCTAAGAAAGGCCTGATACCATATTTCTGTTTTTGTGAGAATTCTTTGTACATCATGTTTTGATCTCCTATCAGAGACTTTCAAACACCGTTCCAAAAATGTGTATTCCCAAAATATGAATTCTTTGTAAAATGTACTCTTTTTGTAATAGAGATGGGACCCAGCGATCTACTCACTGAGCCGCCCTCCATCACCATCTTAGGGATGTATCACTAAGTCAAATTAAGTCACCTCAGTTTAAATATTAGTCACCTAGACCATGATAAACTTGCAATAAAAGTGACTTTGCATTATTTTTCTGTGGAAGTTGAATTTCCTTATAGTCTCCATAACTTCCCTCCTCATGGTGGTAAAAAAATAAGAAACTCCAGTTACTTACTATGAGCAAGACAGTTTTTTCAGTGATCTAGAACAGGCGTCCCCAAACTACGGCCCGCAGGCCACATGCAGCCCCCTGAGGCCATTTATCTGCTCCCCTCCGCACTTCAGGAAGGGGCAACTCTTTCATTGGTGGTCAGTGAGAGGAGCACAGTATGTGGCGGCCCTCCAACGGTCTGAGGGACAGTGAACTGGCCCCCTGTGTAAAAAGTTTGGGGATGCCTGATCTAGGACATCCTCCTTCAGTCCCTCATTCTCTTTCCTGAACCACAAGTTGAAGGACTGCTATGGGCCTTGTTAACAGGCATGAGTTAACCAAAAATTCTTCGGAGTAACTCTGATTCAGATTTCCTGAACTTGCTACTTTGTCTCCAGTTTACAGACGTTGAGGACTTTTCAGCTGAATTTACATGTAATTTGATTCTTCCAAATATTAGCTAAGGATTTATGCTCTAAAGTGTCCAGGAGGGCTACTGCTATGAGGTTATATATTTTATATAATGCATAATAGGTTTTATTTGTTCTAGGCAAATATGTGACAATGTCCAGGCCAATGAATTTAGCACATGAATGTTCCAGACTACGTGTCCTTTCATATATTGCTGAAAATATGTGTCCACTTATAGCTTTAGCCAAACTGAATTATGTATGATTCAGGAAGGTATCTAAAAAAACAATCCAGTTTCCAAATTCTCCTGCTTAGGCCAGCAAGATATATATATATATATATATATATATATATATATATATATACACACACACACACACACACACACACACACACACACACACACAGTTTGTCTCAGTCTGTTAGTTCTGCTGCAATGAAATACCTGAGACTGGGTAATTATAAAGAACAGAAATTTATTTTCTCACAGTTCTGAAGGATAGGAAGTCCAAGATCAAGGGCACAGATAGGTTCAGTATCTGGTGAGGTCCTCAGCCTCTGTTTCCAAGATGGTGCCATGAATGCTATTTCTTGACACGTTGGATCAGAAGGACAATATGTGCTGAACTCACTCACTTTTAAAAGGGTACTAATCCTACCCACTAGGCCAGAGCCCTCATGGTCTAATCACCTCCTAAAAGCCCTACCTCTTAACACTGTTGCATTGGGGATGATATTTCAGCATAAATTTTGGTGGGCGGGGACACAATAATTGAAACCATAAAATAGTTGATACTCATTATTCATGAGTTTCATATGTGTGACTTCAGCAACTTGCTAATATTTATTTGTAACCCTCAAATAATCAATATCTGTGGCACTTTCACAGACATTTGCAAACGTGCAGGGCAGTGAAACATTTGAATCTCATGATGCACAGATTCCTAACTGAGGTCAAACAAGGCAGTGCTCTGCCTTCTTGTTTCATCTCTCATGCTATAAATAAGTGAATATTTAGTGCCACATATTTCACATTTTTATGAAATCACATCTTTGCTAGTGATTTCACTGTTTAAAATGGCTTCCAAGCACAGTGCTGAAGTGCATTCAAACATCCCTGAGCACGAAAGAAAATAAGTATGTTAGGTAAGCTTTGTTCAGGTATGATTCATAGTGCGATTGGCTGTGAATTCAGTGTTAATGAATCAACAATATATGCTAAATAAAATGTCTTTAAACAGAAATACACACAAAACAAGGTTATATATTGACTAGTTGACAAAAATGTGACTGGGGCTCATAGGAACATAACCCTGCATTTTCTCTAAAAGCAATGGCTCACTATTCACTAATTCAGTGCTTATAGTTACTTTATAGAATTTAACTACGACCGAAAATGAGAATTGATGATCTCTTCAGTTGGCCCTAGACTAAGAGAGGCACTTATTTCTGGTTTGCACCTCTGACTGAAGAATGAAATTACAAGTGGGTTTGAAAAGAAAAATAACTGGCACTAAAGTTCCAATCATGGAGATTGTAAGGCAATGGATAATTTTATACAGGTTTCCATGTGAATCTAATCTGGAGATAGGTTGAGAGCAACTTCCTAAGTGGTCACCTGGCTCACTTGCCAACACAAAACCGGACTGAATGGGCCATGTCAGTACTTCCTATTGAAGACAGTCTTCAAGGGCAGTGTGTGTTTGGGTACATGAAACAACTGGAAAGCAAGTTTTCTAGCATTCTTTGGGTCATTCTTTTATTTTAATATCTAAATAAAATGGTTTGACCTACTGTAGCATTGCCTTACCATTAAAAATCAAAATTATTGACTACTACTAAAAAGTCAACAAATAGCAAATGCTGGCAAGGTTACACAGAAAAAGGAACACTTACACACTGTTGGTGGGAGAGTGAATCAAAGACCTAAAGACAGAAATACCACTTGACCCAGCAATCACACTGCTGGGTATATATACAAGGGAATACAAATTGTTCTGTTATAAAGACACCTGTGTGCACGCATTCATTGCAGCACTATTCACAATATAGACATAGAATCAACCTAAATACTCATCAGTGATAGACTGGATAAAGAAAACATGGTACATATATACCATGGAAATCTATGCAGCTATAAAAAAGAATGAGATCATGTCCTTTTCAGGGACATGGATGGAGCTAGAGGCCATTATTCTTAGCAAACTAACATAAGAACAAAAAACCAAATACTGCATGTTCTCACTTATAAATGGGAGCTATTTGATGAGAACATATGGGGGAACAACCCACACTGAGGATTATTGGAGAGGGGAGGGTTCAAGGAGAGAAAAAGATCATGAAAAATACCTAATGGGTACTAGGCTTAACACCTGGGTGGTGAAATAATCTGTACAACAAACATCCCGAATTTAAAAGTTAAAATAGCAATAATTATTATAAAATAAAGTTTTGATTCCTATCATTAAATATATTTGGCCATGGACCCCAGTAAATATACTTGTATTCATTCAGAAAATCTTCCCATCTACAACTGTAATAATATATCATAAAACACAATAAAAACTAAAAAGTTAAGAATCAATTGAACTAATTAAGATTTTAAAATGTGATTATATAATTCAGTGCATTGATAATAAAAAAATTTAGTTGATAATGCTTATTGTTAAAAATCTTAGTTTAACGCTTCGTGATTTAGCAGTTCAAAAGTTTGGTTCAATTTATCTTAATATTTCAGTAATTAATTCTACTGCTTTCCTACTCCTACTTTAAGATTTTGTCAATTATAATACAGATACAGAAATGCTGGGAAGGGAAGTGCCATCATTTAAAGTCCTTGTAAATGATGCGGAAGCCGGGAAGGGCAGTGCTAGGTAGAGGAGAGCATGATCCCTAGCTAGGGCTCCATCCTATGGACCTGGGTCAGGAAAGTCATTTCCTGCCCAAAGGTTGCATTTCCCAAGACCACCCTGGCCTGACATGCCCCCATCCTATGCCTACTGAAAAAAAACCCTCAGAACCTAGCAAGCAGATACAGAGCAGCTGGACATTGAGAGGAGCACATCAGCCGAAGAACGTATCAGGGGCCGGATGTGAAGAGGGAAGCACTGACAGGCACCGGCAGGCTATGAGGTCACTGACCGGCAGAAGCAGAATGATGCAGAGTTTGGCTGGGGCAGTCAGTGGTGAGCCCAGGCCACGGAGAGGCCCAACTCCAGGGGAAAAGTTCCCACTCAGTCCCATTCTGAGTTCCCCCAAGCTACCTCCACTCAATAAAACCTTGCACTCATGCCCCAAGCCCAGGTGTGATCTGATTCTTCCAGTACACCAAGGCAAGAACCCAGGATACAGAAAGCCCTGTGTCCTTGCGACAAGGTAGAGAGTTTAATTGAGCTGGTTAACAAACACATGCCGCCTATAGATAGCAAAACTGAAAGAGTGCCCTGTAACACACTCCCACTGAGACTTCAGGAGCTGTAAATATTTACCCCTAGACACCACCATGGTGTCGGACCCCCACAGCCTACCAGTCTGTGTGCTCCCCTGGAGGTTTGAGCACCCAGGCAACTGTTCCTGTTTCAACTGGGGGCTCACCCAAGTTCTCAGAATGTGAGTGTGAGTGAATGCAAAACTGTCAGGTTCTTCTCCTGAAACCCTGCCACCTCTCTCTCTTTCCTATGGGTAAGAGGCTCTATTTTCTTTTCTTTTGAGAGCAGGTCTTGCTCTGTCACCCAGGCCGGAGTGCAGTGGCGCAATCTCAGCTCATTCCAACTTCCGCCTTCCGGGTTCAAGCGATTCTCCAACTCAGCCTCCCAAGTAGCCGGGATTACGGGTGCATGCCCACACCCAGCTAATTTTTTTAAAAAAATTAAAACCGACTCCACAAAAGGAGGCCATGCTTCACGGAATAAACAGGCCCAAGGAACTCAAAGTTTGCCAACAGCAGGGAAAAAGGGAAGCATAGGTGAGGGTAGTTAATTCCTATTCTCCAGGTTTTCCCTGCCTCATGGTACATACCTAATTGGTACCTATGGCTGGCACCTGCCAAGATCTCTGGGGCTTAGGGATAAGGGGTGGAGAGTGAAGGGAGAATGCTTACTTTCTCTCTCCATCATACCCTGAATTTTTCACTGAAAGAAGGAAGGGACGGCCAGACATGATGGCTCACACCTGTAATCCCAGCACTTTAGTAGGAGGCTGAGGCAGGAGGATCACCTGAGGTCAGGAGTTTGAGACCAGCCTGGTGGTCAACACGGTGAAAATACAAAAAATTAGTCAAGCATGGTGGGGTTTGCCTATAATCCCAGCTACTCTGGATGCTGAGGCAGGAGAATCACTGGAACCTAGGAGGCAGAGACTGCGAGGCAGAGATTGCGCCACACACTACACTCCAGCCTGGGCAACAGAGCAAGACTCCATCTTGGCGAAAAAAGAAAAAGAAAAAAGGAAGGAAAATCAGGGATGCCCCTATTCCCTGTCTTTCCTAATGGACAACCAGTTCTCTTTATCACCCCCACTCCTCTGGAGTATATCCTGAACCACTGGGACTACTTTGACCCTTGGAATCTGGAGGAAAAATGCCTCATAGCTCTCTGCACAAATGTTTGGCCAAATTATGTTTACAGGAAGGAGTGGATTGGCCTCAGGAAAGGACCATTCATTTGAATACCATCGGCAATGGGATCTTTTCGGTAGACTTCAGGACAGATGGTCTGAGGCCCATATGTGCACGGTTTCTATACCTTGTAAGGCAATCTAGACCTTTGCCGACAATGTAGGATTGATCTAGCCCTCCTGTTTGCTGTCTCAGGATGCACCCCCAGCAAAGGAGCCAACTCTCCTAGCCCTGCTCCTCCAGGCCCACCCTGACATCCTCATCCAGCTTCAGCCTCTCACTTGCCCCCTCCTAGAAATCCTCACCCTAAACAAACCCCAGTCTTACTCTTGCCCCTCCAACAGATGCCCAGCGAATTTGGGCCCGGTAAGGTCCTGGTCCCCTTCTCCCTGCAGGACTTAAGGCAAATGAAGGGGAATCTTGGCAAGTTCTTAAGCATTTATTTTAAAATAAAACAATTACAATCTAGCCTTTGAGGTGAAAGTACTGTTTTAACAAAAACATTTGCAAGTAACTTGTTTTGAAAAGACTTTGGGCTATGGAAGGAGCACTTGAAAATTGAATATTTCAAAAACTATCTAATAATACGTGACTTATTTTTTTGCCAAAACTGCTATGTAGGAAAGTTTTTATACCTGAATACCTAAAACTAAAATTTTAGTTGAATTGGTGAACGTGATTAGGAAATTATTATTAAGATTTAATGAAGTTAGCCAGAGTTAGCCAGAATTTTTTTTCTGTTTTAGGCTTACTGCTATTTTTGAAATAAAAAGCTATGACAGTTATCCTTTTAATAAACTTCCCTGCTAAATCAGCCTATCAGTTTCTTACACAAAGGCATCATCCTGCTTAAAGTCTCAGTTAAATGGCTAGCTATTATATAGTGTTTATATATTAGTTAACTAAATTATTTCCTTTATAAATTGTGCATCCTTTGAAGACTGGCACCATCTCTTCTTGACTTTTTACATGAGCGTAGTGGGCTGCTATCACATATTGGGCACATGAACACGTCAGGCTGGTGCTAGTGTTGCTACAGTCTATCCTTAGAACAACCTTATGACACGGTACCAGAATCTTTCCATTTTACAACTGATGTATTTAGGGTGGTTTTTCTAAGCGCAGCAATTAAGAAATAGTATTGAGATGTGAACCCAGACACTGTGAATTCAGAGTCTCTGTGCTTAACCATACCCCATACTGCCAGGTTGGGAGCATCTTACACTTTAAATTACACGGAGCAGGCTCATTATTGATACAAATGAGCAAACAAGTAAAGGAACAGACCAACAATTCCAGGGTTTCTCACTAAACTAAAATTATTGCCATTGTCTTTGAAAACGACATTACTACTATGACATTCCTGTAGGGGACACACTCTCTTTTTATGTTGCCATATCCTAAACCGGGTGGAACAGAAGTGTGTGCAGGTGTTTTATAGCTGCCCTGACACGTAGTGCTGGGGTGGAGCAGGACACTAGGATACGCCCCCTCTCTTTGGCGATGGCTTGGGAGCTTTGCCTGTGCATGGAGAGCAACAGGGGTGGGCCCTTCTGCTCTTCTCCACCCTCTGCAGCCTTGGCCAGCTTTTTATTTACTCAAACTGCATCCTTCTGTGGCGTGTGCAAAAACAAATGCTACACTACTGTTCCTTCATTCACAAACATTTCACTCTTTCCTTGAATCATAGTTGTCACTCTTTTCCTTGAACCATAATATTATTTTTACAGGAAAAAAAATGAGCAGTTTCTTTCTAATATTATCCTATTAGGTGAAACCTTTTATTGTGAAAGAACAGAAATAAAACAGAAAGTTGTTATAAAAAATGGAAAAGATTCTGCCATCCAATTGTAGTGGCAGCTGTAAGTGTTACTACTTCTTAAAAACTCAAATGAAAAGTTGCATGACAATGGGAAAATACATAGTTCAGCAGGATCTCCTACCTCAAAGGAGAAAGAGAAAATAACTTATATTTGAGAACCGGTGACAAGGAAGAAATGAAACCTATTAGAAGAAACTTGATAGAAGAAAACAATTAATTACTCAAGTGAAAAACAGAAAATAAACTGAATCATGGTGCAAAAAATATAGATGAAAAAAGGGTACATCGTGAGAGATCATGTCTTGGTTTTTGTTTCCTTGACCTCTTGTCCAGAAAGGGTCCCATCAAGATTATGGAAGATTCCTAAAAAAGAAATCTCTCTCACCCACGCCTAATCCTTACTACTCAGACCTCATCCAGTGACTCCTACATATGAGAAAATATGAATTGTTATTGTTGGATATTATGTGATGCTAATAGGGTTAGATGAGAATGACTATTTGGGAAATCAACCTGTGAAACTGTAATATACATTATTATCTAGATTTACTATGGTCTGCATGGCATTCATCCTCACCCGACACACTGCATATTTTTTAGTCATTGCTTAGCATCTATCTTCCCACTCCCATTAGAATGTGAACTCCATAAGGTTAATTTTATTAACTGCAAGTAGAACAGTGTTGGTCATGTAGAAAATACTTAATAAACATATTTTAAATGACTGAATGATAAAAATGAATGATATAATTTGAATGCCAAGTTTTTAAACATCTTTGGTTTAAATGTTTGGTATTTGAGAAAAGGTCAAATACCAAACATTTGACCCTTTCTTTTCCAAAGCAGCAATTAAGCAGTATTAAGAAAATAACATTAACTGGTTCCCCATATTCAATCAGTAACCCCTTCTCATTCAATCAGTAACCCCTTCTCATTTTTTAAAAAATTTTTATTTATTTATTTATTTATTTTCAAGAAACAGAAGGATAAATGCCAGGAAAAAGAATGCATTGTGGTTGGCTGATTTGTGCTTTAACATGTTGAATAAAACCCACTGGCAGCTGGGGGATAGGAGTATGTTCTTGTAATAGCCCTAAAAGGTATTTTTATAGACCCGATACTTAAAATGAATAATGTGAGTACTTTTGTAGAAACATGTAATTGGATTATCTTCTATCTGAGTACAAGGTCAACTGCCAAAATTAAGTGAAAAAGGAGTAGGGTTCTGTGAAGAAACAAGGAACAGTGTAAATGAAGTCAACCTGCAAGGCCAAGGTTTCATTTACTTCAACTTTCAATGTATTTGATATTATGCTAGCCGCTAGGATCAACTCAAATACAACTCCCGGGAGAGATATCATCAAGAGCCCATTAGTTGTGAGTATTGTGCTGGTTACTGTGTAAATATATCCCTTCTTCAAGCAGCTTACACTGGTTCGGGGGTAGAAAAAGGCTTCCTACATAAGATAGAGAATAAAATAAGAAACCTTACCATAAAGTGCTCATTTGGATATTTTGTATACCCCTAGTAAACACTCACCAAGACTCTGTACTTCTATTACCCAGTTCAAAGCATCACCAGGTTTTCCTGGCCCATGTAGACTTTACTGAATGTACTTTGCTAACAGATTATTTTTCCTAAATATGTCTCTTTGATGACCTAAAAGATCTCTCCATCTTTTATACAATTGTGGACCATGAGGCTCTAGTTATGATGTGTCGATGCCCACCACCCACAGTCACCCGGGGCTACAGAATGCCTCCTGAGTGAGTAGTAACCTTAAGGACTCACATTTATGTGGCTTCTGTACTAAAATGAAGCTGCCATTTTTCAGTGTGAATATGTTTTTTTTCTCTTATGACATAGACAAATGTTGATGTTTACTACAAGTTGGTACATTAGTTGCTAATTAAGTTCCTAGCTGCTCCAGCCAAAACTTGCTGTATTGAATCCAAGAAAAGAATGGCAGCTATATCAAAAATAAGTTGTTGGGGGATTTTTTTGTTTTGTTTTATTAAAGGAAAGTTGTATATTAAAGAATATAGGGAACTTACACGCTGGGATCTAGGAAACCTTCTGTCGTGGCTTCCTTCTAAGCTGAGTTAGTGGTTCAAGTCCGTCCACATCTGTTACCAGGTCCTGGTCAAAGCTGCATAAATACTAGCAATCTAAATATGAGGCAGTAAAGTTAACTGTTTATTGTGACTCACTTTTTTGTACCCACCTCCAAATTCTCAGGGGAAAGAGTCTGTGTTTGGGAACCCGCGGGAGGTCAGGTTTATTTTAGGAAAGGCACAGAGGTGGCTTCTTCCTGGCTTTTCCATATCTCTGGAAAGATGTCTTCTGTCCTTCGTCTCTCACCTGTCCCTCGTCGTCTCATCTTACCACCCTCAGCCAGGCCTGTGTGCATTCACCAGCTGAGGGTTAACTCCCTGTTCACGTCCCGGTCTGTGTCAGTTTCTGTTCACTTCCCCATTGGAAAGTCCCAAATCACACGCTCTTATCCCCTTTACATTTTGGCCTACAAAGGACCTGATTGTTAAGGCAGAACCCCGCTGGGAAGACAAAATACCCGCAGGAGGAGCTTTGCAAGAGCCTTGGTCTTGGTGCCAGACAGAATTCGCTTTCCTTTTCTGTTTCCCGCGGTGTCCTTGACCAGAGGTCTCTCTCGCCCGCCCCGGCCAAAAGGTGGCTCCTCCCGGAGGAAACTCCCTCCCCGCCCGGCAGATTACGTTTGCAAAGTCCTGCGAAGAGAATCGAAACAGAAACTGAAGTCAGGCAACTCATAAGAACTGCCCGACAGAAAGCTGGACTCGAAGCTCCCACTCGAGCGTGCAGCGGGATCAGCCGCGTCCGGGACCCCAGGCGCGCACCGCAGAGTCCAAAGTCCGCGTCCGCCGGCCGCACTTGCCTGCCGCGGCCCCACGCGCCCCGCTGCCCACCACCTGCCCACCTGCCCAGGTGCGACCGCGGCGCCGCGCGCCGGCCGGAGGGCCCTGCGGGTAACCTCGTTGCTGTCAGGCACGGAGCGGTCGGCAGACTCTGCTCCTCTAAGTGGGCAGGGGACAGCCGCACGCACAATTCACCTGTCCCGCGGAGAACAGCACCCTCTGCTTGGGAGGACCCTCTCCCTTCTCTGAGAAGGAAGGATGTCGAACGGGTATTCCACAGACGAGAGCTTCCGCTATCTCATCTCGTGCTTCAGGGCCCGGGTGAAAATGTACATCCAGGTGGAGCCTGTGCTGGACTACCTGACCTTTCTGCCTGCAGAGGTGAAGGAGCAGATTCAGAGGACGGTCGCCACCTCCGGGAACATACAGGCAGTTGAACTGCTGCTGAGCACCTTGGAGAAGGGAGTCTGGCACCTTGGCTGGGCTCGGGAATTCGTGGAGGCCCTTCGGAGAGCGGGCAGCCCTCTGGCCGCCCGCTACATGAACCCTGAGCTCACTGACTTGCCCTCTCCGACGTCTGAGAACGCTCATGATGAATGTCTCCAACTGCTGAACCTCCTTCAGCCCACTCTGGTGGACAAGCTTCTAGTTAGAGACGTCTTGGATAAGTGCATGGAGGAGGAACTGTTGACAATTGAAGACAGAAACCGGGTAGGTGTCAGTTCAGATGGAGCTGGCCTTTTAGGCATATTTTGCAAAGCAGCCTTCCTTGTGCGTTTGCCCCATTCCAAATGTGCTTGACATCTTTGGGCAAATCTAGCTAGTTCCTTTGAGAAGACAACATTGGTGCACTTTAAGATAATTTTAAAAATTTAAACACACAAAAAAACTACTTCTCTAATTCTTTCACTGAACTAAAAAGGAGTTAACTTTAGAATCGTATATTAACGGGTAACATTTATTGAACACTTACTATGTGCATTTTGTATCATTTTCACAATGTATTACTACAGTTCCTGTTCAGAGTAACCCACTGAGGCTCCTAATGTTATTAACTCCATTTTACAGATGAGAAAGCTGAGGCAGGTTAAATAATCTGCCAGGTTAAATAATAGTCTCCCAGGAAGAACAGTGGCAGAGCTAAGAATTTAGCTCTTGCCAGTGTTGAATTTTTTTCTTATTTAATGTAGTTCCATGGAGCAGGGGTCAGCAAACTAGGGCCCACCAGCTAAATCCAGCCTACTACTGTTTTTTTAAGGCCCACAAGCTATGGATGGTCTTTAGATTTTTCAATTTTAAGTTTTCAGTGTTTATAAAGTTTTATTGACACAGTTCTCAGTCAATACACACAGTCATGTTCATCTGTTTACATATTGTTTGTGGCTGCTTTTCTGCTCCATAGGCAATTGGAGACTGTGTGACCTTAAAGCCTAAAGTATTTATTATCTGGCACTTTAGAGAAAAGGTTTTCCAATCTCTGCCCTACATTACACATTGTACCATTTATGGGTAAATTACAATCAGATACAGACAGACACACACACACACACACACGCACACATACACACACACACACACCTTTTTTCTTTCTTTAATCAAAGTTTCAACATTCTCTAATAATCAAAATTTAGAAGCAATTCATTGGAAGAATGCGTTGCCAGTTTCGGTTTTTCATATTAGTGAAGAAACTGGATTTTTCTTAAGGTGACATTTTGACAGGGTGAATTTTACTGATGACTTTACATTGAATGTGATATGAATTATTTTTTGATAAGTGAAGATGTACTGTGATGTGTATAAATGCTGACCTGTTTGAATTTGACTTACTCAGGCTCGTAAGTCAAAAGTCTTGTTTTGAAAGACATGTAGACAAACAAAGCCATGACTAAAAGTCAAAGGCTTTGTCTACACCTTACTATGATTTTCACATGATTTTTCTCTCTTGGTGGTTCATCCATTGTTTGTATATTCATTACAAAATTCTGGGCATTTGATTGATTGGCTATAGCCTATGGTGCAAGTTAGTCTTTAATGAATAAAGTTAATGGTCTTTTGGAGACTTGACAGACACACGGCCTGTCCAAAGACCCAAACATGCATCTAATTTTGATGGCCAGTTTTCCCAACAAGTAAATTACTTTGCACTGTTGTCTGCAATGTTTATGTCGTTTTGTGTATTGAGAACCAGCTAGAACGCATTATAGTAGTCCAGCTGGATATGACAAATGTGTACATCACTGTGGCAGAATCTTAATTTGGAAGAAAGTATGCAGCCTTCAAGCCAGCTGGAGATGGAAGATGGCATTTCCAGCCACAGTAGCTGTTAGAAGTCCAGAAGCAACAGAGTCCAGTAACACCACAAAGCTGTTTATGTTTGGTGGATATGATGTCCCGATTGCCAGCGAAACAGCACTTCTCCCTATTTACTCTAAATACTTCTGCCTATCAGCATCACTTTTGTCTTGCCTGGATTGAATTTCCGCCAGCTAGATTTTATCCAAGTTCTTGATTCTGGCAAGCTTGGAGGCAGCTAGCAGTAATGTAAGGGATTTGACACAAAGAAGATACAGAGTGAAGGGACTTTTGTGTACTGGTAGCAGTTAAGGCCAAAGCAACCCAAATTCTCCCTCTGATTCACATTTCAAAAAAAGGCCCTGAAAGACTGAGCAGCTATAACAGTAGTATCTCTATGAGAGTCTGGAATAATTTTTGTATGCATCATTTTACATGTATTACCAGTTCCAAAAATAAGCTATGGTGGACAATGAGAAGGAAGCATTACATTTGGGAGAATGATCTATATTGATGTGGGGGTCATTGATGAAAGTGTATCTTATAGCAGCAAAGTGTGATAAGAATGTAGAAGGGGAACACATGAATTTGAGGTATATCCTGGCTTCTTACTATATATGTTTACTTTGGGCCAAGTTATTTAAGTTCCCTGATACTATGTTTACCCGTGAAAATGGACATCATAAAATTTCTCACAATATTTTAGTCAACATAAAATCAGAAATAGTGTTTATGAAAAAGCTTATAAATCAGAGCTATTTGATATGATAATGATGTTGACTTTTATTACTATTCATCTGATTACAGTTCTTTGTAAATTTGAGAGACTAAGGTAAATTACCCGTGTTTCAATTGAGATATACTTTTTTTCTTTTTGAGACGGAGTCTCACTCTATCTCCCAGGCTGGAGTGCAGTGGTATGATCTTGGCTCACTGCAACCTCCTCCTCCTGGGTTCAAGTGATTCTCCTGTCTCATTCTCCTGAGTAGATGGTACTAAAGGCACGAGCACCACACACCCAGCTAATTTTTGTATTTTTAGTAGAGACAGGGTTTCACCTTGTTGGCCAGGATGGTCTGCATCTTTTGACCTAGTGATCCACCTGCCTCAGCCTCCCAAAATGCTGGGATTACAGGTGTGAGCCTCTTCGCCCAGCCAGAGATATACTTCTTAAAGTACCTAGATTACATTGATTTGAAAAACAAATTACTTTTTTCATCCCAGAACCTAACCAGAATTAGGTATAGGGTTGGTGTCTAGTAAGCATTGATTACTTGATTGATAGACTGATTGAGTTTATTTCTGAAAGTGTCTGGAATAAGTGTTGAAAACACATCATGTATTGGATTGCATTGCCAGGCGTTAGAGAATGGATGAATGATGAACATAAGATTTCCAAATTTGCTTTTTAGACAGCTTAAAATAGCATGTAACAAAGTAATGAAGACTTCTATAAAATGGTCTTGTATTTTCATTCTTTTTCTGTTTTACCATAGATATTTTCTACTGGATCTCTTATTTTAGTTTAGGATTCCCACCCCATCTCCTAGCTTCCGCCCCTGAGTACAGCTTCTGAAAATGATTTTAGACTTCAGTTTGTATCCAGGAAGTACCCCAAAACTCATTCATTCAGTTTGAATTTATTGAGTCTCATCTTTGTGCCAGATGCCATGCTAGTGGAGAAAAGATAGGAGAAAGACACAGACACTGTTCTGTCCTTTCATGAAGTTGTGTTGAGGTATTAATCAGTGTTGATTAAAGAATGTCTGCTATATTGAAGGCACTATTCTAAATACTAGAGACTCAGCAATAATATGCCATTTTATCAATATATGGCATTTTATCAATCATTATAATACAGCAGTCCTTAACAGTAAGTGGGTACCCCTGTATGGCCCTGCTCCTCTTTTAGGATGCTTAGTGATAACTTGGCATACCCATCAACTTAGACAGTCATGAACTCTGGGAACAAAAATGATCACATAAACATTTCCATAGTGTCTCAGTAAGCAAGCTGAACAGCTAAAGAGAGATGCATGTTTCCTTTCTGGCCAGCTGAGAACACAATGCAGTTGTAGTCCTGGAGACTGCATACACCTTCCATTTACACAAGAGAGCCAGAGATGCCATGACAAGTCTAGCTAAAAACAGTCCAGTTTCCCAACATGAGTACCCAAGTCAGTCTCCCCAAGAACATTGTATGGTATGGCAAATTAGGAAGGATAAGGGTTTCATTTGCAAAAAAAAAAAAAAAAAAAAAAAAAAAGGTATGAATAAGAAATTAGCTATTGTCAAAGTCACAATAACATCCATTTGGTTAAGACATTAACTGCTTGTGGGAAACTGGTTTTTAAACATTATTTTTATCATACAAGTTTTGCTCCTTGATTTACTTTTATCTGAGAGTTCAACTCTGCTGGGTGATTTAAATATAAATTTAAATATAAATCACAATTATATTTAAATAACTGCCTAAGATTATTATGAAGGGAAGAAAGCATTTTTATTAAACTATACGATTGTGTTGGTAAGCCAATTGTATAGTTTAATAAAAATGAAAGAACAAAGTGTGATAAGAATGTGGAAATGGAACACATGAATTTGAGGTCTATCTTGGCTTCTTACTATATATGTTTACTTTGGGCCAAGTTATTTAAGTTCCCTGATGCTACATTAGATGCATATCAAAGAACTCAGAATATGAAAGTATTGAATTGTATTATCCCCAAATTCATTTTATTTCATATTTCATAAATTAGTTAACAATGTGTTAAATAGACTACATTGTCATAAAAACATCCATCCATTTTTAACTTCACAGAGGAAACTTCAAGTGGGAAGGGGCATGGGTGAGAATCGTTTATGGTGTGTTGCAACCTCAAATCTAAATAGTCATCTCCAACAAATTTCTATATGTTTACATATTGGGATCTAATATCTTTACAATGTTTTACGAGAACAGATTAAATTTTATAAATCATATAATTGCTTCAAATGGAGTTGATGTACTTTCCTGCACCAAAACTGGGAAGATTTCTTAAGAATTCAGCATCTTGATGAGGCTACTAAAATTGCACAGATATATGTAGTTCCACATTCAAATTGTAAGAATATGTTTAGGAAATAATGGCATCATGATCCTTACTTGCTTGGACTCAGTAAAGGCAAAGAAATCTTGACAAATATGATTCCACAGTAAAAGTCCACTTAATAGATTAGTAGTTGAAGAAAATTTCGTGGACAGAATATGCTTAGGGTTTTTTAATAACAGTATTTGTTACAGTGCCTCACTAGTTCTTTTTAAGGAAATCCTTCCCGATTGCTTCAGTCAAATATATTTAAAGCTGATTAAAGGATGGGATAGTAAAATATGAGAATGGCTGAGTTAAAAGAAGGCACTGAAACCAGTCTTATTTACATCTATAGCAGTTATTTGTTAAATTAGCAGATGATAACCAAGATGCCATAACACCAGAGAAGCCAAATAATTGCCATTAGGAGACCAGGAGAGTTAGAAAAAAACGGTTAAAAAAAAATGAGCAAAAATCTGCTTAGAAAATGTTGTGGAGGACATGAACTGAAATCACTTGAAAGTTACTGAGCTCAAATAGTAGTTTTTAATCACTTCTTGCCAGAAAATGAACTTAGAATTGGAGAAAAATGAAAGCTATAATTATAGTTCAAGAAGGTAGGATTCAGCCTCTAAATCCAATTGCCTGGGATCAGATTCTACTTCTGCTGCTTACTGGTTTTGTGACCTTAGAGAGGTAACTAAACATCTCTGTGCCTTGGATTTCTGATCTGTAAATGGGTTAATACTGACACCTACTCCTGGGCTGGTGGGTTAATATATTCAAGTTACTTAGAACAGCTTGCTTAACTACTAGATGCTCAGATGGAAGTATCCCTTGGGTGGAGATCATGTTGTATATGCTTGTGCAGGTGAGATGTTTGTAATGACGACTCTTTAATAATGATGACATCCATAATAATTGCTAGCACTGAATTAGTGCCAGACATTCTTCCAAACATGCTAACAAATTTCTGACATAAACGGTTATGGAATATATGTATTGAACTAGAAAACACATACATTTTGTAGGAAAGAACTGAGCAATCCAAATTACACATGTGGAAGATTGGCTGATGTTGAGAAGGACCCTTGATAATATCTAAGTCAATATTTCTTATCTGGAAGGTTGATAGAATCACATGAGATGCTTTAATTTTTCTTTAATATCTGAGTTCCCAACATAGACAACATAAATCAGAATATTTTAGGAGTGTTTCATAGACATCAGTATTCTTTAAAGCTCCATGGGTGATTCTAATGTGCAGCTAAGCTATAGAAACTCTGAAATTTCTTTTCAGTTGCCTTGTTTTCCACATACTGAAACCAGTCCACAGTGATGAAGTAAATTGCCTAATGCTACAGAAAACTAATTATGTCCCGCCTAACTTCTTTTAGGTCTAAACATGACTTGAGTTAATCTTTTCTCCAAATCCTTATCACTGTATTAGGACGTGGGGAGATGCACTGTGACAATTATTACACAAATGAGATTAATCTAGATTAATCTAAAACAGAAAATAAATTAAGGCTAAAAGACTCTAATGAATGAATATAGAAATAATTCTCCCTCATATTTCCAAAGAAAAGGTATAAAAATAAATTTCTCCTAATATTAAATAAACACAAATTTGAGAAAAACTGATTATAGTAGTAATGAACTGTGCAAATATTAAATAGGAAAGAAATTATCTACATAGTAATTACTTATTTCATAATGATGATCATGAAGAAAGAAGAATTAGATAAGAAATGTTTGAATTTCCGTTTATAGATTCCATAGGTTGAAAAAGTATAACCAGAAATAGGTAAAAATAGATACAATATGGCTACAGACTAAAGATACTTTCTCTTGTGCTTTTTATTCAGGAATGGCTGAGGTAAAAATTATTTTCTAAGTGTCAGGTTTGAATAATTCAATAGCTTTATTAAAAAGATGGTTCATATTTAAAAGGGCACTTGGTCCAGAGATTTTTTTTTTCCCTGCTGACTTTAGAATTGCTACAGGTAACATTGCTATTTTCTTTAGTGTTTCAATATAAAGCTTTATTTATACTTATGCTTAATTGCTGTTTTTCGAAAAGGTAATTCCTGTTTAAGGTTATTCAAAAGATGTTTGATCTTACTTAATTCTAATTTTCTCTTACAACAGATTTCTGCTGCAGAAAACAATGGAAATGAATCAGGTGTAAGAGAGCTACTAAAAAGGATTGTGCAGAAAGAAAACTGGTTCTCTACATTTCTGAATGTTCTTCATCAAACAGGAAACAATGAACTTGTCCAAGAGTTAATAGGCACTGATTGCTCAGAAAGCAATGCAGGTATTTATAATTTTACTGAGGAAGATTGTTCAAATTCTGCCTAGTGATTGACAGTTCAATAAAGCAGATAGACACAATGCTAAACACCAACATTTTTAGAATCAAAATTTTCAGAGTGGAAGGTATGTGATATGTCATCTATTTTATTATCTTCACAAATGAGAAAATTGATGCCTGGGAAAAGATCAACTTACCAAATACCATTTTTACTCCAACCAACACTCTTTCTACTATCTTATTGTAGAAGCAATATGACTACCAGAAATTGTTATCAAGCTTATTTAACATTGAATACACACAATATTCAATGTTAAATGATTTGGAAGAAAGTATTTTAGTGGTTATAACAAATTTGCTTCATATTCTTCTGAACATTTTTATACATTTTAAGCAATGTATTAAGCATTTGATTAAAGAATTGTTTTGTCAGTATATCACAATATTACCTAATGTGAGATTTTAAAAAGCATTCAGTAATAGTAATAATATAACATTTTATAGCTCTTCTCATATACCATTTGTAAATCTCACTTAAACTGCTCTTATTTTTCTTTTTGTAGCATGCATCTCATGGTTCCAAAAATATAAGAAAGACAAATTGAAAGTTAACTATTAATTAATTAATTATAATCACTGCAGTCTTGTTCTGGTGAGCCACACTAATGAAAACTTTGGTGTAAAAAGTGGGGTGCTGCTGTAACAAATACCTAAACATGTGGAAGTGACTTTAGAACTGGGTAATTGTTAGAGACTAGAAGAGTTTAGGGTGAATGGTAGAAATATGGATGTTAAGGGTGATTCTGCTGAGGTCACAGAAAGAAATGAGAAAAATGTTATTGGAAACTGGAAGAAAGGTTTATAACAAACCCTTGTTATAAAATGGTATAAAATTCAATCTTACAAGTAATGAACTTGGATATTTGGCTAAGAAGATTGCTTAGAAAAATGTTGAAGGAGCAGATTGATTTCTCCTGTCTGCTTATAGTAAAATCCAAAAAAAAGAGAAGTTAATTAAAGAAATTGTTAAGCAAAAAGGATCCAAAATTTAAATATTTGGAAAATTATCAGCTTATTCATACTGTAAAAAATGAGAAACTGTGTTATAAAGAGAACACTAAGGGCATGGCTCAACAACCGATTGATAGCAAGATAGTGGTGCCACTCATGTACTTAATCAGCCATTTCAGCAGAAGGCAGGAATAGATATCATATCAGCAAATACCCTTCCAGTTTGAACTGAAGGAGACAGAGAAGGCAGGATGGAATGAGAAAAGGATGCTGGACTTTTTGGATTCTACAGAGCCAGAACATAGAGCTATTTAGTTGTGAATGTGTGCTGTTCTTCAAGGAAAGGAAAGAATGCACCCAAAGTGATTCTGAAGTCATGAGGGTTGCCACTTCCACCACAGGCCCAGGGGCCAAAGCAGTTTCCTTTTTCGTTTCAAAGGGCAAGGCTGTCTCTGGTTTTAGTGAGCGAGGATGACTCTGCCTGGTGTCTCAGGAACAGGACTATCCTCACAGAGAGCTGTATGAATGGAGCCCTTAGAGAGAGCAGAAGGGGCAAGGCTGTCTTGCAGAGCCTGAGAAATGAATCTGCCATTCCATTGACCTGGAAGGCAGAGCATCAAACCAAACAGAGCTATTCTCAAGCCTTACAAGCCTTAAGATCTGATGGAATTTACATTAATAAGTTTTGGGTTTGCTTGGACCCCATCACCCATTCTTTCTTTCCTATTTCTCCCTTTCGGAATAAGATATTCATCCTATGCCTGTCCCACCATTGTACTGTGGAAAGGAAACATACAGCTCATCTGGTTTCACAGGTTCACAGGCAGTGGTGAATTTGCTTCATTATGAATCACATCTCCATTCTTATCCATGTCTGATTTAGACAATGTTTAGGTGAGACTTCTGACTTTAAACTTAGAGTTCATGTTGCAGTGAGTTAAGGCATTCGGGCAGATGAGATGAGATTAATATATTTTGCATGCAGTAAAGATATGAATTTTAGGAAGCCAATGGTAAAATGCTATGAATGAAATTTTGTCCTTCCAGTATTTACATGGTGGAGCCTTCTATGACTCTATCTGGAGATAGTGATGGTAGGATATAATTAAGATTAAATGAGTCAGGCCAGGCTTGGTGGCTCATGCCTGTAATCCCAGCACTTTGGGAGGCCAAGGCAGGTGGATCACCTGAGGTCAGGAGTTTGAGACCAGCCCAGCCAACACGGAAACCCCATCTCTACAAAAAATACAAAAATTAGCCAGGCGTGGTGGTGTGAACCTATAATCACAGCTACTCAGAAGGCTGAGGCAGAAGAATTGCTTGCACCCAGGAGGTTGCTGTGAGCTGAGATCGTGCCATTGCTCTCCAGCCTGGTGACAGACCAAGACTACATCTCAAAAAACAAAAAGAAAAACATTAAATGAGTCATAAGAATGGGACCTTACTCTGTTAAAAATTGTGGCCTTTTAAGAAGAGGAAGAAAGAGAAACATCTGTCTCTTTCTCTCACTTAATCATATGAGGTCACAGAGAGAATCTGGCCATCTGCAAATCAGAGAGAGCCTTCATCAGACATTGGCCCTGCTGTTACCTTGATCTTGGACATCCAGTGTCCAGAACTATGAGAAAACAGGTTTCTGTTATTTAAGCCACTCAGTTTATGGTGTTTTTTTATGGCAGCACAAACAGACTAATGTAGGAGCTTAGACTCTTGATCCTGATGCTTATCAAATCCTGGATCGGTCCCTGAATAGATGACCTTTGACCTTCCCTGAATGTGTGACCTTCTCTGTGCTTCAGTTTACTCCTCAGTAAATTGGAGATACTAACATTACTTATCACCTCAGTAAAATGGAGACAATAATATTACTTATCATCCAGGTTTATTTTGAGAATTAAATAACTTAATATACATAAGGTATTCATACAGTGAATGCAAAATAAATTAACGATATCATAGTCCCAAACATACCTAATATCTAACTGCAGACATTACCAAGTTTTCTTTTTGTCCAAAGTCACAATAATTCTCTTTAGGAAATTTTCCATACAAAGTGGGGCACATTTTCCCTTTTTCTTTAAGATGAGATAATCAAATAGGATACGTTAGAAAATTTTCCTTATGGCATCAGTCTTCTCTTGACAGATTGCAGCTTCTTAAAGGCAGAAATTCTTGATTTTCTTTTTAACCCACATAAGCCCTTAATAAAATACCCATTTCATGTAGTTGAAGTAAGAAAAGCTAGAAGGGAGGAATGGAGGAAAGGAGAAAGGAAGGACACAGAATATTTGATTAAATGTTTTAAAACTCCCCAGAAATTCAGAATACATGAATATAGGCTGACATTAAAGCAGATGTACGTCTCGTGCAGAACACACAGTGAGGAAACAAAATGGCAAGAGCAAAGCTAAAGAAAACTACCGAATTTGCATTTTCATTAATTCAGCCTTAAATGTAACTTTGTGTCAGTGAAGAAGTGACTTACTTCCTAAACCTGATGGTCAGACAGAAAATTACTTTTCTTACAATTAGCATAATCATTATATTGTCTTTTTAGCTAAAATGTAATCATTATAAAGAACTACTCATTGTATCTATATTAAAATTAAAAATACCATGCCATAACAAAAGCACGTTCTAAGCCTTTCAAAATATCAACATATTAAAATATATTAAAGCAAATCTCTATTGGGGGCTCTCCATCTTGTTTTCAGAATAACAGTAACAGTTATTTATATTGTATAAAATCTTGCATTGTAATACAATTTACGTTCTGTTCAGAACTTCAAAGTATTTGAATATATTCAGGTAACCTCTCTTACTAACTGCCACTTTGTTTTCAAAATAACAGTAACAGTTACGTATGCTCTATAAAAACTTGTGTTGCGATGATTTGCATTCTAATGATTTCATTCACAGAGACTGAGAATTTATCACAAGATGATGGCCCTGAAGTGGAAAAGCTACTTCTTTCAACCACAGATCAGCCCCATCTGGAGAAGGAGGTCTGGGGCATGGATAATAATTCATCAGAATCATCTTTTGCAGATTCTTCCGTAGTTTCAGGTACTTGAAACACATACATACTTTAATATACTAATTACTACTTCAAGAAAAAGCAATTGGGCAGAACCTATTAATCAGAGGGAGAAAATGTAGGCATTAAGGTTAGTGAACATTTATATTAAAATAACATCTTTAAAGAAGATTAAATTGAAATAATTCTTGGCCAAAATGCTTTTAAAAACTAATCCAATATCAAGGTGTTATAAATATAAAAATGTTTGCATCTAATTTTAGCTTATAAGGAATTCATAGTCATAAGTATCATAAGAATGCCCTATATTTCATGGTTTTCAAAGTACTTTCAAAGAGATTAGTCAATATAATGCTTCCAGAATCCTGAAAATAAAATAGAGCCATTACTTTTTTCTCTCATTTAAACGGGGATAACTCAGAGAGGTTCAACTGGGTTGAAAAAATTAAAATCAAAGCTATGAAAAGAAAGATGGTCAGATGCTGAACCAGGGTTGTCTTGAATTGCATAACTAATCAGTGAGGACTGAAGACCACCATGTCCACCTTTTCCATACTGAAATAGCCCTGGAGGAAACAAATTATTAATTATTTTCCCCTTTCTAATCTGCTCATGATAGGAGAATCCACTTCTCCCCTTCTCTACCAAAGGACCATATTCTGTTTTCACAAAAAGTAGTAGCTTAAAGTCTGTGGTGTGCTGGTAAATGTAACGAGTAGCTGTCTGGGGGAAAAGAAAAAGCCTCAGTTTGTAGCCTTTGCCAGTGTCTGTGGTTTCAGTGTTCTTGTTAATGCTTATTTCAAGCCTCCAACATAAGAGCATTGAACACAAAGCTGGGAAGAGATGTGCAGTGGCATGTCATTGTACAGCATTCCCACCACACAGATGCAAAAGGCAGAGATAGCCTCCAGATCAAATATTACAATAAAATGACTCAGTGATTAGTTAAATACTTATTACCTTTGTTTGAAAGTAATTTCTTTAACAGTAACTTTATATAATTTAACTTTTGTAATGGCTATGATTAAAAACTCAGAAAATTCCTGAAAAGCTACCAGTTAGCTCCTGTGAGCCAGTATAAACTAACTCTAGCACACCACTGAAAAGTTTATTATTTTTTTGGTTTTGTTTTTATTTTTGTTTTGGAGATACGGACTCTCACTCTGTTGCCCAGGCTGGAGTGCAGTAGCATGATCTCAGCTCACTGCATCCTCTACCTCCTGGGTTCAAGCAATTCTCCTGCCTCAGCCTCCCAAGTAGCTGCGATTACAGCTGCCCACCACCATGCCCAGCTAAGTTTGATATTTTTAGTAGAGACAGCCTTTCACCATGTTGGCCAGGCTGGTCTTGAACTCCTGACCTCAGGTGATTTGCCCGCTTCAGCCTCCCAAAGTGCTAGGATTACAGGTATGAGCCACTGTTCCCAGCCTTATTATTTTGTGCATAGAGAAGTAATACATCTTCATTGCAAGAAATCTGTAATACATAGAAACACACAAAGAAGTCACCAATATTCTCAGAGTACGGATATTATATTTAACATTTGGATATGTGTGCTTCTGGGCTTTTTACATACCTGAATGTGTATATATAGTGGCATTTCTCTCATGCTCATTAAATATTCTTCTACAGCTTGGTTTTTAATGACTAAATAATAGTCCCACCATTTGGATGCAGCGTAATTAACCAATTATTGAACATTTAAATAATGCCTCAATAGCTCTCTTTATTCTTATGTCACAGTTTCCTTCTTAAAAACATATTATATAATTGGAATTTCTGGGCCAAATGATTTATACAATTTTAACACAGTTGATACTTAATGTCAAATCTCACTCCAGGAACTTGTACCAATTTACATGTTCTCCAACAGTATGGGATATGAGTGCTTACTTCCCTGAATTCTCTTCTACGAGAATGAAAAAGATTGAAAATGAATATTATCATTTTCAATCTTTTTCAATTTGGCTGCTATTAAAAATGGTATTTTGTTATTTGAATTTACATTTTCTTATTTCTGCTGAAAAAGAATTTTGTAAATTTATTCTCTTTGTTTTGTTAATTATGAACAGTTTTAAAATTCACTTTTCTATTAGGATATTCGTCTTCTTTAGCTGGCTTATATGAACTACTTAAGTATATTAGATATCAATTCATTGTCATAAATAGTATCAATTTTTTTTAATGGTTGGCTTGCTTTTTTAGCCTGATTGTAAGATGTTTTGGTGGGGGGGGGGGTGGGGGGTCGGAAGGGAACAGGGTCTTACTCTGTCTCCCAGGCTGGAGTTTAGTGGCAGGAACACAGATCACTGCAGCCTTAACCTCTCAGGCTCAAGTGATCCTCCCAACCTCAGTCTCCCAAGCAGCTGGGACCACAGGTATGCACCACCATACCCAGCTAATTTTTGTATTTTTTATAGAGATTGAGGTTTCACTATGTTGTCCAGGCTTGTCTGGAAACTCCTGGACTTAAGGAATCCTCCTGCCTTGGCTTCTCAAAGTGCTGGGATTATAGGCTTGAGCTGCTATTTGTTTTTCAATGAAATGCTTCTGAGGCTTTAATGTTCAAATGAACTACACTGAGAGAGTCTTACTGATACCCAGATTATGATTCAGTAGATCCTGAGTGAGGCCTGAGATTTCACCCTTCTCATAAACTCTAGTGATGCTGCTGTTGCTAGTAGCAAAGCATATAGAGGATTTTTTTTTCACTTGAGCAGTTGCACTTTCCTTTAGAAATCATGATTCTGTAGGAATGCCAAAATCCACTGAATGTGGAGTTTTCATGTTTTAATAAATTTCCTCTATAGGCTACCTGACACCTCTGTGAGTTACTGACTGTTTTCTATAAATTCACGGTAGAAAGAAGCGAAGATGGAGATAATGCTGAGAGATGACCCTGCATCTTAAAATAGGGTTTATCTTCAAAGATTATCAGACTAATGCATTGCATCAGCTTGTAGTTAATCTACTGTGAATTTTGAGTGAACAAAATTAAAGGCAAAAGTTTTAAATTTTAAAAATTTTTACTTCTTAGTGTAAAACTTAAAGATGCATCTTGTGGGGAAAAAAAAAGTCTTAATACTGACATTAGGGGACAGAAAGGGTTTTTGGTTTTTTTTTTTTTTTTTCCTCTTGGGTTCCTCTCTATGTCCCTCCTTCCCTTCCTTTCCTTTCACTCTAACTTCCTTCCCTCTCCCTTTCACTTCTTTCATTTAACAACTATTTTCCAAGCTCCTATTACGTGCCAGGCACCTTGTTGGATACCATAAACACAGTTAGGAACATAATAGAAATGGCTTCATGGCTGGGCATGGTGGCTCACGCCTGTTATCCCAGCACTTTGGGATGCCGAGGCAGGTAGATCACCGAGGTCAGGAGTTCAAGACCAGCCTGACCAACATAGTGAACCCGCCCCCCCCAACCCTGAGTTTTAAACTTTGTATTTACTAAAAATACAAAAAAATTGCTGGGTGTGGTGGCAGGTACCTGTAATCCCAGCTACTTGGGAGGCTGAGGCAGGAGAATCGCTTGAACCCAGAATGTGGAGGTTGCAGTGAGCTGAGATCATGCCACTGCACTCCAGCCTGGGCAACAAGAGCAAAACAGTCTCAAAAAACAAACGAACAAACAAACAAAAACAAAAACAGAAAAGAAAGAAAAGAAAAGAAATGGCTTCAGCCCCCACAGAGCTTTCCACTGAGGGAGGTGTCAGCCCAGCAGTAGTAGTAACTGTATAGCTACACTTGCAGTAAGTGCCATGAAAGAAAAGTACAGAGTATTAAAATACAGAATAATCTGAGAGCATGTAAGAGCGTACAGTAAACTGCATAGTAATCTGAGGATCCATCGAATTCACAAACATCTTAACAGTCTTCTAGTCCATAGGTACCTTATGATATCTGGATTTCTCATGTGGATTTGAGAGCAGGCTAGTTTAATCCATTCTGGTCCCTTCCGGAACACCAGCAAAGAGTCACTTAATTATGAAAATGTAGTGTGTTTGCTTTAGAGACTGCTGCTGTCATTCCAAGTGTCTGTTTCCTTGTTATCTTAAGGAATAAGAATTATGAATATTAATGATTTATAAAGTACCATTAGTCCAGATAAATTATTGTGGTTCTTTTGATTGAAGTTTTTGTTGAACAATTTACTATGGAAGAGTTTTGCCTGCATAGGTATTTTTTGACAGAATTAACAAGGTAAATGTGAACATACACCATAGCTTCTAATATGCATCTGTGTAATTTTGTTTTGTGTTTCTTCTTGATATTGATAATGTTTAGTCTTTATTTCGAATTCCATTGTATTAGGCTAAAATTTTAAATAGTTGCCAAGATAGCAATGAAAACAACTTGTCACTTAAGCTGTACACAGTCTGTAAATATGATTTTTATGTGTATAAAGAAAAAAGTGGCTCAAATTATTCGTAATTTTAAATTGAGATATTTGTAATTATTGTGTCTGAACTAGTTTTTGAAGTATTTTCTCACTGCATAGTAGTCTTGGTGCTTGCAAATGTTAATTATTTTAACTTTAATGCAAAGATTATGTGTGTGTGTGTGTGTGTGTGTGTGTGTGTGTTTTAGCACCTTTTACTCCTTAACACATCTCATGAGTAAGATACACTACCCTCAGTAACAGTGGCCCACCTTGAAACTAAATGTAAACGCAAATCTCTTTGACACTAGGGGTTCTTTAGTGGATTGTTCTAGAGAGTGATTTCATCATCTTCAAACTTGGGGGCTGGCATGTATCCTTTTTCCTCCTCACACCTCTATTTGTAATCAATTGCTTCTCATTTTAAAAAAGTGGTTAGTAATTAAGATATACCAGTTTTTTTTTAATTTCCCCTTTCCCATTAACAAAACAATTTCTCAACAACATTTGAACAATTCTTTCTAATAACGGGAATTTAATGCTGGATGCTACAGTTCTGCTTTCTTAAGCCACTGGTCACCTTATAATAAGAAGATAACTGCAAAACTTTGATGTTTCTCTAGCCTAGATTTCCCTAGGAAACATCAGAGGGACACAAAGCCCGCTTTCATTTTCTATTCAAAGCATTTTAATTATAGCAAATAATTGACTGGGTTATTTTACTTCAATAAGCTTACGGTAAAATTAGTTGTACAATCCGTCTTTGTCTGCTACCATTGCTTTGTCAAAACAAGTTGAGTAGTTACTTCACATCAACTCTTTATTATACTATTTTAGGAATTAATGCTCTATAATAAAATAAAAGAAAATTAAGTGACATTTAAAACTAAGTAACTTTATTGCATTTGGTATAAACTTAGTTTTATGCAGAGTGGAGCAGAAAATCCGCCAAACTTTTTAAATCATTGTGCGATAGCTCCCTATTGTGAAAACTGGAAAATGCAAATGCCTCAGATTGGGCAGCAGAGGGCGCTTTTACATTTATAAAGCCAATGGAATTTCACTGTTTCAGCGTGAAAGATTATAATGTAAGTGTAGAGTGTGCCATGTGTGAATATACAGTGCGCATGACTGTGAATGCATGTGTATATTTTGATTTATATATTCGTTCACGTGAAGATTTTAAAATTCCACCCCAGCTAATGAGCTTACCAACCTGCTTGTTTTCAGACTTTAATACCTTCTTTCTCATATTTCCCCATATGTTCTACTCCTTAGGTTTATCCGGTGACATTATGCTTTGGAATATATTGTGGATATATTTTGCATAGATCATGTTCTGTAGGAGGGGTTTAAAAATTGACCTTTATAAAACAGCCTTCTTCTCCCTGGCCCAATCTGTTATAGCACTTTTTTTTGTTGTTATTTTGTTTTGCCTTTTTATAGACTGAAGTCCAATCTTAGATTTGGTCTATACTAATTTCTGTAAAAGTGCCACAAAATTTATCCTTGCACTTGAGTACCAGAATAATGTTCTGTAGCACTAACCTCTAGAAATCTAGAGATTTTTAGACTCTCTAGAAATAAAACCATAGCATTTGAAACCTAAGTGGAAAAAATAATTGATACAGTAGTTTACAATAAGACTGTTTCCGAATCATTCATGGTATATCAGGACTCATTTGAAGTTATATAGCACTCCTTTACTTTTTTATTTTTCTATCTTTAGTTATCATTAATTATTGAGAACTAGTAGTACTGCTGAGGCAATCCAAAAGATAGATAGCAATTTGGGCTGAGAGAAAGAGAAAGAGAGACCTTCTAATGCTGATATTGATAATGGTACTTGTTAAAGGATTATGTAAGTTTGTATTTTATTTGAAACCTACCACAAGCCATCTGGGTCAGTTATATGACTTACAGTTGCATAATGGTTCTAGGAGGATTACCATTCATACCTCAGGAGTGGGAACATAGATATTATGACAGAAAGACAGAAAGAAATCTCCCTAGTGTGCAGTTAATACATGCTGCATTTATTTTCATGATATCCGTTTATGGCTGCAAATGTAAAGCTTTTTTGTAGCAGAGTTTTAACAAAAGCAGTGATTTTAATTTGGACTATCAGATCTTCCCTTCACAATTTTGGAACGTGAATGAGGCCAGAAGCCAGAGAAATAGAAAGAAGGAGGTGAGTTGGTCAGATAATGTAGTATTATTGAGAGAACCAAGCACTGAGGCATTGCACTCACTCTCAGAAAGTTTATACTCAAATTCAGGAAAACAAGTGGCATGCCTCTACAAAGAAACGGTAATCTAGCCATGGTAAAGAGATGCAAGATCTATATTAAAGGACGAGGAAAGATCTGTGAAAGAAGGAAGACTGATGAGAGAAAGCTTACCAGATGAGGAATATCAGATATTTCATCTGAGCCTTGGGAGCACTATGCTGGATTTGTAAACAGAGGTGGCAGGCAACATTTCAGCTTTCAGGAACATCACAAGCAAAAACACAGGTACAAGAAAGCTCAAAATGTGTTCAGAGGAACAGTTTGATAAGAGAAGAGCATTTGTGGAGGAGGGTGGTAGGATCTAAGACTTCTAAGATCAGTGAAAGTTAATGAGTTTCTCTAACAGTAATTTTTATAGTGCCTCACGCACACACTTATACACACAAACACACACAAACTTTTAAAAGTATACCATTTATCATTTGGATAATTATAAAATACCAGTATAACGCATGTGTGACTATCTCAGATGATGATTGTAGGGAAGCCCTTAGGTAGAGGACTATATCTAGTGGAGTGCTGGAATTAGATCTTACTGGCTTGTAAGAGTGTGCACATCTCTTTCCAGCTCCACTCAGGGATATCATGCTGGTAGCTTGAAATTGGCCACGGTGCAAATATTTACTCCATGGAAGTTGACAAACCTTTTAAAAATCATGTCTCCTCCCACCAAAGAGCCAGTTGTTGAACATTTACCCGGAGATGTGACTCCCTCCATCCTTTCTTCATACCTGCTTAAGTCTGCTTTAACTCCTGTAGCGTTTCCTGAAAGATGCTTACCAGCGAAAGAGGTTTCTAATTCACATTCTGCCTTACCATCTCCAAACTTTGTTATTGCCAAGATTTACTTCCCTTGAGGTCACCTGGCTTCTCGCTCTTAACTGATTCCACTCTAGGACTTTCTGCCTTCGTTACTGACTGGCAGTGAATGAATGGGTCATTCTGGTGGGTGTTGTTATCCTGGCAACCTGTGCTTTAATAACCACCTTTCTTTGTTAGAACCTAAGTGCAAAGGCTAAAGGGCATAGACGATACAATCTAAGCCAATCTCATTACACACAATTGAAATTTAATTCCGTTAGAAACATTTCAGCAGTAGAAATTCTATAAAGAGGAGCAGAGGAGCTCCATGGATAGCCATGTGGGCCTGTGGCTCTAGGAGAGTGATTTTTCTCTTTGGGGAACTCATTTCCTAGAAGCTTGGATCCAGGAGAGAATATGCAAGGTGGGTGGAGGTGGCTTCTCTCCATTCTGCGGGAACACATGTTCCCTGGCACGGAGAGCAAAATCTGACAGACCAAAATGTGAGTGTGTGTGTGTGTGTGTGTGTGTGTGCTCGCGCGCGCGCGTGTGTGGATCCATATACATAGAGCTGAAAATAAAGTGATCTATTTCCTCTCAAAAAAGATTAAGTTATTTCAAAAGAAAAGGAAATACATATTATTAGCAGTATGAGTGTAAGCCCACTTGAGAAGCCCATGCAGTCTTTACGTGTGTGTGCCCAAATGTGCACACGTTTCAAGCTTTCGGGATAGCTTGGATGTTCTAGGCATGAGGATTATGAAACTGGAGGGAAGGTGGGGATAGCTGCAAAGGTGAAGCTAAAATGCATCCCGAGGTCAGAACTAGGATAAACATGAAATTACCATGAAAAGTGAAGTTGGGCTATTTAAAGACCTTGTCAACACTGACTCGCAGGAGAACAGGAGCAGTTGGTGCTGTTCTTTCTCAATATGCCCAGCGGCCCTTTCCCCTCACGTTGTTTCCTGCTGTAATGCAAAACCACTTTCGCGAAGAAGAATGTGTGGCAGACTGAGGCCAGAAGAAAGGAAGGAAAGAGATTGTGCGGAGTGATAAATGCCTCAGGGCCAAAAATAGGAGGGGCACTACCTGGTAGGAATAGAAGCAAGAATCAATTTGAATTTTACCTAATGAAGCTTAGCTCTTTGAATAGAGAATACCTAGCTACTTGTCCACTACTTGCTATATTGGCTTTATCCAGCAGAGGGCAGACTTGACATTGAAATAGAACTAAAAAGGACTTCAACCTCCTGAGTTGGTTTTTTTTTTTTTTTTTTTGGTTTGAATTTTTTTAAACTTCAATATTTTTGGTTTCTAAATGATTTTAAAATATTTTAAAGTATTTAAGGTCTAGAGTATGGTAAGTATGAAATTTCTTGGATTGCACTTAATATTCCTGCCTTATTAGCAAAATACTCAAGATGTGATTGCAAAATAAGGCGGGTTTTTTCCATGGCTTTTGGACTGGTCTTAGACACTTTCTGTCATTGTAGGCAAAGCTGTTCTTTTTTGTGTTGTTTACAAAATTACTAAAGAAAATCCTTTCTCTTAACTGTATGGTTTTAATTTCCGTTCATTCCAATAGCATTTGATATGAATATAACAGTTCAATTACTACCATCTTCTAATCTGTTTCATAGCTAGCTTTGATATTTTCCCTAGAGGAAATGACACCTATATAAAACTTAACTAAACTTATTATACAATATAACTTCAATACTCAAAGCTCCTTTAGTGAGAATTTGAAATTTGTTTCTCTTCGAGTTTCATTTTCTTGGTCTAACAATCTTTCTCGCAATAAGTGAGAAAATAGAGACTACTATCTCTCTACTGTTCTAAGCATGAGGTTAATTCGCTTGTTCACAGTGGCTGAGTTCAGATCTGGAGAGCGATCTGTTGGACTCCAAAGCACAAGTTCTTTTCACGCCAAGGCCTGTCTTTAATTGACTCTATACAATCTACTTATAAAATCATAAACACACGATTTTATTTATTATGGTTTAAATTCAGACTTACATAGCTTGAAAAATACAAAGAACCAAACAAGATAATCCTAAATAAATCAATTTCAGAAATTCTTGGCATTTAAACTCAATAGGTTGGTTTCATTTTGGCATCATGTAAGCACTTTCTTGATCTCGCTTTTGGGGAGTGTGTGTGTGTTTCTGTGTAATGTGGTTTTTAAAGTGAATGCAGGAGGAAAATCTCTGAGGAAGGCATTCTTCCTGTTACAATAAATACAATATATTTTATTTTATTATTAAATTTTACTTAAATTTCTATGAAAGCAAAAGCATATATCAAAATGCATAAGAATTTGCTGCCTAGGAAACAAAATTATTTTTGTGTAGAGAAACTGAAGATTTATATACCCTTAAAATGACAAAGAAATTGAGCTCTATATATTCACTTTCACTTTCATAATCATTTCTACATGACTATTGTAATTAATTTTATGTAATGAGGATAGAGGTGTTCTTTTTATTTGAGCACAGAAAAAAAGTTTTAAAATAAGAGTAGATGTTTAAATGTAAAGTTAGTAAATATCTGTCAACGAAACCAGAAATGTTAGCAAAGTAAAACCATCTCTCTAACTTCTTTTCATGGTAATATAAGCTCTGTTTCAAGATTGATAGAAAATTTGACAATAAAATGAAAACGTCTCTTGCTGTTAAAAAAAAAAAAAAAAATACCACCATCACAGCTATTATTTCACTTAATACTGTGTTTACAGAACTTCACCCCCAATCATCAGCCATGCTTAGTGTTGGGGGGAAAGCACTGGAACATTGCTCTTGGATTCAGAAATGGGGATTCCGCCCCACTCTAGCTGTGTGATATGGATATATCAGTTAACCTCTCAGAGCCTTGGTTTCTCACCTGAAACAGGAGATAATGGGTATCTACCACATAGGATATTGATTTTGAGAGATTAAAATGAAATTTACATTACATCTGTGAAAGCTCTGAGTTCAGTGTCTTCCTGACACATTGCTGATTGGTTTGTTAGATCAAAATAATCCAGATAATAGACTTTATTAGTAATATCCTATTTTTGGTAGCAACTTTTAAAACCATTTATAAATTATTCATGCACATTGTATAAATAGCTCCCTCCCAAAACTTATGGATGTTAGAACAAAGCTTGGAAGAAATCTTGACTCTACATGTCGATGAAGTGGGTTTAAGATTAAGGTTTAACTACTGGTGATTAGAAAATAAAGTGGAAGTTAAATGTAATTTTCATTTCTCTTATACTTGGAAAATTTAATAATACAGTCTTAGATTTTAGGTATTTGTTAGTAATTTTTGTATTCTCTTCAGTTCTCAATACTACATTTAAAACAGCAAACGAAAAGCAAGTCAAATTCACTTTTTTGCCTCAAAAATCTTAGCCTATATTTCTAGATCTAGAATTATTCTTGCAATGACATTTTCCCCATCTCATTTTACACCTTGCCTTTTCCTGACAAATCATATTCTCTTTTCATCAGTACATCTGCCCAAAACGCTCTTCTACTTGACAGTTCTATCCTACACTCGCCTCTGAGCTTCTAACAAGACATACCTCTGGGAATTGCAGAGTGCCATATTCTGAATCTCTCAGTGAGATATACAGGTTTTCCTGTGTGATCATAAGGGATTCCTCAAATCTGAGTTATAGAGCTAATCTGCAACAACTAATAAGCACAGTATTTTCACATTAGTATATTTATGTTGTGCTAATACACTTAAACAGTATGTATGTCCATTGAGAATTTTTCTACAAATTTCTTATCAGCTTGCTTTTAATTTTTAAGATGTCTTACATATTTGATTGGCATTGGCTGTAATTCTGTTATAGCTCTTAAAATAAATAGGCTTATCCAAACTGGAAGGGAGATTTAAATGTCACAGCTTCTCAATGGAACACTAGTCAGCAATAAAAAGGAACAAATTAGTAATATACACAACAACATAGATGAATTGCAATTATTATAAGCTGAGTTTTAAAAGACACAAAGGCTACATATTGCAAGAATCCATTCATATGACATTCTGGAAAAGGAAAAACTATTGGAACAGAAATTAAATCAGTGGTTGCCAGGGGATAGCCAGAGGGATCTATTACAAAGAGGCTTGAGGAGACTTTTGGGGTGCTGGAAATCTCAATCGTGAGGGTAGTTGCAAAACTGTCTACGTATGTCAAATTCTTCAAAGTTACAAAACGGTATACATTTGTCAAACTCCTCAACTACAAACATAAAAAGAGTAATCTTTTTTGGTAAGTAAATTGTATCTTAATATATGTGACTTGAAAAAATTAACTAGTTAAGGAAAAAGGAAATATTTGCAGTTTTGAGGAATTGTATATCCTCTCTTTGCAGAGAAGTTTTATTAAAACATACTATGTGTCTATTTTTCATACATTTTTATTTCCAGCCCTAAATTATGACACCCAAACTAGTTTTAAATAGCTAAGTGCTACTTCATTGATGTGTTAAGGAGCTTTAGGATGAAATAATTATCTAAGGATAAATGTTATAAAATATTGTTTATTATAAGAAGAACATTATCTGATGGAACTCCTGTCCTAGGAATATATCATTACTTGATTTTATTTCATTTTTCAATCACCAGCAATTAAGGCCCTGTGCCAAGAGCTTGTTGTAGCTAATATTGTTACTTAAGGGTTATCAAGTGCTGTGAGGTAAGGGGTATTAGCCTCATTTTAAATAAGAGGAGCTTGTTAGGTTTAGAGCAAAAAGAATAGCAAATTTCACAAGTCCTTCTGATTCCAAAGCCAACATTAGTAATCACCATTATTTTTAATTTTTCCAGTTCTGGTGCTTGAGGATGAGATTGTGTAAGTGTTTGGAAATAAACTGGAAGAAAATAATTCTTCCCTTGAGCGAAAGAAGGTTTTCAAAAAGAATTGATCCTGAGTACTGAAAACAGAATGTTGAGATTAATAAATGAAGGATGTGTACTGCCATCCACCCATACTAACCATAACTCTTTGATAGAGGCTTAGTCTAATTATAGCAAAGAAAAACATGTATTTCCAACCTCACATGAGCTTCTAGTACAACTGCGATGCCAAGCTTTAGTGATACTCTTTTTGAACAAACTCTCTTTGATATTTTACATTTATGTTTAGCACCAAACTTCATTTTCATAACTGATCAGTAGATCCAGGTACTTTATTAATTTTTTGTACTTTATTAATTCCCTGTCATTTTAAGTGAAAGTAACTCAAAGGTTTCTTATGTATTACTTTTTGTTTAGAAGACATTATCAAACCTAAATATTGTTTTCTTGGGCAACATTTACATGTAGAAGGGCAACAAAAGTTATAAACCCTTAGGAATGTGCACTAGCTCTTATATTGGATGTATAGTACTTTAAGTAGGTAATATGTATTTGAATCACTACCCGGCAGCTGCTCATCCACAGTGGATTTTTTTTTTTAATATAGCCTGCCAGAAGTGCTTACCTTTTATTCATAATTGTCTGGGTGTGCCTTCCCCACTTGAATTGAACTGCATGTACTGTGTGCTGTAGAGGTGTGCAGTTAAAATACGTTTATTCTCAGAAATATTTTTAAAATATTTTAAAATGTTTTCCTTTGCAGAATCAGACACAAGTTTGGCAGAAGGAAGTGTCAGCTGCTTAGATGAAAGTCTTGGACATAACAGCAACATGGGCAGTGATTCAGGCACCATGGGAAGTGATTCAGGTACTGCCTAACTGTTGTGTAAACCTTAAAAAGTGTGAAATAAGACGCCATATAGTGGAAGCATGGGGGCTGTTCATACCCTCCCTAATGTATTTATGCAATTAAAGCAATTCTTTTCTACCGTGAAATAGTTTTGGAACTTTGCCATTCACTTTCTTTAAAAGTGTAACTTACAAAAGTCTTAAAACCAAACTCTCTAATTTTGATCCAGTTCATATCTTTTTGGTCTGGCATATGCCACATTCCAAAGAGTCATGTCATCTATTTTATTTATGAGATCTGTGTCAATTAATTTGACTGCATTTAAATTGTACTGTATTCAATTCGGTACATTTGCTTACTTCAAAACCCTACTTTTTAAATTAAAATACATTTTAAATAAAAAATTAATACTATCCATAAGAGAAGTATGACTATAAATTAAATATATAAGTAAAAGAAGTCAAATTTATATACATATCTTTTGAATAGGAGTAGAGTTAGCAAAATATGTTGGTCACTAAATGAATATTTTACCAGATTACTCTCCATATTGGCTGTATATTCTACCAGCAATAAATGAGAGCACCTCTTCCTAATTCCCCACACTTTCATTACTACTTCCTGTTATCAGTTTTCCTAATTTGTTAGTCTGATAGATTTCAAATTGTTTCTTTCTTTGAGTGTGTATTTCCATGATCATTACTAAGCTAAAATGTTGACATTATTAAGTGTAGGTGATGGGTTTGTGGGGGTCTATTATATACCTTTCTGTATTTGTCTATGTATTTGAAGTATTTCACAATTAAAATGAACAAATCACAAACAAAAAGAAAATGCTTTGCAAGAGGTCCAGCTGAGAAGCATTGGAAAAATGACAGATTAAGAAACAAATTACTTGATTCTCCATTTGTGATTGAGTTGTTTCCCCTAAGAATATATTAAATAATTCAGATTATCCTGCATTGTCAGAAGAATTTAAAAAATTAGACCCCCAAGAGGCTTAAGGGGGCAAAATAGTGTCTAGAAAGATGGTCATCAATCCTAAATGTTTT
Organism: Saimiri boliviensis; assembly: GCF_048565385.1. Taxonomy (NCBI): domain Eukaryota; kingdom Metazoa; phylum Chordata; class Mammalia; order Primates; family Cebidae; genus Saimiri; species Saimiri boliviensis. The sequence continues at coordinate 77,319,925 of NC_133453.1, forward strand.
CAAAATTAGACTGTAGCACGTCTTTTTTCGCATGTCCTTTTCTCACAATGACACTCCTGAATCCCTTAGAACAAATTAGTTTGCGGAAATCCAATTCACCAAATATCAGTCACAACTTTAATCTTCATTTAAAAGGGTTAATTCATTTTCTGTTCAATTCAGTCAGTGTTTATTGAGTTCTTGCCATGTGCTTATTCCTGTATATTATATATTTTTTTCTATCCTTGTCATAAATTGTTCAATTTAATAATTAACGTTTCTATTACATGCTATGCTAGAACTCAAAATAGATATCCTAGCTAACAGTTATCATCCTGATAGGTTGTTGTAAGGTTTTGGACATCATCCTGATTTTTATTTGTCTAAGTAAGGGCTTGTCAACGATATCCATTCATTCGATAAATATTTAATGTGTACCTTCTATGTGCAGGGCATTTTGCCTACTTAGAGTTGTTAACAAATGTATTTGCTGATTTTTGGTCTTCAATGTTGCATGAAAGACATGATAAATCTGAACGCAATCTACTTTTGAAAAGTAAATACATTTTCAAAGGCAAATACATTTTTGAAGATAAACACATTTCAAAGAACACACTTGAGGTTCTAGATGGATCAGTACTTAGGAGCAAAGAATTACTTTGCATAGTGGGTAGTCAATGTTTGAAGTGGTAAAATTATGAAATTCCTTACCCGCAAGTGCCTGATATAAGCTAAAATAGAATTCAATTCAAAAGGAAGTTTAGATAAATTGGTGAACTGTTAAACACATATTGAGGCACTGAAAATATTACAGAATCTGCAATTATGTTTTAATCTTTGAACTTGACATCAAAAAGGACTTTATTCTATATGTCCTTCCTCCTACTGCAGAGGTCATATATGGGCCATAAGTTGTGACCCAATACAATCATATTATATTCCTTTGTGGTAGTGTTATGCAATAGTAAACATAATTACCAGTACTTCTAAAGTATAAATATTCTAATTTTATTATGAAAGGCTTTTTTTTTCCTTTTTCCCATTTTCGGAAAGATATACTGCCTCTCAAAAGGTGGCAATGTTTTTGGCAATACACATTGGCCTGATATGTAGAAAATGTTTCCTTACTATTTGAAAGTAATGCCTATTAATATTTGTCCAGCTGGAATGGTGTATTTTTCTGTGGTTATATACTATAGGTAAAGGAATACTTTGTAGATTTCAAACACATGCAGTGACAGACCTTTTCTCTCCAAGAATAACTCAGCTGTCAAAATCAATGTGAGAATGAAATTTGCCACATGGTGTAGTTCCAATAGAATATTATTATTTAAGCCTTATTTGATTTTCTTTTTTGACCATTTATATGATATAATCTAATTTTAAGATGGTTTAATCAATACTTGTTGTAGAGGGAAGGCACAGTGTTATTTAAAGCTTGTGCATATTTTAAATGCTACTTTCATTTAATTGATTACGCTCTTCAGAGAAAGCCAAAAGCAAACAAACAACAAACAAACAAAAACCCAAACACTTCTTTTATAAAATATATTGGCTCCTGGCTCATTGATACCAGCCCAGTTCTCTCCTTCTGGTGACAGAGAAGAGAAAACTCTTTTCATTGCTTCTGTAGATAAATTCTTCCATCCCTATGTCAGAGGATGTGATAAGGCAAGAATCAGGCTGAATATTTAGCACTCACCCAGCTTTTTTTCTTTGGATGCTAGTCTCACATTGAATCCAACTCTAATTTTTTCTGTCTCCACCCTGTGCTTCTTTTTAAACTTAGGGTCACCTACTAAATCTCCTAGTCTTAAATCAGAAATATGGAAGATTACTGAGCTGTCTGTCTAACCAGGTATTTTGTATGTGTGTCTGACAGCAGTATAATGCCCTAGACTTTGAAGTCCTTCAGGACAATAACTGTATTCTTGTGAGTGCCTTGCATTTAATAGGTGTCCAGTCAATACTGACTGAAGAATAAATGTGTGGTACATGCCTAATTAAGTAGCAGTAAAACCTCATGACTTTGGTTCTGAAGTTAAATTGTAAACAATAGTCCTTTTAACATTCCAGTTCTCCTTAAATGTAGCAGCATAATAAATAATTCAAATGCATGAGTAATATTGATATTTTAGTCATTTGCTTTGGTTCTAGATTCTTGGGAATGAGACTTAGGAAATCGCTATTATGTTTCTCTTTTTAATATTTCTTACCCAAGGATATAGTAGTAAGCATGGAAAATGGGGGAAATTATTATTAAAATGTACTCTTTTAATAGTTTATTCTGCAACTATTATGAGGGAAGCAGCATTTTATTAGAATTCTTAAAATCTATGCAAAAATGTACTTCAGATGAAATTCAACAAAGAGGATATATTGATATATTTTAACAAACATCCTGGATCAAATAAGAATTTAGCAGTAGTAAATTTCTGGATCTTTGTTTAGACAATTTCTAATGCATCTTTCTTTACAAATATACTGGCTCTTTTGGAAAAATTGGGTGATAAATTCTCTTAATGCAGGTGAAATATCAGGGTTTTGATAGCCTATAAAAGCTACCATTGTTCTTAAATAAATCAGAGCCTTACATAAATATAATACAAGATGAATTATTATAAATACCTATGTAGAGTTCAAAACAAGCTTGGAAAGGATACTTATTAAGGTTTATTTTAAATGCTGTTGATTTTAAATGAGTTTTTCATAAAAATCATATTAAATGAATCAGCAGATGATCCAATGATAGCTTAAATGCATTGCATCTGTTTTTACTCATCCATACAGAAGGCAAATTTCCTGCCAGGTTAGTAGATAATTCTAAGTGGTATTTGGTGTGAATTTTTCTACCTATCACAACAAGTTAAAACCCACTCAAATAGAATTACCCAGTGACTGAAATGGAGACATCAGCAAGTTTTTTGAAGTTAATGGGATTATGTTAGTTTAGTTTCATTGCAATCACTGATAAGAAAAAGAACAGTTATTTCATGTGTGATGAAGTACTGATAAATATTGTTATTTAATTTTTTTCTTGTGATTATGTAAGGCATAAGATGGAATTTTAAATTGGTATAATATTTATTTTACTTCATTTCACATTATAAGCTATGAATTTTTAGATCTTTTTCCCCTGGCTAATATAATGCAATATGGTCACTTCTAAATAAAATATATCATATCTAAAACAAGATATGTTATAATAATCTTATTTTAATGTTTATAAATGTATGTTAGTACTTAATCAGCATTTTAAATTTAAGAATCTATTTTAATTGAAAATATTTTCAATATATTATACTTTGGATTTTAGAAAAAGTAGGAATATGTGGAGTCATATACATAAGGAAGTAATAAAGATCACAATTCACAACTAAATGGCAAAATTAGTCATAATTTAGCTTAAACCAACAAAATTATTTTTTATCTTTTAGGGAAAACCTACCAATTAAAGGCTAGCATAGGAAGAGTTCTTTCCCTACTCCCTAAATATCACTTCTGTACAACCTGGTTGCCTCAGATGGAAAAAGGAACTTGAGATAAATGTGTGTGTGTGTGTGTGTGTGTGTGTGTGTGTGTGTGTGTGTGTGTGTGCTTGCTTTTTGGTATTTGTTTGTCAGATAAAGTTTCTACAAATGAAAGAAGATAGTATCAGCCGTAATACCTTCTTTGTAATAAAAAATAAGGGGAAGTACAGAACAAAGACGACGAATGATTTCTACTTTCTCAGCTCCTTTTGATTTTGCAGGTGGTAGGTCTAAGTGAAATAAGCAGGGAATAATGGCTCAACAAAGAAATGGGAAGTCTTACACCTTCACAACCATACCTGCCAATCCCGCACCACAGCCCTTTCTACAAATTCACTCACTTTGCGAAAACATTCCCCCACGGTGGCCCTTCCTAGTCTTCTATTCAGTTGACTTCCTCTTCACCCCCACATCCTTAGGTCCCTTCTGTGACAGGGAGCCTGGGTTGTGTTCTGCAAATGCAGAAAGCAGACGTTCATTGGTACAGAAAAGAGAAAATGGGTTGGACTACATGTGAAAAGGAGTTGAAAGTATGAGAAGCCTATGTTCAGTTTCAGGCTTCTAAGCTCTGTTATTTTGTTGTCCCTTCTCTTATTTTCCTTTTCAACCTTCTTCAGATGAAGAGAACGTGGCAGCAAGAGTATCCCCGGAGCCAGAACTCCAGCTCAGGCCTTACCAAATGGAAGTTGCCCAACCAGCCTTGGAAGGGAAGAATATCATCATCTGCCTTCCTACAGGGAGTGGAAAAACCAGAGTGGCCGTTTACATTGCCAAGGATCACTTAGACAAGAAGAAAAAAGCATCTGAGCCTGGAAAAGTTATAGTTCTTGTTAATAAGGTATTCAAAGAACATATAACATTAGTTGTTCATTTTCATTATATTATTCTGAAACTTTTATATGATGGCAAATGTGGCAATGACTCACACAGATTTAGTTTAATTAAGAGTCATGTCAAAATAAGCTCTTTATTTTATTTTTAGTCTCTTTTTAAGGTATGTGTAATATCTAATTGATGAACCTGAAAATGGAAGATTTCCAATAAAACTAGGACATTTTACCAACTAGCTGTAAATTACATAGCCGCAAAACTTAGGAGCTAGTTTGATTCATCTACTCCCTTTACTCCCCTTATCTGGTCACAGGTTATATTTACTCAGATATACTTTAAGGTTAATTGGCTCATTTATCATTGCATATGAAAATGAATGACCCCAAAATATCACTAGAATCAAGGATCAAATATTGTTTTTTGCTTCCTCTTTAGCTGTTGACCCTTAGTCAAAGATGGCAAGTCCTCTTTATCCAGAATATATATAATGTGATTTGGAGATAAAGAGAAAATTAAGTGAATGTTTGATATCTACATCAAGTTAAATAGATTTTAAAATGCTCAAAAAGTGTATGTATTATATATGCATATATAACATTAAATGCAACTGAGGGTTTTCTTCAATAATTTGTGTCTTAGGGTATTTGAAGGTCATCTTCATAAATAAGTCTGTCTGCTTCACTATAAAACAAAATCTAGTTATTGGAGCGTTTGCAGATAAATTATGGTTTATTAATTTATAAATATATAAATTGGGGATGTGAATATTTGCTATTTTATGGTATAAAAATGAGTATACTTTTCCTCTGTCAGAAAGTCTTTTTTCCACTCTCATCTCTTCCTATACAAGAAAAAAGCAGTAGACTGTAAAATATTATGATTTTTTTATTTCTATTATGCTAAAAGTTTTAGTTACATCCTGTTTTCAGTACTTACAATCCATGATCTGAATGGTTCTTGTCACGCAGTTCCAAATGCATTTTGTGTGTATCTGCTAAGTCTAAAGAGCTCTCCTTTATACTTGTATACTCACTGTTAAAACATTTGTATTTATTTTGCTGGTAACGATGACACATTCAAATTAGTTTGCTCATAGCCTTGCATATATTCCCTTTGTAGAGAATATTATTTTTTTAAATGAAATAGGTTTGAATCTTATTTTTACCTGCTGGTAGTTTGATTAAAGTGAATTCTAACTTTAATTTCTTCATCTTTAAAATGAACAAAATAATAACTACCCTACTCTGAAATTTCAGTTGGATTATATATGGCCTAGTAATGACTCTTTCTCCCATTCTTAAATACTAGCTTTCTTTTGCTCCTTCCTCTTCACCTTCGTAACTCATGAAACTGAATAACATAGAGAACAGGTTATAAGTGCCAAATCTAGAGAAAAGAACCAAATTAGCTGGATTCAAAGCTACTTAAACTGATGATTTTGAAACCATTTGACCATCCACCATTTTCTCAAACTCAGCCTCACCATCTGCCCTCCCAAAGGCTCTTCTTCTCCATTTACCTGTTTCTTTGTTAGTAATACCACCCCCTCCAAAGCATGCAGCCCCCACACCTCAGAGTTAGTTTTAATTCATCTACTTCCTTTATTTCCCTTATCTGGTCACAGGGTCATAGGCTGCTAGAGTTGAAAGGGGGCTTTGTGATCCAGCTTTCTTCCTCTGCAGAGTGGTTCCTCACTTCTGCCAGATGACTTCCTAATATTAAGGAAGTTATCCTTCTAACAAGACAGCCCCAGCCATTCTTTGGACAACTGACACTGTTAGAAAGCCCTACTTGTATTCATCCAAAACGGTTTCTCTGGAATCCCACGGTCACCGGTTAGAGTTCCTTCCTCTGCAACCAGACGAAGTCTTAATTATCCAGCCTAAGGACAGCCCTGCACATAGACAAGGCAGCATCATGTAGCTCCTAAGTTATGTTTCTTTTGGTCCCTGGGAATAAATGTCCACAGTTCCTTTAACTGTCTTCCATATAACATGGTTTCTAAACCTGTCATCACTCCTTAGTGCTCATACTCTTTCAGACATTTTTCTAGGACACGCCTAAATGTGGTGTCCAGAGTTGGACAAAAAACTACAGATAAGATCTTACCAGTGCAGAAAGCAGGAGAGATGAGACTTGACACCCAGCTCATGACCACTTTTGACTCTGGCATCCTCAGACTTATGTAGACCTTGTCATAAACTCGAATTCCTCAGTTCCTTTCTATTTGAAAATCTCTTACACTAGAACACTCTTCATTTATTTTTGTGTAACCAATTTTTGAGCCTAAATTCAAATACTTAGATTTATATTTTAAATATTGATCTTTTCAAGTCTTACATTTTTGTATGTGTCTAATGCATCTTCCTTTCTATAATATTCTCTTCTCCTCTCAGTGCTATATTCTAGCCAGGAATCTTTCATTGCATTGGATCTAGGTGATTCTTATGAATGCACAGTTATGGCTATGTTTAAATATTAATTTATCCTCATTAATTATTCATAGTCACTGCATTGTTGGGTGGATATTTGGGGACTTGACTCTAATCCCTTATCTGCTTTCCTACTGTTTTTCTCCTTAGAATTACTAGGAACTCGTCTGCTAATTATTTCATCTGTGTCATAATTGTTTACTATACCATCTCTTTGAATAATTAATTTCAGCTTTAGTTATTTTTGACTGAGTCAGAGCACCTCTGTCCCAGTAAGTCTGCATAAGAGGAATCCTGTGTCTGGCCCAATAAGAAGGTATTGTTACCCTTGATCTAGAAAAGAGAAATCCTGTTCCCTAACACCATTTACTTTCATTTCCCTTCCTCCGTCCTTTCCAAAGTTATAGCCTTCAAATGCAGAGAGAAATGAAAACACCACCTGTGTTCCCAGACTTTCCATTTCCTATCTAGGGCTTCAACATCATGAGAGATAAATCCCAGGTTCCTTCAGATGCTGCAATGCAGCCCCATATGATTCAGCAGAAGTGGGTAGCAGTTGGGTTTGATTAGTCTTGGCAGGCACTCTGTCACATCTCAGGAAAAGGCTCCAAGAGGACCACACACCTCCCAATTAGCCATGTCAGACTTGCATCTGGCTTTCTCTGTGTCCTTCAGTAGGAAGTCTACACCACCCGGAGCGAGTATCAGGATTTCCAGCACCTGCTATCTCCTGTGACAACTCCTTTTTGTTCTGTACATCAGAGGGTGCTGCTGCTTTTGAAGATTTTTGACTCACCTTTTATGGGCAGAATTTTGTGGTGCGATGCCACTCCATAATACTGTACAGAGATTCTTAATTAAATCATTCAGCAGGGGTATATTTAAAGACAAATCAAATGCAGATCTTGTCCTCAAGGAATATACAGTCTAGAAGAGAGATGAGAGATATATGTTGATAATTAATATTTTAGTGTACTTTATAAAGCACTCTCAGATAGATTATCTCATTAAATTTACACAGCTACCCAATAAGGTAGTCATTATTATTATTCCAATTTCTCCCATCAGAAAGCTGAAGCTCCAAGACTTTTAATTGGCAATTCAGGAATCATCCAGCCAAGAAACAGCAGAAATGAGACTTGGACTTTTATATTCTGAGTCAACTGGTCTTCCCTTGCCACTGCACTCTGCTTCTAGAATAAAAGGATGGGTGAAATATCAGGGAACTTTTAGTACTGACAATATGGCATCCTCTATTTCATTTAATTTTCAAAATAATAGGTTAACATTATCCTCATTTCATTAATCTGTATATTGAGAGCATTAAGATGATTCAGACCTTGTCCAAGGTACACAAGAATTAAGTGGCTGGAGTAGCTGTTTTCAGGGCTTTCTTCCTTCTGCATCATGCTATCTCTTTTCACTACACTTAATTTTCATTCTTTTCCACAGAATCCTTCTGTCTTGCATAAATGGAATGGAAAGGATACTTCCAGAAAATGATTCAGGAATGGCTTTGTGGAAGAGAGAAGAAATAAGCTGTGGCTTTCAAATTTCGAAGGTTTAAATGTCATTAAAGTGAAGGTTTCAAGCCTCTGTCCCCAGAAATGGTCCCTAGATTCAGTAATTTTTGAGTGCCATTCAGGAGTCTGCATTTTCCAAACTTCTCAAGTGATTTTGTAACAGACAGATCAGAGAGACTTTAGAAGAAAAAAAAAAAATAAACTAAATGAAAGTTTCTCCTTTTACACTTTCTACCCTTTCCACCTTGTGGTAAGGTCATGTCCTTTCAGTCACCAACCTCATTATCGATTTTAGTCCACTTTGCTTTCTTAGAATTTGTGGATTTCATTTTAACTCTTCTTGCCCACCCTTTCTTCCACTCCACCAAGACATCTATTTTTCAAAACCTCCATCCTTTCCACTAAATAATAATGCAAACCAGTATTCTTCATAAGATGTTCCCCTTAGGCAGGGGAATCAGCCGTTCTTTATTTAACACCTAAGTGGGGCTCACCTCAAGTAAAAAGATGAAAAACACAAACCCTACAGACTGGGGAAAAGGTAACCACTGATTGCATTTCGGGTGGAATTATGGAGAATGAAAAATATAACGTGCATTCTTTGAAGTTTGCCCTTGAAACTCTTCCTACCAACTCTCTGTTTGCCATACTTACACTGCTGGGCTTCTATTGCATAAATCTTTCTAGGATATGACCTTCAAGATGGCCTGATATATTTCCCCCTAGTGCAGAAGGTACTTTGAGTGACTAGTAATGTGTAGCATTCAGGTGTCAAACCACCTACCTTTAGCAGATGTTACAACATACAGAATCAGCTGACAAGTACCAGAAGTTTCCACTTCTTTTGCCAAGTCTACTTGCAGTTTTGTTCTTGCTCAGCCACCACAGCTATTCCAGCGGTTCGTTTCTTCACTTCACATCTGTTCTCCACTAGGATGAATGCCCTAACTCCTCACTCGTTGTTCCCTGCTTCTTCCAGTCCTGTGATCCTGTTGCTTCTAGTCTAATCCAAAAACAAACAACAGAAATAAATCACTTCAACAGTATAACTGGTAGGGATCCTGTAAACTGTATACTAAATGTAAAATACTCTGCTTGATGTTTACAGCCATTTATAGCATGGCCCTGCTCTACAAATTAAACAATGTATTTCTTATTCAACCTTAGCTTCAGTTTATCTTTTCACTGACTCAAGGCTTACTAGATTCAAATTCCTTCCAATTCCTCCTTTCTTTTCAGTTGCTTCTTCTCTTAACTGTCACTTAGTGTGTGTTTCTAGGGGAGCATAATTACATTGTGTTGTAATAATTTGTCTTGTGTTGTTTAGTCTTGGTCTGTATGCTCAGCTAGACAGAGTTCCCCAAAGTTGTCAATCAATCTTAAACATCTTTGTGTCCCAAACACAAATGCCTACACCTAACAAGCCTATAATAAATGCTTATTGAGAGATGAATGAAAGGACTGATGGGTAAGTTGTTATGCCTGATTCGCTGATAACGTAAACACCTCTTTTAATGCTGAACAAAGAATAGGCCTTTGATTAATACTCCTTTGGCTTTGACTAACTTTCTCTTTTTAAAAAAATCTTCACTTTTTTTTTTTTAAGGTACTGCTAGTTGAACAGCTCTTCCACAAAGAGTTCAAACCATTTTTGAAGAAATGGTATCGTGTTATTGGACTAAGTGGTGATACCCAACTGAAAATATCATTTCCAGAAGTTGTCAAGTCCTGTGATATTATTATCAGTACAGCTCAAATCCTTGAAAACTCCCTCTTAAACTTGGAAAATGGAGAAGATGCTGGCGTTAAATTATCAGGTGAGTTGAAGTGTTTATTTAAAAAAAAAAATAATAGTAATATTAATGATAACAAAAGTTGTATTTTTTAATTAATTTTTAAATGTTTATAAAAATTTACTTTGTTTTAAATGGTCTTTTCTTGTTTATGGTTTTATTAAAATCCTTCTACTTCCTGGAGGAAACGAAAAAAGCAAGTTTTTAGTTAGACCATTTTATTCTGCAGAATACCATTATTAAAGCAAGCACTCACTGGACTTTCCATTTATTCTGACAAGTTCTTTTATTTGTTAGTGAATGTTGTTAGATTCGCTTTCCTTTCCCGTAGAATAAAAATACAAACCTTGTCTTTTTTGGGGATAGGATGAGAAGGTAGGAGAATGAATGGGAAAGAAGTAAAAATAATTTATAACAACTAAATGCAATGTTAAAACAAGGCACATTTTTCTCTTTTAAAATAGTGTCGCTTTTACTTGATGCAATAAAAATAAAATTCACCAACCTAAAATTCAATATTTTATTAAAAACAAAAGTATAATCCTGAGATTTGATTTGTAGTAAACCAGGGTGTGAATTCCACACCTAACACTTCTTAGTTCTGTAAACTTTCTGAATCTCCTCTATTAAAGAAGGAGAATGTGTAACAGGGAGTTTCATGATTAGTATGCATGAACTGTGTGTGTTCAGGTGCTAGTATAGTTAGATTTCCCTCCTGAAAACTGGAAGTGGGCTGCTCTTGTGTCCTGCCCAAGAAAAGGCATCCCCAAGGCAGCTCAATTCACTGGTCTAAAGCTATTTCCTTACTGTAGTGTGCTGGTGTAGAGAAATTAAATCTTTGAATTTTCTTTTAAGACTTTTCCCTGATTATCATTGATGAATGTCATCACACTAACAAAGAAGAAGTCTACAATAACATCATGAGGCGTTACTTGAAGCAGAAGTTGAAAAACAATAATCTCAAGAAAGAAAACAAATCAGTGATTCCCCTTCCTCAGATACTGGGACTAACAGCTTCACCTGGTGTTGGAGGGGCCAGAAAGCAAGCCAAAGCTGAAGAACACATTTTAAAAGTAAGTCATAATTTTATGTGTAACCAATGAGAGCAAAGCTAAAATAAATGCCAGTACCTCTTGATCTTGTTAGATAAGTTTGAGTTCAAGTGCCCTGATCTTAAGTGAAATCTGTTTGCTTTAGTACAATAAATATACTCGATCTTTTATAAAATAGTGATATGCCTTAATACATTGCAATAACACAAACAATATCACAAAAATGATGGATAGGAATATAATTAATGGGAAGTTTAGACAAATAGAATGCCTTCTCCTGAACATCTACCCTTATAAACTTAATGATCTACTTGATATAGAAACATTCATAAACTATGAAAGTTTTTAGTTGTCACACGTAATAAAGTCTTATTCTATGAGTTTTAAAACTGCATGTTTTCTGTCTTTCAAATGTTATTCTAGAAATTAGATAATTCAAATTAAAGAGAAATAGGGATATGAAGATCTTTAAAGATGAGCTTATCAGCTGCCCCAGAATGGTAACACCACATACAGTGCTGCTGTTGATCTCGACTGTTAAATAAATCAGAGCAGCCCAGGAAGTATTTTTGTACCAAGGCAATTACATTTCAATTTTTTTTAATTGCAGTGTAGGTTTTGGGGTACATGTGAAGAACATGCAAGATTGTTGCATAGGTACACACATGGCAGTGTGATTTGATGCCTTCCTCCCCTTCACCTATATCTGGCATTTCTCCCCATGCTATCTCTTCCCAACTCCCCACCCCCCGCTGTCCCTACCCTATTTCCCCCCAACGGACCCCAGTGTGTAGTGATCCCCTCCCTGTGTCCATGTGTTCTCATTGTTCAACACCCATCTATGAGTGAGAATATGTGGTGTTTGATTTTCTGCTCTTGTGTCAGTTTGCGGAAAACAATGGTTTCCAGGTTCATCCATGTCCCTACAAAGGACACGCACTCATCGTTTTTGATGGCTGCATAATATTCCATGGTGTATATGTGCCGTATTTTCCCTGTCCAGGCATTTGAATTTTAAGTCCCTTACTTTAAGTTGAATTCAATAAAAATTATATAGAGTGGACACAACATTCTGAGATGCAATTATAGGCTCCAAAATATAATTTATTACTAAGATTAAGGGCTAATGTCAAGCTAATAATCCAGGCACATGGTTAAGGATCACCCAGCTTTTTATTGCCTGCTTTATGTGTAGAAGAAGGTGGTAGTATAATCCATAGATGTTAAGATGACTTTTGATATGCCTATGTAACGTAGTTATCTCAAAATCATTATGTGTCAATGATGGCAAACTATTGTACTCTTTCCATATCACCTTTCCACCTGGAAAATGGAATTTAAGAAATGAAAATAAATACACCATTTTCTCTGGAATTACCCACCAACTTGATTTAGAAGCTCTTTTTCCCTGTATTAGGACCAATGTTATCAATTGTTTGTTAATGAAATCCATAATGAAACAATGTTAAAACACCATATTTAGCAAACAGTGCTGTACATTACTGTCATGAAATTTTATGCTACAATTTAATGCTACATATTTTTACATGAAAAATAATTCTACATTGAATAAAGTGAAAGGGAAAAATAATTGCATAAATATTGAAAAATGTCTCTTTTTCAGCTATGTGCCAGTCTTGATGCATTTACTATTAAAACTGTTGAAGAAAACCTTGATCAACTGAAAAAACAAATACAGGAGCCGTGCAAGAAGTTTGCAATTGCAGATGACACCAGAGAAGTATGGGCTTAACATTTTATATCTATTTCATTGGCAATACTACCCATTCAGTTGAAAGGTGGCAAAGCCTATTTTATATTGACCATCTGAACAGTATTATTTTAAAATTTTAGCAAACAAATTTCAGGGTTTTTTTTTTAACTGATATTTGGCAGCAAAGCACTACAGTGAATTCTCTCCTCCAGTCCTTTTTCAGTTTTCTAATTTACATGAGGGATAGCTCATTCATTGTTTGGCTACACATGAGTTATGAGGGGTAGTCGGGGACGATGGGCAGGAGGATGTATAACTAAGCCGGAGGTGTTAATGACAGTTCGTTTTAGTCTTTTTTATTTTCTTCATGAATTCCAAGATTGATTTTCTGACATTCCACAGAACCATTTTGTTGCTATCAAATTACATTTGGCAATGATAATGGGAATCCTACCTAATTTGCATACTTGCATATTTACTTTCTTAGGAAAACAGTGCAATGGTAAAGAAGTGAAATATTTACTTTAATGATGCTTTTCTGATGAATTTTTCGGTAAAAGTAAACTGAGAGTCAATTTGGACATTATGACCAGTAAATTATGTCAATACTTTATTTTGCAAAATTTATAAAGTACTGCAAATTCTGGTCATATGTACTTGATAATACCATTGGAAATAAGAATATTGGGATTAAATAATATGAAATATGCATAGTAGATAAGGCAATGCTTGAAATATAGTAGGCACTAAACCAATGTTAGTAATATATCTCTTTTTTTAATTCTGAAGAAGACTGGTATCTATTCCAGCTCCACTAGCAGAGTTGAATACACTTTATTCACCTTCCCTTTTTTACTTATTTGGTTTCACTTGATAGATTTACATGCATATTTCTACACATAAGGATTTTTAAAACTACATTTCTCAGGATATATTTTTAAAAGTATTTGCCATTTTTTAAACTTACTTAACTTTTTGATACATTTTGAAGTATAACATACATACGAAAAAATGCAAATTCATGTGTGTACTGATTGCTGAATTTTCATAAACTGAATACACATATGTAAACAAAATCCAAATCAAGAGACAGTACATTGTCAGTAACCCAAATCTTCTGGTTCCCCTTGCAGTTATCATACCCCAGGGATAGCTACTATCTTGACTTCCAAAACAAAAAATGAGTTTTCACTGATTCTGAACTTTATATAAATGGAATTATAGGGCATGCACTCCTTTATTTCTGACTTTTTTCAGACTGCACTTCAACTTTTTGTTTTAGCAGAAATAATACTGAAACCAGTTTGACAAAGGGTAAATGTTTCTTAAGTTACATTGTAAGCTTTCTAAATTATGGTGACATTAAAGCAATATGTGATTTCTAAACTACCTTTAACATGCAAGGTTTATATTATTTATTAACCTTTATTATTTTCACTAACATTTTAAGTTGGAGATTCCAGCGGAGGTAACATGGTGTTGGTGTGGGTGTGGCTTGATGACAGACTTAAAAGAGAAGTTGACAAAAGTAGATGAACAGACAAGTAATGGGACACTAACCTGTTACATTGTCTAAACAAAGATTCTGAATCAGATTTATCATAGCCTGGAACTTATTTTAACAAAGATAATGTTATTCCTTTAACAATAAGAATACATGAGAATAAGTGTATACTTTATTTTTAAGGATCCATTTAAAGAGAAACTTCTAGAAATAATGACAAGGATTCAAACTTATTGTCAAATGAGTCCAATGCCAGATTTTGGAACTCAACCCTATGAGCAATGGGCCGTTCAAATGGAAAAAAAAGGTAATTTTGATTTGAACCTAACACTTAGTTTATCCCATGTTTATTCCAAGATGTCAAATGAGTATATCATAGATTCCCAAAAAAATTGAAAGTAAATGTAGTTTCAGATAGAATTTCTGTGTTCTGTGTAGGACAAGCATAATAAACATGTTCTAATTCCTTTTCTAAGGAAAGAGATTCCAAAACCATCCAAATTTCTCTTTGTCTCCAGAGTCTTACATTTATTGTATATTTAAAGTATAGAGGTAAACATTAATAGCTCTGTCTCCAAAGGCAAACTCAACTAACATATTTTCATGCCATTTCTCTGTGCATCAGCTACATATTTTTGCTGAGGCAGAACTCAAGCAGCAAGTCAAGGAGTTGGAAAACTTGCCCTGTTTCAGAGCTCATAACATACTTTGAGCCTTAACTTGCCCATTTTAAACCAAAGGTGAAGCCAATTTTGGAGTTAGTAACATAAATATATTCAAGTCCATGGGACTATTTTAGGGAGTTTATATGCTTATTATTCAAATTACCCAATATACTTTTTCACAGCTGCAAAAGAAGGAAATCGCAAGGACCGTGTTTGCGCAGAGCATTTGAGGAAGTACAATGAGGCCCTGCAAATTAATGACACAATTCGAATGATAGATGCGTATAATCATCTTGAAACTTTCTATAATGAAGAGAAACAAAAGAAGTTTGCAGTCCTAGAAGACGATAGTGATGAGGGTGGTGATGATGAGTATTGTGATCGCCATGAACATGAGGGTGATTTAAAGAAACCTTGGAAACTGGATGAAACAGATAGATTTCTCATGACTTTATTTTTTGGTAAGATTCAAAGTAACATGTACTGGTCTCATTCATTTACCTTTTCAACATGAACCTACTGCTTCTCATAAGCTCTTTGAAAAGAGAAATATCTGAAATCCCACTCAGACTGGAGCTATTTCTAATGCTATGACCAGATTAGCTACCAGTTGCATGATCACAGTCAGTCATTTGGTCATTCAGTTTCATTGCCAAGACAGCTGTAATGAATTTATTTATTAAACCATCCTAATAGTTAGATACAGCACAAGTTTGTAGATAAGCCACAATTCATGAAATCTTCTAGTGTAATTAGTTGTATGTTTCACTAATTTAAAGTTTAAATCATTTTAAAATTAATTCGTTAAATTTTGATCAACAAAACTGTATCTTTTTTTGGTGTACAAAATGGTGTTTGATATATGTATACATATGGAATGGCTACATCAAACTAGGTAACATATCAGTTGTAATTATTTCTTAAAGAAAACAATAAAATGTTGAAAAAGCTGGCTGAAAACCCAGAACATGAAAATGAAAAGCTGACCAAATTAAGAAATACCATAATGGAGCAGTATACTAGGACTGAGGAATCAGCACGAGGAATAATCTTTACAAAAACACGACAGAGTGCATATGCTCTTTCCCAGTGGATTACTGAAAATGAAAAATTTGCTGAAGTAGGAGTCAAAGCCCACCATCTGATTGGAGCTGGACATAGCAGTGAGTTCAAACCCATGACGCAGGTATAAATATCCTTTTGGATCGCTTTTCCTTTCTTTTCTCTTCTTTTCTTTTCTTGCAGACAAGGCCTTGCTCTGTCACTCAGGCTGAAGTGAAGTGGCATGATCAAGACTCAGCTCCTAGGCTCAAGCAATCCTCCAGCCCCAGCCTCCCAAGCAGCTGGGACTGTGGGTGTGCAGCACCACACCCAGCTAATTTTCTTTTCTTTTCTTTTCTTTTCTTTTCTTTTCTTTTCTTTTCTTTTCTTTTCTTTTCTTTTCTTTTTTCTTTTTTTTTTTTTTTTTTTTGGTGGAAAAGTTGTCCCACTATGTTTCCCAGGCTTGTCTTAAACTTCTGGGATCATGCCATTCTTCTGCCTCTGCCTTCCTAAGTGTTGAGATTACAGGCATGAACCACTGCACTCAGACTGGACTTCCTTTTTAATGCTGTTACTCTTCTCAAATTGTTTTTAGTCTTTTTCTATCAATCCTCTCACAAATGCGTTTACATGATAAAACATTTGTTTTTGAAATAAAATCTAGGTCTAATTGCAATCAAATTTGTGGTTTTTAAGAGGTTAAGTGTTGCTTTAGGAGTCACTTTTTTCCTGCATAGTTAGAAGAACCTTCTAAGTTAACTTTCCCTTGCAAAAATGAGTGACATGTAAATTTAATAACGAAGTTCAGAAGTGGTTGCAATATAATATCAAGTATAAAAGTTCAAACTCCCACAAAAATATGTGCATTGTAACTAGAACGATGCAAAATATGTTTACATAGAATGAGACCTATAGGAAAACTTGGAAAAATTAAAGAATTTGATACATTAGAGATTTGGGATTCTGGTGAGTAGGTTTTCTGTTCCTTTTTAAGGTGTTTTGTTTTATTTGTTTACATACTGCTTACTGTGGACACAATAGAAAACATTTAGATAAGAAAAAAGACTTTTGTAGACATTACAAGCATGCATGAAGCAATCATGTCTTGTTAGAGTAAAATATTCTTCTGAGTGCTAGTCATATTGACCCTGAGTCTTGCTGGGCAAATGGATACTTCCTTTATATTATAGTCATCACTATCCAAGCCAATGGAGCAAATTCTGTTTCAGTGTTTTCTGGGGAAAAAAAAAAATCCTGAAATGGTTTACTATAACTCTTTATATACGCTCTTCATGCAGTCATGTGAGCATTGCCAATAAAATTAATGCCGGGCAAAGCACTGTTTTCCTTGGATAACAAGTTTGCTTCCTTCTTTTTGGTGAGATGTAGTTTGCTTAACATGTTTTTCTTTTTGTCTTAGCTTCCAGAAAGCTACCAGGCAAAACTCAAGTTCAGTTTCACAGCCTCTGTGTTGATTCTTAGGAGTTCTGTTTTTAAATTTATATTATATTAGCATTAGCATTATGACTTTTACTGTAAAAGGGCTCAGCTTCTCTTTGAAAAAAGGTAGAGTACAAATGAACAGCCTATATTCAAGCTACTTTCTGCTCCTTATTCATTTTCAAACCTAGGGGCTGTATGCCAAAGTACAGAACATATTTCCTTCCTTCCCCACTCCTTGCATCCTCCGCTTGTAAACTGGGGTGGACGAATTTTTTAGCAATGGTGTTAGGCAGCTACATGATGTGACTTGAAGCTCTGATACTGTCTGGAATTTTTGTCATTAATGTTACTCTGTTGAATTAAGACACAGACATCTTCTGCTAAAATCCAAGGACATGTAATTTTTTATCGGGAGAAGTGAGGACAGGAGAGACAAATTTTCAGAGAGAACTCAAGAGAGGCCTTTCTACAGGGTTCTCCCACAGTTAGGAGTCAAATAAGGACTCACACTGCCTCTGAGAAGAAAGGGAGGGGGATAGAAGAACATACTTTTGGTCTGGCAGCTTTATTTTTGTTTAATGTATGGGGGCAAAAGACAGTGTGGATGTGCACCAAATGCCAACTGGACCAACAGCTTTGGTGAGAGTGGTTATGAAAATAAAACCACATTGTCCATATCAAGCTAGGTTTCTTCTCATTCATTTCTCCCACGTAAGGATGAGGGGATATTTTAATTTATTTATATTGACTTTCAAAATTTAGATTGTTTTCATTTGAAAATAGTTTTAATTACAGTTGTATAACCTCTTATTTTTATTTGTATTATCCCTTTATATAGATAATATATTTACCTCATTCAAAATTAATAAGGCACAAGGCATACCTTTAGACCTATAGTCTTCCAGCTCCCCTCCCTAGATGAACCCAATATTTTCATTTTCTCTTGTGCCCTTTTAGGAATATTCCATAGCTTCTCACTCAAATGACTCTTAAAGTGACCACATGCATGTACAGTGTGCATTTTCTCTGTGACTGAAAACAATATGTAAAAGCATCTCTGCGTCTTATCTTCTGAATATTAGAGATTCTGAAGTTAATATAATGGGGGAAAATGTCCATTTTAGCTTCTGATTGCCATATCCTCTTCTCAGCTGACAGCTCCTCCTTTCTTCCTCTGGAGTCACCCATCAATTTATTTCCTTGGCATAAAAAAATGGTCTTTCCACCTCCAGACTGGATGATGGAAATATTTTTGTAATTGTGTGGTAATCCCAGATTGGAAATCAAATGTTGTCTCACCATTATGTCTTTGTTCAATGCCAAAAACAGATGGCAACAAATCCGTGTATGATCTAATCCTTTGATTTACACTGACCAGTTGCAATTTATTATTTCTTGTCCTAATTAGAAGATTTTAATGTGTTTAGCATCACAAAATTTAATTTATTAAAATGTTTCTACAGAATGAACAAAAAGAAGTCATTAGTAAATTTCGCACTGGAAAAATAAATCTGCTTATAGCTACCACAGTGGCAGAAGAAGGTCTGGATATTAAAGAATGTAACGTTGTTATCCGTTATGGTCTTGTCACCAATGAAATAGCCATGGTCCAGGTACATTCAAATACCTCTACTTACTATGTTAATTTTTATTCGTGTGTTCTTATTTTAATTGCTTTCTTTTAGTTAAACAGCACAAAATATCTCTTTAGTTTTAAAAACAAAGCACTTTTCCTGTTAAAGGGGCATTTTTTAAATGCTGTGCACTGTTGTCTTTCATATTGCTGTCAATTCATATGATAACCAGATACCTGTTGTGTGTTTAAACATCAACTCCTTTTTGGCCATTTCTGTACCTTAAGGCTTTCCAGGACCGTGACAGTAGCCCCGTTTGTAAGCATCAAAAGCAGCCTCCTCATTTCTAGGATGTCTGTGAGCCCTGACCCGGACCAGGAATCTAAAGTATACTGTACCACAAAGTCTGATTAAGTAACATGCCCAAACCTGAAGGAGCCCTGCTGTTTCTGCATTTTCCTCCCTTATCCTTTCCATTTTTCTATATGTTCAGAAGATTTTATGATAAAATGTTGGTTGGGGGCAGACTTATAACTGCAAAAGTGAATGAAAGAGTGAGACATTCTAGTTTTCATTCACATTTCACTTTATTGCTTACCTATGTTTGTTAATGGCATTATTGTAACCTTTTGTTAAGTATGCATAGGTGTTATGATGATTATAGTTATACTGTTCTTCTTATAAAATTAACTAAAGGATTTTTTAAATAATTTAAACTGGATCCTTGAATAAATGGCAAGTCCTAGAAGACTAAGATAACCAGACTGCCATCAAATTAGAAAGTAATTTTATTTCAGGAATTTATTTGTAAGTCAGTGATAAACTTTGGCCAAAGTGAGTGGATCACAAGGTAAAGAGATCAAGATCATCCTGGCCAACGTGGTGAAACCCCGTCTCTACTAAAAATACAAAAATTATCTGGGTGTGGTGGTGCACACCTGTAGTCCCAGCTACTAAGGCTGAGGCAGGAGAATCGCTTGAACCCGGGAGGTGGAGGTTGCAGTGAGCCAAGATCGTGCCACTGCACTCCAGCCTGGTGACAGAGCGAGACTCCATCTCAAAAAAACAAAAACAAAAACCAACAAACCAAAAACTTAGAATGCATTTTTCCTTGAGGATAATTTTATATTTGGCAGTTAGGCTTCTGGGCCAGGCCATAGAAGTTTCTATTAGTCAAAATGTACCGAATATCACTTTCTTAAAGAGGCTTGTAGAAAGTTGTCACCATGTTAAATATGTTTCCTTGGGAAAATGTGCTAAAAATTCAATGTAGGATGCTAGAAACTGACTTGCCTTCTCACCAGGTGTGCTTCTCTCCATTCATTCCTCCCAGCTTTCTACCATGAAAGATGACTCCTCAGTTCGAGTCATTGATCATGGTTCTAATAGTTTGAGAGAGAAGCTCTGGGAGCAAAAAGGCCGGACAGGATGATACGATGTCATTGAGGCCTAACCATCATCACTCTAGAACACTCTTTCTGTATTAAAGCATATTTTAAGTTTTAAAGAGCTGACTTACAAGGAATGGGTTAATAACTAGCTTATTAACTTTATCCATTTGAAGACTGGCATGCTGAACCACCCAGTATCATTTCATTCTGGGCAATGAATACCATTTCAAGCAAAACCCAGAAGGATTTCTATCAGAGTGGGCCCTTTCATTCACTTCATTTGTTTGTGTTTTCAGGCCCGTGGTCGAGCCAGAGCTGATGAGAGCACCTATGTCCTGGTTGCTCCCAGCAGTTCAGGAGTTATTGAACGTGAGACAGTTAATGATTTCCGAGAGCAGATGATGTATAAAGCTATACGTCATGTTCAAAATATGAAACCAGAGGAGTATGCTCATAAGGTATTGTTGACCACCTCTGAATTTGATTTTCATTTAAAGACGGCAGCATGTGGTTGCCATTGATACCTCTGTGACTCATTCCCCAGACAAAAATCGTGCTGAATTATAAGTTTCTTTTTAATGAACTGTGCTTAATACAGATTCACATGCAGAGAATCAAGATCCATGGTGGGCTAGAAATTATCGGGCAGCCATTGCTTATTCCAGTAAAACCAACCATAAATTTTGATAATATAAATTTAGGCTGACTTGTTCCAGAAAGACTAGTACAACTCACTGATTCAATCCAACGTGGTAATTTTGGTTTTAGCTAATTTGTTTGTACGAGGACAGTTTTTTTAATTTCAGAAATATAAATGAAATGCCTACTGTGTGCCAGGCAACATTATAGGAACAGCCAAAAGAGGCAAACAAGACACAGACGACTCCTGCTGCATGAAGTTTGTATGCTAGTGTGTTCCTGGTGAGGTCTAGAGGAGAGAAACAGTAAACAAAAATTTAAAAAACAAGAAATATAACATAGATAAGTACGAGAGAGTTAGAATAGGATGATATGAAACACGTGACAAGTTGGATGTTTTCAATTTGGTGGTTGAGGAAGGTCTCTCAGTGGGAGTGACGCTGATGCTGGATCTGAATAATAAGAAAATACAGACTATGTCACCTAGCTATATCTCAGTTTACTAACACATAGTTACTTGAGTTGTGTGAAAGAATGCAGTGAAGAAAGAATGCATTTCTATAGTATTTCAGGAAATCCCCCATACCACTGAATTAAAGACTGTAACTACTATAATAGCAAACAATCCATTTAGAAGAAAATTCACACCCTTGCATATGGGTGTGAATGTTAGTTTCTTAACATTGGAATTGGCTCTACCTTAAATAGAGATTCACTAAAGGGATGTTTTCAAATTGGTGTGCATTGCTATTACCAACTCCAAGGTTTCCTGTCCAGGTTTCTACACAAACCTTTATTTTAAAACCCCATTAAATACAAGGCAAAGCAAACATTTTAGAGTATCAGTTCAAACTTTTGTCACCAAATTATGCCACTGGAAAGTTACTGCCTCCCAGTTAATGTCCTAAAAGAATGAATCAAATAGATGTTTACAAAGACTGATGTTTTAAGACTAGTTTTTTTGGGGATTAACACTAGGACAATCTCTGGAGTTTAAGGGTCAAACTCTTCCAGACATTGTTTAGAATAAGACAACGGTCCCTTTGGGAGCCACAGAATGGATTATCTTTTTAGGTCTCCTTTGGCCAAGAACCCTGCCCTCCTGAAACTACTTCAGGTAGATGAACTTAGAGCAGGAGTGGCAATGGTGAAGGGGGGCTACGTGCCACCTGTAGTCTGTTCAAAGCTTGCAGAAAACATTGCTATTGGGAAGATGTTTCCTTTCTTCTGATTTGAGCATCCTTCTCAACACAATCTTCAGCCAACCGTCAATGAATGGAGATAATTAACAGATAAAATCTTTTTTCCATGTCATAAACAGGTTTATACATAATAGAGCTTCTTAAAATGAAATCAGACTACTAGGAGCAAGTTGACAATCATAAGTGTTTTTCTCTAGCATTGATTCAACTTTTGCTACATTACTGCATTTTATTTGGACTTGGGCTGATTTTAGCTGTGCCTCCTCTATATTTATTATGAGCCCTTTTTTTGTTTGTTTGCCCCTCTAACTGCTTCAATTTCCTTTACTATTTTAGAGCTGGTTTTTTTTTTTTTTAGCTTCTTATGTTCTGGTTACAAATCTATACACTTTTTTTCTGTCTCATTTATACACATTTCTTAATTCCCACATGTATGTGATCCTATGATATATTACCTTACCAGCTCACTGAATTGTAATTGTCTTATAAAAGTAACCTATTTAAACTTCCAGGGAAAAATATTTCAATATATTATTTTGCTATTAATTACAAAGGAAATTAATCTTGGTACTTGCCTGATTAATCTATTATATAGACTCCAAGCTTGCTTGCAAGGGTTTAATCTCTTTTCTGTGCTATATATGGCTGCCTTGAATGGAGATCTAAAATGTAGAGTTAGGAGCCAAAGAGATGGGCTTTGTTCATCAGCACCGATGACTTACTTTTCTGAAAACCTTCCCCTCAGTCTTAAAGAAAATAGTTACTTCCTCAATTATTTAATATAAATATATCATCTATGAGAAGTCAGTTTGGAGGTAAATTATTCAAGAACCAGATTTTTGACTGTGAAGTTGGGTCGTTATAAACACTAGTCAGTCCCCATGTCAAGTTTCATATGTTAAGTAAACTAGATTGTTTCTGTTATGAAATAAGTGCTGATGCTACTCACAGAGCCTAAAATAAAGGTGTCTCTGGGCATATTCTCTCACATAAGGAATCTAGGCAGTGTTGACTCCATGATGTTATGAGGAATCTAGGCTTTTGTTTGTTTGTCTGTTTGAGATGAAGTCTCACTCTGTCACCCAGGCTGGAGTGCAGCGGTGCTATCTCAGCTCACTGAAACCTCCGCCTGACAGGTTCAAGCAATTCTCCCGCCTCAGCCTCCCAAGTAGCTGGGATTACAGGCACGTGCCACTACACCCAGCTAATTTTTGTATTTTTAGTAAAGAAGGAGTTTTACCATATTGGTCAGGATGGTCTCGATCTCTTGACCTCATGATCTGCTGATCTCGGCCTCCCAAAGCACAGGAATGCAGGCCTTTTCTCTTTTTTATGCCATTATAGCATTGGGCTTTCATTCTCAAGGTCAAAGATGGCTTTTAGAATTTTAGCTGCCACATCTTTATTCTAGGGAGGAAGTAAGAAGGAAATGGAAAGGGCAAAAAGTACACATGCCAGCTATCAAATTTTTAAGAAGATTTTCTGAAAATTCCACTCAACAGCTTTTTACATGTCATTGACTGCTGGTTTGGAAATGTAGTCATTTAGCTAGCATATTTCCACCCAGAATAAAATTATGGTTCTGTTCTTAGGAAAAATGGATACTGAGTGCGAAACTAGCAGTTTCTGTCACAAATGTGTAAAGAGTAGACTGATTAAGATGGTGAGGGGTCTGAAAATTATAAAGCATGAAAAAAGATTAAAGGAATGTGGGTGCTTATCATGGATTAGAGAAGATGTTCATAATGTAGTAACAGTGTTTAGTAAAGAGACTCCACGTGGAAGAAAGTTTAGACATATTTTATGGAACATAATTAAAACAAAGGGATTGGATGGGCACAGTGGCTCGTGACTGTAATCCCAGTACTTTGAAAGGCCGAGACAGTTGAATCACTGAGATCAAAAGTTTGAGACCAACTTAGGCAACATGGCACAACTTCATCTCTACTAAAAATCTGAAAATTAGCTGGGTGTGGTGGTGAGCACCAGTAATCCTAGATACTCAGGAGGCTGAGGCAAAAGAATTGCTTGCACCCAGGAGATGGAGATTTCAGTGAACTGAGTTAGTGCGACTGCACTCCAGCCTGGGCAACAGAGCAAGACTCCACCCTAAATAAATAAATAAACAAATAAATCAAATAAAACAAATGGGTAGGCTAGACAGAGAATTTTGAGAAATTTGAGAATGTTGAGTATTGCTAAGGACTTTCTCACAACAGAACTCTTCTGAAATGGAATGGGCTACTTTTTGAACACTTGAAGGTTCCACATTTTCACGGTTACAGGAGATGATTACATACTAAATTCTTTGGAGGATCATTACCTCATATTTTTATTTCCTAGACCATAAGCTAAGTGTGTATTTTCACAACAAAGACCTCTAAGTTTCAGGAGACTTACTTCTATGAAACTGTGAAAAAAGAAAACGAACCTAAAACCACTAACTCTTCCTTTCTCTGTGCAGATTTTGGAATTACAGATGCAAAGTATAATGGAAAAGAAAATGAAAATCAAGAGAAGTATTGCCAAGCATTACAAGGAAAATCCGTCACTAATAACTCTCCTTTGCAGAAACTGCAGTGTACTAGCCTGTTCTGGGGAAGACATCCATGTAATTGAGAAGATGCATCATGTCAATGTGACACCAGCATTCAAGTGAGTCCAGAAAGAACCATTTTAAAATTTTTTTCTACCGGGGTGAAGCAGGTTGCATTGTAAATGTTCTTTCAAAATAGTGCCAATGAGATTTTACAACTCTCCCTCCTTTAGCCCCTCAATTATATTCCTATTTCAAATGTCTATTTTTTAAGTAAACTGCACTGGGGCAGGAAAGGAGAAGTGTAAGAACCAAAGGCATTTTGGTCCAAGGCACGTATTTTTGTATGCTCATCATTTGTTCTCAAATTTCTGAACAACTAAAGTCAAGTTAATATAACCAACAAACTTGAAAGAAGTTACAAAAGGTAACGTGCCCTTTGAGAGATACGTGTAGAAGAGAAAGATTGCCTGAGTTGCCGTAACAAGCCTGGGAAGCAGGAGGGAAAGAAGGAATGCCATGTAGAAGAACGCATGCCTGTGGATGAGCTTCAGGAACCCATGAACAAAAAACCCATTGGCCTTTTGTCAGTTCTCTGTGATGATTTTTCTTCCCCTTTGATACTTATAGGGAACTCTACATTGTGAGAGAAAAAAAAACACCGCAAAAGAAGTTTGCTGACTATCAAACAAATGGTGAAATTATCTGCAAATGTGGCCAGGTGAGTCAGTTGCTGTGGATCTGATTTTGCTTTAGCCAAAAGGAATGTTTAATTGCATGTGCATTTAATTTTCCTCTTGCTTTCTCTTTTATTTTCCAGGCTTGGGGAATAATGATGGTCCACAAAGGCTTAGATTTGCCTTGTCTCTTAATAAGAAATTTTGTAGTGGATTTCAAAAATAATTCAACAAGGGAAGAATACAAAAAGTGGATTGAATTACCCATCACATTTCCCGATCTTGACTATGCAGAACACTGTTTATTTAGTGATGAGGATTAGCACTTGATTCAAGATTCTTTTTAAATACTATCAATTAAACATTTAATATGATTTTGATTAATGTATTCATTATGCTACAGAGCTGATATAAGAATCAATAAAATGATTGTTTTACTCTGCATCGAGCTCTTTTTAGGAACATATTATGCATTATCCATCATGTTGGTGGGCAGGGGTAAGGAAAATTTACCAATAATTCTCATTAGTGTGGAGCATTGTAGTCCTGTGGAAAGAATGATGGAGTACAAATGAGAATTCAAGGTACCAATCTCAGGTCTGTCACTAATTGTCAGAATAAAATTAAGCAAATCAGTTGATCTTTCTGAACCAGTCTCCTTATCGATGAAATGATCATTACGTTCTCTGCTTTTGCTTTTTATTAATTTTTTATTGCTGTATAAGGAATTGCCACAAATTTAGTGGCTTAAAACAGCACTCATGAATTATAACGCATGTCCTGTTGGTCAGAAGGGCAGGTTTCTCTGCTCAGGGTCTCACAAAATTGAAATCGAGGAGTCAGCCAGACAGTGTTCTCATCTGGAGGCACAGAGGAAAGAATCCACTTTCAAGTTCATTCAGAGTGTTGGCAGAGTTTGTTTGCTTGCAGCTGACTAGGACGGCTGTTTTGCTATCTGTCCACTGGGGATTGCTCTCAGCTCCAGCAACCCCCCCACCATACCACACGGCACGCTCAAATCTCTTTCACAGCACAGATATTTGCTTCTTCATGGCAAAGAGAAGAATCTCTGTCTCTCACGTCTGCTAAGATGGAGTCTTAGATAGGTTAACTGTAAACATAGAAGTGACTCTCTGGTCATATCCATAGGTCCTGCCCACACTGAAAGGAGATTATTTAGGGAATCACTTCAGCCAGTGGAAATTGTGGGGATCATCTTAGAGCTTTGCCTCCCATGTCACTTCCCCAGTCTTTGCAACTAAATGATGTCATAGGAAAGCACTTTAAAAGCTATGAAGTACCATTAAAGACCAGTTGAGGAGCAGCATCAGATAGCTTAAGGCTTCCTTCCTAGGCCCTCTCTTCAGGGAACATAATACTATGCTGCAGAACTACTACGTAGCAGTGGCTAAATTCTGGCTGACCATTAATTCCAACAAGATTACCCATGTCCCTGGACAGCTGTTCACCTCCCACTCTAGAATCAGTTAGCAGTGAGTAGATACTGGGTGTTATTGGAGAATAAAGAGAAACATGTCTACCTCTGCCCCTCCCAGAACACCACAGACAATTCTCCTAGGAGAAAAGCAGCCTCTTTTGAAAAGGAAGAGCCTCATTATTCAGACAGAGCCACAAATGACCATTTTAACCAAAACTTAGCAAGTCTCACAGATGGCTTGCTCCAAGGGAACAGTTACCTCCTGTGACTAAGGAGAAACAAAATGTTGGAGGGTGTGAAAAGAACATTCCTCTGCAGTTTTGATGGATTAATCGAGTTGATATTATAATACTTTTGAATCTTTTCTTGATAATACCTAAGCAGAGATGAATATTAACCAATCAGATCTCTTGGGTATGCAGGAGGACAAAAGAAGACACACATAATTGATGGTTTTCTTAAAATACTTTTAAAACTCCAGCTGACTCCATTTAAAGTATTGCTGTCTTCTAGAATGTTTTGGAAACTATGCAAGAAACCAAATGCATAAAATAGCTAAATGTACTACTGTAACATATGTAGACTGTTTTTGAGGTGTCAACAAATATCAGGTTTTTTCATCTATGTTTTTCAGTAACTTTTTTCAATTAAAAAAGTGTTATTTCTACTTTCAAGTTTTAAAATAAATGTTTCAAATAGTGTGAAACTTAATATGTGATGGTACCTGAAAACTTGAACTGTGGTGCATATGTTTCATTCAAAAGCTAACGATGATTATTGTAGCATTTCAGTTGATTGTTACTGAACAGTTCAATATTCATGATATGTGAGGGACACTTACAGAATGTTAGATATCAGCATGTGAGTTACAATGCCTGAGTTTTAGTCTCCATAAGACCTTCTGCCAGGTGTGGTGTTTCACGCCTGTAATCCCAGCATTTTGGAATGCTGAGATGGATGGATCACTTGAGGTCGGGAGTTTGACACCAGCCTAGCCAAATGGTGAAACATCGTCTCTACTAGAAATACAAAAATTAGTGGTAGCTGGCATCTGTAATCCCAGCTACTCAGGAGGCTGAGGCAGGAGAATCGCTTGAATCCTGGAGGCAGAGGTTGTGGTGAACTGAGATTGCACCACTGCACTCCAGGCCTGGGCTAAAGAGGGAGACTCTGCCACAAAAGTAAAAAAAAAAAAAAAAAAAAAAAAGACCTTCTATCAGTAGGTAACTTTGAGCAACCTTAGTTCACAGTGTTCTCTCCCCTGGAAAATGAGTGGTTCGATTAGATAATGTCAAAAGTCCCTTACAACAATAGCATCCTCATAGTCCATGTTTCTGGCTCACTTTCTGCTTTCATTTTAAGACCTTGTCCAGTGACTTGTGGTAATATCAACTGTGGACTAAATACCTGCTCAGAACTTTACATGTTGAAAGGTAGCTCATGTATTTTAAAAGAAATTATAAGGATCTCATAGAACAGGTACACCGTCTGGAGTCATGTGTCTTAAGCAGTTTCAAAAGGCCCAAAGGTATCAGGAAATTATAGAACAAGCATTTGCAAGACAACAGATTATTGGCAGACCTGGTGGATAAGAAATATAAAGCATAATTCTAAAAGTCTGACATCATTTCAGACCATATGAAATTAAAATACAGTAACTTGGAGTTTACATAAATATCTTGAATGCAAGGCATCGATTATGGCAAAACAAACATAACTAAGAAATGGTTTTCCAAAGAGTGATTAATTAGTGCAAGTCACAAGTAATTGTTGAAAGTGAATAATGCTGTAGATTCCTCTCTGCAGTCTAATAGTCCCTACAGCAGTGTTATGCCTTAGAGAAAAGAATTCTGGTGTTTTCAATTCAATTGACCATAAAACCAAAGAGGATTGTTGCTTACCATTGCTGCTTTTAAAATTTAAGAGACTCAAACATGTATGTGCCAATGGGGAAGAATAATAGAGAGTGATAAAACATTAGCATTGTTCAACTCCAAAGTAAATTGCTTCTTGGGCATTATTGATACATTCTACCAAATGCTCTTGCTTCAGTCTTTTCTAGTCTCCCTTATCCTTTCTGAATGAGTGCCCCTGCACATGGTTAGAAGCTGTTCTTTGCCAACTCTTCAGCAGATATCCTTCATGGTCTTCAAACACAAAACCCAAATTTCACTTCCCAGAATCCAGCATGGTTCACATTTTCAAAACTGGAATGGAAAGAAATGTATGGAAATTATCACTCACTCCTCCTGAGCATGATAAAATGCTCACTTCCAAAATCTGGCTAACAATTATGTGAGTCATAACAATAAACAAGAAAATTATTATATTTTCTTCTAAGACTTAAGAAGTTAATTCGAAACTTCTGCCTTCTTCAGTTTGTGCATTTCTCCTTAGTTAATCTTACTAGATATACGATTTTATGTATTTTATAAGGACAGCCCTTTTATTGGCACAGCGTAGAATGAAACAAACTTGAGTTTGGATCCTCACTGGCTTTGTGACTTGGGCAAGCCACTTAATTTCTTTGAGACCATAGGGAACTATAATAATATCAACCTTGAAGAACTATAATGAAAAATTGAATATTTCATGGAACCAATTTAGTTGTCACCTCATAGGATTTAATGTATAGAATTTAAGAGCAGGAGTTGCCAGAAGAGTGTCAGCAGTTGTAGTAGCCTCAGCTGTAGGTAGAGCATAGTGAATTTTAGATCTATGTTTAACATTTAAGGAGAACATAAATAAGATTGGAATCCTCTTTTCTTCATCAATGTTTAGCTCAAAAGACTCATCCCAAAAAGTAAGTAGTATCTCTAATGAAACCTAGTTGCTATGAATATGCTATTCAGTATGTCTGGGGGACAATTTAATGTTCAGATCTTCTGTGGACATAACAAAAAGATACAGATCATCAATATCAATACTTATTCATGAAGTGACTATGTTACTTAACAAGGTCTGTTATAAAGACAAAATTTTAATAAGATCCTATCTTCACCTTCAAGAAAATATAATAGTGCTATTGTACTGGCCCAGTCATACATAGCAGGAAAAGGAGACCGAGAGAAAAATTAGGTTGCAGCGTGTCAATAGTAATTTTTGTCCAGCACAAGTGATGGTTGTCTTATATTCGTTTTTAAATTCCTAAACATTTTTCTCAAGTCATAGATCACAAAATATTTTTTAAAAGCATTGCAGATATACTTTATAATTTTCAGAATTTTTTCACACAGAGTATACCAAATCCTTCTTATATGAAATCAATCATTTCATAAGCATCTCACTTAAAAATGAGATGTCAAGTGTGTTGAGCCTTATTTATTAGTTCATAACTTTTAAATCCAAGTTAAAGCCCAGATGCTATATGGGGCTGTAGGAATACTATTTTTAGAAAGTACTACTTAAACATATAGTTACTAGAATATCTTTGGGCCACTACTTAAATATGAAGTATATTAGTTTTTTCCCATACTAACTTCAAAAATGGGCAGCAACAAGAAGAAAATTGTGTGATTAGTTCAGTTACATATATAAAACAGTACTGAACGAAAGATGAGCATTTTTTCATTTTAACTGTCTCTTTCAAACCCTGGCTTCTGCTTTTCTTTATGAGCTTGTGTCTTATTGTAGACACATAGGATCAATGGACTGCCGGATGTTTAGGTCTTTCATTTTGCACCCCTAACAGCCCATGGAAATGATCTTATAATTCATCAACCTATGAGAATTTGTAAAATACTAAAACGGTCAAAACAACCCATTTGGAGTTATCTTGGACTGCTTTGCCTGTCTGAGATCAGTATCAATTCAGTACCACACCAAGGTTTCTACCTTCTAAATTTATTCTGTCCTCAGCATTTGCCCCAGGTTTGTACTTTTACTAATTTACTTTGTACAATTCATGCCAAATAACCTGTTGGACTCCAAATTACCATTTACTATAATTTTCTGAAGATTTCTCTTATTTGACAAGTGAATCCCAATTTTTTATCTAAAACATTAATGTTTTTGTGGTTAATTACACTAGGTTTTTTTTTGTCTATTGAAAGCCACTAACCTCATAGAGAAAAATCAGTTAAGATGCAATAAACTTTGTAATACACAATTGTTTAGTATTTTAAAAAAATTTTGTGGGTACATAGTAGGTGTATATGTGTATGGGTTACATGAGATACTTTAATACAGGCATGTAATGGGTAATATCAGTGTTTTATTTTTATCACTTGTTTATTTTGACATAAACTGCAAAAAAATAACTATAATAAACATTTTAAAATGTTGCCTTCCATGTAAAATATGCTCCATGTAAAAAAGGAAAAAGAAGAGGAAATGAAGGGAGAAAGGCAATAAATAGAAACAAAATCAACCAAGAGGAAAATGATAAAAAAAAAATTACACACATTAAAACATGTAGAAAAAGAGATGAGAAGAGAAGTAGGAAAAACAAATTTATCTGAGCAAGATACATACATTAAACAATGACCATCTTTTAAACTCATTTTTCAGGTATTTTTAAGGTTTACTATTTGTAAGAAACTGTATTTTAACCACAGAGAATAGTGAGTAAAATAAGGATCTTGTCCACATTGCTTTCAGGATTTGCTTACAGAGATTATCCATGTTCTTATGTATCTATAGTATATGGAAGACACTGATTAATGCCATAAGAGAGGAGAAGGAGAGATTATTTTCAACAGGAAGGGAATAAAGAATATCACACTGGATTGCGAAATGTCTAGAAGATTTCTCAAAGTCCTTTTGGGGATTGTTCCATCTTGGGGGTGACAGTGTCAAAGAGATGTTATAAGGATAAGAAAAATGTGGAACACATGACAACTCATAAAAGATACTTGTATGGATTTATGGATTAACATCATAAATATTATAATCACCATTTTGGAAAGCAAAAAGCCATTTTGACTATGTTCAAAATAAAATATATTTGCTTTAAAGTATATAATTTAAGATAATTTTGTCAGTATCAGCAGTGTGTAGATAAAATAATGTTTCATTTCAAAGATGCTACCAAAATTCATTCTTCTAAGTAATTCTGTAGAAGTCGAGCTAATATTCATAAGATTCAACTTCAATGTATGTGACTGAGAAGGAAATAAACTAATAAGTAAAATGGTAAGTTCTGATCTAACAGTTCTGTAACAGGTCAGGATTATCTCAATGGAGCTAAAGATGGGAGAAAAACTGTGAGATCCCTGTGCCCTGATCACATGCATCCTGTTTAAAAAGATGCCTGGAGACCGTATTTTCCCAACATTCTTTTAGACAAAGGACTTAGTAACAACTCCAGCAGAGTCTTCTTCTGGCCCAGGTGAGGTCATAACCATTCTGAGAAAAAGAATACCCAGATAATCATAGTTTGCTCTGAAGCCAGGGTGGCAGATGGAGTGATGGGGAGTTGGAGGCATGTACATCTTTGTTCACAGCATCCAGTGATTAGTGCTCAATTGGATTAAACTATGTAATTAGGCTATGGAATGGTGACCCATATCAAGTTAGGCTTGTAGGTGTTCTTCAACAAAGGATGAATTGGGAAGTGAGGAAATGCATGTAATAACTTTACATCTTTAAATGGGCTTTGTTAAAACAAACAAACAAAACAAAACAAAAAAAAAACAAACAAACAAACAAAAAAGAGGACAGGAGTGGGGATAACATTTTGAAAAGAGGTTCAAAGTTTCAAGCCCTATTGGCGGGCTGAGAAATTGGAGTAGGGAAACAAGGAGAAACTTAAGACAAAAAAGGGAGAGAGGAAGAATTAAGTGTTGACACAAGATGCCTGGGGAGATGGAAGCGGATGAAACCAAGAGCACAGAAGTCTATTAAGGTTGGGCAGAAGGGTAGCTGCTGCTGCTACTTCTAAAGCAGGGGAGAAAGATGAGTGAAGGAAACAGCTTAGTCTGTAGAGATACAAAAGTAGAAAACTGATGGAATTGATTCTCCTGGCATCAAACACTAGGCTGTCTGCTTAGGGTTGGGCTGTTGATTGGAAGATGGACATAAGGATCTAAGGAGAATAGTAAAGATTTTTGAGCCTACTTTGATAAATGCAAAATGACCACTCAGAAACTGAGAGAAGGATCGCCATGTAGAATTATTAAGTCCTGCTGAATTGAAAATAATAAATGTGGAACCAATGATTAAATAAATATGTAAGTGCAAAATACTAGATTAAGTTCCGTTATAGACTGGAAAATCTTTAAAATGTTGTGGTCACTGTAACCCAGTTGAAGCTGGGCCTCCTTGTGGCTTCTCTCAGCATGGATTTGTATTTACACGAAAGTCAACATCAGCATCTAAATTAATATAAAACCAATTTAAAAGGTTATTCCTGACATGCAAATGAAAAAATTCCAAAGAGAAATTATATATTATACAATATTTTAAAGAAATTTTTTAACTCTGTATTTCCCAAAGAACCGTTCAGTATAGCATGAACACTACTTCTTAGTGTACTTCTCCTTTAAATTATCTTCCTAAAGAGCATCATGTGTTGTTTATCTCTTTGACCTCTTCTCCCAAGCTCTCCCTGATTGCTTCCTTTATAATGTAAATCAATATGGTTTTACTGTGTTTATTTCCTTGCCTCATTCTGTTCATTATCCCAGACTTGATGGATGCCCGAATCTCAAACGGTTTTTAAACCTTAGAAATAGAAATAGGGAGAGGGGGAATTTCTGTGAATATTCATATTAATAGTTTTAGTCCCTACAATATCAGAAAACAACAGTGCCAGTTATCAATTTGTTGACTCTTATCTCCAAATTCAGCTTTTTTGTCAGCCCTCTGAAAATGCATCTGGGCCCTTTAACTATTTCTTCTGTAACTCCTGGCATGATATTAAGCTTTGCAAGAGGGAGGTATTGGAGAGACATTGCAGGAAAAAAGGGTTGGGTTTTGCTTCCTTGTTCTCCTGTGCTTGCTTAGCCAGCTTCTGCAATGTGGGTGGCTTCTCCACCATCCAGGTCCTGTAGTCTATGGGGCTTTCTCCAGCAGCAAGCTCTTACATTGCACTGCAGCCAGCAGTGTTCAGTGGCCAGCAACCCTGCTGGCATCTCCTCAGACAGTTTTGTGTGGAGTGTCTCAAGTGACACCTCTTATGAACAGCTTTCCCTGGAACTCTAGGGGGAACATTTCCAGCAAGTTCCACTGGCACGACAGCAACTTCACCATTCAGTGACCACACCTATGACTGCCTTCTACAGTAAGGTCTTGATCTCAGCCTTGCATGCTCTCTCTCAGGTCTAACAGTGGTGGCTGCTTCATATATCTGCTATTTCTATGTTCTTTAGAATTATTTTTACTTTTTAGTACATAATCCTCTATTACTTCAATACAGTTATAGTTCATAATTATTTATGTTAAACTTTGCCTGTTCACATTACTGTGTGGTTTCTCCCTTCAGACTGGACTCAGACTGATTCAATCATAACTAGCAAAATATGAGAATTACTTCATAAGAAGTTATAATTTCCAAAGAGCCAACTGCTCTCATGTATGAGCATTGTATTTCACACAGGAAATGACTCAAGCACATCTGACCAATTCTCTAACCAAATAATTTAGAAACAGTGCTGGATGAATTTCATAACTGGATAGTTTCATTTTCCGAATCCAAACAACCCTTTTGCAACACTAGTAACTGAAACAAAAATTTCTATCTCCTATGAAAGACAATGAACTTATTTTTTTAATGTATTTAATTTTCAGTTTCAGGGTACATGTGCAGGTTTGTTACATAGTTAAAAGTGTGCCATGGTGGTTTGCTGCACCTTTCCCTTACTTACCCCCCTATTACTGAACTTTATCCCTGATCCTGTTAAAAACATGCAGGTGGCCATTGATAAAGGTAAAATAAAACCATAGGGGATACTAAATTCTCAAAACAAGATTAGTGAAAAGGGAACCAATGTTTACTAAATATACTGTATATGCCAGGCACTATCTTTAGTGTTGTACACAAATTATTCAGTTAAGGATTCTTTATTTTACAAGACATATTGTTGTTCCCTTTAGAACCCCAAAGCTAGCATTGATTCTCTTCTAAAGAATTACTGTATTGTGACTTTGAGGACAAAAATCCCTTAAAAAGTGCTGACTTGACCAATGTAGTCAATTCTTTAAAATGTCACTTTTCTTTTATAAAATCTGCCTATTTACATGCAATATAAGTGTTTAGAATCTTATGACCTAAGTAAAAAATGGAGCTTAAAAAAAGCAGGAAGAGGGTTTTTTTGTTTGTTTGTTTGTTCAGGTTTTTTTTGTTGCTGTTGTTGTTGTTTTTTAAGAAACCACCAGAACCCGAGTTTGCAAACGAATTTTTTTTCTCTCTTGGGAGTTGTATTCAAGTTCAAGTTATGCTGAACTTCTCCACTAAGTCTTGAAATGTCTTCAGTTGTAAACTCTTCAGAGCATACTAATGACATATTAAGTAGATTGATGTACTGAATAGATAGACAGATAAATGGAAAACTAGCTATAGATAAAGATATTAATATCAGTAGAGTGAGATATTAAATTTGACCCTTGATATTAGTAATAGCATATCACCATTTCATTCACTGGGTTTGGCTCTATGTAACTTTTGTCTATTTTCAAAAATGATATTAATCCAAAAGAGCAAATATTTGCTAGATGAAATAAATGAGAAAAAAATCGAAGAAAAAATACATACTGTACTCTGGGCCATTTCACAGGAAATCTTCAAAAAAGTTTTGATCAACAATGGCAATATTACACTGCAAAATTTCTACTATACTTTTCTAAAAATCAATCACTAATATAAATTTACAATTGCTATATGAACATGTCCCTATTTGTGTCCATCACAAATTGACCCCATATAGTTATTATTATTACCCTTCAGCATAACGTCTCAGATCCTATCAAGTTAGATTTCTTAGAGCTTCCCTCTATCCATAAAAATTTCTGCCAATCCAAAACCATGCAGTACTTCACAGCAAAGTCTCACTACCTCCAGTAAATTATCTCTGAATAAGTCTCTATGTTAATCTCTCTTTTATTTTAGCTTCTCTTACACATCATGCTTTTAACCTGTACACACTGGCAAACATTTATTACATATTACCTTAGACTTGTTTTCTAGTTATTGTGTGTATTTTTGCTTTATGTTTCCAATGGATCTAGCAGTCATTGTACTTATTTATCTATTCAATATCATCCATTTTGTATACCCATTCTCCAGTGGATCTACTTGCTATTTATTTATTTATCCATCTATTACACAAGAAGCAGACATGGCAAGTAAAGAATATAAAGGTTAAGGAGGGACTCTGAATGGAGGTAGCATTTTAGAGGGTGACCTGGAAAACAAGAAAAGGCCCACCTTAAAGGGTGGAGAGAAAAGGCTTCCCATACAAAAACAAATACATAGGCCGAGTCCCACATGAAGAAAGCCTGGAATATTCAAAGAACTGCAAAAAGACCAGGGTGACTAAAAAGTGATGAGTAAGGAGAATGACCTAAAATGAGGTTGGAAAAGAGGGCAGAGTCAGCTCACACAGGGCCCCATCAGTCTGGAGCTGGATTTTCGTCTGAGGACAATCAGAATCCACTGGGGATTTTCATCAGGGGAGTGACAAGAATTGATATACACTCCAGCTACTCTGACAAATTGGTTGAAAGGATAAAATAGAAGCAGAGACGGCAGTTAGACGTCACTAGGCAAGTCCACTGAGTGGGATAGGGTGGAGGAAATGGAATGGACTAGACAAGAGGGATATTGGTGGCAGATCTGTTGATAGACTGGATATGAGAAAATCAAACAAAAGGAGAAATTGAGCATAAATCTTAAAAAAGTACTGACCTACCCTTCAGATCTCAGTGAATTTGATATACACAATTAAGTTACATTAAGTACGTGTTGGGGAAGCCAAGTGAGGAAAGCAAGAGAAGGACAGAAATGCTGCAAAAAGGAGAGAATGAAACATAAGACCCTGGTGGACAAAGCAAAGGCTTCAGTCACATTAGTCACCATCTGAGTGACCACAGAAGATCACTTAACCTCTTGAAGTCTGTTTCCTTCTCTGTGGGGCAGGACAGCAACATCAAACTGCCTAGGTTTTTATTCCAGCTCTTTCACTTATTCTTTTAGACAAATTGCTAATCTTCACTCTCAGCCTATAAAATGTGAGTATTAACAATACCTGTGTCTTGTGTTTATAGTTCAGGTTAAGTGAAATAATATGACTAATGCACTTAGAACAGTGCCTGGTGCATAGTAAACACTCAATAAATGTGTATCACTAGCTGCTGTGAAATGGATTATTGGGAGGATTAAATGAGAAAATGTTTGCATAGTAGAGAAAAATTACAGCTTGCAAAAAACTAAACTCCTTTATTTTAAAGAGAGAGAGAGAGAGAGAGAGAGAGAGAGAGAGAGAGAGAGAGAGAGACAGAGGGAAACTGTCATTGTGCTAGAAATGCCCTAATGGGTGAATTTATTTTTTAAGACAAGACCTTCTTGTGACTCTACTGGGAATGAATCAAAGAAACAGCTAAACTGTTCTGTGCAAAACAGGATCATTTAGAAGGAGCTAGAGAAGAAGCAAGAAAATGTTGGAGAAAGACAAAATGCTTGGAACAGGAAGGAGGCTGGAGCCCAAGTAGAAGAAACAACTAGTGGAAATTCCACCATCATTGTCCTAAAATACTAGTAAACCTACTACTTTCTTGGGTTGGTGTTATCTGGCATGAGTAGTAAGGGCTGTCTGGCAGGGCAATGTGGAAATGATGAAGGCGGAGCATGCACACACACCAAAAAAGTGGATTTAGAGAACTCTGAATAACAAACGTTGAACACAGAGTGTGACTGGCACAGAGAAAGCATTCAATAAATATTAATTTTCTTTTCTGATTTGAGATATAAAATGTAATCTCTGACCTTGGGGAGTTAACAAATTGGTTGAGAGTTCAAGGATTATAGGCATAAAATTATTAGAAAAAAATAAGCATACAACAGCAGCATGGTATACAAATTATAGGTGCTGTAGAGTGTATAAAAGTCAGGGACCAATCAAAAGAAGTTCTAGATTATTTGAGAAAAGATTCTGAATTATAATAAATAAATAATTCAAATAATGTCTTGCATATATGAAGTGTTAGACCCATATTTAATATTATTTAAAGGTAGGAAAAGAGAAGGATTTTCCAAACAGAGATTAAGAGGGAGAAGGAAAAAGACTAACACATTTTGCAAGTCTACTAGAATGCTACACTGTATCCGGGCTTAATTGGTAACCAATATGAAGTTATTCTTGAGCAGGGAAATGGCATGTTTTAGAAAAGTTGGCCTATGAGGAGTTAACAGCCTAAATTAAAGATTAAAGAAAAAATTGGACGGAAAAAGATCAAGGAAAAAGCTGGTTGCAGTCATTCTGGCTGAGGTTAACGAAAATCTGGATTTGGTCATTGGCAGTGGGAGGGGGAATGGGAGGAATGAGTGGTTCTGGATGATGTTCAAATTAAATCATGAGCTGGGGAAAGCAGGCTAGCATGACATTGATGGCAATAAATAAAATAAATATGAAAGTATAGCACAGTTGGTGATGGAAACAAATGCAAGTAATTTATTTGCATTATCTTATTTTTGCCCTAAATATGACTCATAGTTCTGCTTGGTCATCAATCAGTGCACATGTCATGTTCCTGGCATATGGAATAACTATTTTATTATACCCAAAAACTTGCTCACTGGGCTCCAGCTATTTCATAGTCTATCCACACTGAGCCATGGCAGATACAATTCTCTTGTCCTGAGGAAAATGTTTAAAGTGAGTCAGAATCTCTTTTGAATATGAATAGAGCAAACCTTTTCACTTCCCAGAAATTCTAGTTCCCTAGAAGAGTAACATATGAGTCTTGAGGACTTCTTATGCTCATTCCTACTCTATCAACCAGGGCAAACTAGTGGTATGGCCTAGGTCCTATCAAGATGGGTCTCTGTCATGAACTGAATTTTTTTTAATGCACTCCAAAGTTATATATTGAAGTCTTAACTCCCACTGTGATGGTATTTGGGTATGGGGCCTTTGAGAGTTAATTAGGTTTAGATGAGATAATGAGGTGTGGCCCTTGCAAAAGAAGAAACTAGAGAGCTCCTCCTGCTCCCTGATCCCACTACCTTGTGAGTATGTAGAAGGAAGGTGGCTATCTGCAGGCCCAGAAGAGAGCCCTCACCAGCACCTGACCATGCTGATACCCTGATCTCAGACTTCCAGCCTCTAGAGGAGAAAATTAATTTCTGTTGTTCAGGCCACCCAGTCTATGGCATTTTGCATAACAGCCTGAACTAATACAGTCTCTCCATAACTAAGTGAGGAGCCCAAAAGGTTACCAATTTAGAAAGGCCAGGGAAATATATTACTGAGAATGTTTCATAAGGAGAATGTCCTTTATGTTGTGTTTTCCATTTCTGCTGTGCTACAGTCTGTGGCCTATAGACATAACAACTGAGATAAAAACTTTATCAGACTTCAAGATTATCCTGGACCAGTTCTGTCCAATAAAACTACAGTGGGATACACATGGCTAATTTAAAATTTGTCTGATAGCTTCATTTTAAAAAGTCCCAAGAAGTAGGTAAAATTAAATTTAATAACTCATTTAACTCAATATAGTCAACATATTATCTTCTAGACGTGCTACTGATATAAAAATTATTAACAAGATAGTTCACATTTTTTCCTACTAAGTCTTTTTTTCTTTTTTTTTTTTTTTTTTTTTTTTTGAGATGTAGTCTTACTCTTGTTGCCCAGGCTGGAGTGTAATAGCGAGATCTCAGCTCACTGCAACCTCTGCCTCCTGGGTTCAAGACATTGTCCTGCCTCAGCCTCCCGAGTAGCTGGGATTATAGACACCCACCATGGCGCTAATTTTTGTAGTTTTTTTGTTTTGTTTTGTTTTGTTTTTGTTGTTTTTGTTTTTGTTTTTGTTTTTGTTTTAGTAGAGATGGGTTTTCACCATGTTGGCCAGGCTGATCTCGAACTCCTGACCTCAGGTGATCTGCCCGCTTCAGCCTTCCAAAGTGCTGGGATTATAGGCATGAGCCACTATGCCCAGCCCCTAGTAAGTCTTTTAAAATTGTTGTGATGTGCTATTTACACTTACAGCACATCTCGATTTGGGCATGCCACATTTCAAGTGCTCAATAGACACATGTGGCTAGTGGCTACTGTATCGGATCGTGCAGTTTTAGACATTTCTTTCTTCTTTTTTTTTATTTTAAGAAAGACACAGACACCATGTATTTAAACGTGAAGTCCTAGTTTTGTTCTTGAGGATTGTTACTTGGCTTTGAAGTTCTTTGTTTTCCTCTTAACTCTTTGAAGTCTTCTCTTTCTGATTTCGCCCATCTTTATATAATAAAACAATTAATTATGAGACTACATAATGGACACTGTGGTCCTGAAATGGTTTGAAAGTTTGTGTCCCCTGGCAGGGCATGGTGGCTCAGGCTTACGCTTTGGGAGGCTGACGAACTGTGAGGATAAAATTAATTTCTCAGCACTTTGGGAGGCCAAGGCAGGCAGATCACCTGAGGTCAGGAGTTCAAGACCAGCCTGGCTAACATGATGTAACCCCGTATCTACTAAAACTACAAAAATTAGCTGGGTGTGGTGGTGCATGTCTGTAGTGCCTATGCTCCCAGGTACTCAGGAAGCTCAGGCAGAAGAGTTGCTTGAACCCAGGAGGCAGAGGTTGAAGTGAGCTGAGATGGCACCATTGCACTCCAGCTTGGGCAACAAGAACAAAACTGCATCTCAAAAATAATAATAATAATAAAGTGTGTGTCTTCTAAAGGTTCGGATGTTGGAACCTAAAACCCAATGTAATAGTATTAAGAATGGTCTGTAGGAGGTAATCAGACTATGAGGCCTCTGTCCTTATGAGTGAAATTAGTGGCCTTATACAAAGGCTTAAGGGAGTGAGTTAGGCTTCTTTTGCCCTTCCACCTTTTGTCATATGAAGGCACAGCAAGAAGACCCTCACCAGATATCAAATGCCAGTGCCTTAATCTTGTACTTTGCATTCTTTGGAACTGTGAGAAATAAACGGCTATTGTTTATAAACTACCCAGTCTCAGGTATATTGTTACAGCAAAGGAATGGACCAGAACAGGTTTTTTGTGAGGATTCCCTCTTCAGGGCCAAGGCAACCAGCTTCCTGGGGCTATGACTGTGACGGCTGGTAGTTCACAGCCACCTCTCTTGGTGTATATTGTCATAGGCTATAGGTAACTACCTCCCCTCAGGCTATGCACCCTGGAGAGTAGACTGAAGCCAAATAATGACTGATGAGGGGCATAAATCTATTTCATTTACTCCACTTGAGACAACTCTGAAGGGACAGTCCAAGCCCTGAAGTCTCTGAAGGGTTGGCTGAGGTCTCCTTTGCCACTGTACTACAGTTCAGCATTTCAAACTGCCCCATCCTGTTTCCTTCACATTCCTACAGGTGTCTCTTATAAGAAAAACTCCCCCTTACTCCTTCCAAAAAAATAAACTGATTCTGCTTGCATCTCTTTATCTGAAAATCTGTTTCCAGGGAACTCAGTTTAAAAGAGAATATAAAGTAGTCTCTTTTTTACCAAAGCAAGATCATTA
Organism: Saimiri boliviensis; assembly: GCF_048565385.1. NCBI lineage: Eukaryota > Metazoa > Chordata > Mammalia > Primates > Cebidae > Saimiri > Saimiri boliviensis. The sequence continues at coordinate 77,361,531 of NC_133453.1, forward strand.
GCAGTGCTTGAGGTAAGAGAGGAAAGGCAGAACCAGGCCCTGATTCATTTTTGTGTCTTATACTTCCCCACATGTAAGCAAGGCAAGGGCATACGCTGACCCTCCAGCTCTTCATTTCTGTTCACTTCCATTGCCTTTCTTTTCCTATATTTTTCCCAAAGATCAAACTGACAACTGAATAAAGAGTATGGTCAAAACTGAGACTCAGCAACAGCATTGGGTTGAAGCATGAGAAACATATCCCCAAATGTAAAAGATATCAATGGCACAATATGGCAGCCCGTACATGTATTGACACCACTAGAAAACACTGGTCTTTTCTTTCCTTTTCCTGGATCTCCAGGGCTGATCTGCATGGGTAGAGATGCAGAGGAGTTCTGCCGTTAACATTAGTAGCTTCGTCTTCTAATGAGATAATTGCCTTCATTTTCTTTCTTTGTCCTCAGGGAAATTCCACCCTTCTAGCCTTTATATTTATAACCCCTGCTGGTGTCTGTGGGTCTCTGCTTTCCCAGAACACCCTCTTCACTGCTAGGCATCTGAAAGCTTTAGACTGGTAGTCTAGTCCAGACTGATAGTCTTTAAACACTTGAAAAGATAGGGTGTGGGGAGATCAAATCCTCTTGTCTTAAAACTTGGGCTTGTCTGCTACACAAAGTCCTGCCCATGGTAGTGGCAGTCACATAATAGGACAATTAATGCCTGAACAGATTGTGCGATTCCACGGAGTCCACCTTCCTCGGCTTTCCTTTCTCCTGCCTACTGCTTCCTCCATCCTTCTTCACAACTCCCTCCCCTGTGACGCTTTCTTCTAGAGGATGAGTCTGGAGGAGGAGGCAGCATGAAAGGGAGAACTTGCTGCATCAGAGTCTGTGCCAATTGGTGGGAAAGCTCAATCCCTCAGCAGCCTGATGCTCCAGATGGCCCCATAGGCTTTGCAGAGCTCAGAGGCCCCCAGACAACTCCTTATCTACATCAGCTTAGCATTGCCACCAAAATTGATGTTATACCAAGTCATCCCCCAAAAGCATGGTAAATCACTTGTTAAAAAAAGAGTCCCACAGTTTTGGCACATGAACCTCACAAGGATTTTTGGAGATTTCTAGCATTTCCAGAATTTAATTGAATAATTGTTCTTATAATTCTGGTACTATTCTATGTTTTTATAAAAACTACAAGTTGCTGAAAAAAAAACACAGTGGAACACAGTATTGATTAGATTATGCATTCATTCAAATTTCACTAATTAAAATGTCAAAAGGAATTAAACATGGAGTTCAACTAATTCTCACTTTACTAATCCATAAAACAGATACTTCTCAGAAATAGCTGCTAATCTTTCTTCAGTTCTCAGGAAAAAAAATAACTGAATAGCTGCAGTAAAGTCTCCTATTACTAATTCTCCACATTATAATTTTTTTTAATCTGCAATTTATCTTGAAAGTCACCCTGAAGTAGCAGCTCAAGGATTAAATGACGATTTTTAGATAACAATGGTTGACATCTAATTGTTTAACAAAAAAAGGAGCTTGACTCTTTCCTAGTCACACCCAGAAGTGCTCCCTTTTGGTGTCTTCTAGGTTGGGCCGCAGAGGGCAGAAGGACAACTCCATATCCTCTCTGTTCTTCATTAATTAACTAATTCATTCATTCATTCAGTCATTCACTCATTCAGGCTACAATATTGATTAAATACTTATTTTATGCCAAGCATTGTTCCTCAGCTCTTGGGATATATGACTCAACCAAACAAGTGATTGCCCTCATGAGCTTCATGCAGGAAAAAGAGGCAATAAGCAATAAAAATAATAAATATTATAAGATGTTGGATGGTGGTAAGTTCTGTGGAGGGAGAAAGTAAGATCAGAAAAATTGGAAGCTAAGGGGAGCTGATGTTAAATGGGGAATCAGGCCTCATTTAGAAGGTAACATTTGAGCAAGGACTTAAGCCCATTTTGGTAATGTCTTTATTATTTTTTCATCCATAAATCTTATTTTCCTATCATTCTCTTTATCTTTCCCAATGCCTTCTACCAAACACATAAGAAACATTATGCATGTATGGGCTTAAAACTACAAAAACCTTGAGTCAGGCCAGTTGATTTTTTCCTGATAGCATCTGATTTATCTCTTGAAAATCTGAGGTCTGGCCTTACTCATGGTAACAGTAGGTGGATACCTGAATGATACGATGCAAGATGTGCTACACAAACTTATGTCTCCTCCTTTTCTAGTCTCTTCACTGCCTTAAAACCTACTTCCTGAAATAGTTACATAACCTTCCCATCAGCCAGCCATGCTGCCCGAATTCACCACCGGTAAGATAATCATTATTTTAGATTAAAGCATGGCATTTTTAGGGATTTTCTTTTAAAATTCAAACTTGCCATGGAAATAAGACTGAAAAAAAACCATTCAAGTTCATGAGAGAAAAAGGCTGCATCTGTGGCATGGATGGTAGGTTTGTGGAGAGAGGACCCCAGGCTCCCATTGATGGGTCAGGAGCCAAAGTAGAGGACAGGGAGTCCAGGAAGTCCAGAGGGGAGACCAGGCAAGGACTGGAAGTTCTTATACTTGGCCTGGTATTTTTTACTCACACAAAGAAATATGTTCTGTAATTTTCTTGATCAGCTGGCCCTCTTATCTAATTTTATCTTCTCACTGGGATATCATAATTTTGACTTCTGATGAAATAGCACACCAAGGAAGGGGTATGGTTGGAGTAGAGTCATCTGCCTCCACAGGAAAAAATGTTTTATCTCGAAAATAGCTTAGAGTTTCTGGATAGGATGACAATAAAGAGAAGATCAACTTTTAGTGAGATTTTACTACTATTTGTAAATATACTGTAGACATTATAACACTTTTCTTACCTACTTCCAAGGCAGATCATGGCACCAAGCCCCCCACCTTGGTACTCATGGCTCTGAGACATGTATTTCCAGAGTTTCCACTATGCACATAGCTACATAAACATTTCCTTCTTACCCTCCATGAAAATAAAGTCATCTTAGATATACTAAGCAATTATAGACATTTTCTATGTCAACAAATTTATACCTGCAGCATTCATTTTTATGTGTTACATAATTTATTTGGCTGATTTTGTCTGGATGAATTCCTAAACAGTTTTAATTTCTGGATGTTGTAAATGGGATTTCAACAAATATTCTTGAATTTGCATCTTTGTGCACTTATCCAATGTTAATCTTAAAACACATTCATAGAGGTAGATTTGCTATACCAAAAATATGCATAATTTTGACATTCACTCCTATATTTCCCTCTAGAAAGTTTTCAGTCCTTCTTCTACCACCAACTGAGTATGAGTGTCAGTTTCTCCGTAGCCTTACTATCACTGTGATTCTCCAGTCTTTTAAATCTCTGATAATCCAAATTAAAATGATACTATTTTGATACTTTATTTTGCATTTCTTTGATTCCTGGTAATATTTAGAATCTTTATTTTTATATTTTCACCTTTTTTGAATGTGTGGGTTTGCCTGCATGAACTGCCTGGTTTTATCCTTTACCCATTTTTTTTTTTCATTGCACTGTGGAGCAAATTTTCCAAAAAAGGGAAAAAGATGCCAAGCACAAGTTTCATCTATTGTATGAGACTATTTGGCAATAGACCTAATACCCATCACATGAGTTTGTAGACATATTTTTGAACTTCTGAAATTACATGAAAAAAATCATATGGCTTCTATATTTCTATGAATATAAGTATTTACTTCCTACCATGTGTCCTCAATACCATTTGGTGATGACATGGCAGGGACTGCTATGTGTACCTCCATTGGTTATTCTGGTTTTCACAGGGGAGATTTCTTCACTATCTGCTTTGGGAGATAAAGACACAGGCTTTCATGCCCTCTGCATACCTTACCTACCTTTCTTCACTCTCTTTCACTTCCCAACTTTGGTTACATGTACATTTATTTTTATACTTGTGAAGTTGATAATTTCTCTGATTATAAAGGTCTTAGTGAATTCTAAAAAGTTAAAATCAATAAACAGTTTAAATTACTATGACTACTTAGCCATCACTCTTGAACTAACTTGTTCGGTAGAATCATATTTCTTTCTCTGTGGCTCCAATTCCTGTGGTTTTCAGTGGAGAAGGTACATAGAGATTCTGCTTTTATAGTCCACCTAGTACCGCCAAACATGTTGTGAATACCAGGAGTCTTGGTTCCAAATGGTATGAAAAACAACCCAAACTTAGAAGAAAATTACTTACTCAAGAAAATAGATCTGACTTCAGAAGTGGCTGGAGATAGGAAGTCACACAATGTTTGTTGTTAGCATCTGATCACTTCATTTGCTCTCTGAGTGATGACTCTAGTACTTTACTTCTTTATTTTGCTGAAATACACCCCTGAATGCCTTTCTACAAAAGAATGCTTGGAGTATAAACTCCGAATTATCACACGTCTGAAAATACCTTCATTTTATCCTCATATTTGGCAGTGTCTTAGCTAAGCAGATTCTAATTTGATTAGCATTTTATTTCAGAACTTTGAAAAAATAGATCCGTTGTTTTGCAGCATCCGATTGGCAATGACAAGTATGTGGTCAGTCCAATTCTTTCTTCTTTCACACGATACTTTTTTTTTTTCTGAGAAAGAATATAATATTTTCTCTTAATAATCAGCATTACAAAATTTCACAATTATGTGTAAGTCTTTTCTCATACTTTGTGATGGACATTTTCTGGGTCCTAAAAAACATAATTTCTTTTACAGTTGGGGAAAGTCTCTTGCATTCATTCTGTAATAACCTTTTTTCCTTTGCCTTCTTTACCCTTTATTTCTCAAACTTCCTGAGTTAATAATTTACGTCTCTTAATTTCCCATCATATTATCTAACTTTGTCTTTCTATTCTGAGAGACTTCCTAAATTTTATTTCACAAAACCTATTTTGATTTAAATAAATTTTGGTGATCATATTTTCAATATATTAGAGCATATTCACCAAGCTTCTTGAGAGAAACTAATGGGAGATAGGTAGATAGATAGATAATAGATAGATAGATAGATAGATAGATAGATAGATAGATAGATAGATAGACAGATGACAGATAAAGAGGAGACCTATTATGGGTTGGCTTATGCAATTATAGAGTTTAAAAGCAGGGAGGGCTCTGGTACAAGTTTCAAAATTGGAAGGTCTGAGAACCAGGATCCTACGGCAGGACAAGATAGATGTTCCAGCTCAAGAAGAGAGAGAGGATCATCTTTCCTTTGTCCTTTTGTTCTATCTAGACCTTTAACGGATTGAATGATTTCCACCCACATTAGTAAGGACTGATCTTCTTTTCTCAATGCTGATTCAAATTCTAATTTCTTCCAGGAACACCCTCAAAAACACACTCAGAAAAAAATGTTTTACCTGCTATCTGGGCATTCCTTATCCCAGCAAGTTGACACATAAACTTATCTATCACAGAGTTTTTTTGAATGTTACATTTTTTTAGCTTCATCTCTAAATTGTGGGCAATATCTTGTTGAATCTCAAGATATGGAGAATGCTAATTCAAACTTTTGTAAAAGACTTCTGGTCTCAGAATTATCTCTATGGTGATTTAAACAATTTATTCATCTTGCTTAAAAAATTGATTTTTCTTTCGTGTTTTAGGGTTTGATTAATTTTCTTTTTTAAAAATATTATTCTTGTCTACTGATTCTTATTTTTGTAGCAGATTAAGAGTGAGGTGAGAGGCCTGGCATGGTGGCTCATGCCTGTAATCCCAGCACTTTGGGAGGCAGAGGCGGGTGGATCGCGAGGTCGAGAGATTGAGACCATCATGGCCAACATGGCGAAACCTTGTCTCTACTAAAAATACTAGCTGGGTGTGGTGGCCTGTGCCTGTAATCTCAGCTACAGGAGAGACAGGAGAATTGCTTGAACCAGGGAGTCGCAGGTTGCAGTGAGTCAAGCTTGCACCACTGCACTCCAGCCTGGAGACAGAGTGGGACTCTGTCTCAGCAACAACAACAAAAGAATGAGGTGACAGTGGAGAGATCCTGTTATATAGTTGGTGGATTTAAGAATAAAGGTCAGAAAGCCATTAAACGGAGGACTGGATTGACTTTGGTGCACTGACTCCCATCCATACTCCTGGGATAAATAAGTAGCTGCAGATTTTCTTTTTGCACCCAGAGGTGAAGAGTCCATGTGTAGATTTCCAACCAGTCCTCTTTTTTCAGCCCCATTTCCCTTTTTTACCCTCAGTGGTAAATGCCATCTCAAATATGGAACTGTTTCATGCTTCTGCCAAGCAAAATGATTCCTTTCTGGGTGTAGTCCAGGCAGTTGCTATTTCTGTTCTGCTTTATCCATTGATGATACTTCTCCAGTCTCTTCATGTCATGTCTGTATCCTTTTCCTCCTTTACCAACAGTTTAATGGAATTTCCAAAGGCAATATATATGTTCAGTTTGGCATCTTAAACTGGAAATCTCTCCATCCGTTTTATAAAGAATTGGGACGATTTCTCCCCTGTCCTTAATTATAGCCATAATTTGCAGCAATTTAAGTTCCCAGGTGATTATCCCAAAGGATATCTTAGTCTCTCACTGCTTTGCCAACTATCTCTCTGAGGATCTTCACTTCTTTCTTCTGTCTTAGCTACTCACTTCTGTGACCAGACCTTAGGCTTTGTTGTAACTTGAACTGAAATCTTAAATACAACCTGCTGCTATCTCATAAAAAATAAAAAATAAAAAACTTTTATTTCCCACATTATTACTAGTTACTACTACTACTCATACTTTGAATTTATCAAAATTTCCAGTTTATTAGCCCATGTATTTTTTCCTTCCATCTTCAACTCCTTCCAGTTCCAACTGGATTATACATCCCAATCACTGTACCAATAAATACCCTTTTATCAGAGCCCTAAGCATGAATCAATCAAATTGTGTTATATAATGTGAGACTACTTGGGTTTATCCCATCTCTACCACCCTTAAGTTGTGGGACTTTGGGGAAGTTATTTAAATTTTCTGTGCTTCCATGCTCTCAGCTGTAAAAAGAGGATAATAATAGTATGAATGTTCTGAGGATGAAAGGCAATAGTACATGCAAAGTGCCGAGAAAAACTTCATGATCAATAAAAGTGTTCATTAGACATTAACTACTAGTAGCAATATTCTCTACCTAAAAGTGCTAATGAAATAACAATATGTGTTAATAAGTTATGTTAAAGTCTATAGGTGCTTACATATTCTATTTATATTATTCAAACAGTCTACTTGTTAGTTACCCACTTCTAAAAAGATGCAATATTTCAATTTTTAAATGACAGTGAAGCACTGATTTATCTTCTGAGTCTTTGTATCCTCAGCACTCAAAGAAATGGGTGGTGTCTCTGTTCTGTTTCTTTTCTAATCCCATTTTGATAGTCAACCCTTCGGGTCTCCAAAGAGAACTTGCCGTAATTATGATAAGACAATAAAACAGTGACATCAAATTCTAACATTGATGAAGGTAGTAGGTACAAATTACAGACTGGGAGGCATGTGGCTTTATATTCTTCCTTATGTAACAGTTGTGGTTTTAGAAAAGAGATCAGATTCAAAAAATAGTTTGAGCTATATCGTTTCTCACTGGTGCTATATTATGCCACTTCTTCCAGATCTATAGCTATGTGATAGTTATTTTGAGCTTTGAAGACCTCAGGACTCTTCCTAGCTTGGAACTCGAAAATCTCTTTAGATGATGGGTATGTTGACGAATCCTTTCATTTAAGCAAGTCCGTGGAGGAAGAGATTTTAACCCATGCACTATATAAATAATTATCTGATTACTAGACCCCAATTTTTAAAAAAATCTCAAAACAAATTAATATGTTGAACACAGTCTTTGTAGAGTGAAATTGTGTTTTTTTGAGATATGGGTAACAAAGTACTCTGAGGATCCGAAGATCATTAATATTTTAGCCTTAATTATTTTACCTTCACATCCCTAAGGTGTCCCCCAATAGCAGATCAGTGAAATGTCAATTATAATTTAAAAAAAAATATTTATCATTTTGGAATAAAACTTGAGAAAGTATCACAAAGAAGCAATGTAAGATAGTAACACCGGGTCTTGTTAAAATCCTGGGCAAGTTATCTAGTTTTTCTGGGCTGTTTCCTAATCAGCAAAATGAGTTTTGGTATGGATCATATGAAGTAATGTATTAAATCACTTTGTAGATAACAGTGAACAATAAATGTGTATTGAATCTGAGGAATCAAATGGGTAGGATGTTAGGAGCTTTTGCTTTCCAGAAGCAAATTTTTACTTTAAAGAATGTAAAATCGGGCTTATGTTTACTGCACTTGTACCCTTGTTCTCCTAACTTGTAACTTGCCCTTAAATAATTTGCTATGGCTTTTGGTTTATCGACATATCTCTCTTTCATCTCCCCAACTTAAATAAAAATATAACATCCTTATGCTTTCAGCATGGTCTTACCTTCAGACTCTAGGAATATATCTCTGTGTTTTTCTGGGAAAACATATAAATCAAATCATTTTTGCAGACATACGTTGGCTTCTAATAAATAGTTCTAGTAAGCTCTCCTCCTTATAACCTAAGGATTTATGTTATAGTTCACTTATCCAGTAGGCTTACCAGAATGTAATCATATTCCAAAGTCAACCTACAAGGTCCCTCTCTGGAAAAAACTCAGTTGATGAGCCTCTACTCTCCTAATTGTTGTCCTTACATTTTTACATGCCAACGTCATCCTTTCTGATCTTAGAGCATTTTGATAGATCCAGAGTTGCTTTCTGAGAAAAGTCTCAGTCCTAACAAAGGTTAGACTTGACCTAAGGATTACATGCATGTAGTATGTGTCCTTTCTGTTGCTCCTCCCAGGTCCATGCAGAAATCACCAACCAGTGAGAAAACTCTTTCTACTGAACACAAGCTCAGCTTCAGGCTATTTCTGAGCAAGAGATTTAGGAAGCTGAAGGAAGCAAGCAGGTAAGAATGTACCTGCCATACTTGTACTAGAATGTAAGTTCCTTAAGGACACAGACTGTGCCTGATTCATTTTTGTTTTCTCAACAAATGTAAAAGTAGGAATACGAGTTAGTTTCCTATGTGTTTTTAAAAAGTTAGCAAAAGCATTTTCATTTTGACTCTAAAATTTAAAAAAAAGCTCATAAAGATGTTATAATATTTTAAAAATCCAAATTTTATAAGATTTCTTGTCTGGATGAAAATTAGAACACATTCACATTATCACAAATGAATGAACATGTGTGACTCTATAAAAACAATACCTCCCTAAACTATGAAATCAGATGGAAAAACTTGACATCTTTATTTCTGCAGTCTAAGTTTTCTTAAAACAGTTCAAACTAGTAAGAATTTTCCAGAAGTTACAGCTTGACCTACCCAGCCTTCCAAGGAAAAAACAAAAAAACTTAAAAGGCATTGTTTCACCCTCATCATTTTCCCCTGTTACTAAGTTTCAACTTAAATGTATGTTAAAGCACCCCAACTTCTTCACAGAGCCTATTAAATGAGTATCTTGTGTCCACATGCAGCCATAGAATCCTAAGTGGTGCTCAGACCAATCACATGTCAGTGCATTCTTAATTGCTAGAACTAATGTGCTCTCAGCATGGTCTTTTAATTATACCCTAATCATTTATTATAGTTTGTTTCTCTCTACAATGTAAAGTCTTGATAATCACCCACTAAAAATTACTGTGTATTCTGGGGCTTTGGCAGGTTAGGACAGAACTTCTGAGAACACACTGTGTTCCAGAGAAGGCAATCAATCTGAGAGGACTTACACAGAAACAATTCATTCAGGACTTGGCTGGTGACTTTTGTCTCAGATCTGAGTGTTGCACAATCACTTGGAGATACCTGCAAGTGTATAGCACCCCTTGGATTTTACTTTTAATGATTACTTCAGTTTGTAAAGAGGTGACTCCACCAACAGCAAAGGAGAGGGCCCAGCCCCAAGCCACCAGGAATACAGTTCTCTGCCAGTAAATGTCTAATGATTCATTTTCCTCAACAGAATTTTCATAAGGCTGGAATTCAGGGAGGGATGTCTGGAGAATGTCTGAAAGGAAGTTCACAAGCAACTGTCCTGCTCTTTGCTGGAGAAAATGTCCCATGGTAGCCAGACAAGTTGACTAAGGCAAACAGCAACATGTTTTGGTAATATTTCCCCATTACCTTTCATGTACAATCCAAGAAAGTTTGCCATGAAGTGTTTTAAGGGGGTTGGGAACATTATGAATTTCCAAAAAAGAAAACCATTAGTGGAAAAATTAAGGACACAGTAGATTTAACAACTGTGTTTACGTGGAATCACAAAATCTATCCAAGCGAATTGCATTACAACAGACAGAACACTCCAAGAAACTGTTGTATGTGTATTTTTTTTTTAATTCAGTCAACCATTTTACTAATCTGTCAAGATGACCAATTTCTTTGGAATTATGTAGAGTTAGCCAAAATGAAATTGTACATAAGATTTACTTCTCTTTTCAGATGCTTTTTAATTTATTTTTAAATCTTTATAATTACTAAATGTTCTCCTCTCTCAGAAGATATTCTGAGAGGAAAGCAAAAATACCACTCTTGTAAAGCCATTTCCATTCTTCCAAAGGTCTGCTGGTAAATTATTCTTACTGATCTTTCCATCTTTCTAGCCTGTGCATACACACCTAACCCATACTAAATTTCACCAGATGGCATTTTATTTCTTTAAAGTAAAGCAGCCGTGGGTTTAGACAGTTGAATTTTTAAACTTCTGTATTTACTGAAAGTGCATATGGTGCTATATGGACAAAGAAATTGTGCTGAAAGAAAAACATTTCTGTCTGCAGTACCTCATAATCTTCCAGAGGAAAAAAAAGTGCAGTTATATGGTACATTTCTCACAAAATCTTATGTGGTTTCAATGTTCTTCCCCTGTTAAAAATTAGATATATGTTTAATGTACAGACCTACAAGTTTCATTATTTTAAATTCATCTTTTAGTTGCAAATAAAAATGCTATACAAAACCCAATGACTTGCTAAAGCGATCCCTGAGTGATTTCTAGAAGAAAATGAAACATAACCCTGAACTTGCAAAAGAAAAAAAAGAAAGAAAGAAAAAAGAAAAACCTCTGTATGTCAACGTAAGCAGATGTTGGTACAGAATTTACAAGGATGAGAAGGCTATAAAACCTCCCTTGAGCCACTCACAGTTCATTTGAGGGCCAAGAACGCCCCCAAAATCTGTTTCTAATTTTACAGAAATCTTTTGAAACTTGGCACGGTATTCAAAAGTCCGTGGAAAGAAAAAACCTTGTCCTGACTTCAGCTTCCAACTGCAAAGACAGACTTGGTCATTTTCAACGGTTTTCACAGATCCAGTGACCCACACTCTGAAGACAGAATTAGCAAACTTTCAAAAACATCTGGAAAAATGAAGGTTAGTATAAGCAAACACAGGTATTGCTTAAAAATGAGGGTTGGCTGGATTGAATGTAATCAGATTTTTCTATTGTTTGGAAGGTGAGGATTTGTACATAAGTATTTACTTCCTGAATGGGTTGGGATTGGAAAATTGCTCTAAAAATATTGTAGAAACATTTTTTTCCCTGCAGAGCTGGAAGAATTCCAGCAATTATAGCCAGATCAGTGGAAGACAATCAAAAGCTTTGTAGGGTGAGAGAAATAGGATTTAAGTGTAAACAAAATCTTGCCATTTCTACTATTTAGCAGAAACTGTGTGTATGCCTAATTCTCTTTATTTTATGTAGACTTGGGTAAAAGTTCTATCTGGAGTTGCCACCTCTGCTGTGCTTGCTTTATTGGTGATGTGCATTGTCTTACGTCCTTCAAGAGGTAAGAACTTTCTCTGATTTGCTCTTTCTGCCTAGAATAGCTTGGAAAATGTACTAATGCAAGATCGCAAGTGGTTGAACATTTCCTAAGTGCTTATGTTCCAAAGTAAGTCTGTTATTTCTAAGAAGACATATAAGCTCACAGATATGTTGTTGTGCAAGACCAGAAATACTGAGGAATTTAAGGCACTGGTAGGAAGAGATTTACAGTGTTATTTCAGCAATAGAAAAACCTAAGAACTATGCTGCATCACCCCCACAACCCCCAAAAATATATGCTAAATACAAGCTTTGACAGGCCTTTAGAGACAACATTTTTAACTAGCATTGCTTTTCATTATTAGGTTTGTCTCATGGAAAGTAAAAATAAGTAAGAATGGAAAAGTTAAAACAGAATCTATGGACTTTTTTTATTACTAAATAGTCTTTCCAAAAATTTAGGGAGGAAGTTGAGAATACAGCTCTCAGGAATAGCTGTATAGAAAAAGCGAAGTTGTTGTTTTAGATGTAGTAGCACTGCACATCAAATTAGAAAACTAAACATTGCTAAGCAAGTGTTATGATCAGTGATAAATTGAATCTTTTACAAAAAGGCTTAGATTGACATTGATCTGACTTTGCTAGGTAGTGTGGGCTGATATCAGAGGTAGTTTAACTATGAAGTAGGACTATATTGATAGATAATCCAGTGACATTAGGGGAATAGCTTTTTATAAAAATATTTATGAAGAGAAACTCAAGCTTCTGAAATGGAAAAAAAATCTAATAATAACAGATCTTATGTCTTTGGTTCTAGGAAAAAGGGAAAAATTTGTATTAATAAATACTAAAAGTTTATAACAAATGTGGGAAGTATCTTTGGTTAAAAGTTAATTGATAGTAAAGGAAGATCAACAAAATAACTTCAGCTAAAGAATGTATGACACCTGCATGACTGCTGCTATTAAAAAGGAAATGTAGAAAAATGCTTTGGAAATTGGAAATAATCATGAGATTTTCACAGAATTACAACGTGAAATAGGTTAACCCATAAGATGGATTCAGCTTATATCTTCAGTGTTAATTTCAGTCTTTGTTCCTGTTCTCTGCCAGCACAGCACTGTTCTTAGGCTGTTGATAGGTATCTAGTGTGTGTCCATATCTTTCATAAATTTTCATGTTAAAATTGTTTTCAGACCCTCAACTCAGTGGTCCTGGGACCACATTTTCCTCATATCAGCAGTTGTCAGGTGGTGCATTAGGTCATATTGATGCTTTGAATGTTAATTCATTAAAAATTAGCTCCTGATTTTTAAAGAAACTCAACCTTGAAATTGATGCTTTGCACCCTCAGAAATAAATGTTCTTGGCGCAAAAGTTTGTTAATTTTACTGGGCACTTGCCTCCATGTCCAGAGGGAAGGATGAATTTTACCACGGAATTCAAACTATAATTTCTAATAAGAAATATATTATATTTACATATTTACAAATAATATATAGAAATACACATACACTGATATTTGGGTAATCACATGTAATCTCTATGCCTACCCTCTTTCCAAGTTTAGGTATGAATAGCTTACATATAAATATATGTTGTAAACTATATTCAGTGTAAAAGTCCTATGTAATTTATAACCCACTTTTCTATTTTCAACTAACAGGAAAATTCTGAGAATAAAGTGATTTCTTGATAGGGTGAAATAATCAAATTAAACTCGAGTACTCAATGAAATTTGAATACTCATTCAGAAATAGAAAAATCATAAAAAAGGTGAGAACTATTGTTTTTGGTCCATTATATCATTCTTTTTCTGTTTGAAATTTGCTGAATAACTTCTTGAATGTCAACCAAACGCTTGTGAATGGCACTAGTCATTCCCCTACTTTCCTGAGAAGGACCCAGGGAAGTCAGTGCCACGGGCAGCCCTGAAGTTAGGGGTGGTGGCTCCCTTCTGACTTTGCTCCTCTCCTCTCACATCTCACTCCTCAATTATCTCCCGTCTGGAGTGCCAGGCCCAGTCCTCACTCCCACATCTGCCCAGTGCCTATGAGAATAGGATCTGAGTTGGTAAGGCAGGAAAGGGAAGGAGGAAGGGGAAAAAAGAAGAGAGAATTCAAAGCCAAGGGAGCTCGTACTTAGCCTCCTTCTCACACTTCATCAGAAATCCCATTACCTCACATTTGCCTTAGAAGCCCTCGTATTCTCAGCCCAGGATTTTATGCACCAGTAAATGAAAAGTCTTCTGAAAAACTTAAAGCCACACTTAAGAAACATTCATTCATTCATTTTCATATTAGTGCATTAATCCCACTAAATCCTTGCCTATAATCATGCCAGTTGCTGAGAATATGGAGGTACAGCAGTCTATCCCTCTGCAAGTTGGGGAGTAAGAATCCAGTGCTTTCTGAACCCAAAGATGCATGGTCAACACCACGAATACCAGAGAAGGATTTCTGTTATTTCCCACCAGGTCTAAAGGAAAGAAAAAAAGAGAAAGGCTTTTCCATCCCAGGAGAACTAGCCTCAGGATTTAAAAGGTTTAGGAATAATTAAACTGGATTGTAAGAACAAATATGAAAGTGTAGTAGTGAAATGAGAAAAATCCATTTAGCTCACTTACAAAATATTAACTATAAGGACAGATTTTTTTTTGAAACTTGTAAAATATCCCCTTTTTGGTTTTGCCAAAGTGGGAGCACACATGAGTTTCTGCCCCTTACTCCTAGGTTGTCCTTGCCTTCGGCTTATACCCCTTCAACTGACTTCTTTCCTCTCTCCTACCTCTATTCCCTTTTTCTTTTGAAGTTCTTCTTCACAAGCATCACCCCTCTTCTTGTGTGAATATGCAACAAGGCTGAGAGTGGAAACTAAGCTCTTTTACTTCCCCTTATTTTTGTTGACCCCAGAGACAAACATACCGACTTTCTTGTTTGAAGAGATTTAACAGAGGTGATAGAAATGAAAAACTAGAAGTGGAAAGGTGCAGAGGTTGCAGAATTTTGCAACTAAATTCTACATGAACTTGCTTCATGATTTATATTTTCTGGATTCCTAGACCATTCCTCCTTGGCTTACAGAAAGAAACTGCAGGAGCTATTTGACCTCATCTCAGATTCTATTGAGTGTAGAGGTCAATACAATCTCCTTTTTGCTCTCACTCAGCCTTATTCTCCATTTCTCCACTCTTAACTTCTTATATCTTTCTTCTTTTGTTTTGAGAAACAAAAAGTTTTGTTTTGTTCCCCACATGGTGATCAACAAATACTCAATAAGTGTTAGCTATTATTTTTCCAAAATTTCTAACATGTAGTAAATACTTCGTAAATGATAGCATTCTGTGTCTGTGTTCTCCATTGTCAAGAATATATACATATGCACTCAACAACAGCAATTTGGCCCTTCTATGCGATGTATTTCAATTTCAAAAATGTCTTAATTTTGAGAGTAGGGAGTCTTTATACCAGAATATCATCTCTTATCGCCCACTTTTTTTCCCAAAAAACAAAATGTTTCAGAAACTTTTGTGTCTGAGGCACTCATATAGAACATTGATGGCTCTATGGCAAAAGCAAAACAAAAGAAAAGAAGAAAGATATAGGAAGTTAAGAGTGGAAAAATGGAGAATAAGGTTGAGTGAGAGCAAAAAAGAGAAGGGTGGGTGGGTGTGTTGGCTTATGGCTATAATCCTAGCACTTTGGGAGGCCAAGGCAGAAGGATTGCGTGAGCCCAGGAGTTTGAGACCAGGTTGGGCAACATGGTGAAACCCTTTCTCTATAAAGAAAAAAAACACACACACACAAAACTTAACTGGATGTGCTGGTGTGCACCTGTAGTCTCAGCTATTTAAGAGGCTGAGTATCAGGAAAGTGTTTGGGAAGTTCAAGAAACCAAAAGGAAACTGATAGAGCTATGAGGCCAAAATTATTTAAACAAATGAACAAGGAGAATATGTATATACGCATGTAATTGTGATTCTGCACATATACATATATGTAACATGTCATGATTATTTAGCTGAGTATTGCCTTTTATAATGCATTGAAGAAAATATTTTAAGGTCACAGAAAATTTGGTTAGAACAGAGATCAATATTTTTTAAGAAAAAATATCATTTGGAAAGTCTGAATTTTAGGCAGAAATCCATTGTTGTTATTAGTAGTAGCAGTATTATATTACTACTATAATTTCAACAATCACTTTTTGGTAAAATAAGATTTATGTGAGAAAAAATCATCTTCAAAGGAGACATAAATATGTAAGTTGTAAGGTTAAAATTCCTCCCAGGACACACTGAGCCTGGTGGCTCATACTGTAATCCTAGCAGTTTGGGAGACCAAGGTGGGCAGATCATGAGGTCAGGAGTTCAAGACCAGCCTGGCTAATATGGTGAAACACTGTCTCTACTAAAAATACAAAAATTAGCCTGGAGTGGTGGTGCATGCCTGTAATCTCAGCTACTCAGGAGACTGAGGCAGGAGAATTGCTTGAACCTGGGAGGCGAAGTTTGCAGTGAGCCGAGATTGTGCCAATGTACTCCAGCCTGGAAACAAGGAGACTCCGTCTCAAAAAAAAAAAAAAAAAAAAAAAAAATTCTAGGACCAACATTCAGTCTATGATGAAACAGATTCTGTCAAACATCTTAAGAGTTTTAAGCTTATTTTTTCACTATTCTTAAGGACAAAATACGTGGAAGTCTAAAAGGTTAAGAAAAAGTTTCAGAAAGTTCATGAATATAAAAGAGCTTTTTAGTCAAGATAAAGAAATCAAATTTGCAGTTTATACTTATCTAATTTGCACGTGAATTTTAAAATCACAGATTAATCTTGGCAAATTCTCTTTGAGTTTTTCCAAATTCTAAATAATTTAAAAAGAAATCCAAATCCTTGTATGTTTTTCATAATGGAGAGGAGTTTACCTGTTTCAAATTTCCAAAGCAAATTGAGTTACAACTTCAACAAGAATATCCAGTCATAGATATACCGTGAAAAACATATTCAAAAGTTTGAACCAGAGGTGTGAAATATCAAGATTAAAAGTTCCTAAGAAACAGAGACAGTCAAATTGAGCCTTAAAATATAGCAATAATTAATACAGTAGGCATGTAATAAAATGATCTTCTTATAGGACAGTTAATCAATCAATTGCAAATCAGTCTTTTTTTATTTCTCATTGTATAGAGAGCCAAGAACTTATTTTTCATTTCCAGTGTCCTTTTGAATAGACTAAAATTATGCAATAAAGAATAGAATAACTTATAATATTTGTTTACATAAATTCCCATTAATAATAAAAGCAGGATTGTTTAGTATCTAAATTAAATTTTAAATACAGGTTATGTCTTGGTGGAAAAGCAGATATGTTAGGACTTTTTAAGGAACAGGATATGACAATTGTGTGTAAAAAGAAAAAAAAAAAAAAAACAGATAACTGGCCGAGTGCAGTGGTAATCCCAGTACTTTTGAAAGCCAAGGCAGGGGATCACTTGAGGCCAAGAGTTTGAGACCAGTCTAGCCAACATGGAGGAACTCCATTCCTACAAAAACACAAAAATGAGCAGTGGTGGCACATGCCCATAATCTCTGCTACTCAGGAGGCTGAGGCAGAAGAATCGCTTGAACCTGGGAGTCTGAGGTTGCAGTAAGCTGAGATTGTGCCATTGCACTCCAGCCTAGGGGACAGAGCAAGGCTCTGTCCTCCAGCCCCCACCAAAAACAAAACAAAACAAAACCAGATACCAAATGAAGTGGGCACATTTCCAGAAAGATACTAACTACCAATACTTGCTCAAGAAGAACAAGATAACATAAATGAAACTATAACCCCGAAAAAGATTGAATTAGTCATTTTAAACTTCCCACACACAAAAAAATCTTAGGCTCAGAAGGCTTCACTGATAAATTCTACCAAACACTTAAAGAAAAACTATTACAGATTTTTCACAAATGTTTCCAAAAAATGAAAGAAAACACTTCCCAACTCATCCATAAGGCCAATATTACCTGCATTACTATAATGCCAAAACCAAAGATGTCACAAGAACACAAAATTATAAATCGATATCCTATGAATACAGATGCAAAAATTTTTCATAAAATACTAGCAAGCCAAATCCAGATTGTACACCGTGACAAGTTGGGATTTAGCTTGAGACTACAAAGTTGGTTTAACTTTTTAAAATCAATTAATATACTAAATTTTATTAATAGAAAAAAGGACAAAGACCTCACAGTCATTGCAATAGATACAGAAAAAGAATTTGACAAAATGCATCACCATTTCATGATAAGAAACATTTAATGAACTGGGAATAGGATGAATTCCTCAACCTTGTCAAAAACATCTACAAAAAAAAAATAGCTAATGTCACACTTACAGATGAAAGCTAATGTCACACTGTTTTCCCTCTATAATCAATAACAGGACTTGATGTCCTCTCTCATCACTTCTATTCAACATTTTAGCAGTGGCTCTAACCAAGGCAATTGACAAGAAAAAAATATATAAAGTATCCAGATTTGAAAGAAAGAAGTAAAGCTATTTCTACTAATAGATAACACAATCTTGTTTGTAGAAATCCTAAGTAATTTACTAAAAAGCTATTCAAACTAATAAAGCTCAGCAGGGTTGCGGAATACAAAATCCATGTATAAAGATGAATAGCATTTCTATACACTCCCAATGAGCAATCCAAAAAGATCTAAATAAGTAGAAAGACATCCCATGTTTATGGATCATAAAACTCAATATTTTCAAGATGGCAATACTGCCTAAATTTATCAACAGATTAAATGTAATCTCTATCCAAATCCTAGATAGCTTTCTTTTTTTGCAGAAAGTGACAAGCTGATCCTAAAATTCATACAAAAATGCAAGGGACTCAAAATAGCTAAAACAATATTGAAAAAGAATAATAAACTTGAAGGAATCACACTTCCTTATTTTAAAACTTACTACAAAGCTACGTAATCAAGACAGTGTGTTACTGGCATAAGGATAGATATATAGATCAATGGAATAGAATTGAGTGTCCAGAAATAAAGCCTTATACTTAGTTAATTGATTTTTGATGTGTGTGCCAAGACAATTCAATGGGAAAAATCTTTTCAGCAAAGGATGCTGAAACAATTGGATATCTATGTGCAAAAAAAGATGTTGGATATCCAGTTCCTCACACCAAACACAAAAATCAACTCAAAATGGATCAAAGACTTAAACTAAGAGTTTAAAACTATAAAACTCTTAAAACATACAGATACATTTTTATATTTTTGAGTTAGGCAAAGTTTTCTTAGATATGACCAAAAATGCAAGAAACAAATGAAAACCTACATAAATTGAACTTCATCAAAATTTAACATTTTAGGGTGGCCAAGAATACCATTTAAAAAGTGAAAAGACTACCTACAAAGTAGGAAAAAATATTTGCAAAGTATATATCCAATAAAGGCCATGCATTCAGAATATATAAAGAATCCTGACAACTCAATAATAAAAAGATAACTCAATTAAAAAATGGACAAAGGACAGACATTTTGCCAAGGAAGATGCACAAACAACTAATAATCACATGAGTGATGCCCTACGTCATTAGTCATTGCAAAATGCAAAACAAAATCACAACAAAATACCAAGAATGAAATTGCAGAGGAGCATTTAGACATCCGTTAAAGCCTACCAATTGAATGCTTGCCTTTGGGAGTGGAGTAGAAATGGAAACAAACAGACAGTAGAGAGAGATATAGTAGAGAGCCCTGGCAGGTATGGATGTTGGTTAAGGAAGAGAAAGATTAAGGAGCACACTAAAGCATTTCTGTTGAGAAACTACATGAATGGTAGGTAGTGCTATTTACTTGGAGAAATTTGGAAGATGAGCACGAAATATTTTTTTTTCCTTAGCATTTAACATAATGATTTTGAAGTTCTTGTGAGATATATAAATGGGGATTTTAAAGGAAGTTTAATATACATGTCTGGAGTTCAAAGGACAACTCAGTGAAAGTCGGGTGTGGCAACGGTGGCAGGGGGTGGGTCAGCCCAGGGATATGTAGTAGAAACCCTGGGAGAATAAAATGGCCTAGGAAAGTTGCTCTTCCTGAAGCCCCACCTAGCAGCAGTAATGGTCATGCCAAAATGTCAAGTGGAGATTAGAGGAAAATGAGTTGGCAAAAGAGACTGAGGTCTTCAAAAATAAACAAGGCTTGCTTTCATCTTCAGGATCACCAAAGGGTCATGTGCCATTCATGTTCTTGCACATTATGTTGATCATATCTTATGATATTTGAAGGCCTTAGTTATCCAGAAAAATAAATGAACCCTAATTAAAATAACGTAACTCAACAATAAATATAACACACAAAAGGGCTTTTTTTTAAAAATAGTCTGGCAAGTCTTTCGAATAACTTATGTTATTCAGTATTGTACATAGAGAAAACTATGGAAAATTGCTGTTAGAGCTGAGACATTCTTCAGGTAGAGAGTAATAATAATAGCACTAGTAGCTTTATAGCTAGTAACCTATTGGCATTGAAAAAGCTCAAGTTACCTCACTTTCTCTTAACCTAGGTTTTGGGATACGATTATTCTACTCCTTTGTGTGTTGCTTGGTTCTTGTCTATTTTTGTGTTTGTTGTATGTTGTTGTTTTATGTGTACACTTATACTTTAATTATAGTATAGTGGCAAAGTACACTGTATCTAAAACAGGATGCAGCTGAATTTAAACCCCAGGTTTCCTTTAGTTCACCTTGCTAATATTCATTTCCAAATCTGTAAAATGGTCTTCATTATAATATTTACCTCAGATGGCTGCTGTGAGGATATAACAGGACTATGCATGTAGAATGCTTGGTATGTGCAAGAACTTAGTAAATTATAACACTTTCTATTACTCATCTAAAGCTACCTCATGTACTTTTTCTTTTTAAGTTGTTAGTCTTGTCCCAATTTGATCATAATAGCTTGAAATAGTATCTTTCCCCACTAATATTTTCTGTCCTTGCCTGCTTTGCTGCTCACTTCAGAAACAAACATGACCTGATGTGATGATTGGAGACAATGCCTCCCCATAGGTAGCACCTCTGCAGAGCCAGCAAGAAGATGGGTGTGTTTTGCCTAGGAGCCCTAGTCTCTTTCCTTGGTATGACCTCATATGCATCAATTACAAATCAAGTGCAAAAGCGAAAACAAAAAGACCTGCCAGCAGTTTCTATGCCCACTTAATTATCTCATTTGGTTTACAATGAACATTAGAACTAACATCAATGTTCTATCATCAATGGCAGAAACAGAAGCCTAATACAGAAGCACAACATTTTAAGAAAGAATTAGAAGAATGGTAAATCATTACTTGCTTGTGAACCATTTCTGTGAATTGTAATTTTTTTATTCTTAACGGAAATAATTTTCAGCTTTGCTTTAATAAGTTGAAAATGCAAATAATTAAAGCATAGTTAATTAGAGTGTTTAAGCAGTGTATGAGTAACTATGCTAAAGATGGGCCAAAGAGAAGTTAAGGGCACTGGCAAAAATTAAGAGCTAACCAAGTAAGTGTTAAAATATACAGAGGAGAGATATGCTTTCAAAATTCATGTCTACTTCTGTTCAACCATTAGAATTTAAAAATTATAGATGTCAAAGCTAATCCTCCAAAATCATCAAATAATTACATTTAGTATTAAAACATTATTTGGAAAGGGATATGAACATTCATTTACTCATCAAATAATTATTAATGGAATATTTTCTGGGTGTCTAGAACTTTTTTAGTGTATTTGGTGCTGTAGAGATAGATTTTATACTGATTTACACACAGGCACACACATATGCACAGTCCAAACACTAGAAAACAATGACCCTAATGCTTTTTCCATAATCTTACATAATCAATTCTGGGTCAGAATCAGTCCCCTTGTCTTTTGCCCACTTTTCCAGGTTTGGGAAAGGGAATATACTTCAAGAAGTCAATGTAGTCGAAGTCAATGAGCAAGGTCACTGAACAGGGGCACAAACATTGACATTGACGGAGACCATTTACATCTTGGAAGCCATGTTCTATATTCAGTTATGTGGAATCTCTTCCCCTGACACGTGTATTACTCTGCAAGCCAGCCTCAGCCACCTACCATGAGTTTGTAGTCAAGGAATGATTCCAACTGATAGGCACAGGAGTGCATTAAGCAGAATAGATTCAGTGAAATCCTTAAATTGAGATTCTGAACCTTTGCAGAAGAATCATCAAGGAGGCTGGGTAAAAATTAAATTAAAACTACCAGAACCCCACCTCAGAGATTTGGATTCAGTAGGTTTGAGATAAGCAGTAGGAATGTTTTTATATAAGCACACTTCAAGGAGCTCCAAGGACCAAATTTTTAGAAATATTTAAATGAAGACAAAGGAGTCTACGAATGATATTTACAACATGTAATAGAGGGCAAAAGTAAGGGCAGATATGTCTTTGGGGGAAAATTACCCAAAACAAGTGAATACAAAATCTGTCAAGTTGGTTTTGTTATTTTTTTTAACAAATATTTATTGTGATCCCATGCTATATCAAGCACTGTCCTAGCATACAACTGAGCATACAATACTGAGAAAAATCAATCATTGCTTCTACTTTTATGGGTGGAGACCTACAACTTATACAATTCTTTGCCACATAAATATAGAGATGAAAAATATTCAGGTTCAATACATTTAGATAAATGTTGAGAAAACAAAGACTCATGTGTACAAAGAATCAAAGCTTCGATTGAAAATTCTAACTAATCTTTATGTTTTATTTTTATTCTAACGTGCCTGAATGCAGCATCTCAGAGGAGACACATTACTTCACTGTGTTTATGAACATGTGGTCATTTTTAGCAGAAAGAGAAGAATGCCTAATTTAAATTTCTCCAATTATGTTGGGGATGAATTTAATGTACCCAGTCTGACATCAACATAGTTACACTTCCTAAGCCCTGGATACATCACATACGAGGTGGTTTATAAAGCTAACTTGAGGTTAGGCATCGTCATCCCATCCTGACTTGTGCCTGAAATCTATTCCCACATACATGTAGCTGGCTCATGATGATATGATATTCATACATCCACTCATCACTTCTTGGGTGATGGTGAGGATTATTCTCATTGTGGCAATTAGTAGTACAATTAATACATGTTTACCATTACAGATATTTTGTGTCATATGCTAAGTTTTCTATATCGATTGTTGGCATTTATAGCTACTATGCACTCATATAAAATTAATTGCTAACAAGGAAGTAATATGAAATTTAGTATCATGTACAACCTTCCTGGATAATCTAAATTAGAGGTTGAAAGGAATAAATAACTAATTCTTAGAATCTTTTTGAGAAATCTGATAAGATCAAAATGCTTTTTAATGATATGACAAGGAAAATGAGTAGGTATTTAAAAAGTAATTTGAAACTTGTTTTTTATGTTTTATTTATTCATTGTACAACATGAGTACTAATTGCACTTATGATTTTAATTGTAACAGTTCAGTTATAGAGCTAGGCAATAGACAAAATGTTCAAATATAACTGATGAATTTCATTAAACTAGAATAGAAGTACAGCTTAATTGGATATACTAATAGCCTTGTCTGGAACTGTGTTTTCAAACTCTGGTTTTAGTAGATACTCAGAAGCAAAAATTCCCAGTGGACAAAGCTGTTTGGGAAAAACTGATCTAAAATATTTATTTGAAAATACTGATGAGTTATGATAATACTAAAAGGTAACATGTATTGACTGCTACCATGTGCCATGTGTAGAGCTAGATGTTTTAGTTGAAATATCTCAGTTTAGCCTTCTATGAAAACAAAGATTAATCATAGCTATGAGTGTCTTAATTGAACATAACTACAAATGAGGGAAATTATATACAAAGATGCTTAAATAGAAAAAACTATGTCACCAGTCATAACTGAAGCATTATTCATGCTTTAAAAAAAAAGGTTATATTCATTTATTGAATTAATATCAAAAACATTCTTTAAAAAATTTATTATCTTGTTGTTCAGAGTAAATGGACTTACTACATTTTAAAATTTTCCATTTAGATATTCAGAATTGTGTAGGCACAAACTAAATGCATCTCAAATGGAATATAAGTTCCACTATAAATAGTATTATAAATTTCCCTTTATTACATTAGAAACAGATTGTAACTTGCTCTTAGGAAAGTTAAATAAAATTGAATTAAATACAATACTTGGCAATTATTCTAATGCTGTTGTAATAAACGGCCTTTATTTATTGAATGAGAATTACAAAATCAATGGTATGAATTCTACATTAAGACCGTTTCACTAAATAGAAGATATTTCATTACAAATAACCATATAGTGCATACAGCCTTATTTAGGAGGCACAGATAATACAGAAAGATAATTATTTTTTTAAAATTGAATAACAATTATATTAAGTATTCAGTGTCTAGTTGCAAAGGGCCTCACCAGTCACTGTTATTAACAGCTATGGAATAAGTTTAAGCAAATTAAGAAAACAAATAAACTCATGATCCTAATCAAATGTTTGGAGCATACATGCATCAGCGTAAATCAGTTAATAGCAGATGATATTATTCCATTTTTTTTTTTTTGCTCTTACTACATACATAGCAGAACATTAGTGTAACTACAATGTTAATAGAGCTGGCTGAGTTTCAGATTTCAGAATCTAGCATGGCATAGCTGGAAGAGATTGCCAGCATCTTTTAGTCCAGTTCTTTATATTATCAGTGAGCAAGCCAAGGTACCAGAGATCTACTTACCAAAAGCCATGCAGAGAATTAAGAAAAGGCACACATCTCATCCAGCCAGCCACCCAACCAGCCATCTAGCCAACCTTCATTTCATTCATTCATTCATTCATTCAACAACTATTTATTAAATGTCTGTGCTACACTCTCAGGATGTGATATGAGAAAAACAAGCCATGACTCTTACCCTATGGTTACTGTTTTGATTATACAGGGGTAGGTGGGAAAATATTAATCAAATAATAACTCAAATACACACATGATTACAAACCAAGACAAGTGTTCTAAAAGCAAGGAACATGGTCTATGAGAAGGTGTAAAAGGAAACCTGAGCTAAACCAGGGAGTCAGAAAGGGCTTCCCAGAGGAAGTAAATAGCTCTTGGATTGAGCATTAAAGGTGAGAGGGTGGAAAAGTCTGTAGACACTCTGCAGAAAGAGTATATGAGGAAAAGAAAGCCTGGCTTGTTTGTGTCTAGAAAGTAATGCGAGAGGAGCAGGAAGAGCTGGCAGGGTAGATTGCCCCATACCAGCTAGTGCCTGTAGTCCATTCAGATCATCATTTGTGGTCTTTACCTGAAGAGACATGGAGGGCTGCAAAAGAGTTTTAGCAGGATAAAGTTATAGCTCTTGTCTTTGACAGTTTTGTTTTCACCTGGACAAATGCCAGATTCATGAATGGCATTCAAGGTATAGGACCTTCCTGTAAGTTGTAGTGGTCTGCGGAAAGAGTAAGGTGGGAGAGATGGAGAATGGCAATACGGATATAAAGGGATTGGGCTTTGGTTGCCTTATTATCTGCTGGTGTAGCTGCTTGCTTCAGGGCTTTGAAATAAATGTTTGTTCTGAGAATAAGATCATGTTTGAAAAACACAATGGTTTTGAAGGATTCAAATATAGATTGCATTTATTTGTGGTTTGTGAGTTACACTAGATCAGCTTTTCTACAGAAAAGCTTCTACTTGGGATTTCTAAGATATTTTGTATAGATCCGGGGGTTTTCTTTTCCTTTTGGTCTGATTTCTATTTATAAATCCATAGTCAGTAAGAGAAAATTACCTACATTCATAATGCCTCTCTTGAAATTTCTTAAGGTAAGGGTTCTGGCCAATCTCATTTGACCAACTGGGTTGCTAAAATACATTATTGACAAATCAGTTGAGATCTGAACCAAACCTATGTGAGGAAATACAGTGAATTACCCGTGAAGAGGTTGGGATTTTAGCCAAACCTACATGGTCCGTAACCCCAACTCTGTAATGAGTAGAGTTTTTGGAACCTCATCTCATCTTCCTTCTGGAAAACCTTGACAACTCTTCACAGCCTGAAGAATCATATTCTAGCTGCTCTGGATGGTCTTCCTCTGTAATCTTCATCTTTCTCTACAGTTTCCCACCAGCTGTCCCTTCCAGACAGTGAAACTACCTCCCTAATTCTTAATTATCCTGTCTACAAAAAAGGAGATACTACTATTAATAATAATAGTTATTATGATAGAAGTTCAGCAAGCACTTAGCAAATAGCAGATCTTATTATATAAGAAAGAACAGATGAAGGCCAGGCTTAGAATTTATTTGAGCTGTTAACTTTATTTTTAATAAGAATGTGTTTGCTCTCCCCTCAAAGTTCATAACTCTGAAGAAAATACAATGACAGCACTCACACTGCAGGATATTTTAAATGGGACATTTTCTTATAAAACATTTTTTCCAAACTGGATTTCAGGTAAGTGCATTATTTCTTTGTCTTTTGGGGTTTTTAAAATGTATTTTATTTTGTTTTTATTTTAGTGCCAATGCATCTCTATAGTAAGTGAAGCCATATCAGTGGAAATGTACAAAAAGAACAATTATCTGGATGATTCAAGTCCTCAAAAAAGCACTTTTGACAAAACCATTCATACTGGTTTTGCCCCATAGTAAAGAGGCCAATAGGGTTTTTAACAGAAAAAGAAAAGTGGAAAATGCATTATTGAAATAATTTGAATGCCTGTAATCACTTTTGAGAATGGTAGAAATACTATTATTTAGGAAAAGTCACAAAAGTTTTACCAATGGAGAAATTCCATTATTAATCTGGAAAGCAGAAAAATCTCACTCTGACAATGAACCCTTTAAGGGTCACAAAATTGATATTTTCATATGGTTTTTCAAAATGGGATGTTATAAAGCAAATTTAATCAAATAAATAGTGATCAACTAAATAGTCTATGACATTTTAGTTGCATATTTTAAATCACTGAACAAATTAAATATTTTCATTTTTCTCTTTAGAAAATAAAATTAATATAAAGTGAGTTGTAAGTTGAATCAAACACAATCTAAATGTAATTTATGTTAATTATTGCAAAAGAAATGTACTATTTCAAACTAGTTTATCCCCTTTGTAGCTCAGAGAAAACAAAGTTGTATTTCAAGCACCCTGAATCAGCTAAAATAAGGCTGCTGTTGGCAAATATGGCATCTTTGTGTGAAGTAGAACAAAGCATTCTATCTTCTTCCTTCTACCACCAACTTATTATTTTACATTTGGCAAAGCAATATGTACTGGACATAGAGGAAAAATAAAGTAGATCTGTGAGATAGGAGAGATTTCTTTTGTTAGGAATGTATTTCCTGTTAAGAGAGATCATTTCAAATTTTCTTTTCTTTCTTGTTTAAAGGACAAGAATATCTACATAAATCTGCAGAAAACAATATAGTACTTTATAACATTGAAACAGGACAGTCATATACCATTTTGAGTAATAGAACCACGGTATGTATCCAACATCAGCTTCCCCTCAGAAATCTTTGCCAGTTCTTCACTGACCAAGAAACAGATTTCAAAGTCTTAGCACCTGATCTGGATCCAACCTGCCTTCCTATCTCCATACTTCACTAAAATCTTCCAGTCCTCTTTGCTAGTCCCATTAGACTATTGCCTTTGCCTCCTTCTAAATCACCTATCACTTTTCCTCCTCTTTGAATATAGTATAGCATAAGATAGGTGTTAAGAACTCAGTCCTTAGTGTCAGACCAATTGAGGTTCAAATCCTGGCTCAGTCTTTTACTGGTCCTGAAACCTTGGGTAAGGGGTTTCACTGCACGAACCTTACTATGCCTTAGTGTTTTCCTCGGTAAAGTGGGAACGTAAAAATACCTCTTTGGGTTAATAAAAGAATTAAATAAAATAACATTTGAAAGTGCTTAGGGCAGTGCCTAACGTAAAATAAATGCTTAATAAGTGGTAGCTATAAAGTGTGAGCACTTAACTGTTCTGTATCCCTGGGTTCTCAGTCCTCCAACTTTCTCCACCCTGAAAAACCTGCTAATTTTTTAAAGTCAAGCTTAGATAATACTCTCTTCCTCTTTGCAACCAATAATCCTCTTATTTGAATTTGATCACTTCTTTCTTAATGATTTTGCAATGCTATATTGAATATTTTATAGATGATTCTAATTTGTAATATGTTACTCCTTAACAAGTTTATAAGTTTCTTGAAATCACAAAGTATACATTATCTCTTGCATCCTGCTCCCATAGTATCTAGTTAGTTTCTTTGAACTATAATAAGTTCCACATTAATTTTTTTAACTGCATTGAAAGTCTTTGTATGTAGGAGTATGTCAGTGATATAATATTCTTTTAAAACTACAAATTATTACATGGCTCTTTGTTATCTTTTCTGTATTCTAATCAACCTCCTTATAATTTCAGAAAAGTGTGAATGCTTCAGGTTACGGCTTATCACCTGATCGGCAATTTATTTATCTAGAAAGTGATTATTCAAAGGTATCAACTATTTAATTTGGTTATATCCAATTATATCTCCTACTAACCCACAAGGTAGTCTAATAAAGTAAGAGAAAGCAAGAATCTGTCTCTATCTTTAAATATTAGGGCTCTGGTCACTAATAATCTTCAGCAAGACATGTTTCAATCTTACGGAGCTTGTTTGTTATAAGTTTGAAAGCCCTTTAAGAAATAGAGTCCAAAGTAATGCTTGCATCATTCATTAACAACAGCATAAACATACTTAACAAGAAAACCAACAGTTTTGTTGAGGAAGAATTATAAGTTAAATATTATTTAATTTTTCAATTATTATTTCTTAAAAACTATACTGAATTAAAGACAGGCAAGCATTTTGCAGCAAAAGTACATGTTGAATGAAATTCTCTTTACCCAATTTTAAAGGGTATAATTAGAATGAATTACCCAGATGCAGGGTAATCCTTATGGGCTGTGGAAATCACTGTGGTTTTACTTCAATACAGGTAAAACATAAAGGGAAGATTTCTGGGATAGAGTATGCAAAGATAAGCTTTTTATGTTAGGAAATTTCTGTGGGTATGCTTTTTATGGAGTGAGGGTTGAATCACTGCTGAGATTAGTTCTGGAACTCGCACAAACGGCACAAAAGTCCACAGTAAGACTCTTTAAATGAAGACTCATTTGGAATTGAAACATATTCTTCCCAGTGCCTTGTGAAAGCAGTCCTTTTATAATTCTGAACTTTGAATCGAATGATATAGGATTATACATTATTGATATGAGCTTTTTGATAATTGCAATTTGTTTTTTGTCTCTCTTCTTTCTGACAGCTTTGGAGATACTCTTACACAGCAACATATTACATCTATGACCTTAGCAATGGGTAAAACACCTCTGTTTATTAATTAACAATACTACTTAAGTCTAGTATCGAGACTGTTTTCATTCCAAACTCTGATTTGGGGTTAAGAAGGCTTTATCTTTTTACTGATCTTTGTTTCTTACTTTTTAGTAATACAGTATATGTGTACCCATAAAGCTTCATAAAGTCTACAAAATTCAAGAAAATACTTATAAGGGATACCCACTTCTTTTTATTTGACTAATATTTTTCATTTTTATTCACAATATAGTTTTGTTTTTTCTGTTTTTGAATATCAAATTAAATGTGCTATTTATGGAAAAAAATGTATATAGAAAAGTACAAAAACATTCTTGGGAATGAAACACTATTTTTAGGAGAGCAGCTATTTCACTGATGGGAAGAGGAAGGGAGGGAGACAGATGTAGCATTAGCTGTGTCTGAACACATACTCCATTAATTGTTTTAAAATTAATTATTATGAAAATGACAAAATGTTAAAATTATTTTTTAAATGAAAAAACATATGACATGTAAAATATTTAATATTCTTTTGAACTTAGATGGTATGTAAATAGACAAGTACCATTTTCTTTATTTAGATCTATATTTTTTAACTGTTGGAAACATTTACCATTTAAAAGAAAAAAATTAAATGAACGTGCGGATAGGCAAAGGATTGATGAAGAGAATTTCTGGCAGCAAGAAGAATGTGTAAAGGCCTAAAGGAGGGAGGGAGAGCATGGTGCAATCGGGAAATGCAAAGTAGGTCAATTTGTTTGAAATCGAAGGAGGAGCCCGCTGACTAGAAGGAGGTGGTAAAGATTGGGCAATAGTCAAAGCCAGGAAGCACAGGCCAAATATTAATGAGGAAATCATTAAAATGAGTTTAGATCTTTCTTTCTGATGACAATAAGGATTCATTCAAAGGTTTTAAATGGAAAATGATATGATCAGATTTGCACTTTAGAAAAATCACCCTGGTTAAGTGTGGACAATGAATTGCGCTAGCTACTCATCTTAATGTGATATCCTCTTTGCTGTTATATAAAAGAAGAAATAATTATATGGCTTGAAGAGGTATTGAAAAAATATCTTCTGGTCTGTTTCTCCTTTTGTCTAGCAAGAGCACAAAAATTTAAAAAAAAATTATCTACTTTCTTTAAGTGTTCAGAAAAGAATTACTCTGATCTACTTAAATTGTCAAATTAAGAAATAGGAACTGCTTCTTAAAGTAGAATCTAAATCCGTCTAATGCATTCTGAGTCCTTCTTGTCTCTGAATCCATATAATCACCAAATTTAAGAAATATTTATTGAGCTCCTACTATGTGAAACACATATAACAGTGAGATGCAAATGAGCTTGGGGCACCAACACCACTCTTAAGAAACCTTTCTATTAGTGAGTGGGGAATCTTAGTCTTTCAGCCCAATTTATCAAGGCTCTGATTATGTCTTTGCTTTTCTTTTAATCATTTTGAAATTCTTTTGTTGAGGTTCACCAAACTGAACAGCATTCAAAAGGATGATAATCCTAATATTTAATCATAGATTCTATAAGCTTTATGGTCTAAAATCACATTAAATATTTAGTTTTTCTGCAGTGAATTCAATCAAACCACTGGTTTTGTTAATTTGTTTTTGTTTTCTGCACAGCTGTCTAATATTTTGGATTTTTGGGGGGGAAGTGGGTAATACAGCATAATTTAGGAAGTAAAGAATAGATGGCAAATTGTTTGAGGTTCCAGGCATCATTGAATACCACTAGTTTCAAGTCTTTTATATGCCTCTGAAGACTCTATACAAATCTAGCATAGAGAAAATAAGATAGTACTGGTTTCAAGCTAGGGAGGCAAGACTGAAGAGATGAACACCTTTGTAAAGCATCCTCCGTCACCTTATCTCATACCTTAGTGACTCAGAAAACAGAAAATGGCAGCTGTGGTGGCTTGAGATGTGTGCTGAGATTTGTGCTGAGATTTGTGCTAAGATTTTTAGCTTAGTGCTGTCTGTGTGATTGCATAGATAATTCCACTGTATGTAGAAAACTGAGATAGTATTACAGTATCAGAGATAACATGAGCACTGGCTTGAGACCAAATTGTGAACCAGGTGAAGAATGTCTTCCTGCTGTCACTCAGGCTAGAGTGCATGGTACGATCTCAGCTCATTGCAATTTCCTTCTCCCGAGTTTAAGCAATTCTCTCGCCTCAGCCTCCTGAGTAGCTGGGATCACAGGTGTGCACTACCATGGCTAATTTTTGTTTTTGTAGGGACGGCTTTTCTCTATATTGGCCAGCCTAGTCTCGGACTCCTGGCCTCAAGTAATCCGCCACCCAAAGTGCTGGAATTATTGGTGTGAGCCAGCAGGCCCAGACCTGGGTCATTCTTTTAACTGGACTCTCCCATGCCTTTCAAAATGTTCCGGATCACCCAAGGGCCAGGTGCTCACCTACTTCCCTCTGGTGGCCAGGACTCTCACTGCAGCACCAATGGTCACTTTCCATGGGCATCACTCTCCCCATCCAAAATTATGCCATGTTCCCTCATTACTTGCTAGGCCTCATGCAGGCACCTAAAAAGTTACATCAAAGCAGTGTGTGTTACAGATCTTCACAACTGTCCAAACATTAAAAGAGTGGGAAAGGCAGAAATGTCAGGCACGTGTTAGGTTCAGGTTGGAGAGATTTTTTTGGAGGGGCTGGACAAGAGTCTTTTTTGAGGCTCCTCAAATTGTGCTTTGGAGGCAAGTTTTGCTTTGCCTTCACACGAAGGCAATCTTGGTGAAATTGTTAATACAATCTTCAATATGACAAAAGTCAAAAAGTAAGCATGATATTCTGTGACTCTGTAACACTTACAAAAATCTGAATGCATTCTTGCTGAAGAACTACAAAAGCTCCACAATGCAAGTCACTTAACTGAGTACCTGCAGAGGGACTCTAAGCATCAAAGTGGGAATTTTGGCCAATAGGCGATTTGAAATTTCCCCATGGGTGGAGGACTTTACAAGCTTAAGGCATACTGCCCAGTATACAATCCATTTTTCAGTTTAGCTTGAGATCAGATGTTCCTTTCCTTTTCTGATTTCAAGTCAGATCCCTGGGGAGATTGTCAAATGGCATCTTATTTTCAAAAATTTGAAATGCATATGCATTCACAGAGATGGGGGTTGTGAATGAGAATGTAGAAGAGCACATACTAAACTTCAGTACAATTATAGAATTTCAGAGCTGGAAGGCACTTCAGTGACCATTTCAGTCTAGTGTGTGCAAATTTTGCAATCCCAGGGGTTAAAAGGACTTGAGTTTAATTCAAGGTCTGCCAAGAACTGGCAATGTGGTCTTAAAAAGTTCTATCAGCTGGCTAAACCTCATATTTACTTTCTACAAAATGAGGGGGTTCTATTACATAATTTCTAGAGCTGTTCCCCACTTTCACAGTCTGTATTTAATCCATTCACCTCACTATGAAGGTCAGAAAACTGATACCCAGGAAAGTTAAGGGACTTTTAAGTATCTACTGGAAGAACAGCAACCACCATCTATGTCTCCATTTCTTCATTTCTGCATTCTTTTCATTAGGTTTGTAGCTGCAGAGGGGCAGATACTTAATTTTAATTGTTTGTTTATTTTTTCTGTTTATACAGATATTTTTTTATTTGCATTGAACAGCAAGGTTTGTTGTTTTTCTTTCTTTCTTTCTTTCCTTCTAGAGAATTTGTAAGAGGAAATGAGCTTCCTCGTCCAATTCAGTATTTATGCTGGTCGCCTGTTGGGAGTAAATTAGTAAGTGTTTAAATTTTTGAAGTGTTTAATCATGTAAATAAAAGAGGAGCCATTTGATTTTGGCCTTTGTTAAATTTCCCTGCCTGAAAGAAAAAAAAAAATACATTCATGACTATTTTAGTGGTTAAAAACGGGAAGAGTTTTGATAAATTGAAACCCATCTGAGAATTCCGCAAAATCTCAAGCTCATGGATAGACTTCTTTAAATATAGCAGTCAAAAACTTTATCCTTATACTCAGCCAGAATGCGTTGTGCCAGAAAGCTCAGGAAAAATATGGTTTTCACAAGTTTCCCAGACTAGCTTCAGACAACATGAAATTTGGTCCAAGCTCTTATTTAAGGACTCTAAATAAAGATTAGATCTGGCTAGCTATTAATATTCAGAGATTTATTCTACTTTCTGTCAATATACATAATTATTTATTGGGGGGTAATGAAACAACTAAGAAAACAGTAGGCTTTATTCTTTAATTAATTCAGACTTTAAAATTTATAATTAATGTTAATGTGGGTTTGTTGAATTTTTTTGATTTATTAAAATAATATTTTAGTTGTGAGAATCCTGTATTGCCACTCCGTTTAAAGGTATTAGATGAATAATTAAAACAAATATACAGCCTTCATTGAATTTGTTATGGAATTTCCCCCTTAATGACTGACTTACCACCACTTCCAGGCATATGTCTATCAAAACAATATCTATTTGAAACAAAGACCAGGAGATCCACCTTTTCAAATAACATTTAATGGAAGAGAAAATAAAATATTTAATGGAATCCCAGACTGGGTTTACGAAGGTAAGCTATGTTCCTTTCTTATTGCTAATGCTTTAGGCTTTAATTTAAAATAATTTTATTTATTTAGTAAGATTTAGATGAGTAGTATCTTATTTTCAAGAAGGGTAGCATTGCTGAAAATTGTCACTAGGTTAGGAATAGGGCATACATATTTTAAAAGAACAATTTCTTTTCATCAGAAAACTGGTACAATTGATTTTCATTAGCATTACTATGAAGCAGTAGTAATGATTTAAAATCCAAAAGGTATATGGTTCTTAGGTACTGCATTAGCACATTTTCTCATGTTTAGTTTTTCTTCAGAAAGACTTTTTTTTTTTTTTTTCAAAACTAAACCACTGTCTATCTTATCTTGTGGGAAAATATTTTTACTTTCTGTTACTCTGTTGATTTTGTCCTCATTCTAGATCATGTCGAATTCTGAACTTAACTGGACTTTAAAAAGACTTCTAGTATCTATCTATCTATCTATCTATCTGCCTACCTATCTATCTACTAACTCTATTTTCTTTTTTAATTCCTAGGAGGGAAATGCAACTTTTAATGTTTATGTCTCTCTCCAGTACAATTATAGTTCTTTCTGTTTTCGCTATTTTAGGTGACTAATAAAAACCAGAAGCTTTTCTGAAGGAAAACATGAATTATTGTCAACATGTTCATTATTTATTTTAAAAGTTACATTTCTTATTAATGTCATATTCTAACAAGACTGGTTGATGTTTGATATAGATTAAAAGGTTAAACTGTTTGTCTTAACTCACATTATGTGATTTTAAAATAACCAAAGTATGACATATGTCACATCCACTTAAATTATTTCAGTCAATAAATAGCTATTTAGAAGTATTTACAATGATTTTAGGAGTAAGATGTAATTATAGTTAATATGCTAGTACTTATTTTTCAGAGGAAATGCTTGCTACAAAATATGCTCTCTGGTGGTCTCCTAATGGAAAATTTTTGGCATATGTGGAATTTAATGATACAGATATACCAGTTATTGCCTATTCCTATTATGGTGATGGACAATATCCTAGAACAATAAATATTCCATACCCAAAGGTATGTTGGATACTTTCAGCAGATGCTTCCATTTTCCTGGTATCAAATGAGCAATGATTTACCATGAGTGAAGGTGGGATCAACAAGTTTGGAGAGCTTCTTATCCTTGTGCATTGTAAGGCAAACATTGTACTGTGCTCTATTATTTATGTGGACATCTGTTGCTTTGGACATCTGGTTGTGCTGGATGAAGTAGTCTTTGCAAAATCTATTGCAGAATCTTTGAAAAACATATGGTCTTGATCATGGAGGAAAAACAAGCTTAACTTAATTTTAATTTTTTTCATATTTCATGCTCCAAATTCAGGGTAAAGTTCTGTTTTGCAATTCTCTCTTGAATTCTCATGTAAATGCAAACCAGAATGAGAAATACAAACGTTGAATTTGATGTTCCTGTCAGGTAGAAGCAGGCATGGTTTATAGTTTTTTCTGGATATACAGATAGGTTAAATTTATAAGTCTCAATTTCTCCCTTGAAAGGATTAGACATGGTGTGAGCCCAAAGTTTCTTGAATATTTAACACTGTAGAGTTGTTATACATTCTTTTTATTCAGCCTCATGTCTGGAGGGAGGATACCTGAGTGTGCAGTAGGAGAATGATCAGGTCTCAGTGAAGAAGCAGCATATCCTAATTTCAATGTAAAAAAGGTATCAGAAAAAAAAAATGGAATCAAAGCACAAATTCACCTCCTGCACAAGGAATCGGATGCAATTTTAGAATTCATTCTTTGTTCTTTGGATCCTATTGCGTTTACTTGCCAAGGGGAACATTGTAATGGCTAGATACAGTGGGTCCCTGTGTGACAAAGATGGATGGATGTGGCATACACACAAGTGAATTCTAAGCAAGCCAAAGTAGACATAGAAAAAGAAATAGAATTGCAGTTAGTCTAATATTTATGTTAAAAGTCTAAAAGCTGAATAAAACCTCTAAAAGCTGAAGATGTTTGGGTGAGGCCTGTCACTTCTGGGGGACCCAAGATGTGAAAGAACTCAGATCTTTGGGAGGATCTATGGGAGCAGGAAGAGATGGGGAACCCAGAACTGAAGAGTGACTGAGAATGATTGGGAAGTTGGGACCCACATTCTCCTGTTTCCTTGAGGCTTAAAGTTGCTAAAACATCTAGCATCGGATGAAGATGTGGGACAATTCCAAAGAACTAAGGGAAGTCCCTGCTAAACTTGGGAATGAACAGGGAGGTCCTAGGGGAGATTAAACAATTCTTTAGATGAATTCAAACAGCACTGAGTCATTAAATACTGTGTACCTACATTCGATGAATTTAAATTTTATTACAACAGCAAGATTCTCTCTTTCTATAGCAAAATAACAGAGGAAGCCTAAGAAATTGTCTAGGTATGAGCTATACTGTCATGTAAATTTTAAGCATACAGCAGTATAGAAAGCACAAAACAAGAAAAGTATAAATCTCATGGTACTTCATATAGAGGTGAAGTTTCCCTAATCTTTTGGAGATGGTGGCAGTAATAATACAAGCAGGTAGGAGACTGAGCATTTGGTGATTGTCCTAGACCAAATCATATGGCAAAAACAAAAAGTGTCTTTCATTTATATTTCCTTTCCGTTCTCCTTCCAAATTAATCCCCCTCTGAACTCTTCTTGGCATACAGAGATATGATTATTATTATAATTATCCAGTAATTAAAATGAGAGAGATCTGTCTTGGAAATCAGAAAAGAGAATACAGATCACAAAACCGTAATTACATATCAAAAATGATTTTCCCTAAAAATTAAAGTTCTCTCATTAGACATTTAAAATATCTATTTTCACTCTGGTTGAAACAACATTTGTGATTGCCCTGCAAGTAAAATTGAAATAAAATTCCTGGTCATGCTACAAATAGAATGTATTCCACAGTGATGTATGTAATATTATTAGCTTAGAAAAATATGTCTAAATTCCTAAAGTTTCTTTAAAATGTTGGTAGTACATGAAATTTTATGAGCTTATATATCTTAATTTTTTTGACAGGCTGGAGCTAAGAATCCTGTTGTTCGGGTATTTATTATTGATACCACTTACCCTGCATATGTAGGTCCCCAAGAAGTGCCTGTTCCGGCAATGATAGCTTCAAGGTAATTCATCTCAGATCTCTCCCATTTTTCTAGTCTATATTCTAGTGAGTTTATGCTATGCATGCTAGAAGGAAAAACAAATAAGTAAATAAAAGTTGCATACAAAGCTAAAGATATACAAAATTCAAATTGACAAATAAGTTTCCTTAATTGGTTTTTCAAAATTAGCCCTTTCGCACACATAAACATGTCCTCACTAATCATTCTAAGTGGAACTTTCCTCAGATGTACATATGTGAACTTGGGACCAAGAAGCAGATAGTAAAATACATGTATGCCCTCACCTGGGCTTCTTTCAAGTTTGACTGACTTTATCTCAAGCCAGGGTTTATGGATCTATGTGAATCACATGTGTATGATAAACAAGAGAAGATAAGGTAACCCTCTCTAAAAATTAGCATTTTTCACTGTGAAGCAGGCAATTCTCATTTATCTGGTTTTAGAATTGTCTAGAGATGAACAGTAGGCAGGCAGGGACATGAAGCATTCTTACTTCCCCAGCATGATGCCCTATGTCTGATTGTCTGATTAGTCCAGATTACAGCAACCTTCCGTCAGTCCTCTGTGGTCTCTCTGGTTGAAGTGGGTAAGGGGAAGAGAGGCCCAAGCCCTGTATGCTGGGCTTTCTTAACACTTCCAATGCCTAGCAGGCCAAGTTTGGGTCTTCTCCTCCAGCCTCATGAAGAATACCCAGGATCAAATGACTGATCACTAATAGGGACAAGAACCCCATGAGAGGCCTCTACTGGGCCTTGCTGAGTCCACTCTTGTATAATCCAACATGACTTTACGTTTTTGAATTATCTGCTATTCCCCATTCTGATAGAGTCGATGAAAACTTGACTTGATACATCATTTTTTTTTTAAGTGTCATTCTCCATTGGTGGCAAATGAAATAAGCATAACACAAGGAGTCCAGAGGCTTGTTTAAACAGCTGCAAAATACTAACAATAAAATAGTAGTAGCAAACATGTTCTGAACACTCATGATGTGGCAGGCATATTTCACAAGCAGTTTTAGCACTCTCAGCCAATGTTTACAGCAATCTTTAAAATAGGTAATATTAATCTCATTTTATGTAAAACTAGAATAGTTAAGTAACTGGCCTAAAGACATACAACTATTAGGACATGAAGCCAGGATTTGAGCCTGAGACCCCTTCCAGTTCTGTGATTCCCTTTACATCGATGTTCCAGAATTATGTGATTCATTTTATGCTGATGTTTTCTAGCTACACGTTCATCCTTAGAATTATATCATCATTGCTGCCATTCACTGACATCTAGTATGTGCCAAACACTATTTGAGTTATTTTGCATATATTACCTGTGATTTATTTCACAAGCCTAAATTTCAATACTTGACCTCACAGCTAAAACTTAGCTTCCAACATGAATTTGCCTGGAGACAAAGACTGTCCTTTTATCACACTTGTCTCTCTCTCAACTAATTAAAAGATGAAAAATTGAGTTGATTTGTGCAAAATAGCCAACTTATTGCATTTTTACCCCTCTAGATTAAGCAGTAGCTTTGGCATTATGTTTTAAATTCTTTTCTAAGATTTTAAAATCCAGAAATGGGGAGAAAACCCACATATGAAATAATTTCATTAGATGAAGAAATTCTCATAGATAATTTTTAAGTAAGTGGAGATATTTAAATTTTCTCTCCGGAGGAAGAAAAGTTTTGTCTTTCTTGTCTATTAAATAAATATGGTATCGTAATGAAATATATCCTTTAGAAAACAAAAATTAAGAAACCATTTGTGTGTAAAACTGGTTTAGGTTTGTGACTGTTTCTATTTTATTTGCAGTGACTATTATTTCAGTTGGCTCACATGGGTTACTGATGAACGCGTATGTTTGCAGTGGCTAAAAAGAATCCAGAATGTTTCGGTCTTATCTATATGTGATTTCAGGGAAGACTGGCAGACATGGGATTGTCCAAAGGTAGGGTATATTAAGGTCACAGATATGTATTTCTGAAGATCAGAGAACAATAGTGGGGTCTCATTTATAGCTAACATTTTATGCTATAAAGCCAGGATTACTGCATTCAACTCCCAACTGCTTTGCAAAAAAGCACTCTGTATTCGTGGGTCCATCATTTTATTAAATAAATAGGATACCTTTTATTTTCTTGAATGACTTAAACCTTGAAATTGAATACCAAAAAACAAAAAATGTGACAACATGACACTGGGAAAATCAGATATCTGGTTCTCAATTATCATGGTAAACCAGCCTTTTGAGATTATAACATTGACAGTCCAATAAAAAGCAAAATAATGCAGATAAAACCATTACATTGGTCTACTAGGGAAATACATATGTTTTAAACAAAAGAACCAGAGAAGAAATGTAAATGGGCCATGTTTTATTCAATGTTAAAAATTTTAAATGAAAAATTCGAAAGGAAATGGATATTATCAAAAGAAAGCCAAATATTCTGATTCTTGGTTTTTGTTTTTGTTTTTTTTTCTTTTGAGATGGAGTCTCGCTCTTTCACCAGGCTGGAGTACAGTGGTGTGATCTCAGCTCACTGCAACCTCCACCTCCTAGGTTCAAGTGATTCTCCTGCCTCAGCCTCCTAAGCAGCTGGGACTACAAGTGCCTGCCACCATACCCAACTAATTTTTGTATTTTTACTAGAGACGGGGTTTCACCATGTTGGCCAGCATGGTCTCGATCTCTTGATCTCATGACCCACCCGCCTCAGCCTCCCAAAGTGCTGGGAATACAGGTCTGAGCCACAGGGCCTGGCCCAAATATTCTGATTTTAAAACCAAATGAGAATTACTAAGAACATGACATATATTAGATCAAGTTATTCTGATCTTAGGATAGTTATCTTAGGATAGTACCCCATATGTACTAATTTTGGGCAGAAAAAGCCTTGAAAACTAATCACAGATTTATTGTTGAGTTTTAATTGTTTCTGTTGCTCAAATTCAAACGTAATCTGTTGAATTAATGAGTCAGAAAAACCGCTTAACCAATGTATAAGCTTTAAAATAAGCCTGTTCTTAATTACTCATATTAGAGTCTAAGAGATACAAAATGTTTTCTTCAAATAGGAAATTTGATGGGTACATTACATGAGACTTCTAATTATGAAGAAATGTTTCATTAAAACAAACATAGAACAATCATATTTTATAAAGTAATAAGAAAAGCACAGAACAATAAAAGTAAATCACTAAATTTCATCTAGAAATTAGGACATTATGTTTTGCAAGAAAAAAGTCATATGAGTCTGTTTGGAAATATATCAGGACTATAATAGTCAACATTACTCAGGCTAAAAATATTTTTTTAAATCACTACTGTGTCTGTGAGAGGCTTGAGTAATTTTGATGGAATATGCTAGAAGCATATTTTTATCTTATATATATTTTGATATACAAAGCAGAAAGATTTTGGCTTTAATGCAGTATCATAGGCAAAGAAAGGATAGACTAATCTTGATTATATTAGTTAATTAGTCAGCTTTGTGTGGCTATATCTTCAAACTTTTCAATAAATCTAGGTATTAGGGACTATTGCTTTAATTTTATTAGTTTGAACATGATGAGATTTATAATGTAGACACAATTTTTAGCTCCTAAAACTAGGAATTTTAAAACTGTGATTGCTTTGAAATCTGAAATTCTAATTTATCAAAATCTGAGACAACTTTAATCCAAACTGACAGAACATTTAAGATGCTCATTCAATGAGGTGTGGAAGTCCCTGGAATATAAACTTTAGTTTTACAGCCAGAAAACAGTGCTTAAATTTAGAATATCATGTTTGAATAACCTTAGAATTTCTAAACACCTCTGTTTCAAAATAGTTTGATAAATACATGCAACACATTTTTAGATTTGAGAACAACAGTGTTGAATTTCCCAGAAACCATCCTCATGACTGATATGTGTGTGTGTGTGTGTGTGTATGCATGTGTACAGGCACACACTTTGAAAACAATATTTAAAGTTAAGTGACCCAGCAACATTTTATTCATCCTGAGAGTCATGCCCAAAACAAAGAGGCAAAGGAAACTGGCAAAAGTTACTTGTAATAAAATTACATTAGTGAGATTTATCAAGAAATTTATAGCTAGAGAACGAAAGATCTTTTATATTATGCTTCCTCCTCTGAAAAGGGAATTAAAATTAATTTTACTTTTATGGCTAAAAATGATAAATCAAAAAAGTTTCACTGTTTTTTCCAAGTCTCATCTTACCTGTTCTCTCTGAGGCATTGGCCCATTCCTGTAAGAGAAAATCCAGACTGTGTTCTTAAAATTTGTTATTCCCCTGCCTTTTATGACAGTACACCCTCTCATGGTTCTCCTTCTGCTTCATTGACTGTTCTTTTCCTTTCCAGCTCTTCTTCTGACTTCTCTAGAAATCTTATTATTCTCCAAGTTAATGTATTTGCAAGGTAGGCTCACTGCTCTAACAACAACAATAAAAATCCTCCAATAATTCAGTGAGTTAATACAGTAGAAATTTGTTGCACATTCATGTAACCATCCAATAGTGAGTCCAGGTAAGTGGGGTGTGGTGAGGGTTGGGGAATGGGGCACTCTGCTCCATATAGTCATTCATGAACCCAGGTGATGGCATTTCTGCTAACTGGCTTCCAACACTATTCCAAAGTTTGTCATACCTGAGCATCAACATCCAGCTGAGGCATGGAGAAAACAATGAAAAATAATGTATGTGAGGCTTTTATGGAGTAGGCCTAAAAGTAGCATGAGGTATTTCTGCTCACACACCATTGACTAGAACTTATCAAATAACCACAGTCAACTGAAGGAAGCCTGGGAAATACATTTCATAACTGTATCCCTAGCAAAAATAGGAAATGGTCTGCTGATTATCCTGCTGTCTGTCTCAACTCTGTATTCATTCACTTTGGGTAATTTTAATCTATACCAGAGCTTTATATTATACTTGCCAGTAACTTCAGATTTATGTCTGAGGATTTGAGCTTTTCAATATGTGTGGCTACATTTTCTCTGTTCCATTCTCACTGCTATGAGCTTGCTTAGAGTCTTGATTAGAGCTTGATTAGAATCATTCTTTTCTCAAACGTTACAATAGCCTTCCAGTTGGTCCCTCTGCCTACTTCCATCTTACCCACTTCTAATTTATCTGCTGTATCATATTCATAATTATATTTTCCAAATTGTGAGTTGGAAGACCTTCAAAAGATTTACCAAATAGGAGAAATTGAAGCTTCTTAGGCTACCATAAAGTTTCTCCAAGATCTTGCTGATAAATATGCATTCTCCTTCATCTTCTAACTCTTTCCTGTAGTCACTCTCCACTTAGCCATACTGAGCCATCTGTTGGGTGACTAAGCGAGTCTGGTCTCTATGCTATTTATTTTACCTATAACATTTTTCCTTTTCTAATTATTTATCTAGAAAAGTCTATTCATGTTTTTAGGATTACTAAATATTTATTCAGTAAATAATCAGTTTTATTATTTTTAAAATATAACCCAAAATAAGAGTCAGTGCAAATTTTAAAATTTTGGCTACTTCATAAGACCCAGAACAGAAAGAGTTTAACCTAAACTCCATTGTTTTACCTATACCGCATCCAGTGGATTGTGCCAGGCCTCCCTCCATAGATGTAATAATTCCAAGTCATTGCCTCATGGAAGATTTAAGCATAATTGTTAAAGATCTGCAAGAAAATCACCCATGTGTATACAACAGTGCTGTTACATGAGATTTTTAATATTGCCCTCTTAAACTCAAATT
This sequence comes from Saimiri boliviensis, assembly GCF_048565385.1. Taxonomy (NCBI): domain Eukaryota; kingdom Metazoa; phylum Chordata; class Mammalia; order Primates; family Cebidae; genus Saimiri; species Saimiri boliviensis. The sequence goes on from NC_133453.1 coordinate 77,404,274, forward strand.
TGAAGTTAGTTGACTAGTAATGGTACTCTCTGGTCAGGCAGCTTAACTGTTTCCAAATGTCCAGATTATATTTAGGAATAAAACATGTTCTCCTAATACTATGTTTGATGTGACCTTTTGTCTTTTAGACACAGGAGCATATAGAAGAAAGCAGAACTGGATGGGCTGGTGGAGTATGATTTTGTTATCTTTTTCTTACGTTTTAATGAAATTTGACATTCTCAGCTATCAAAGGACTATTTGCAATGTGCCCACTGGCACTATTTGTTTTCATAGAGAAAAATATAAAAATAAAAACACATAGGTAGTGATCTCTTGAGTGATTTTGTGCTAGACAATTTCAATATTCATCTTTTTAGAATTCTATTGAAAATAACTCATATTCCTCATATCCCAATTTTAAGTTTGTCAGCTGAATCCTTGATATCTATAACTAATATTACTTTTTAAAGAAATACAATATAGATTATTTTTCAAAATGAAACACAACCCCTGATATGGTAAAATAATTACTAGCCATTTGAATGCAAGAAAAATAAACACATTGGTTATCCTTGTAATTTAAAGGCAATCTACCTCTTATCAAATTTCATATAACATGTACCAAATTTTATATATGTATACTCTTTCCAGTCTTTAGATAATGATTTGGTATAGAAAAATGTGTGTTTTGTTATTTGTGATCATTTATATTTGGAAGTTTAGGATAGGTTTATCCAATAATTTATGGGGATTTTAATGTAAAATCATGCTTTAGGTAATAGTAATTGTACTTTATATAGTATATGAAGAATAAAAATTAAGACAAGAGAATATGTGAAGATTGGTAGATGCTGCCACTTACCACAAACATATAATTCAATTCAATTAGTATTTGAAGAGGAAAGGCTACTTCTCTAAGTTTTGGACACATTATGTGATGAAAAAGGAAACTCTTAGGACCTGTTTTAACACATTAGCCCTTGATCCAAGGACAATAAAAAATTCAGAAATCAATGCTAAGATGATAAATTATATAAAAATTTAAACCTAAATTGGCTAGGAAGAAGATAAATTGTAAAGTGACAATCTTCAAACATTAAAAACTCTTCATTGTACACTTTTTTGTATCCAGTGATTTTGGCTTACATGCTATTGAATGTATGCTTTGTCTTTAATTAAAATACCTCTGTTTTATTCATTAACTAGGGAATAGTTACTTTATTTATTATATACAGTAAATGTAAATTACATTCTGAGGTAACAAGGTGATAAGTATGTAATTCAGGAAAAAAAAAAAAAAAAAAACCTCTTCTATTTAAATTCACTTTTTCTACTGTCCTATATAGCACAGGAAAAAAATAGTAGTGTTCAGTGAAAGAAAAGTATTCTCTAAATTTTATGGATCCTTAATCAGTCTGAATCTTATCTTTTAGAAAGGTAATTCTTAGACTGGTATTTGAAATTTTGAGAAAAAAATTAATCTACCAGTTCACTTACATTACAAAGATTTCTAGTAAAGAATAAAGGGAAGGAAGAATGCCTGTAAATATTCTTTAGTTACGTTCTCCAAGATGATAATATAACTAGATTTACTATACAGTTACATGAATAATGTAATTTTGCAATTAGATCAACAATAATACCAAAAACCCTTTCAAAGACATTATTTTGAGCATCTATATACATTTATTTTGAAAATGCTGCAGTGTTCAAAACACTCCAAAACATTTTAGAATGCATCTTCTGAAAGCTCCTGTTTATAATCATCTTCAGGTCAATTATATCTTAATAATTTAAAAAGTCTGTATTGCACCAACCTTGCATTCTCATCAAACTAAGCTGAATGAATGAATGAATTGCCTGCAGAGCTGTAGAACTTTTAAGAAAAATACCTACTCTCAGTGGAGGCACATATGTCTCCTTTAAGAGAAAATGAGGTCCTTACATTAAATCAAAAGTCATTCCCAACTAAATCTAGAGAGTAAATGAGTTATTTATCTGGGACATGTGATTTTGTGCCAGAGCATTTTAATATTCATAGTTTTATAATTCTATTGAGAGCAACTTATTTTTTTTGTACTAATCTCAATCTCTTAACATCTATCCAGTAGTCAGTAAAACTTCTAAATTCCAGAAGAGGAAATATCAAAAATTATTTGCAATGATCATTGCCGAGAGTAAGTTTACATCCTCCCCCAACACACTATCTTTAAATGAATTATTAACTAACTTTTGTAAGCTCTGACTTGCCTTTCAAAAAAGTCTGGCCACAATTTTTTATAGCCATAACTCATATGTCATAATATATTGTATATTGAATAACTTCCTTTGACATATAATCAAACTAGTGACTTAATAAAATTAATCAGAAAAAAAACTAGAAACATGTACTTATTTCAGACATTTGTTCAAGTAACATTTATAAGGTTTTAGTTAAAGCACACAGGATAGTCATATTAGTATAAATTTTAAAAGCTTTTTTTTTTTTTTTTTTTTTTTTTTTTTGAGACGGAGTTTCACTCTTGTTACCCAGGCTGGCGTGCAATGGCGCAATCTCGGCTCACCGCAACCTCCGCCTCCTGGGTTCAGGCAATTCTCCTGCCTCAGCCTCCTGAGTAGCTGGGGTTTTTTGTATTTTTAGTAGAGGCAGGGTTTCACCATGTTGACCAGGATGGTCTCGATCTCTTGACCTCGTGATCCACCCGCCTCGGCCTCCCAAAGTGCTGGGATTACAGGCTTGAGCCACCACACCCGGCCTACAAGCTATTTTTGATATGTGGTTTCTTTTGAATTTGTGAAAGATATTTAAAATGAAAAACGACTCTCAGAAATCACCTATGAATTATAAAAGAGAGATTAAATGACTGGCTAAACGTAACTGATCTGTTAGTTGCAGGCACAGAACTAGCAAATAGGTTTCTGAGGGCTTAACGTACCACTTTTTTCCTCCAATACTGACATATCCAGTCTCTTAATTTAGGATTAATAACCTAACTTCTTTTTTGGTATTCGATCAGAAAAAACAACAAATTTGCTTTTAGAACATTGTTTTTGGCCTGGTGCAGTGGCTCCCGCCTGTAACCCCAACACTTTGGGAGGCCAAGATGGGTGGATCATGAGGTCTGGAGTTCAAGACCAGCCTGACCAACATGTTGAAACCCTGTCTCTACTAAAAATGCGAAAATTAGCCAGGCATGGTGGAGTGCACCTGTAATCCCAGTTCTCGGGAGGCTGAGGCAGGAGAATCGCTTAAACCCAGGAGGCAGAAGTTGCAGTGACAAGATCGCACCACTGCACTCCAGCCTGTGTGACAGAGCAAGATTCCGTCTCAAAGCAAAACAACAATAAAACAAAAAACATGTTTTTTTTTTTTTCTTTTGCCCTGTAAAGAACAGGCAGAAAAGTGAAAAGTTAATCAAAGGAAGCTTGTACTTAATTCCTTAAATTTGAAAAACAGGCACTGAAGGCATTATGCTTAGACTGTAAAGTCACACCAATTGTTTTAAAATAATTTAAGCAATACACTACACCTTCTTTCGGTGGTAGGAAAAATCCCTTGGTTAAAAAAAAAATGAATTTTCTTCTTGATGCTTGAAAGCTTGTGCTTTTGACCAAATGTTCACTCAGTTTAGGGAATCAGCTTTAGGTCATTTAACAGCTATAGCAAGATATTCCATGGAGGTAAACAACCTCATCTTCCAAGTAAAATATTTTAAATGGCTTTGCACTTCATATAGAGATGAGTAATCTATCAGGAAATCTAAGCTTCATAGAGAAACCACTGTATGGTCTTTGTTAAAACTGAGAACTTAGTGTGCGTGCTTATCTAGGGTCCAGGTGTGACTTACAAGAAGCACTTAACTTGGAACACATTATGGGTCTAGCTCTAGTAAAATGAATGTGGACATATTTCACACTCTCTTTACCTCACCCGAGCTACCTGTTCATCTAAAGCAGCTGTCCTCAATGTGCGCAATGAAAGGGGAGAAGATAACAGTCTGCTTATCAGAAATATTCTTCCTGTTTGTCTAATATCTGAAAACATAACACTCTGCCCTGTATTTTTTTCTTTTCAGTAAAAATTAAATGTTAAGTTTTAATCTAGAACAAAGCTCCTTTAAAAGTCCCTTAACTTAACTGACTGCAGGCTTGCATACAATTTTTTTTTAATGTGGTACCTTGAAAAATTATGTGATTCAGGTTTTATTTTAGTGATTAAGGCAATATAGAACCAATTTTTGTGTTTCACAGTGAAGACTAAGAAGGAGACATAGGCTGGGTTCGGTGGCTCACACCTGTAATCCCAGCACTTTAGGAGGCCAAGGTGGGTGGATCAACTGAGGACAGGAGTTCAAGACAAGCCTGACCAACATGGTGAAACCCCATCTCTACTAAAAATATAAAATTAGCCAGGTCTGGTAGTGCATGCCTGTAACCCAACTACTTGGAAGGCAGAGGCAGGAGAATCTCTTGAACTTGGGACATGGAGGTTATGATGAGCCGAGACCATGACATTTGTACTCCAGCCTGGACAACAAGAGTGAAACTCCATTAAAAAAAAAAAAAAAAAAAAAAAAAAAAAAGGCCGGGTGCGGTGGCTCAAGCATGTAATCCCAGCACTTTGGGAGGTCGAGGCAGGTGGATCACGAGGTCAAGAGATCGAGACCATCCTGGTCAACATGGTGAAACCCTGTCTCTACTAAAAATACAAATAATTAGCTGGGCATGGCGGCGCATGCCTGTAATCCCAGCTACTCAGGAGGCTGAGGCAGGAGAATTGCCTGAACCCAGGAGGCAGAGGTTGCGGTGAGCTGAGATTGCGCCATTGCACTCCAGCCTGGGTAACAAGAGCGAAACTCCATCTCAAAAAAAAAAAAAGAAGGAGACATTATAAGAGGTTACTAGTAAGTATGTATATTATCATTTAGCTAAGAGGGTGAAACTTCATTCTGAAATGAGAGAAGGATTTTGTTAAAGACTTATAGTAATAAAATTCTACCCACAAAATTGCTAATCAGAATTTCCTATTCCTGGGCCTCTTGGTTATTAATTTCACTAGGAAGTATTAGTCTCAATATGCAAAATCCTACCAAGGTTGGTCTTATTATTAATGAAACGAATCTAGGAATCATGTAAGGAGGCAGCAGTTTCTCATTACTCCATTTTTCATTTTTTTTTTCATTTTAAAGAAAAAGTTTAGACAAGTTAAATGTAGTTGAGTTTATCTGAACAAAACCAACTCATAAATCAGGCAGCACTCAGAACCAGAAGAGGTTCTGAGAGCTCTGCCCAGCAATGTGAGCAGCCAGCTTTTATAGGCCAAACAGAGAAGCAAGGTAGATAAATCCCTGGTTGGCTATAGCTAGGGGTTCACCTTATTGGGTCATAGAGTGATGAGGTATCCACCTTATTTGGATGTGGCGTGAGACCATGGCTGCCTGTGACTGGCTGGAACCCTGTTTGCTGGACTTGTGGTTAGGTTTTGGTTTGTATATGTACTAAGGTTGTGTTTCATTATGTAGGAACTCAAATTACAAAAACAGCCTCAGATTAATGCCCTCCTATTTATTTGATTTAACTGATTTATGGATTCTAGGTAAATGTAGTTAAGACTTGGGGCACTGTATTAGTTTCCTTGGGCTGCTGTAAGTTATGGCAAACTTGGTGGCTTAAAACAATATAAATTTATTCTGTCACCATTCTGAGAGCTGGAAGTCTGAAATCATGGTGTCAGCAGAGCTTTACTCCCTATGAAGGCTCAAGAGAAGAATCCTTCCTTGTCTCTTCTAGCTTCTGATGGCTCCTAGAAATCCCTTGGCATTCTCTGGTTCATAGCTGTATCACTCTAATCCCTGCGTCTGTCTTCAAATAATCTTCTTCCCTGTATCTCTCAGTGTCCTCCCCTCCCATGAGGACACCAGTCATTAGATTTAGGGCCCACTCTAATCCAGTACAAGCACATGTTTGATTCCTACCTTGATACATCTAGAAAGACTCCTTTTCCAAATAGGGTCACATTCCGTGGCTCCAGGTGGACATGAATTTTGGGGGAACTTAGTCCGTTACAGATATCACATCAAATTAGTTGCATTTTAATGTCACACAATTATAATTATTTCATGAGAAATGATCAATTGTATCAAAAAGGCATCAAATATGGGGTCATCAGTGACTTCCTTCACTCTTCTTGCTCCAAATGGGTCCCACACTACGTCTTAGCAGGACAGGTATTTGTAGCTAGAAGATACTGGTAGCTTTTAGTTGTTGTACTTGATGCAGTTCTCATGTGGAGGGACACCAACTAGAGAGAGCTGGCTTTAAATCTCCTCTGCATGATGTAGAGTAGCTGTTTCCTTATGTAATTCTTTTAATGATTTGCCATCATTTCACCAAACAATAACCAATGGGGTAAAAAGTCAGCAAATCTAAGACAAGTCAATTAATTTTTTAATGGGAGAAATATGAAGCTATTTTCTAAAGTTTGGTGTAAGAACATTTGCAGAATTAAAGTTATATTTACTATTTAGAATGTTGATGTGTGGCTTTTTCTGTTTTAAGGCACCCTAGAGCCTAGCATGCCTTAGGTAGTTAAGTGGTTCCCAGCAAGTTCTGCATGGAGTTACCTGTTAGAGGTCAAACTGGAGCATTGAGGTCAGTCGGCAGTCTTCTACCTGCACTCAAGGAGTAAACCTTCCCCAACATAGGCAACCTTTTTTTCTCAAGTCCAGAAGCCCCTCCTTACCATTAAAAACTGTGGCTAGCAAGCCATGATCTTTTCATCTTTAAAATGTCTTCATTGAATCACTGGCATTAGGTGCTTGGCATCAGAGAAATCAAGGACTAAAAGAGGTATGAGTCTTAATGAGCATCACACTGTGGTGCTCATTTTAAAGTGTGCTTTGGTTAAATATCAACATTTGTTTGTGATTATTTTACCTCTGTTTCAAACCACATAAATTTCAACTTAGAAATTTAATCAAATTAAACATTGTAAATCCAAGGGTATGCAGTAGCAACCAAGCAGTGATTGGCATGTTCAAGTGCCTGTTAGAATCACTACATACGCTGTTTATCTGAAAGAATGGGATTTCAGATGTGAATGACAGAAGACAGGGGAGGCAAGACATTCTGATTTCTATAACTATGACCATACATCGCCTTTATATATTAAAAAAAAAAATCTATGGTTTAAGTTTGGTTTGTCTTTTGAACATAACCTCTGTTAATTTTTTTCAGTTCTTTGTTTCAACACCAGTTTTCAGCTATGATGCCATTTCATACTACAAAATATTTAGCGACAAGGATGGCTACAAACATATTCACTATATCAAAGACACTGTGGTACGTTCCTTCCAAGATTTATCTCCTCAAAGATCATTCACTTGAGGTTGCTCAAATAACGCTCAGTTTCACACAACATAATGTTTGTCTTTTTATAGGAAAATGCTATTCAAATTACAAGTGGCAAGTGGGAGGCCATAAATATATTCAGAGTAACACAGGATTCACTGTAAGTATTGCACGAAGCGCGATGCACCATTCAGGTTTTAATTGGCACCGATGGACGTAAATGATACTGTACCAACTCTCTTAGTTGAGAAGATTTTTGTTACTCTGTAATTCAGACAGTTGTGAGTTCATTTATGATTGTACATTTTAAAATAACTAGTCAAAATGATTTGGAAAAAAGTCTTCAGTAGGTAATAATTTCTTTTCTGATACTTGGTAGGTGATTATATAAAAAGTATATGATTTTAAAATAATAACTGGCTCTAAAGGCAAATTTTACTCTTCACCACTTGAAGCAATGAGCAAGTTTCAAAATTCCCTGGAGGGCAGCCCATAGATATGGAGCATCTTTTGTAGTGATTCATTGTTATATAAGTTTAACATTATTATTTATAACAGCTATCATTTGTGGAGCAATTACAGTGTACCAGATACTGTAAAGTAGAAATGATTATCCTACGTCTGTAGATGAGAAAAGGGATACTCATAAAATTTAATTAACTTGGCCAAAGGCCACAGTTAGTTAGTAGCAGCCTAGGATTCAATTCTAAAGCATGAAATCTAAGGCTGTTATTATTAACCTCAACAGGGGACTGCTTTCTTACAGTTCTTTCCTCTTTAGTCCATTCCGCATACTATCTAAATAAACCATCTTCAAATAATCATTTATCATGAAACTTCTCTAATCCCCAAAGTATGCTTTCTATCATTTCTAATGTAGTCTGCATCTAGGAGTCCTCTCTTAGTGTTCAAAATCTGCCAGCTATTAGCTGGAATTCTAGGAGCAAAAGGTGAAGACCATTAGTCCAGGCTCATAGGATAAAAGCTTGTCAGAAGTCTATTGCCAATCTTTGGAATTCTTCGAATGGAAGGCAAAGGTATTTGGACATTCTTTGGAGCAGCCATTAAAATCACTAGAGTAAAGGGGAGTGACATGTTCAAAACAGGTAGGAGATTCATCTCAGGCATAATGTGTTGAGGAGGTAGGGAAAAACTGAAGGTGGAGAGCCCCAGCTCTGGTCATAAGAAGTGTGAACTAGAATAGTGGTAATGCAGTAGATGCTCTGAAGACAAAACTGCACCTCCTTCTTTGTTTGCATCCTTAGCCCTCAGCACGGCACCTGACACAGAGGAGTTCAATACACACTCTCTGGAAATAGAAGAGAGAATTGGGTAGATGATAAAGACAGATGGAGACTAAACAGGACTGGCAAAGCAAGACTGTGAGGGAAAAGAGAGAGAAAAGAGGGAAACTGGACTCCACTGCAAGGGTTAGAGAGGGAGACAATCAGGGAAGCTTCCACATAACAAGGAAGCCACAGGGGGATGTTGGAGAAAGATCCTGAGTCCTTTTTTCACAGGTAGGTTGAGATGATGTGGGGAAGGCAAGGGAAAGTGACGATGAGAGTCATGCGAGGTTAGTAAAGATGCATAGAAAGATGTTAGTTTAAGAGATACATTTGATACTATAAATGAGTTGTATTCCATTGCTTTCTTCCTTTGCTTGTTGTTAATAAGATTTTCATGGTATCTGGGATGCAGTGAGAACTGGACTGCCTAATTATCCTGAGAATTAAACCAAACTTCAGTTATTTCAAACTTTTCACATTCCTGAGGGGGGGGGCGGAAATGCCTGTTTCTGATACTCAGATGTACACACAGCAGAGTGAAAAACATATCATGAAACTTTATTTCCCACTTCACAGCTATTTTAAGACAGACTCAAATCAGAACCTGGATACTTAAGTAGCAAGCGTGTTCTCCCATGACTTGCTTTGCATCTGGCTAAATGTACATGCCCTGTGTGTGGTATTCAGTGTGATATCCTCGATTAGCAGCAAACCTATTGACAGACCTTCTATAAAATAAATTCCAGGTGCACTCAGAATCACAGATAAAATTAAATAATATAGTACAGATTAACAGGTAAATTGTTAATTAATTAAACTGGTTAATTAATTAAAATAATTAAGCTGGTTAATTAATTAAACTAGTTAAAGTGTTCTTAATCATGGAAAAGACAAGGTGCAATATTAAACAAATTTCTTAGTTTATTTTGCATGTCTCATAATGAATCAGAATATAATATACCTGTAATAAAAACAGTATTCAGCATAATTTGATCTTCTGCTGATGATTTGGAAGTCAGAATAAATACCCAAAGTTTAGTTATAAATGGCAGTTATTTGTGTACCTAAGCATCAATTAACAAATAGTTTAATTAGATGAATGCTTATCTGTTAATATATTAGTAACAATTATATTATCACTTATTTATCAATACTTAATAATTTCTGAATATATTTTCAGGTTTTATTCTAGCAATGAATTTGAAGATTACCCTGGAAGAAGAAATATTTATAGGTAATTTATATCCATTCATTCTGATATTTCTATATATTTATATTTTAATATTAAAAAGTCATCATCTCCAGGAGATGAAAAATATTTTTAAAGTGTGGGATGTAATAAAAATCATTTATGAATTGAGAGGAAACATTTAGAGAATGTTGTATACTACATCAGTATTAAAAACACACATGCTCAAAATGTTAGCCAATTCAAAATATTTGTTTTCAAAAGGGAAAAACAAGGAATTCTAATGCTCATCTAAATGCTAAATACTATTTTGGTACTAAACACTTTACATATAGAGGTAATTGAGGACATTTCTTTATTGAACACACATTTATTGAATACCTAGTATGAACCAGGCATTGTTTTTATTCTTATGATATGTGATTTCCTTTACTGTGGCTCACTTTGGCATAACTCATCTCCGTTCCTATATTAGGGTTTAAGTTTAGTCCAGTTGTCACCTTGATGATTGAAATGGTGCCCTTGACAGCCCTTTCTGGATGTGGAAAGAAAAACAATAGTTACTACTTGCTGATTGCCTATTATATGCCAGGCACCTTTTAATCTGACTTACCTATGTAACTTCATTTAATTCCTACAGCACTAGGAGGCAGGCAATGCTGTTGAAGCAAGGATTTGTACCTGGGCATGCTGATCTCTGAGCCCTTGCGCTTAACTATCTCCCTAGTGTCTCCAAGGTCACACCCAAATGAGGTCATATGCCAGCATACTAACCCTAACAGAGGAAATGCGAAATGAGAAAATAAGAAATTTTCCCTCTGTCATATTTCTTCGTTCCCTCCTGGATCGTGATCTTACTTTATGTGTTAAGAGGAGTCACTCTCTGGGTCCAGCAATGTCTGTGGCTTGGCCACCCTCTGCCATGCCCAAGGCAAAGTCAGGGACAACAGCAAAAGAAACTCAGAGGTGGCACAAGAAACCCTGGCAGCTACCATGAGGTCCTGACCTGCCCAGACCCTGGCATGACATCATCTAAACTCCTCCACATGGAATTCTGATTCTGAGGGTGTGGGGTAAGGTCCCTGAGTCTGTGTATTAAAGCCAATCAATCACCCTGTTCAGAAACCACACAGATGGCTCTGCAGGGTGAATGTGGGGCCAATGTGGGCCATGCAGATTGGCTTGTATAGACTGTGTGGAGGGGGCATTCCCAGTCTGAGCTTCCATGAGCCCAAATTTCCTGCTGAAAGGAATGAAGGCACAGAAGGCACTTAGAACTGTGATTTCTTGTTTCCAATTCTTATTATTAATCTCCCCTTCCTGATGTATAGTAAGAACAGGGACTCTTTCTTGGTAGCACTGCCAGATTTTCCTTGTATGTTTTGCCATGGGGTGGGAAAAGAGAGATAAGAAGATGAAGAACTATGCATTCCCAAGCACTTTGTGAAGAGTAAGACTTGAATAGTTATGGAAAGTGACTACCTCACTACCATTTGAGGTGTTAGATATTTCTCCCACTCCAGGGAAACCACATAGGGCTTCTTCCTCAAGGTTTGTGCCTATTAAGGCAAAGATGGATCAAAAATCAAGCTACATCAAAATACTGTAATTCCCCTTTACTTTAAATGATATTGGCAACAGAAAAATAGAGTGGGTTTGATGTCAATATGTAAATTAGTCACTTTACATGGAGTAGTACATTTTGATAAATACAATCTCAAAATTTCAGCTTAGTTTTATTTTCATTTCCCTCTAGAATTAGCATTGGAAGCTATCCTCCAAGCAAGAAGTGTGTTACTTGCCATCTAAGGAAAGAAAGGTGCCAATATTACACAGCAAGTTTCAGCGACTACGCCAAGTACTATGCACTTATCTGCTATGGTAGGTAATGGACCTCACGTAAGCGTGTCATCCCCATGGCCACTGTTGTCATCTTCATCACCTCTATCTGATCAATTCTTAGCTACAGTTAATGAGCACCTGTTATATGTAACAATCTTATCTTGTGCTCAGGGAAAATAATGAAGGGAGGATAGGAAGGTATTATTATCTTCACTTTTTTGCAGCTGGGGAAACAGAGCTTGGGGGAACAGAGTAATGGGACAAATGTCCACACTGCTGCTAAGCACCAGCCAGGATTAAAGCAAGGGTCTGTTGCCTCTAAGTCCCATGCTCTTAACCACCACGTTCTGCAGCACTAAGACTGCATGCACAGGCAACCTACCAGCTAGCCTTGGCAGGATTTGAGCAACAGCAGAAAAACAAGTGTTCTCTGATAAAATGGTGGCTGGACTTTCGGCCCCATTTGCCCAGATAAATGTCAAACCTTCACAGCCAGGGGAATGAACAATGGCTTAGAAACCTGAGATCCCCACCTCAGAGGTCAGTCATTCCTTAAACTGCAGTTTCAATGGGGATAGAAAATGAACTTTTGTCACTCAGTTTGTCCTTTCTAAACATGGAAAACATGGTTAGCAATGGATTCAAATATAAAAACCCATAGGTAATAAAACACACAAAACATTTCCTGATTGTTTAGGACATATGTACATTTAATGAATAATTTCTACCCACATAATTTTATTTTATGCACAACCTTTTATCTATATCTTGGGCATGTGGCAAACAATAAAACCGGTTAGGTTAAGAGGCCAATATAGATCAGTGAAATATATTGGTGTCTAAGTAGTCATTATGGGGACTTGGGAATCTCTAATTCTCCAATCTCTGTCACTTCCCCCCAGCTTATTCCTGTTTTGGGGCTGGGAGATAGAGTACTTGGAAAAGGTATTACAAAATGTATGGTACCCTCCTATTTTGGTATCATCTCCCCTGGTAGGGGTATGTGGCTTAAAAAGAACAAACGGAATCTTTGACTACTTGATATCCCTGCTCAGTTGCAGAGGGCCTGAAGATCCCATAAAGGAAACCAGAATAAAGGCCACCCTAAGATGCCACTTCCCTCAGTCCAGCCACCTGGCCCCTGAACCTGAGCTGCAGCTCCTTTGATTATGTGGACATGAATAAGCATTTTAACCCAAATGCTCTCTTCAAGATAGCACAAAGATGTCAGTTTGAAATAACACTTTCATAAAATGTTTGGTCAGTGGCATCTTTGAAATGTCAAGAGATTGTTGTTCATGACCATATGTGCTGATTGTGGTTACTGGCATTTAAAGGTATACATTAAATGTCCCTCTCAAGTTATATGCAACATTTTTCAACCCAAGCTATGTATTTACGCAACATAGATTGAAAGCTTACATGCCAGGCACATAGTATCATTGAGCTAACCATACTGAGTCATCTGTTTATCTTTTTCTCCTGAAAGGCAAGGGCTTCTTTTCATCTTTGTATTCCTAAGACCAAGAAGAATGTCTAATACATAATAGACATTCAATATTTGTGGAATTAACATAGATATGAGGTAATATCAAAGCATTGCTGTCCCTTGCAAAGTCTACCAAAAAAACTGGTTTTATACTGATGTATTTGCTGATGAATGCATCAGTGACACTACATTTACATTCATGTATTTATATATGTATACATTCTGCATTTGTATAATGCTTTAATGTTTTGGGAAGGCATCATCCCACATTTTATATTGTCTTCCTAATATCTACTTGAGCCTATGTGCCCACTGAAGAGATGAAGAATAAAAGCCTAAGCTCTCATCAAAAGTTGGTGGAAGAGTCCTTTCTAGAACTTGAATCGCCTGACTTTTCCACCACTCACTCTTCCTCGGCAGTATGGTAATTTCCCATTTAGCAAAAAATATACTGTGTGGGAAGCATCACATCGTCTGGTGTTTTTGAAGCTCCAGTAAAATGAGTCACTGCGCCATCATAGGAAAAACCTTGAAATCTTTCCCTTCAGGACTAAGAGTAAAGCCTCATTATGTAACTTCAAACTCTCCCGAGGGATGGTGAGTAAGTCCCAGATGACAGGATTAAAACAGGTAAAATCATATCGATGATCGGAACAAAAGCATACAAGGTAGGTTTCTTAAGGACTGACGTTTAGGCTGCTATGATCATACCCTCTGTCCAGTGTCAAATGCAGTCAGTCATTAATTTGTCTCATTTTTTAGACAAAAAAAGGAAAAAGATATGCAAGTTTTTGTTATTGAAGCTACGCACCCATGAAAATTCCACAAATTAGATACTAGTTGTTTAGTCTAGAAATTTAGATTCATGCTCACGTCTTTACATGCTGACAGAAAATGTAATATGTGTGTTTGTCCTTTTTCATAACTTTGATGCAAAACTGACCAAAATTAAAATCTCTGCAATAACATTCTATAAAATTCTGAGATTCCACACAGGAACCTTTGGGTCTTGAGGTCTAATAAAATACTATCCCTTTTTCTCATTTCCAAATTAGACTAGGATTCAGATGGGAAACCAAAATATTATCTTTATTATTTGTAAAGGCTAGTTGGAAAATGTGGTAAAGCTGTGTGGCTTTCCAATACCCTACATTGCACCCCAGAATTATACTTGCACAAATATGGGTACAACAGGGCAGCCACAATCTTCCCCCATGGGGCCTGGCACTGGCACAAATATAGCACTGAGGAACAGATCAAAAGCGTGTTCTCTGCAGGCAGAAAGATGCCAGAAGCAAAACAGAAGGAGCTACTCATACCCAAGTCTTCTCAGAACTCTACAAAAAATTCATTTTTCCTCTGCTTTGCATGGGCCAAGCATGCTATTCTAATGGGTTCCCTCCACACAGAAGACAGCATCCTCACCTGTATCTGAGGAGAGCAAATGAACATCTACCCCCAACCTCCACATTTGTTGCTTTTAATTTATTGAGTGCCTGAGGAAATTTACGCTTAAAAGGTATACTTCCAGACATTGTTTGATTCTGTACTTCAGGTAAGGAATAGTTAGTTTTTAATTATTTGCAGGTCTGGTTAAAATGGCCAGTCTCTGAATAGAGAAGCTGAATGCATGTTGGACTATGTAGTGGACACTGGTGTCCCAGCCAGATCCCTTCATCCCCATATTCAGGACTGACTCACTCATTTCTCCAGCTGCTGAGAGTACTAGTGGCTCATGACTCACAGCTGACCACCCCCCACTTCTACCTTCCCCCCACCACACACTGGAGTTTTCTCTTCTCCCAGACCACATCCAATGACTGCTCCATGCTAGAGGTTAAAGGCCAGCCTTGTTGCCCGACTGAAGACAACTCTACACGTCATCTAGGGGTCTTTATGTGACAGTGCTGACTTCCACCTTTCTTCCCTGCCCTATTCTTTCTCCCCTTCACCCACAAGTGTGGATCTCAGTACCACCCCCGAAAACTTCCTTCCAGAACTGCTTCCCAGGGACCTGCCATAGCATATTTTTAAAGGAAGTATATCCCATATAAACTTCTGCATGTATTATTGCATGGAAAAAATACTGGATTTTACCCATCCAAATAAACTGAATATTGAACCAGGAAGCCAGATTGAAGATACAATCTGGGTACTGGTGAAGGTTATTTGATAATAAAGACACAGCCAAAACTGGCCCAATACAGCATGACATCTTCCCAGAAGGCCATTTGTCACTGCAGCTTCTGGGGTGCATTTGTGTAATTAGATATTAACAATTCAGGATTCGTCTTGGAAAAGTGCACAGGCAAGGCTTCTCTCACAGCTGTTCTTTGAGTGGGTTTTGATCTCATGTATTGTTTAAATGTAACTTAAAAGTGATGTTTTCTTTTTATGGGGAAAAATAGCTGCAGAATTAAAAGATGTACTGGCACTTGACACTAATCATAAATACAATCAGCAGCCCATCTTGAAAACACAGTGTTATTTTAACACTAAGCCATGATTTTGTTTTCATCCTGCACACAGGTCCGGGCATCCCCATTTCTACCCTTCATGATGGACGCACTGACCAAGGTACTCTCTCTTGCATGCTATTTACCTTGTCTCAAAAAATCCTGAAATCTCTGTGATACTCCGCTAGAGAAAGCAGGACAGTTTTCCCACACCAAGGGTAACTGCAACGGAATCCTGTTATCACACAACTTATTATTGCACAGATTTGGATATTATTTGGGTCAAACCCAATCCTATGAAATTTAATAATTCTTTGCAGTGAGAACCTGGCATAACACAGATGAGTTATATCAGAGAGTTTAATTCTATCTTCTCCAATCAGCCTTATAAAAAGCACAGATTAGAATTGGGAAAAAACTTAGCACATTCAGTACGATCTTCCTTCCAAAATAGAATTCCTAAGATTTTTTTTGCTCAGGGGGTTGGGGGTAGGGGATTGTTTGTGTGTGTGTATGTGTGTGTGGTAACATCCCAAACCGGAAACAAATTCTACATGTAACTTCTTCATTTCGGAGCAGAGGGTGACTGGCATGCCAGCCTTTTTTGTTTTAACAGCTACATCACATTGTTGTCATGTATGAACGCCCTGAAATTTGGAGGCTTTTTCCATTTTCAACTGCTATCAAGGCAGTCCTCCTGAATCCTGTATTTGTGATACGGGTTCAAAATAATTCACATCTTAAAGACGACCGTTTTTGCTCTCAACAGAGTTGTCCAAGTGTCTAATTGTTCTGATACTCTTCCTGCTTGCTGTCTATTATATTTTGATTTACTATTAAGGAACATTATAGGGTGGAGTTGTTTGAGGCCAGGGACAATGAGGCAGATGCCACTTTCTTCAGCACTCGTGCCTGCGATTGTCCCTGGACAGCTTTGGTGACAAGTCAGGAGACTGCCTTGGGATTAGTTTGGCTGCAGGTCAATGGCTCATGTATAGGTGAAAATAACGAGAAAAAAAGTAGAGTTGATTCAGGAACTCTGGACAGGACGGGCATTGTAATTATGGGACTGTGAATTTAGTTTCATTTTAAGGATTTTTTTTAAAACTTTGTGTCTAATAAGGAAATACTTTTAAGAAAAACAGGTTTTATTTATTAATTTGACCACCTCAGTCAGCGAGATTGATTTTAAGTTGACAAGGATTTGTTTTAATAGAAATCACCATCAGTGTATAATTCTCATTTTATGATGACTGCAAAATAATAGCTAGCCTTTTTTTTCCATACCATAAATTTCTACTTTTTTGAGATCCTTATTAGATTCCTGGCAAATCTCTGTACTGATTTTGAAGCTCTATTACTTTACTCACTATTTACAAAATAGGTAGTGTTCGTGTCAACCTCAGATATGTCTGACGTAATTAAATAAGTGCTAACTGAAAAAAATAGAATTCAAATTATTTCAGAGCACAGTTCCACAACTTGCCTAATGTGAAATTATTCTCCTGTATTCATTATAAATACAGATTTGCAGGCCTTCCCCAAAGATTTTAGTATGGTACATCTTAAATTATGCTTGAAAATTTGTATTTTTCTCAGTAAATGTTCAGCTGCTGATTTGCAGCAGACGCTGCGTCTCTTATTTACATTGAATTTGGTGTCAGCAATCTCCATTCAACAAATATTTATGGAACTTCCACCACATTAAGCCACGCACTGTGCTAGGTCCTGGGTCTATCTATAAAATAAAGAGATACCAGGTTAGACAATGTCCTTGTCCTCAATGAGGTTATAAACGAGTGGGGAATATGAACATGGAAATGGGCAGTTACAGTACAGTGGGGTAAGTTCTAAGACAGGAGCGCTACAGAAAGCCTGGAAGCACACAGGAAGAGCAGCTCATCTGGGTTGAGGAGTTAGGAAATGTTTGCCAATGACAGCTACCACAAACCTGAAACTCATGAATATGACGTAGGTGTTGATGTTGTTTGGATAACTGGCTTGATATTAATGGTTTTTTTTAATTGAAATAGAGGACTCATTGTGGAGACCAGCCTTTGAGATGATGATGAATTTTGTTTTAAATGTTGAGTTTGAGAGGCTGATGGGATATCCAAATGGAGCTGCTCTGCAGTGACATCATTTTGGATCTGGATGCCAGAAGATCAGTTTGGACTGAGATAATGATGGAAGTTATTAGTTTATGGAGCACATGGTTACTAAGGCCTTGGAAGTGGATATGAGCAGAATGGACAAAACAAGAGTGGATAGAGTTAGTGGAGAGTGAGCCTACAACAAAACTGTATGGAACATCAACACTTGAGAAATGGAAGGAGACAAATGAGCCTGGAGAGGAGACCAAGAGGGAACAGAAGGAGCGGGATAAACTTGAGAGTATGGTATTGTGGAAAGCAGGGGAGGAGAAGAGCTCAAGGAGGAGGAAATAAGCAGCTGTGTCAGATGCTGCAGAGAGTGAAGGAAGACTTGCTCTAAATTAATGGACTCAGCAAGAGGGAGATTGACATTAGCTTGGTCTGAGCCATTTCAGTGGAGCAGTGGAGGTGGAAGCCAGATTAAAGCAAAATTAAGTCTGCATAAGTAAGTTTAAAAAGGCAGTATTTCCAGTCAGTCTGTGATGAGAAGAGGGGATTGGTGGGATGGAAGCTGTAAAAGATTCTTGTAGGTTTAATTCTGTTTTTGAAAGAGGATAAACATTTGAGTATGAGTAAATGTTGATAGAGAAAATCGGGAGAAAAAATGGATTGAAAACTTGGAGGAGGGAGGTTCCTAAGAAGTCGAGAGAGGATTCAGTTCAGAGAGAGATGAGGAGATTAATATCTTGTGATGGGATGGGAGAGAATAAAGAAATTGTTAGTATAGTTGGATGAAAGTTGGAACATAATGAAATGGTTTTATTTTCCCTGCAAAGAGGGGGAAGGTTATTTGAAAACAGCAAGTAATACTTGAACCAGATTCTGTGGGAATCCAGAAGAGCTGGAATTGACAGGGAGGGCCTAGTTAAAGTTAGTTGCTTTGGGCACAGAAAATGCTCATTAAAATTAACCAATTCATGACACGCCCCTATTAATCAGCCTTTCCATGGATTCTTTACATGATTTAATTAATGAACAATATGGGATAGTAAAACGATTCAAAAAGAAATCAAGTATAAGATCCATCATTCTGACAACTCAATTTTATCACGATGAAGTCTACAGATACATATGGAGCATATACCTCATGCCAGATACCAGGTAGTGTGTGTGCAGGGTACTGAGTATACAGTGATGCGTGAAAGAGTAAAAGGTATAGTTTGACCTGTACTCCCCTTGCTAGGTTATAGATTTTTAATGCACAGCCTTATTGAGAAGCCAGCTGCCACCTCTCTCCCTCCCCACAGCCCTGTGAGATAGTGTTTGTGCTCCAAGAGACGAAAAAATTGCCCACTCACTATCCATAAAAATGCAACTCTGAACCATAAAAGCATTTAGATTAAATTTGGCATTTTATTAAGTCATGTATCAGAAAAGTTCAACAGCTAACAACAGAATGGAGAAGGAGTCAAAGCCATAAGAACATGATAACACCCAGATATTGTCTCCCACTTTTAGTGCTTGTGGTAAAATAATACAAATAGTAATCAGTCAATCAATCAGCCACTCTGTGTGCTTGGTCTACACAGGAGTCTCTTTATCCATGGCAGCTCTACAGAATCCACGCAAGAATGAAGGGGTTGGCTCTACTGTACTTAGAATTATGTATTCATTTTACTTTTTTGGTTTTAATTTTTAAGGTGTCGTAAGTATCTCTTCCCTGATGGATTACCCAAAGTTAATGTGAAATTCATTATGTATCTTATACAAATCATACCCAAAACATCTATACTTGTGCTAAGATTAAATATAACATGTTGGAGCAAAATGCCATGAGTATATGAAAACTGAGAGTTACAAGAGAAGTGGTTTGGCAAATTTAGTATAGTTACAAGCACTCCTCCAGTTCCCTCTCTTCAGAGACCACTCTTTCAAGAAGGCATAAAAACAAGAAGTCCATGTACATTTTTTGCAGCAATAAACATATCTCACAAGTCATCCAGCCCCTCTTTTAAAAGATAAATCTAGAACTTCACATATTTGAAAGATTAACTTTTCTAGAGAAGATGCTGATGTCAATCTCAGGTTCAAAATAAAGTCTATAAAAAACCCTCTATTGCTAGAAACCTATTTGCATCTATTACCAATCTACAGATTCAGAAGATCAATGGATTTGTTCCTTTTCAAATATTAAGGTGTGAAATATAACTGTGTTCAAGCATAAATAGTAGTGTTTTTTTTTATTTTTAAAGGTTTAAGACAGAGAAAGAGCATATTGTGTGTGTATATATATTGTTGCCTTACTCAGATATATAGCTATCTTGAGAGAAAGCATTTGAAACAATAGCATACACAGTAATTCAATTTCAAAAAAAGGGAGGATATCCTATATTAATCAAGTACAACAGGAAAAGGATAAGAAAAAGACGTTTCAAAAATCACAGAAATAATATTCAGCTTTATACATTGAAAATTAAAAAAAAATTTGTAATTACACAATTAATTATTTTAAATTTGAAGACTTAGGAATCCAGATTGTATTTCCACTACATTTTTTTTAGTATATGACAAAAGAAATGTCACCTAATTAGGTCATGGCTTTAAACTTAAAAACAAAACAGTTTTAGATGGAAAAACCATGGTTAAATAAACATTGTTGCTCCTGTGATTTTGCTCAAAATATGTTTTGATGCCATTAGGATTAACTAGGGAGATAGCGATTAAAATGTGATGTCCTTCATAAGCTTGTATCTGCTCTAAAGCCTGGATTATAAATACATTTGTCAATATGAAACTTCTTATGCAAGCATTTCACAGTTTCGGTTTCACCCATATTGAAGTCAAAGGAATTTTAAGGAAAAAATTGTTCATGGAAATACTATTGATTAAAAATGAACATTTAACTTTTTTCAGAAATTAAAATCCTGGAAGAAAACAAGGAATTGGAAGATTCTCTGAAAAATATCCAGCTGCCTAAAGAGGAAATTAAGAAGCTTGAAGTAGATGAAATTAGTAAGATCTTTTAAAAACTTTTCATTTATAGATATGAAGCTGAGCTTTTAAAAAAGTGTAGGGTAAACATTAGAGTGCAAATTCTGTGATCTATTAATCTTACAGGATTTCGTTTAAAATAATCTAACTCTAACAATATTTAGTTTTACTAAATATCTTTAATATGTTTTTGAATATGGTTGATCTTATACCTTTTTAATAGCTTCCTGTCCACATTGACATTTTTTAAAAAGAACTTACCTAATTTTAATTTTAAAGTGTGTCTTTCTAGAACAAACAGTAATTCAATATTTCTAGTCATTTATACATTAAACACAAAAATTTAATGAAAGTTACTTTTAAATATATCCTCAATTCTTAACAATTCAGTAGTTGTAAATTGATTTTATGGTATATATTGTTATTAAAGACAATAAATGATGCTATGAGTACTGTGAAATATAGATTTTTCTCCTTTTTTTTTTCCCTCAAAGCTTTATGGTACAAGATGATTCTTCCTCCTGAATTTGACAGATCAAAGAAGTATCCCTTGCTAATTCAAGTGTATGTAATATTTTCTTTGGTGTAAAAACTATTTACTGAAAATATGTTAGATGAAATACGCATTTATGAAATAGAATGAACCATTCTCCTTGGTAACAGTTCCTATTGATGCTGTTTTTATATATTCCTCAACTAATCAGAGTAAATAAAATATGGCTATTTAAAATAGATTGAGGAAGTTTTGAGATTTTAGCTGGACTTGCTTGCATTTGCTGTGTCAAATTTCCTTTGTATGGCAATTTGCCGAATGTGTCAGAATACCTTTGAAATAGAGACATTGCAGCCAAAAAAATATTGTAAATCATCTTCACGTCTTATGTAATTGAGTTAGAAATGAAATAAAGGAATAGAATACATTTAGTGGAATCACACCCAAAATCAGTGCTGACCTACACACAATTTGCTTAAAACACCAAGCATTTTTTTTAGTATATCTTATGTCTGCTTTTAGCAAGTGGCAGGTGGCAGAAATGACGAAAAACCCACACATATTCCTTGAAATGCCAACCCTAGATGTATCCGTTTTGGGGAATAGGAGAGGCTGTGTCCCAAAACAACTTCCTTGTAGCAAACCTCTGGGAAAAGCCTGGACTCCTTTTGATTTTGAGCCAGTTCTAACGCCATTGTTATTTTATCACATAATTGTACTGGGAATTACTAGAAGCAATGCTTGGCAAGGATGGGAAATTTAGTTTTATAAAAGAATTAAATTTTTTTTTTTCCTTTAGGTATGGTGGTCCCTGCAGTCAGAGTGTAAGGTCTGTATTTGCTGTTAACTGGATATCTTATCTTGCAAGTAAGGAAGGGATGGTCATTGCCTTGGTGGATGGTCGAGGAACAGCTTTCCAAGGTGACAAATTTCTGTATGCAGTGTATCGAAAGCTGGGTGTTTATGAAGTTGAAGACCAGATTACAGCTGTCAGGTGAGCACCTTCTCATTCAAGCAGATGTCAACATTCAACAAAAGTCATACAATCACTATTGTGTTCCTGCATTCTTAATGACTTCATTCTTTTTTTTCTCTCTCTTTTTCTAACTTGGTCTAAAACTATCACTAATCTTAAAGGGGTATTTTTGCCAAATATGGAATAAAAGTATTTATGGAAGAGAGCTAATAAATATGTAGAAAAATGATTTCAAGTGCTAAATGACAACCTCTTTTGATGTGTTATCATTCATTCTAATATCTTTTAATTTAGTTACACTACTTAACAATTGATAGGAAAACCTTTAACTCTAATGATGATCTTCAGGAAAACAAATATCTGAATTTGTTCAAGCATTGTGGATTCTACCTCATAAGTTTAGAAACAGCTCCAGATTTTATTATCACTGCAGACTTTTAGATGTTAGGCATTCATTTGTGGTTAAACTAGCTATCAGTCAGCCATGGCAGCATAAAAGTGTTTGCCTATTTTCATTTGACAAATCTTAGTCATTTTACACAACAGAAATTATATTATGAAAACATTTAGGGGACAGACAGATTCATAATCTGATTTCTTCTTCACAACTATATTTTCAAACATGGTTTATGGTTCAATCATTTTTTTCTGAAACAGGACTATATAGGTATCAAAATTGTGACTTTTTAGAAACAGTGCAAATATTTCTTGCAATGTCTCTGCAGTTGTTGGGCTTCTGTTATTATGTCATGTGTAGGTGAAGCTAGAGAATAATAGTTCATAAATCTAAAAGGTAGACTAATTGCACTCTCTAGTCACGAATATATATGCATGTGCGGAGCTAAAGGTCAAACACTGTTTCACAGGCACACAGCAATTTGGAAATTTCTTTAGTATATTTTTTATCTCCTTAATGTCATTAACACTTAATTATTTCACAACAACATGCAGAACTAAGATTATATTTAACAGCCAGGAGCCAGGCCTAGACAACACTTTTCTATGTTTTTGTGTCTAATCAAAGCAGAAGAGATCAGACTCAGAAGTAATTATTTTTAAAAATATAAAGGTATCCATAGCTCATACATTTTCAAGTGTTTCTTTCATGCTATGAGCACACAAAAGGTTTAATAAAAAATAAAGTCTATCTGAGTACCGTATGATAAATTAGTAAGTAGGTTACTAATACTAAAATCTGTAGCTGTCACTCAATTTCTGGAAGCTCCCTCTTTCTTATGGATTTAGACTTTTGGCCTTTCAACTATTAACTTGTTTGAAGAAGATAGTTCATAGAAAAACCTCACTGAGATATCAGTTTCTCATATAAAGGCTGTCGTGTGTCTTAATGAGAATATTAACACAATTCTCAGAATTATAGCCTAATTCCATGAGGAACTTTTTCTAGCACCATGCCTCAAGTCTATTTGCATTTAAACCACACAATAAACATCAAGGACATGTAATCCTGGAACTATATGGAAACAGATGACAATTATGCCTCATTGGTAATTTAATTAGATCTTTTCCAAAGCTGAAAAAGCTAAAAAGTGGTTTCTTTTGGCATTGGTTAAAAAATCATTGTCTTCATCATCATCCTCATCAAAACCCACCAGTAACAACAAAATATATCATTATACTTTTATGCATTTGTTTACCACCACAAGTGTACAATTTGAACCTAAGAAGAAATACCTTCTCAATATTTTGCTTGGATGAAATGAAACATTAAACCTGAGCCATAATGTTCAACATACAGGACACAAAGACATAAATTCTAGCTTCTACTGATTTTCACAGTAATACTAGTTTGTCTTTGGCATTTAGAATTGAAGATGGACTAGAGATGGTAATCAGATACCTTTACTTACTCTGAGCCATTTTTAGGATGCAATTTGAAGAAAGTCTTCCTGCTGTAGGGAAAACATATGTTCACCCATTTACTCAGCCATTCAACAACATATCTAATATTAGTATTAATATATACTATTGCAGTACACCCTGTATAAAATTGTGCAATTTACAATCTCTGTTTTCAGTGTGCTTACAATCTGGTAAAAGTGAATAAGCCACCTACACTCTGAAGGGACAACATTGTTGCTAGATCAAACTCTTATTAAACACCCCAGAGAACATGGGCGCTGTGTGGTCCCATGCAAAACCCATAAACAACAGTAGTGATGACAGATGATGAGCTGGCCTTGGTTTTTGCTTGAAGTCATTCTTATGCAACAGTGAAAAGGAAACCTTATAATCCAATGCTTTGAGAAAACAAAAGCTAAACAGGATAGACTTAGAATGATAATCCTGGGAAATAATCAATATACCTCCTAAGGAAGTGTTTTAGGAATCAGACAACGAATACCTGACCTGGGGCATTGAGATCATAATACTTCTACTTAAATTTCCTCTCAGAGAATAAAATTTGTCCCCTGAATCTTTTATAAAATGCAATCTGGCTAAAAGCTTTTGACATACCAAAAGAAAATTGTATGTACGTATCTGGAAACAACAGTAATTACTACTCAAGGCCATCAAATAGATTTAAACAAAGCAAAGTAGGGAAAAAAAAGAAGTTATATCATCTTATAACTTTTGTCTATATGAAAGAAAATGCTTCAGAAGAGATGCTTGTGAAGCCACAAACATAAAGGAGACTGGGACCTGCTTTCTTAGGCTTCTCTCCAAATGGTACATATGTGAGACCCTTAAAACTTTGGTGGTTATAAGGGCAACTTTGCTCATTTGGAGTATATTTGGCATTTTTTATATTCCCACAACTTTAAAATTTTATATAACTGGAGGGTTAGTGGTGGGGAAGAATTATATGGGATGAAATAGTCTATCATGTTTTATAGATGGTATCAATAAGAATATTTCAAAAACAGGATAATAATTGATCACTAGGACCTTTGCTTCAGGCCATTTTTATGAGAGAAAAATTATAAAGTTCAATCCAGCCTCCAAAATTAGAAAAAACATCCTTTTTATTTATTACTGACATTTTGTTGATACAACCGCATTATCAACAGTATTTACAACCCTCTGGGAAACTCTTCAGAATTTGAAGGTGAATTTTATAGTGCCTCCTTGGTCTTGAAGTGCTGAGCTTATCTAGCTAACCTTTAACCTAGTCCTGCCACATTCAGTGTTAATGTTTCATTTCCATGTTAACTATTGCACTATCATTTCCTGTAAATGTCATCCTTTTAGAATAAACCTAGGAAGAGAGCTGTTAAGAGTTTCCTGTTCCCATGTATCACCTGTTATTTGCTTTTTACCCCAGATGTAAGGCAGTATGATTGCTAGCTTCTGGGAAATCATAAAATCACGATTGATTTTATGGCTTAGAACTGTCTTCAAGCACTAGTAGCAAGATTATTTTTTTAACAAGAAAGTGAACCTTCTCTTCCTTCATTTGGTTTTTGAAGTTTGTGCAAGAATTGCTCAAGTGCCACAATTTGCTGCACATTTTCTCTGCTATACCATGAGCAGCAACCACACAGGTAGCGACTTTCCATTTGCTACTGCATTGCTTCTCTGTAGACTCCTCAGTGTCCTTCAGAATCAGTGTCGGGTAAGCTGTGACTAACGGGGCCTCTTCCCATCTGTTTGTCCCGGGCATTTGCCCAACTCCTCTGTGCATCGGAAACGTGCATGTTGAATCAATGCAAGAGTGAAATGGTTGCTGTGAAATCCCTTTAAGAAACTACATTATTCAAGTAATGAAAATCACTCAGTTCTACTTCCAGAGAAGAACTGATGAGAAAGGTCATTAACAGTAATTGAATGGAACAAGAATGTGGTGCTTTTCTGGGACCGTGTGTCTCCCTACCGTCTCCTCCCCTCCCTGTTACTGTTGTATACAGTGGCTTCTGTAATGGCTGGTCCAGTTTGCTACATTCTACTCCGGCTTCTATTTCTCTGAAATTTTCTGTAGTTTTTATGAAACCAATCCCCAGATAAATCACAATTGCTCTGGAACACCAGCCCTCAGGGGAATATGATAGAACTTAACTTGAAACCTTCAATTTTGAGGGTTTCCCATGACTTTTTAAGGGTTGTCCTTCAGCATAGCCCCTTGCTCCTAAGGAAAAATTTATTTTCAAAATAGTTTTCAAGTGGATGCTCTTCTGCGATGGAGCTGAAAGGAATTATTTCCATATTTTAAAAGATACATGTAATTGCCCCATATATGATGAATTGAGGATGCCTAAGTAGAAAATGGAAGAGGGTTGTATATTTCTCTCAAATGTCACTCAAAGTAAAATGGTGATTATCATTAACAACTAAACAAACAAGGTGATAAGAAATTAATGCATTTAAAGCAGCAAGAACAAAGTCCTTCTTTCCACTAGCTGGGAATTTGGAAATTTGGTCCTGCTCAATGGTATTGCTACTTCCTGTGTTAGTATGAACTGGTATTTTGGCTTCTATGAGTCTCAGGTACCCTCCCACAATTAGGATACAAGGCCTTACAGCTCTGAGATTACCACTCAATAACTGTACAATAGAGTCTAAGAGGATCATTTTATCTCTTTGCAGAAAACATGATAATATTATTTTAATTATTTGTAAATGCAGCCTTATTATGCATGTGTTTAAACAAAGAAAATGCAGCATTTCTATTAAATTTTTGGATTAAGTATGCTTGTGTAATGAAGTAAATGTCATGTGTACACACTTAACATTCTAAAAATTTGTTTCTTTTACTTTAGAAAATTCATAGAAATGGGTTTCATTGATGAAAAAAGAATAGCCATATGGGGCTGGGTGAGTTGTTTTATGTTTTTTATGCCTGTTATTCAGTTCAGCAATCATCATTTTCTGAAGTGTTCGTTTAGAAGGTTTCTCATGAAATGTTAATGTTGCAACATAATTTAATCTGTCAATGGAAACAGTCAATTTGGATAATCTGGGCTTCAAAGTGGTGGTTTTAAGTGTTTGTTTCTTTTTTTCAATCTTTTCTTCCTTGTACAGTTAACTCATAATTGACATATTTTTACTTAAGCCTTTGTTACTAGATTATAGCATACCGAACTGAACCATATCCATCAGAGGTTTAAATTCCTTTGTTATTTTAGAGTTAAATATATAACTCTTATTTTGTATTTTTCTTTTACAAAAATCTGAGCTACAACTTGAAATCACAGGAACTTTCAGAATATAAATTCCTTCCTACCTAGCCTAGCAGTCATATCTTAGCTGTTTGATTTTGCTTCTTTTTATCTGGCAATCAAATTATTTTACTAGACGGAATGTTCGTTTGTCTAACTGGAGAGACGTACTATTTAGTTTCCTAATTATAGGTCATGGAGAAAACTTCTCACATTTGAGGAGCTGTGCATATTTTGAAAATACACATTTAAAGGAAGTGGCAAAACTTATCAGTTATGGACAATGAAGTCACTGGAAAGTTTAGAGAAATATTGGAAAGACTTTAGATTTGCCCATTATAAATTATGATAATTACCCTTCAAAGAAGATTTCCTGTTTCACTTTTTGGTCTGAATTTGTACATTTGCAAGTCAATTTGCAGCCATTTGTGCCTAGGTTGTTTTTCTTGGCTGTTTTCTCTGAGAGTGGCCTGCACCAGGAGAAGAAGGGAATGAAACCCAATATTGAAGGGAATCTGCAGGATTCAGCTCCACTCAGCTCAGTGTCCAGATGAAGAGCTGTTAGGAATTTGAAGAAAGTTGTTACTTCAAGCCATTTGGTCCTTCTTAAAACTATCAAATGTTAAATATCTAAACAGAATAAAATTCAAATGAGTAGAAATAAATGAAATATTTCTATAGTGAAATATTTCAGAGAATACCTTCCCTATCATCCATTTTTATAAAATTTCCTAAAACAAATCCTTGAAAGATTCTAATTTTAAGCTGAACATATACATATAATCATTAACATTTCTCTTAGAGTTGGACTTTGCTTTTGCTGCAGGCTTTGAAATAACCATAAAGTAGAACTTTTCATTTTATTTATAGCATTCTAGGTATTAGTTTGGTAGAAAACCATCTACGTGGGATGATTTTCTAAAAACCCACTCATCACCCAAAAATATATTCCTATCAGCCTGAAATTCTTCAATAATAGATTCACACCACATCTAGTTGGACAAATGCAACTGAAATAGTACATTAGAACCCCCACCCCTCAATTTCTTACTTTCCAACATAGTGGTAACTGTGAGGTCAGCTCTGAGAGCAAATTTGAGCAAAGAAACTAAGAAATGGGCTGCCACGTGATAAAGCATCTGAGCAGAAGGAACCGGTATATAGATAAAGACCTTAATACTATACTGGGTTTTTAAATCAGTTCTTCAGGTTTAACATATGTTTATGAATCCATCTGTCTAATCACTGACTTGTTCATTCTTTCATCCATATAGTACATTTTCTACAAGGTCTTGTACTAGATTCCTTAGGGGATGAAAAGATGAGTAAGTCATAGTCCTAGACCTCTTGTAGGGGAACAGACAACAAAATAAGCAATGGCTCAGCAATGTTCCAAGTGTTAAGAGAGACGCAACTTGCTGTGGAGTACAGGGGGACAAGAGTGGATAATTATGGCTGTGGAGCTAAGGGAGGATTCCAAAATAAGTTAGCATTTGAGATTGGTGAAGATAGCTGAGGAACGGAGCATTCCAGGCAGAGGGAAAACCACATTGCCCAAGACCTGAGTTAAAGAGCATGCTGCACACGGGGAAACCGAGCTGGCCAGGGATGCCTGAAACTTGAAAACTCTATAAAGTATCTTGAGGAAAGTATAGGAAATGAGTCTGAATAAGTAAGCATACAGATAATAGGCTTTCAGTTCACTTAAAGGGGAGGGGCTTTGTGCATGGCTGTGACATCTTCCTCTTCATTCTTCTGTGACTCTATGATCATTATACCCTTTCGTTTTGGTTTGTTTTGTTTTGTTTTTGACAGAATCTCTCTGTCCCCCAGGCTAGAGCGCAGTGGCGCAATCTCGGCTCACTGCAACCTCCACCTCCCAGGTTCAAGCAATTTTCCTGCCTCAGCCTCCCAAGTATTTGGGATTACAGGCACATGCCACGAAGCCCTGCAAATATTTCTTCTTTTGTTTTCAAGACAGGGTTTTGCCATGTTGCCCAGGCTGGTCTCAAACTCCTAGGCTCAAGCAATCCACCCACCTCGGCCTCTCAAAGTACTGGATTACAGGCATAAGCTACCATACCAGGCCTTCATTTATTATTTAAATATTGGTGTTTTTCTGGGTCTGGAGCTCGCCTTACCCTCATTAGTCTTCCTTTCCTTCGGCAACCCCTTGTGGCGTCAAAGATGGTGATGACTTCCAGATCCCTGCCACCAGCACACGCTTCTGTGCTCCGTGTTTCAAATGCCTTTTAGTCATCTCTCCCACATCTCACGTGGGCCTCAAACTTAACTTCCACCTAAGGTAAACTTGTTAAAGTCTATACTAAAACGAGACTTAATCTTCATTAAGAGTTCTCCACACACTTATTCACCCTAATTAGAAAGCTGAGAGCTGTTTTCAACCTCCCCTGTCCCTGATTTCAAAATTCCATTGATTAGTAAGTTCTGTCAATTCTACCTTTAAACCTCAAAGTCTGTTCTCATCATCGCTACTGACACTGCCTTAGTTTGAGTTTCTTCGTTTATAATTTAAGTCAGATATTCTCAAACGTTAGTTTCCACAACATCACCTGGAGAGTTTGTTAAGACACCAGAGATTCTGAGTCTGTGCTTTTGGGGTGGGGCCCAAGAGTCTTCATTTCCAACAAGACCACAGGTAATGCTGATGATTGGATCCATGGAGGACAGGTTGGGTGGCATCTTTTAACTATTCTAATTGCTTCTTAACTATCCTCCTGCTTTGGTCTCACAAGGGCCAATGTGGTTAACGAAGTTATCATTCCAAAACAATTTTTACTGTGTGGCTTTTCTGCTTGTGTATTTTATAGGACTCTGCATTGCCTGCAACATAAAGCCCAGACACCTTTCTTGGCATGCAAAGCCCTTGGCAATCTGACTCCAGCTTAGTTTTCCACTCTCATTTCTTGCCACTTCTCCCTGTGCCTTGAGCAATTTAAATTATATCCATGCCTCCTTGTTCCCATGTTTTGTACATGTTTCTCACATCTTCGACGTCCATTCTCTTCTTCCATTTCCCACCTCTTCCTCACTTTCAAATGGATAACTCACACTTGCTCTTTAAGAGTCAACACAGATATTATTTTCTTTGTTCTCCAGTAGCTCTTTGTATTTCTCTTACAGTAATTATCATGTTTTATCTTCATCTGTCTAGTTAGTTTCTACCATAAGAATGTAGGTTCATCAAAGGAATGGACTGTGTCTCATTTTAGCTTTGTTTCTGAGCACAAAGCTAGAATTGTGTTTGTTTAGCACAATGCTTGGCCACATCAAGCATCTATGATGTTGTTTAAACTGACTTTAATCCTATAAATCAATGTCTCCCCTCAAATGTGTCCCACTAGTACCAGGAAAATGTTATATGGTCTAATAATTTGGCAAATCACAAATTCTATGTAATGGTGAATATAGGCTCTACAAAGACTGGTAAAGAAAACTGTCAAGTTTTGTTTAACACAGTATTACCAAAAAGTATTCGATTCCCCAATTCCTTATTCCTCCACCGTCCCAGAACACAAATTGACAATGTTTTCTATGGAGACCCCTTTGTAAGTTGCTTTTGAAGTCAGCAGGGCATGGTTTTGGTGTCTTACAAAGATAATCTTGGCTGCAAAGTGGAGGATAATCTGACATGTGGGGAGAGGATGGGACAAGGGGCTAGGAGAGCAGTAATACTGGGAATGGATATAAAAGGCCTGAATTTAGGCAGGGAAGTGGCAGTTAAAAGATGTCATAGCTCTGTATGCTCTTATACAATGTAATAAACAGGGACCTCTGGCAAATTGGGGATGGAAAAGAGAAAGATGTTGAAAATTACCATGAGGGTTACTTAGCTCTTATTGTGTTTCATATTAGGGAAAAATATATGTGTTTCCATGAAGTCTTAGTATAGTGGTTGGGGAAATACATCATACCCAAACAGACAAAATTTTTTGGAGTCAGTTGGTCAATAATCTCCAAATCCCACATTACCCTCCATTATTGAGCTCAAGAAATGAAGAAGAAACCCTTTTGTCTTCTCCTTTCATTTTCTGGCTCACAAAAAACAAAGCCCACTAACCCTGGTTTTAGTTACTTGATAAATATTCACTACATACCCACCACAGTGCCTAAGAAGTATTTGTTTATAACAGTGGTTGTTAACCAGGGTGATTTTGCTCCTTGGGACATTTGACAATGTCTGGAGGCATTTTTAATTGTCACACTAGGGGAGTGCTACTGGCATCAAGTGGGTAGGGGCCAGGGATGCTGTTAAACATCCCATAATACACAGGGCAACCCCCATAACAAAGAATTATCCATCCTCAACTGTCAATAGTGTCAGAGTTGCAAAACCCTGATATGAAAAGAAAACTCAACACAATTATTCTGACAATTGAAGAGCAGCGAGGGTTTTGCCTAAATTATTAGAATAACAGCCTCATTTCTGGGCTTCGCTTTGTTAATATAGGCCTAGCCAGGTGGTGTTGAATAAGCATTAGTTCATGATTTAATCTTAGTTCCTTTCTCTCCCAGTGACTAATTATAAGTAATTTGAATTGCTATGTGTGATCAACGATGTAAAAGTAGGACAAATGCACCTCTAATGAGACTATATTAGACTCTAAACTTATAGTTTCCCCAAAAGAGGTTGGCCTAAGTATAGGGATACAGAGGAAGGGGCACGGGTTACTGAGTCAAGTATCCTGGGTTTGAGTCCCAACTCTGCTGCTTACTGACTCCATAGTCACTATAAGTTTACTCTGAGCCTCAGTTTCCTCATTGTGAAATGCAGCAATAATTTCCTCACCGAGACACTGTGAGGATTAGATGAAGTAGTAGCAAAGTCACATATTCAGCAAATATTTATTCCATTCCTATGTCTCAGGCCTTATTTTCAGTGATAGGCATACATTCATTGACAAGACAGACAAAAATATCTACACTTACAGAGCTGGGAATGGTTGGGGAGGACAACAATAAACAAGATAAATTAGTAAAATATAGAGAGTGTTAAATGACGTTAAGCACTGTGGGAAAAGACAAAACAAAAAGAGGAATGGTGCAGGTTGGTATGATTTTAAATCAGAACGGCAAAGAGGGCTCATTTGAGGTGACATTTGAAGAGGGGAGGAAGTGAAGCATGACAATGTCTGCAGAAAGAGCATTCCAGGCAGAAGGTCACAGCATTTGCAAACGTCCTGAGGCCAGATCATGCTTGCAGAGTTCAAAGAACATCAAGAAAGCCAGTGAGCAAGGGGAAGAGAAAGGAAGGGAAGAAATGAGGTGGGAGAAGGCAGACAGATTGTGTGACACCACAAAGGCCATTGCAGTAACCCTGACCACATAAATGTTAGCTAGTTATTATTATTGCCTATAGGTAAAATGTTTCAGTGTGCATTATGCCTCAAGTAAGAGTGTTTCGTAAACCCTCCTTCAAAATCCTGTGCCCTTCTAAGAATGTTTTTAAAGATATCCTTCATTTAAACAAAATGGCAAGGCGTCTAAGTGCAAAGGACAAAATTCCAGAATTCTCATGGCCAATCTGCTCTGTGGGTTCTTTTCTTGCAACAGCCACCCACTCTGCCTGGGAGCCCCACTCATGGAGGGGGGGCAGGAAAAAGTCAACTCGGGTTTTCTCTTTCCCCCCCTTCATTTCTACAATAGGAATAGCTTTTCCAAGCTGCCCGAGAATTTAAAGTACACCTTCTTTTGTTGTGCTGCTGATACCATTGCTGTTGCTCTTACAAATTCCCACAGAAAATTTGTATTCATTCTGAAAACAGGAAAATTTTATTTAAATACAGCACTATCACCTAATCACTGAATAGATACAGATTAATAATTCCTGAGATTTTCAACAGAAATGTTCAAAAACCTTTTCACGATATACAAAGTCTTTTAATCTCAAGTCTCACTTTATTTCCTGCTCTGGGGTATAGGAAAGGAGAAGCAGGACCCGGTATTTTTATTTGAGGTAAACACACTTTGCCGATAAAACCATAAACGTTAACTTTTTTTCTAAAGGTCTCAGGGTTACTCTCTTCTCACTTGAACTTGAAATTAAGAAGGAAGGAAAGCCCTTCCATTTCAGCAGAAGTTGCTGCAAACCTGCTAATCAAAACAAGTCATTTTTTAAAATTATAAGTGAAAGTTTAAACCAGACAGAGAATTTTCACTTGCAAGAAGGATTTTCAAACCCCAAGTGTATCTTCTGTTTTTAAAATATACTTTTCCCCTATTAAAACATGGTTCAGTTCTCTTCCAAGTATAACAGAGAGTCCATGGTACAATCAGAACCCCCTCTTTTATTCTGTGTTTTGTAGCTAAAGGTCTTCAATAAAATTCCCCAAGGCTAGAAATATAAAACCGTAAATTAGTTTGAGAATTCTTCATTTAACTGTTAGATTCAGCAAGATTGTTTAGCTGATTCTCCCATTCCATGAGTTTCCCGAATTAAAAATAGACCCCTGCCACTGACCTATTACCAGCACCATGTCTGTCTACATTCTCTCTCTCTCTCTCTCTCTCTCTCTCTCTCTCTCTCTATCTATCTATCTCTATCTCTATCTCTCTGTCTCACTCATTCTCCCTCTCTAAAGAGTGACTTTCTCTGGAAAGAAGATATGATCTGTCCTGGTCTGAGGGAAGTGACTCCCAGAAATCTATGGTCATAGGTCCTTAAAACAAGGTATGGCTTTAGTTGGAGAGTCACGCTGTCCCCTTATGATTTTTAGAGACGTTCTTGCATCAGGGCAAGAATAAACACTGAGAATCACTTCCTAATCTAGTGCACACATTTTTTTTGGTCCATGTCCCAGACAACTGCTTAGTCCACGTTCCCAGGAGAAGCACCTCTCTTACAGCGTGTTTGTACAGACCAAATTTGCTTCTCACGAGGCAATGCAACCTTATTTGGATGCCCTGTTCATTTCTTCATATTTAAGAAAAGGTTCAAATTTCCAAGTGACATAGGCAGAGAGATCTCTTTCTGTTAACAGGATCCCATTTCAGAATCACCTCTTTATTCCTTGGAGAAGGAAATCTATGAGAGCTAAACCTACTCCTGACTCTGAAATTTGCGTCCTGTTTTGTATTTATTTTCTTTTCCTTAAATTTGCCAGAAGAAATATAAGGTTTTTAAAGACACCGATGACTTTTCCTTCTTTGAGCTGCTATGTCAGAAATCCTTAAAGCAGAACATGTACTAGTACATCATACACAAACGATGGCGTGTCTTAAATTATCCAAAAAGTTCTCATGGCCATCCTTTGGTATTCTGTTGTGAAAATAAATAAGTAAATACATAGATGCATGTTCTGCCTCACAGGACTTTTGCAAACTGTGAGGACGTATCTTACACTTGAATTTTGATAATTTTTTTTCCCCTGCATCTCTTTCAAGTAAAATCCAGTTTTTGTTCCAGCAAGGTCCTAGTTGGAAAGGTATAAAGAAAAAAAAGGATATATATATATATATATATATATATATATATATATATATATATGTTTTTTTTTTTTTTTTTTTTTTGCAAAAGGAAAATGCAATTCTATCCATCTCTTAAACTGCTCCTACCATGTTTTAAGAGAGTCTGTTCTGATCAGCACACCAAGCATTTCTAATACATTAGGGATGAAATGACCAATATGTCTGGTCATTTTTCTGGAGCTTGCTGCTGAGGATGCAAGATAGACATTTAATTCACCGTTAGCCATATTCTCCAGCTCCCTTCGGTCTGGATTGTGAGTAGAGTTTCTATAAACATATGGAGGAAAGCTTATGAAAGTAAATCTGGGTCTGATTCGTAACAATGTCTCTACAGTCCTATGGAGGATACATTTCATCACTGGCCCTTGCATCTGGAACTGGTCTTTTCAAATGTGGGATAGCAGTGGCTCCAGTCTCTAGCTGGGAATATTACGGTACGGAAACATTCATAAATATTACTGTGAAAGCATTTAACACATAATTACTCTATATTTGATGTTGCTAGGAAAATGGATTGTGCAGTAAAAATCACCCCAATGTCACTGGGGAAAATAAAATCTATAAACAAAGTTGTTTATATCATTCATTATAAACATGTAACAATCAAAGAAATCTCAAGAGTGGGGAAAGCCTCTTTCATAATTTACTATATCTTATTTTCTCCCAGAAACCTTGACTCCCTGCCGAACCAAGTCTTTAAAATCAGAGCTAACTCTGTTTTTGCAGGCACACAGCTACAGCATAATTGGCTTTTAAGCACATCTTCTGTACGGTCAGGCCAGAGGCCAAGCAATTCACCTCCGTGCTACAGTTAGCAATTGCCAGCTCCACTGCTCCAGAAATTGAAGTCACAAAAACTTTACTGGAGAAATACTCCTGTGCGTGCCTATTTTTATCATTACATAAATGCAGGATGATTATTTAGAAAGAACTCTAATAATTATACAAAAATTAGCTTCATCAGATTCTCTCTTCTGTATTGGGGTAGAAATAAACCAGTTGTGACTTGTAGGGCATCTTGATTAAGAAAAAAAGGTGTATGCATCAATGTGTGTGTGTAGGGGGAATGGATCTGGGGAACATATTTTTATCTCAGATGAAATATCAGTAAAAGTCCTAAAGATGGCTGTTTTTTTTTGTTTGTTTGTTTTCTTTAAAACATATCGAGACCATTCTACAGGTCATTCCTACTTCAGCATTTGCCCCTATAGACTAGGAGTGAAAAATATTAAGACTAGTCATAGAAAGAAAATGTTTAGATGCTCCTGTTTCCATAATCTCTTCCTTCGTACTTCTCTAACCACGTTGAGGCAAATTGCAGAGATGACACATATTCTTTGAGGCCAATCATTATAGCAAAGTAAAGCAAGAATATACATCAAGAGCTCAAGATGGGAAAATGCAGAAACAGTTATTAGAAGATCTTGTTGGTTAATGAAATGACATGCATCGCATGCAAACAATGTATTCTTATATATTTTATAGCGTCTATCTACACAGAGAGATTCATGGGTCTCCCAACAAAGGATGATAATCTTAAGCACTATAAAGTAAGTGTTGCCGTTTTATTTAGGTTATTAATTAATTTCCAATAGGCTAAATAATTTTAAAGCAGTAGTTCAGAGTTTACAGTTTTAATTCTGGGTCCCCAGACAAATACAATCTTTTGTTAATTGCAAAACACATCACTAGAAAGGATTTTACTCCTTTTGGATTCTGTTCTTTCTTTCCCCATCCTCCCTTCCCTAACCTCTCTTTTCCCAATCTTCCTCCCCACCCCCAACCCCTACACAGCTTGAGCGGGCATCATTTATGCCTAAGGTCTCACTCATATGTAACATATGACACATAAACTTTCAGTTTTTCAAACTAAGAATCAGATGGAAGTAATGCAAATGATGATGAAAATGTGTTGCTCTGACTCTTAAATATTTATCAACCAAAGCAATACATAATTTCAGTATTGGTGCTAAGTCCATTGCACAATGATTTAGCTAGTTTTCTATTAGAACTTACAGCAACTAAAATGTTAATTTTTTTCTCTTTTCCAGAATTCAACTGTGATGGCAAGAGCAGAATATTTCAGAAATGTAGACTATCTTCTCATCCACGGAACAGCAGATGGTGAGGTTTAAGCAAGACTCTTACACATAAAAATACTGAGCCAGCATCACTTTGTTTAAGAAACATTAAGCATCCTCCTATGCCTATGCTCAGGGTCAGTACCTAAGAGTCAGGGACATTTCCATATCTGAGTGTGATTACTCACTGCTGACAATGTCAAATGCATGACTAGATAATTGTTGGTGTTCATTTCCAGGCAGTACATTGTCACTCTATGCTTTCTGGTATTTAGCAGCACTTTAACTCTCTCTCTCTTTGTTGCAGATAATGTGCACTTTCAAAACTCAGCACAGATTGCTAAAGCTCTGGTTAATGCAGAAGTGGATTTCCAAGCAATGGTACATAATTTTGTTTTACTCATGTTCATGGCCTTAGACCCTCAAACTAAAAGGAGGGGTTCATATTTTTATTTATTTATTTTTAACTTTTAAAGTAAAATCTGAAAGAGGCTGCAGGATAGGGTAGGCAGAACATTCACAAATGAATCTTGGATCTTTCTTTAACTCCTGAAGGACCCGAGACAAACCACATCACCTCTCATGTTCCCATTTGAGTCATGTAAAATAAAGGAGTTCACATGATTAAATGATCTTCTAGTTCAAACATCCAGTAGTTCTGAAATCCTGTGTACATAAGTGTAATTACATACTTAGAGTCCCTTCAAAACCTGAGCATCTTTAAGCAGCTAGAAGATTCTGTTTGTTCAGTAAGAAGCAGTTCCAGAATGTCATCACAAACCTCTAAGGCTCCCTGAAATCATATGGCTCCATTGCGGGTTAGAGAACTTTTCACCTATGTATTCTCATCCACTGGCATACACCTGGTCTATCACAGATGCTCAGCTTCTTACTGAGTGAGTGAATGAATGAATGAGCCAAATGTAAAATCCAGGTTGCATGAGAAATGAGAAATGGAACCAGAAAAGAAAATAAGGTAAAAGCCAAAGCAAGTGGGCGGGGGGTGGGGGGATTCTTGGTAGCTACCATTTCCTCTCACAAATGCTCCCTCAATTGCTTATGTTGAACAAGAACCCCGAAAAGGAGACCCCCATCTTTTCAAGATTTGTTTAAAAAAATTACTTGCTAGGAAGGAAATGGGGAGGGCGTATAAGAAGTTGGTTAAGGGGTACAAAAACACAGTTAGATAGAAAAAAATAAGTTCAGTGGGAAATTATGGTCAATAATAACTGATTGTATAATTCAAAGTAGTTAGAAGAGAAGAATTACAATTTTCCCAACATAAAGAAAAGATATTTGAGGTGATGGATATTTCAGTTATTTTGATTTGATCATTATACATTGATTCAGCCATCAAAATATCCCTGTACCCCTAAAAGATCTACAGCTATTATATATCAATTTTTTTTAAATGTACAGAGTCAGATGAGCTTTCTCTTCCCTTTTTTATTGTGATCCCCAAAGTAAATTCAACTTAGTAAATATATGTTATTACATCATGACCACTGCTACCTTTATTCAGCAAAAGCAATAATCTTAGTGGCATCTCTCCAACAACAAATTATAATACTATCTTTCACTTTTTTAATGCTATTTTTAACTCTTATAAAGGATATTTATGGTTATATGTGAATACATTATATTGTGGATTTTCTGCAACAGAGAGGAATTAGATTCACAGGCTGAAAGCCTCATGGAATTTTTGAGCTACAAGAATTCTTAGAGAAAATCAAATCCAACCCCTTTGTTTTTCAAATGAGAAAACCATGCTCCAAAGAAGCGAAGTAGCAAACCCAGTGCATCACTTCTGGAAACTCTAATTCCTGATGCTGATCCGCCAGGACACTGGATGCTGCGAGGGCTCGGCCACTGAGATCCAAAATAGGTTTAAATCATGTGAAACAGCAGTGGAGGTTAATGAAAGCTCTGTGAATATTCCTGCTGTACATATTTACCTGTAAGCTATTTTATTTATTGGAGTGTTCTTAGATAGAATTTCCCCATAATAGAAATATTAGCAGGTCCTGGGAGCACAAAAAAGTCCAAGCTAATTGCGTTTTGTGGCTACAGGAATAAAACCGTCTTCTTTCTTTGTTTCAGTGGTACTCTGACCAGAACCACGGGTTATCCGGCCAGTCCACGAACCACTTATACACCCACATGACCCACTTCCTAAAGCAGTGTTTCTCTTTGTTGGACTAAAAACGATGCAGATGCAAGCCTGTATCAGAATCTGAAAACTTTATATAAATGCCTCAGACCGTTTGCTTGTTTTATTGTTTATGTTGTAAAATGCTGGCATAAACAAACAAATATTGTTCTAAGGGCTAGTAAAAGAAAAATGATGAGGACTCAGAAGTTCAAGCTAAGTATTGTTTACATTTTCTGGTACTCTGTGAAAGAAGACAAAAGGGAGTCATGCATTTTTCTTTGAACACAGTGTTTTATCACCTGTTTGTTTGAGGAAAAATAGTAAAGTCAAAAGTTCAAGTGCTATTGTGTTGTCTGTATTCATTGCTTTCAGCTTCCAGGTTCTATCACAGGAAGAAGTGTTTGTGCAAAGCAAGTGCATAGATAATATTAGGGTGGTCATGGAGGAGAAGAATCTAGAAGTGGACTTGGCTTTCTGTCATGAGAACTCCAAATACTAAAACCAACAGCTCAGTGTAGGCAAAAGCA
Source organism: Saimiri boliviensis (assembly GCF_048565385.1). Classification (NCBI taxonomy): domain Eukaryota; kingdom Metazoa; phylum Chordata; class Mammalia; order Primates; family Cebidae; genus Saimiri; species Saimiri boliviensis. The sequence continues at coordinate 77,443,786 of NC_133453.1, forward strand.
TTGTTCAGAAAATGTAAGTGAATCGCGTTTGAGATGTTTGCACTCTATGCTGTCCCTCCAAGAAATGTTTATTACATTTCTCCCAGAAGATTTCTTCAACATTGCCAAAAGCCTTCGATAAAGATAAAGTCAGATTTTTGAATTCAGGCTCCTTTTAAAAAATGCTTCTAATTTGGAAGTGTTCCTATTTTGAATCCATTTTTAGAGCTAGTAATGGTAACTGCTTTCAGATTGCTAACCTATAACCAAACCAAACAAAAATAAATAAATAAATAAGTAAATAAAATGGACATCAATAGCTAGAAGAAAAATTTTATATCTATGAGGTTTTTCTGGGGTTTTAGTTCTACGTTATAAAATTTATATTGGAAAAAAAATAGCTGTAATGCCTACAGTCTCAAAGCAATGCATTGCCAGTTATTATCACCTTCAGTTAGAAAGTACTGGTGACCTGCAATCTCAGTGATTGCCTCAGAATAAAAAGATCCATATCAGGTCACCAGAAGATATTTCTTGAATGAATGTTGGAAGTATTCACCATGCTGCTGTCCAAGGGACTCTTTGTTGTGTAATCCCTAGCACTAGATTGCCCTGGGTAATTTCTCCCCATCCCTTGCCTGATACTTTCTTTCCAGTTGCAGGTTAAATCCTCTCATGCCTTGTAGCCAGAAGAACAAATCCTGGCCTGGAATATTCCAGCAGGAAGGCCACAAAGAGCAGACATGCAGTCTTCGCTAGAGTTTTCTGACTTTTTCCAATCCTTCTGCTTTCTGAAACCATTGCCCCCAAATCAGGCCACATAGCTCCACCTCACACACCAGGAAGATATGTTTTGTGGTGGTCAGGAATTCTGGACAAAAACTCCCCAGATTCAGGACTGGCCGTAGCTCCTCTTCTCCTCCTTTATGCAATAACTAATGCCCTGAGGATCAAAGGAAGCTACCATCTTCTCTCTCTGTGCTACACAGAGCAGCATCTGAAGCAAGCCCAAGAGATTTTCTCATTATTCACTCTCTCCATCTAGGAAGAGATTAATAACCAGTAATTTTCTAATACTCTATCTAGGAAGACCACACGGTCATTACAAATAGGAAGAAGAAAACTGCTATTTCTCCAACTGATTTTCTGCCTTTGTGACATCTGCAAAACTGGATTCTAATATCAATGTGCAGTAAGTGGTCTTCAGCCTCAGGTCTTTGTTCCCACTGCCGCAGAGGCAACTGCTGAGACAAAACGAATCTAAGTCATTTTCCCACTTAGAACCCTTCAATGATTCTCCATTGTCTACAAAACAACACTTAAAATCAGCATGACACAGAGAGCCCTTGACTGTCTGTCCCCATGCATGTTTTCCAAACCCTTCCCCTGACGCCAGCTTCCGTAGACCCTTAGATTAAAATTAGATAGAGCTTTTTAGTCACACTTGCCACATTTCCCTACTCTGTAGCCACATGGTTAGCACCATATTGGACAATGTTGATATAGAACATTTTCATTATCACAGAAAGTGCTGCTGAACAGTGGTACCCTAGAGAGAAATCTTCACTGCCCTTGTCTTAGAATGTGCCATACCACAGAAACTCACTAACTGTTGAATGAATGAATGCCTTTGTATTCATGGAAGATTCAGGTTTTCTATATTACTGTTGATGAAGCCTTCCCTGACCGCCTCAGGTAGAATCACCTAGGTCTTCCTCAAAACTCTCCATATGTTTTCAGTTATTTATTCATTCATTTATTCAACAAACATTTACTGAGTCGGATTGTATATCAAACACTGTGCAAGACTTTGAGGATGTAGTAAGAGCAAGGCAGCAACTTGTGTGGCAGTTTTTAAAGTGTTTAAATCTAATAAAGTGCTTTATTAGATTCTTATTTTAGCTAGGAAGATAAAAGGTACATGAAGTATAAAAGGGAGAGATTTTAAGTAGAAAATATCAAACTAAAAGAAAAATTTGAAAAATATCTTGCCTTTTCTATCTGTAAGTAGCTGAAGTATAATGATAATAATCATTTACCACATTTCATTCTTGGATATGAGACATGGGAAAGGGGGGGTCTCCCAATAACCTAATTAAAGCTGCAAAGTATAATCATCCTTCACATACAACAAATGAGATTTTCATTCATTCATTCATTCGTTCAGTGACTGCAATTGCAAGCCACTATTTTAGGCACTGTAGGTGACCCCCTGATTAAAAAAAAAAAAAATCTAGTGTAAGGGGGAAGCCATAAATTTTTAATTTCTAAAATTTATTTCAAATTTTAGTCCCACAAGACTGGCCTGAGAGCTATTTTTAAAGGTTTCAAAATTCTAGATGACCATCTAATATTTCTTAGAGTAAGTAAGAAAAAAAAAGCAGCAAGCAAATGAGTATTTGGTTAAATGTAACACAAATGAGAGAACTTTTATTGGAGTTTTTAATGTTTTTTAAAATCTACCCTTATTTATGAAATGCGTTATTTATTTCCTTAAGGAAACATTTATTGAATACTTATGCTGTGCATAGTCGTATTCTGTGTATTGCAGGGGTTACAAAGATGAATATATATGACAATTTCTCCATTTCTAGACTGTTTCAGTAAAGACGACTTAACGAATCTGATTTTCCCAACATTTGAGCATTTTTCAGAAACTGACAGATCTTTATGCAAATGTTGTTGCCAAGCTGTTTGTAATGGTGAAATTATACTTTGACAGTAACTCTTTAAAATATATTAAACCCAGCTAAGGTTTTTTTGGAAATGTTGCCAATTAAGTGACTTTAATGAGCTTCTTGATGGTAATGTAATTAAAATTCAGATGTTCTAATTGTAAAAAAAAAAAATAGTTCTGGGAAAGTTAACAGTAAAATAAGCAAATGTAAAATGAATTGGGGCTAATTTAAATGGTGATAATGTGGTCTTCTGAGAAGATTCTACCAAAACAATGCTTTCAATTATGCTGTTTGTAAAGAAGAAAGAAGGCACCTAACAGAGATTTTGAATTTATCCAATAAAGCAGATATTTTGAGTTTATCCAATAAAACAGATTGAAAAATTCTGAACGCAGTAAATCATTCTCAGCCTGTGAAGGAGAACTGCTAAAACACTTCCTTGGCATTATGGACAGGTACCTTGGCAATTTGAAGTGGAATAATTTTTAATTCAGGGAGAAATAAGCTTAGACCTTACCAAGATATTCATGGGGAAAACAATCTGGCTTCTAGAATAAACCTCGAATGACCACCTGCTCAGATTACTGTCATGCGATACTAACATACTGGTCATAAACACACTTCTTTTGACACACAGGTAACATCTTTGGCAAGCTAGAGCGGTCTGCTTTTATTCCATTGGTTTCTAATTAATACTCCATTTTTACATACTTAAAACATTGTGTTGACAGTATATGTTTTAACAGATACTCATTGGGATAGCATTCCATCCTTTACTCTGTGGTTATAGAGAACCAGTATTGTGTGAATAAGATCGTATCTTTTACAATCAAGGTAGGGTCATGCCACAATGGCTTGACAACTCATCTTCCTTCTTTGATATTTACTGTTTGTTGACAAGCAAAGATAGGAACATCTTTGATAGCCATTATTTTTATGGCTAGGAATTGTTCTCACTGCTACACAAGGTGAATATTTGAAATAAGTGTCATAATGAAACAGTAGAATATTAAAAAGTGATTTGTATGTTAAAAAACTACTACCTATTTGCAAAATTAGGCTTCTTATTGAAACACCATTTTAGATATCTATGAACACAACAAAACATTTTAGATATGTGATAAAATTTCCTTATATCCCACTGGTACTACACGAAATTTCCAACTTTGAGAAATAATCATTAAAAAGTGATGATGCTTTAAAATATACAAGTGCTTTGTACATCCACAGGAAACAATGCTTCTCTCTAATTTCCTTCAGAAGATTAAAGCAGTGTTTTTCAATGTTATAAATTTCTTTCTTTCAAATGAAATACAACATAGCTCACTTGTCAATTTTGTAAACAGAGCATGTTTACTACAACTCATTTTAGGGGCAGCACTGTAGTGGGTAAGGGAATGGAGGCTAAAGAGAATCTACCTGGTTTGAATCCCAGTTCAGTAATATATAAGCTATGCAACGTTGATAAATTTTCATAAGTTCTCTCTGTTTCAGTTTCCTTATATGTGAAATTGAAGTAATAACAGTTACCTCATGGAATTGATTGTTGTTTTAAAACAGTTATCATTTGTAGAGCAGTGTCTTACACATGGTAAGAATTTTGTAGGTGTTTGTTAGATGCGTAAAATGAACCACTTTTTAATGGTCATTTTCAATAAACTAATTCTCAAGAAATTAATCGTCTCAGTTGAAAGCCAATAGTTTCTTTCCCATGCTGGAGAACATAGTGTGAGTGTCTTCAATCACTTATACACGAGTCTTTATTTCTAAAACAAGATGGCCTTTTAGGAATAACAAATATTGAAGTCATGCATATCCAAGGAAACTCATCTTCCTTGGTACTTACCTTACATGAGTTGTTTATCCTTGTGTTTCACTCAACACCTATCTAAGGAGTCTAATATTTGATAGCAGTGAAACACCTTTGAGAAAGACAAACTGCCAGTGCAATGTGTAGTCGAAGGACGCGGGCAGTATATTTATCCAGCTTCCTGTGCAACCTGCAAAGCACCACCGTGGCCCTCCTCTCTGGCCCTGTCTCCACTGCTCTCTCATCACCTACCACAATGCGGTCACCCTGGCCTCCTCTGTGGATTTTGTGTAGGCCAAACTTATTTCTGTGCCAGGGTCTGGAACATCTTGTCTCAGCTTTTCACTTGGTTGTCTCCTTCTTATCTAGGTCTCAGCTCAGATGTCATTGCCTCAGAGAGAATTTCCCTGATCATTGGATTTCATATTGCTTCTGCCATAGCCAGAGACTTCCAACCACATTATTTAATCTTGATTCCTTGGTGGCACTTAGAAGCATCAGAAATTCTTTGATGTAAATTAAAGAATTTGATTCATTTTTATACTGGTTGTTCCCTACTTTTCCCATTGAAGTACAAGCTCCCTCTGAACAGAGAGCTTGTCTTTATTATTTTTTTTTTTTCACTTCTCTGTCTCCAGGATCTAGACAGTACCTGGAATAATGTAGGAGGACCTCAAACAGTATTTGCTGAATGTATCCTCACATTCTGTGGATGAGAGAGCCCATGAAACTGGAATCCTGATGTGCAATCTGACAGTAGGTACAGATCATGCCCTTTCTGGAGCTTAGTATATAATAGGAACATGCTGTTGTCCTCCTCAAAGCAAAGAGAAAGAAAAATCCCTGAGCAGCAGGTGTCCCGGTCAGAAGAATAAGGTTAGGGAGGACATGAATTTTAGCCAGAGATCTAAAAGAAGTTAGTCTTTGAAACAAAAATAATTTGGATTAGGAAATGGAAACACAGCCTACTTCACTGTCCTAACTTAGATACTTGCTGCCTCTAGATGAATCACCACCGGGACACTGCAGGCTGAGGAAGTTTGGCACAAATGTTCGGGCTGGAAAATGACAAATAAATATCTGGAATGTAATTGATTACTCTAGCAGCTTTTATTTTAAGAACAACACTAGTTTTTAAAAAATATATTTTACTTAATAAGTATATTTCGAGTACTAGTGGTTTCTTTTACATTATAAAACAAGGATGCCCATACTTATTCTGTTTCTGTCTCCCGGATCAAATTACATGTTCAAAACCTGAAAGTCCGGTTGGTTTGGTTGGTTCTTTTAAATTTTAATTTTAAATTCATTATAAATTTGGAGGCACTAAAAATAAATCAGTGAAATATCTCTTGCAAAGGTTTTGCATTTTAGATCTTTTTTTATTTGTTGTTGATCATTCAACATGGGTCAACTGAACTTCCTTGTATCCCACTGACACAGTCGAGTGTAGTCCTGTGTACCTGCAAAGTTGGCAAACAAATTCAAGAGAAAAGAATTCCAATTCTTGTTATTTGGGCAATGTCCCTCTCCTCCTGAGATTCAGTTGCTCACTACATGCCTCAGTTACTGGGCTAGATTCATGGCTTCCAAATCACATTTTGCAAGCCTTAAGAATTATTTGGCATCCCTTTAGGAATTAGTGCAAAGCAATTCCTGATACCTAAATCACCTTCCACAATCTGAGGCTTGTAGGTTAAATAATAGGAGTCAATTCTGTGTTTTCATTTACTATTTTCTCCCCTGAATCTCAACATCTGCTGGGATTATAGTGGTTTCTCTCAGTATGAAGCTCTCAAGAGTTCCTTTTGAGGCTGTATTTATGGGGTTGGAGTTGGAAATCTTTGGTTGGATGGCAACTGTAGATCCCTTAGAAACGCTGAGGTTGAAGTGTTCTCTCTGACTTAGGCAGTAAAAGTGAGGGCAGCCACCCACCATGGCATCTTGCTTGATGGTTATATGATTATATAATAACATTTTCTTTCTTCTTTCTTTCTTTCTTTCCTTCTTTTTCTTTCTTTCTTTCTCTTTCTTTCTCTTCTTTCCTTCCCTCTTTCCCTCCTTCCTTCTTTTTTTTTTTTTAATTTGACAGAGTTTTGCTCTTGTCACTCAGGCTGGAGTGCAGTGGCACAATCTCAGCTCACTGCAACCTCTGCCTCCCAGGTTCAACTGATGCTCTGCCTCAGCCTCCCGAGTAGCTGGGATTACAGGTGCCCATCAACAAGCCCAGCTAATTTTTGTGTTTTTAGTAGAGACAGAGTTTCACCATGTTGGCCAGGCTGATCTCGAACTCCTGACTTCAAGTGATCCATACACCCAGGCCTCCCAAAGTGCTGGGATTGCAGGCATGAGCCACCACACCTGGTGATAACATTTTCAAAAGGGCTATCATCACCATCACCATACAACATCTTCTTTCATAAGACTGATTTCATGTGAGTTAAATTGATAGCTGAAAATCTTGTATTGGATAAATGTAACAGGTGTCATGGAGTAGAGTTCCCAGTCTCAAGAACCACTGAGTCCAGGCAAGTGATCAGAATGCATAAAGCAACCCAAGAAAGGGGTCGAGGAGATTCCTGGTAAACTAAGGCTGAGACTCTGACAAGCTGGTGACTGCGCTAAAGGGATAACAACTACTGGCTCAAACTGCTGCCATTGGAAACGTGGGCTTATTGTTGCTAGATATTCTGATTTGCCAAAAGAAACTGGAAAACCGGATTTTTATATGTAAACTCTCCCTCAATTTTGAACCCTTGACAACTAATTTATGAGTAAAAGAAACTCACCTGTGTGCCAGAGTTCGTCCGTAGGTATCAATTTTTATTTTAAGGAATAATTTGATTGCTTTCTTTTGGATGTGAATTGTATACCAGGTGCTCCATATATATTCTTCCATTTAATTTTTGAAACTCTGTAAATTAGAAATTAAAATATATGTATTTCTGACTAGGAAAATGAGGTGTAAGTTACAGTACTCACCTAAGATTTCATAGATCCAGGCCCACTGGACTACAGTTTATGTACCACTGTGTAACACTGGCAGTGCCTCTTCTCAGGTATTCTAGAAGAAATATGTAGAATTCCTTTTCAGATGGCTTTGTTATCTATTAATGTCACTAATCAAATATTGAATACATGGGGAGTATAAATAAACACAACCCTAATAGCAGGCCCTTATAAGTCATTATTAGAATGTAAGTACACAAAATGAAGTCGCCATTAAGTGACTGCTAAATAAACATTTGACAGCTGTTTTTGAAACTGAAGTTTTGTGCCTCCCTGTATAACTTGGTAACTTCTATAGGGTCTACATCTTGTTTCTGGCCCCAGCAAAACTGTGTGCCTGTCCAGATACACCAATGAATATGCAAATTCAATTCATGACTAGACTCAAAATGGCATTGGCTTTCCAGTCTTCCCATCACCCTCCTCCACTTGCTGCTGCTGTCTCTTGATGTCTTCTCTCTCATGTCACCCCTGCACTGTGGCACACTTGCTCTCTACAAGTTTCTACACTTGCTCTCCTGCCAACTTCCATGCCGTGACCATGGAACTACAGATGGGGGCAGGATGGTGGGGACACTTGCAAGATATCACACAAGGATGGTCCTCAAATTGCCATCAACCCTGTCATGCCAACTGCACCCAGGCTGCCAAAGCAGAGGCTCCAGAAATAACAATGAGTGCATAAATCTGAGACTTTATTCCTCTAGATTAGGTTTTTAGAAGAACAAAAAAGTACAATTTAGAAGATTACAGGTAAAATGTTTTTTATGGCCAGGCATTGTGACTCATGGTTGTAATCCCAGCACTTTGTGAGGCTGAGGCGGTTGGATCACTTGAGGTCAGGAGTTCGAGACCAGCCTGGCCAACATGGCAAAACACCATCTCTACTAAAAATACAAAAATCAGCCAGGCATAGTGGTGTGTGCCTGTCATCCCAGCAACTAGGGAGTCTGAAACAGGAGAATTGCTTGAACCTGGGAGGTGGAGGTTGTGGTGAGTTGAGATTGCACCATTGCACTCCAGCCTGGGCCACAGAGTGATACTCTGTCTCAAAGAAAAAGTCTTTTATGTCTCTCCCCATTTTTAGTTAGTGGATATCAATTCACGCTTTCAAAGAGTCATGCATCTACCTCCAGGTTGCAAAAGCACTTCCAACATATCCGGAGTACTTTTGCTATTTACTTTTTCAAGTTACAGTATCAGGAGCCATAAAATATTGTTGACATAATCTTCTTTGACGAAAAAGCCATGCTCAGTGAAACCTAAAGGAAATCCTAGTATCATCCTTGTGTCATATTTTCCAGAAAATAAGTAAAGTAATGGAAACTATGAATGTAATTATTAAGATGTATATTTTATTAAAATGCATAATTGTTACCATTAACATTTCATTCATTTTTGGTAAATAACAATACATATTATATACATATTTGTATATATGTCTCATAGCTGTATACACATACATATTTACACATATACCCATATAACTTTATTTGTAGGGTTCAGTATCCAGAATATACTAAAAACACAGTTCAACCATAAGAAAACAGACAACACAATTTTAAAATGAGCAAAGGATTTGAAGAAACATTTCTCCAAAGAAAACATACAAATATCCAACAAGCACATGAAAAGATGCTCAGCATCCTTATCCATTAGTATAACACAAATCAAAACCACAATGAGGTATAACATTATGCCAACAAAAATGGATATTACAATTCCAGAAAATAAAATAAAATAAATATTGGCAAGAACATGGAGAAACCGGAACTCTTGTGCATCGCAGGTGGGAATGTGAAATGCCTCAGCCACTGAGGAAAACACTTTAGCAGCTCCTTGAAAAGTTAAACATAGAATTACCATATAACTCAGCAATTCCACTCCTACTCCTACACACACACACACACACACACACACACACACACACACAGAGGCATATATATGCACTCAAAAGAATTAAAAGAGGTACTCAAACAAAGGCATGTACAAGCATGTTCACAGCAGTATTATTCACCATAGTCAAAGAGCAGAAATAGTCCAAATGTCCATCAATGGGTGAATGGATGAACAAATTGTAGTATATACATACAGTGGAATATTACTGCACTATGGAGGTGAGGAAGTACTAACATACACAACCACATGGATGAATCTCTAATACGTTGACACAAAAGCTATTGTATGATTTAATTTATGTGACATGTTCAGAATATGTAAATCCATACAGAATTCAAAGTGGTGGCTGCCAAAGGATGTGAGGAGAGGGATGTGAGAAGAAACTTCTTATTGAACATGGGTTCTTATTTTAGAATTATGGAATTGTTTTGGTATCTAATAGAGGTGGTGATTGCACAGCATTACAAATGTACTAAATGCCACTTAATTGTTCACTTTTAAAGCATTGATTTTGTTATATAAATGTCATTTCAATAATTTTTCAAAAACTGCTTTTGACAATCTTATTTGTAGTAATTTTCAGTATAAGTAATCTATAATAATTATTGCATTATTTCTAAATTGTACTTTAAAGCTTCTGATATAATAGACTAGCCCAGGAAATTAGGCTTTTAGGTGCTTTAGAAAAAACTTGATCCATTGCTTTTGCTACTAAGAGGAATATTTTTATTCTCATTGAAAGAAAAAAATAAAATTTAAGTTATACATATTTTACCCAATTGCCACTCATACCACTATGTCTCTGTACAAAGCACAAAGGAAACCATAGGATTTACCCCACCCCCGCCACTACTCCAGATCCATGTCTTACATCCCATGAGCACTCAAAGTGCTGAAACCTGTCATATTAGAAAATCCCTTTTCTGACCCCTACATTCTCAACTTTCAGCTTTCTGCTAAACCGCACTCAGTAGAGCAGCTCTTCCAAGGAGACTTTTTCCAACATCCAGCCTCATCTTGCCTCCTTCTCACTGACGCTCCAATTCAGTCTAGAGAAAGCAAAAAGCATGGTCTCTCCTCCGTGCCAAGACCTGCCGCACCACTGAGCTCTCAATCTTATGCTCTTTTATTATCCTCATTGAAATCTGTAACTGTTGAAAAGGGCGAAAAAGTCAATCGTGTGACATATCCAAAATTCGTGGATCTGATTCTTAAAAAACAGAATCTCCACTGTCGCTTTGGAAAGCAGTTGGCAGTTCCTCAAAAAGTTAAACATAGAGTTAGCATATAAGCCAGCGATTCTACTCCTAGGTATTTACCCAAGAGAATTAAAAACATAGTCCAGACAAAAATTTGTGCATGAGTCTTCACAGCAGCATTATTCATAGTAGACCCAAAGTGGGATCCACCCAGATGTCCATCACTGATAGATGGGTAAACTAGATGTGGTAAACACATACCATGGAATCATTTTCAGCCATAAAAAGGAATGAAGTACTGTTTCCTTCTACAAAAAGGATGAACCTTGAGAATATTATGCTAAATAAAAGATATCAGACAAAAAAGTTATATGTTGAGTGATTCCATTTATATAAATACACAGATCAGGCAAATGTGTGTACAGAGAAAGTAGATCAGTGATCAAGAGCTGGGAAAGATGGCAAGGGGGAGGGACTGTTGGTGAGTACAGGGTTTCTTTTATGGTTGATGAAAAAGTTCTGAAATTAGATAATGGTAATGGTGACACAACATTCTGAACATACTAAAAACCACTGAATCATACATGCTTTAAAAACTAAGCCCAAAAATACCTCAATCACCAATTGTTTAGCATTTAGGTGTATTGATATCTTGGCTATCTGGAAGTTCTGAATAGATTCAGACAGCAATCAAAGCTGATTTGAGGAGCTAAGGAGATTTTGCATGGCCACCCAGGACTACTTTGCAAAGCCTTGCTCTAGAAAAGTTGCAAAGCAATGGGGTCTTGTATTCAGACCCAGATATGGCTTTAAGCAACTTGGTTGCCTGTGTCTTGTTATTCGTAAAATGAAGACAAAAATATTGAACTAGCTATGTATTTTGAGGATTAGACAATAATATACTCAGAGAGCTTTGCCTTTGGTACATATTCAGGAAATGGAAGTTATTTCTATTCTTAGAGGGCTTGACACTCATCTCTGGATTGTAAAAAATGCTGGGCCCAAACAAAACAAATATTTTTCTATTCTGCTCATCTTACTATTTTTAAATCTGTTGCCTACAATTAAATCTCTATATGAATTCCAGGTGAGACATTTAAAAAGTAACAGTCAGCTGATTGAAGCTATGTGCTAACCAATGGAAGGAATGACTATTACACTTTACCCCATGTGTTTAGTCAAACGTGGCTCTGAATTTATAATTTCTACTTGATTCTTTGCATCAATGTCAACTATCTTAAACAATACATTTATTTAGGACAAGTGTTCATAAAAACATTAGAGACAAATTGATGCTTAATAAATTAAAACCATTTTAAATATATTATTTGTATCACCTTTTTTTTCTGCTGTAAGTTTTTTACATTATTTCTGGAGGAAAAACACACACACACACACACACACACACAAACACACACACACAAACAAAGGTTTAAAAGCCATGGTCTTTGACCTCTAGAGTTTTGTTGCTAAGCATTTATGGAGGAGAATGCTGGTTATCATGGGCTAGACATATAAGAAACAAAGGGAGACACATCTTTCTTCAACCTTAGAAAGGACTCATAGTCAACTGTGCTTTATGAGGAGAAAATAATTTTTATTAAAATGGAAGTGAAAAGTCAGTTTTTTCATCTTCTGACAACATGGCAACAAAGAAATGATTTACTTTTCAGTAAGAGCCAGGATTAGAACACAGATATGGAATACTTCTGGTCATAGAAATGTTTCTGGCTGCAGAAATATATTATTTTGATAATTTATTATAAAATGGAAATGTAGAAATTTATTCTCCAGGTTTGTAAAATAAAATAGTCAAACAATGAATTGTAATAAATTAAATAAAGCTCTGCTTAAAAACAGGGAAATAGCCTAGATGGCTTTATGAATTATCCTCTCTTCTATGGATATTGCATTTTGATTTCACCGGAAAACTGGGTGTATCTTGATAATACATCTGACAAAATACAATTTGGCAATACTGAGTAAGTCTCAGGCAGGGGCAAGTATTATTAAAAGGTATAATGAACAGGAAAAAGTCTTTATCACTCAGTTTTGCATTCTCTGCATTTTTTTAGTGTTCAGACTTCAAATGTTAAATTTTCTAATGGCTGAAGTTACTTCCTTTTACAGAAGACTTTAAAAAATTGCAATGTTTTAATTGGTTCACATTAAAGACTCTCAGAAGCTTGAAGAAAAAAAGTCTTTCCAGATGAGCAAGAGGTTGGATAAATGTAATGACATATGGTTTGTTTTTTATAGCTACAATATGCGAAAAATAGTAGCATAACACATGTATTCAATGATATATATGTATTTATACATATAAATATATATTCTGCTTGTAAATTATGAGATAAGATTCTTTTGTACAAATATGATTTTGTTTTCTTTCTCTTTCTTGTTCCCTTTAGGAATAAAAATAACAACTGAAACTTAGAACAATTTTAAACATCTCATTATACCAGGGATTTTGCAAAAGATAAAATCAACGAATGCAAAGCCATGATGCCACACAGTCCCCTGCACAGACTTGTGAGCAGGCTGTCTGCAGGGTCTTGGAGCCTCAGGGCAGGAAGACTGTCCATTGATCTTACTACTGAATCTTTCCCCCACCCCAGCAGGCTTCCTCAGAATCCTTCCAGATGGATGGGGTCATGAACTGATTTTTAAATATCTCTCAGGAAGGGTATTTCTCACATCCTCTGGCAAACTCAGAACTTCCCCTGGAAGTTCTTCTTTTATTATCCCTGGATCCCTGAGCCCATTAAGTCACCCATAGAGATGTGAAGGACATTTGATTATTATATTATATGTACTCAATTTTTAACTTTTCAAATGCTCTTGTTAAGTGGCTCTTGATCCTTTTATCTTCAAAGCTAAAACTAATCAATAACAATTTTTTCCTCAAATGCTATACATAACTTTTCTTTGCTCTTTTGAAGGTTCACACCTGTTTTTAGAAGACCCTCATTGCAACCCTTGGATGGTATATTAATACAGTGTGCTCTTCCTAGGCACCGCATATTCAAATACTGTCCAAGAATCAAAAATGGACCTCAAGCATATCAGGAAAGCTTGACTCGTCACTATTGCAGTTTTGTCAAACAGAGCTGAGGCAAATCCTAGGGATGGGTATTGAATAACACTGAGAAGAAAGGAGCAGTGATTTTGATTCCGTTACCTCTGCGTGGTGGCTCCCTCTCTCTGCCTTCATTGCAGTTGTTTTTTCATTGCCTTGGCTCTGGCCTATGCTACTGTTTTTCATCCAGGCTCTGTTACCACCATGTGTCAATGAAGTTCACTTATTTTACCTAGCTAATCCTTAGTCATTGAAAAGTCTCTCTTTAGTTTCCAAAGTGGTAACCGACCAGTTGGTGCTAATGCCCCATTCCCACCATCATTTGATTATGGCTTTAACTTTTAAATATGGGAAATTTCAAATATAAATAAAATAAGCAGAATTGCACAATAAACCCTGTTTATCCACCAGCCAACTTCAACAATTATCAGTATTTTTCCATGGTTGTCTCATCTGTACCTCCACCCACACCTCAGACTTCTTTTATTTTAACTATTCTTTTTTTTTCCTTGTAGGTAAAATTTACATAAATTAAAAATCACGAGTCTTAGCTGTACTATTTTGATAATTGGATAAACCTGGTAAAACATACCCTTATCATAGTATAGAATATTTCTAACTCCCCAGAGAGTTCTCTCTCAGGCAATCCTCTCCCATCCTCTTCCAAGACACAACTACAATTCTGAGAGGGTTTTTTTTTTGACATCGGTTTTGCCTGTTCTTGAACTTCTATAAATGGATTCATACAGTATGTAGTTCATGTCCATCTTCTTTTATGCAGCATAATGTCTGCAAAATGCATTCACATTGCTGCCCAAGTCAGCTGTTGCTGTATGAATTCCGTATCACAATTTGTTTACTCTTTCTCTTGGTGATAGATAGTTCAGTTGTTTTCAGTTTTTAAGTATTGTAAATAAAGCTTCTTTGAACACATTTTTACAAGTCATTTTGTGAATATATGTTTTCATTTCTCTTGGATATAGTACCCAGAAGCGGATTGCTAGATCAAAGAGTAATGATACTTTTAGCTCTAAAGTTTTACCTTTTTCCAAAGTAGTTGTACTGTCATTCATTTTTAAATTACACTTTTTTGTTTGTTTTGAATGGGTAATTCAATCAAATGGTCAAACAATCCAAACCATATAGCAGGTATATATAAAGAAGTATTATTTGCATCCTGTCCCTGTCCACATGCACCCCACTAATTTACATTACACCCTACAGGTAATCACTTTCATCAGTTTTTTTTGTCTATTCGAATGTTTTCACGCAATTATGAAAAATATACATGTATTTCTGCCCTCTCCCTTCTAAAACAAAAGGTAGCCTACTACATACCCATTCTGGACTTTCCTGTTTTCAACTAACAACATATCTTGGAGTCTTTCCATATCCGTAAATTGAGAGCTTCCTTTTTTTTTTTCATAAACAGTGCTCTATTGCTGGCCCCTTGGATTCATTCCAACCTGTTACTATTATATGCAATATAACAGTACTAGCTACATAGCAATATATGTGGGATAAATGTTCAGAATAGTGCTTTAGCCTTATTGGGCCAAAAACGGTAGGTATTTGTCACATTGATAAAAAATTACCAAATTTCTTTTCAAAGTAGTTAATATTTTGTACTCCCACCAGCAATGCCTGAGAGTTCTCCCTGCCCATAGACTTCCTACCACAGCACACTGTGAACCTGGATCTTTGCCATTCTCAAATATTCCTACCTAAGTATTCTGAGCAGCACAGAAAATAAACATGTAATAAACCCACAAGACATGATTTTGTGTAAATTATTAAGAATTTCAAGATGGTAAAAGCATTAAGGCAAGCATGCAGCCTCATGCAACTACACAGACTGTAAATCTGTGGAAATTGTCCTTAGTAGTAAACATCATAAAGAAATCATATATGACACTAATCATATAAATATAGGGCTACCCCTCTCCTTGCCGCACGTGTAAATCACTGAATAATTGTATTGATAGGAACAGGCCAAGTAGAGGCTCAGGCTGGAACAGTCATTGGAAGAAGATCTGCAAGTCCAAATTGCACTTGACTTTTGTCTTAATTTCTGACAATTCGGTGTCCATGAAGAAGCCCGACTTGCCCCTCCTAGAAAGGAGAACAGTGCATGGTTCAATGGGCTTCTTATTGCTTATACAACTTCAGGATACTTATCCTTATGGTACTAGGGAACCTAGGTATTAGTGTCAGTGGGCTGGAAGTAAAGTCACAGGAAATTTTCTGAAACAACTTGGGATGTCACTTCTAGAATAACGGAAGCAGGTTGAGTGGAGGGGAAGAAAAATGTTTGGTAGTTAAATATTTGGAGAGGATAATTACTGAGAGGCCAGTGCTATGTTGATGGCTTTATATACATCATCTGCAGATCTCCTTTCTTAGGGCTGCTTCACAAACAAGAAGAGTTTAAAAAGGAAAAAGAGAGACAGAGACACAGAGACAGACAGACAGAAACATCTACTCAAATAACGGGAAAAATTGAACGGAATCTGCCAAAACAGTTAAAAAATACAGCTAATAGTCCCATGAAGACTATAGCCAGAAAGGCAATGTAATCATATATTAAATCAATCCACTCTTTCAAGATATTATAGTATTTCTAAATGTTAATCTCTGACCTGAGGTGTGACACCTTTCTCTGCTCTTTCACCCCCTCTGCTGGTAGTGCCAAGAAGCAGGCCTCAGATTAAGACACCAGCAGTAACAATGAAGAGGTACAGTGAGATGGATATTTTATGCAGCTGTGCTTCTCAAACTTTAATATGAAGACAGATTTCCTGAGGATTTTGTTAAAATACAGATTCCGATGGGCATGAGGTTCAGCATTTCTAGCAAGCTCCAAGATGGTGCTGGTCCTTGGACCACACTTTTTTTCTAGCAAGGCTTTCTAGCATCAATAATTACCAACACAAAAATGCCTCAGTGAGATGTCCTAGTCTGGTTTGGAACTGATCTCTAAGTAGCTCTACATTCAAACGTTGGTCTCATGTGCAAATTGAACAGTTAAGTTCATTTGGAATATTTCTCCAGGTGCCTCAATGATTTACCTCCATACAAGTCATCAGTTACGTCACGTGGTTTGTTATATTAGAATATTAGAATCTAATTAGGAAATGTTGTGATGAGTTTGCAATATGGAATAAAATTTCTATTTTAGAAGAGACTTTTACCAATCCCTCTCTTTACAAATAAGAAGGCAGAAGCACAAAGAGAGTGTGTGACTTGACCAAGGTCACACAGATGATCAACAGCAGCAAAACTAAAATCAAATTATGCTGACACTGCTTCTTATGCTGTCTGTCCAGATTATTTACCATTTTTCTATTTCTCTGCGGTGACCGGAATAATTTCTGCTGGATCTTATAGGTCATTAAAGGTCTATGTGGCCAGTCATAAAACTCAGGGAACATGACAACATGCATCTCATCGCAACAGTTTTCTTCATTTATCATTCTTTTGTAACAGTATCCCACTCTCTTATCAGTAAAATCAGATTTTAAATATACGTCAGAAGGAAAAAAATACCAGATTATTTCCTATTAACATCAGCTATCTTGGATATTCAATCTTCGTTTCGCTTCATCCTTTCACCTTAATTCAATTTATTAAAACAGGATACATTGGAGCTTAATCAACATCCTTAAATTTCCCACAAACATAACATAAATAAATTCCATGTAGTGAGGAAGAGATTGTTTTTAATAAGTATCTGTTGAATGAATGATCTTCATTTAGATAGATGAATGACTAAAGTTATTGCTATATTCAGGTAAATTCATCATGGCTAGGTAGTAAACCAGAAGACTTGTAAGAACATCAAATGAGATCATGCACAAACTGAGGCTGGCCATGGGCTATGTAATTTCAAGATCTTTTGTCTTCAACATCAAAATTCACTTTAGAGAACTTAAGTGATTTTCATGCGTGACTGAAAGTGGAAGGTGAAATTTCCAAACTGCTCTTTTCATTCCCAACCAAAAGAAAAAAAAAAAAAAAGACACAAGAATATCTAAAATGTTTCCAGGTCTCTGAGGTCTCTCACCCAATACAAGCGTAGAATCCAGATGAGTAAAGTGAGTGGGCGAGGGAAATCATTTGTAACAAAAACTCATTATTTACAGATGAGAAATTTATATTGTCAGCGTAATATCTGTGAGGCTAAACAGAGCTGGAGAGTATATAAAAGCAGTGTGCCTTGATGCAGAAGTGCAGAGCTCAGGACACAGAGCACATCAAAAGTTCCCAAAGAGGGCTTGCTCTCTCTTCACCTCTTCTGTTCCACAGCACACTACTGGAAGGTAAGATGATTATAAGATGTAAAGCCGGTTTTGGGGACAGTTAAGTATTTTTAAGGGATCAAAGTATTATAAATTAAAATGTTGTTCTTTCATCTTAGATTTTATTACTAATAGTACACAGAGAGGAACTGAGATGAAAAAGTTATATCAAATGAATTTACATGTACTTTAATATAGCAAAGCCACAAAGCGAGTTGGAAAATAATTCCATGCAAAAATATAAAATAGAAAAACAAAGATTCAAATCAATGCACTTGTTTTAAGACTTAACTGTTATGAGAATTGTATTTTAAAATAATTGGTAACATTTTGAAGAATAAATATTTTTCTTGGATTTGATAGATGTGTATACTACTTTGAACAGAAGGCGCCTATTAAAGTAAGCAGAAATGTGTCCATTAGGGAGGCTATAACAGAAATTTCTCTTTACCAATTAAAATCTCTGGTTTTCCAAAAGAGTAAAATCAATATCATCTTTCAAATATTCAAATTTCAGACATCTATCAAAAAATCAAAGTCCGTGAAAGCAACTCTTCATAAATAAAACATAGCATACTGGGTGCGGAGAACAAGTATCATCTATTTTGGGGTTTTCTTTGGATGGATCTGAGTGAAGCATAGATTAATAACTATTTACTGTGTATTAAGGATAAATAGTAATAAAATCTAAAGTAGCTACTCTCTGGAATAAAATTTTAGTTTGTCTTTTTAGATTAAGCTCCCAAAGACAAAAAAACAAATTTACAAAGATCTTCGATGGAGTAAATGATTAAGTGGTATATTTTTCCATACATACTGAATACCTATTAGATAAAATGAGCTAACCAGTTTAAAAAAGTATTTATGTGGACTACAATGCCAATGTATTTGGGGATATAATATATGTCTTCTTTTTTAGATCTAAGATTAATCTTTCTGTAAGACTTCCTACTTATTATTGTTACCATACTTTTCTTTAAATTTAAGTGGAAATTTGTAGTTCTTACAAAACTGCAGCCTCTCTTTAAACCTAATGGGGGAAAATTAAGTGGAAATTATTTTCTTATTGAACAGGATTTTGATACTAAAATATCATAAATATTTACTTTCTCAGCCATTGTATTCAAACATTTAATTAACTCTATTCTTTTTTTTTTTTTTCCAAAATTTGGTAGACTTTCAAAAACAAATAAGTGAGATTTTTAAAGTCAGTTCTTTCTTCAGAAGAAGTCGTTTATTGTTGGTAATATTATTAGATTCAAAACTCTCACTTATTTATGTTGTTTATGGCTGTTCTTTCTTCCATCAGCTCCTGAAGTGACAGAATAACTCCTGCTCTAAGTCTGCCTTAATGGAACATAATAGGAGATACTACAAAATGCTTAGGACTTTGGGTGAAATGAGATATTTAAGAGTAAATTGACAGCTCTCAGTCTTTTACAAGAATTTTCCAACAGTGATATAATTTTAAAAAGAAGTGCTTACTTAATATTTAACTATTCCTGAAAGCATGGATATAACAATTGAGAGTTATAATCAGAAAACACTACCCAAATACATGGCAAGGTTTCCAAAATCTGCCAACTGGTTAAACTGAAGCATAGCAAAATGTCAAATTGGTAATTTAAAGCTGATGAATGAAAAAGGGTAAATATATAATTCCTATTATGTTCCTTTGTCTAAATGTCCATTCAGTCTACAAAAACCCTTAATATTTCAAAGAAAGATGTTACTGCTGCAGGTATTCCAGTCTCTATGTTTTGGTGCCAGAGATAGATAGTAAACACAGCTAAGATGTTAAGGAAAAGATTGATAGTTTAAAATGATGGTATTTGTAAAATTCTTATTCCAAACCAAATGTCATGTGCTAAAAATACTCATTCAAATTATTTATGGATAAACATAATCAAACCTGGATTGAAATGCCCACTTCTCAAAAGAAACACTATTGGGTTTCAAAGTAGCAGAGATCCATAACAAATACTGGACTTGAGGCTCCCATTCAGAAAATAGAAGAGCTTGCTCTGTGGGGACATTTCGTCCCACATACATGTTGGTCCCAGTCCCCATCCACACTGCATCGTCATGTCCTTAACTTACTATGGCTTCTCAAGGCATCTGCTTGTGACGCAAGGATAAGCCATCAGGTGTATCCTATAACCAAGTCTACAGTCTCACCAGCAGTGAATTACATGTCCTCATCTAAGTCCAATTAGAAAACAACCTGGGGACTTCTATGACTTTAGAAGAAAGCTCTCATTTTCTTTTAGATAGTAATCTCTTAGTTTTTTAGTTGTGATTGTTCAGGTTGCCAGAAGCATTAGTTCTTGTTGCAAATTGCTTGTCTTTAAAATGATTTTTTTCCCTTTAATTTAGAACAGGTCAAAGCACCCTAAAATACCTCAAATCTGTTGGCCGCTTTATAATTACAAAGTCTAGACCAAGTTACACTATTTAAAATATAAATGAATAATACATCTGAACCGACAGCTGGTATGCCAAGTTGTAGCCTGAGGCTGCTTTAAGATGGTTGAAATGCAGTATAATGTAAATGCTTGGAAGTGAAGGACTATTAATTGAAAGCCAGACTGATAGTGAGGGGGGTGGCATGATGGATAAGGTGCCATTCAGGCTAACCATATGTAGCGTATCATCTACAGTGGGTATTTTAAATGTTGATTGTGGACATTTTAATTTCCAGTCTGGAAATGAGCCTTCTAATTATTAAACAGAAGTGTCCCTACATTAATGAAAAAGCTTAATGGTGGAACACATCTTTTGTATCCTTTTTTTTGCCTCCAAAAAAATCTAGGGAGAAAAATATAATCCACTCTTTAAAATTAAGCTGGAAATATAATCAGAATAAAACTCATAACACTGGCTTTTTCTTTCTACTTATGATATCTATCTAATCAAATCTAACTAATTTAGACTGACATGTTTAAAAAATGCTTGCTTGTCCCCCTCACCCTACCCCCACTCTGTGTTCTGACAGACAGCAGAAATGAAAAGCATTTACTTCGTGGCTGGATTGTTTGTAATGCTGGTACAAGGCAGCTGGCAACGTTCCCTTCAAGACACAGAGGAGAAATCCAGGTATTAAATCCATAGTCTTGAACTAACATAGTGATATGGTTAGAATAAAGCCTGTGAAAACTATGATTAGTGAATAGGGTCTCAGTAAATATTCTGCACAATGATCAAATGTTTAAAGTATCCTTGTGATAAAAGCAGACTTTGTTGGAGTGTAGATCAGAGTATGTGTTTTTCATAACCAAAGGGGTGAGAAATGTTGAAAAACATGTTACATGGGAAATTATGGCTCTTTGAAATCTTCAGATGATCCTATCTATCAATTCATTACTCACACACTGCATAATAGATTATTTCAATTATTCACATGAACCATTTTCTCTTTTTTCTTCCTTATAAAAATAACACTATTTCTTGCTAAATGTAAAAGCCATACATGTTCCTGACAGAAATTATAAAACATATGCAAAAAATATTAAGAACTCAAAATTCCACTGTCCAAAGAAAGCTAGTCAAAGTAAACAAATCTGGTATATTACTTTCCTGTGTTTTATGTAAACTGTACATGAATGTCTCTCAGCTCATTATACAGCTTTGTATCATTCTTAATATATTAACATTGTTTTATGATACAATTTTATTATATTATTTAAAAATATGTTAAACATATGGTATTTAATAGCTGCATACTATTTCATCTCATAAACATACAATATATTTATTTAACTATTTATTCTGGACGCTTAAGAGGTCTTCACATTTCTTCCACAAAGAATGTTGCAAACAACATTTTATATACACATTTTCCCTACATTTCTTACTATTTTTTGCACATAGGTTTCTAGTTGTAGAAATATTGTGTCAAGGGTCTGAATGAGTTTAAACCTTTTATAATATCTTGCCAACTTGCTTTCCAGAAAGTTCATACACATGCACATTTTCATCAGCAGTCCAGAATCATAATATCCTCCTCAGTATTCAATGTTTGCTAATTTCATAGGTAAAAATAGTATCTCATTTCTAAGTATTAATTACATTGACTATTTTCCCATGTATTTACCATGCCAACCAACTGTTGATTGCTGGCATATGGATTATTCATAATACAGTTTCAAATTAGCAAGTGTCCTTTTTCTTGCCTTTCTTTGAACTTTTAATTGTCTTCCTTCCACTATTAGCCACCATATAACTGGATAATTGTGCTGTTTTCATATTAATATAGGCAAAACAAAATTGGGAACACAAATCTGCTGCCGAAAGAAATGATTTGGGATTCTTCACTCTTCTAAAATATTCAAGTCACTACTCTCTTTTGTCACTATTAGCATAATCATGAGTAGATTAATTAGTAGAAAAAGATTTATTTAATCCTATTTCAGAAAGAAAGAAGCTAGTTGAGTAACCTGTTAGTAGAATCCAGAATAATAGTGTATGCAACTATACTAAAACGATGGGATTCTCATGACAAGCAAAGGAAGATCTGTCTAAACAACCTACTGAAATACTCTGGATGCCTGCCTTATTGTTTTGTTTTGTTGTTGTTGTTGTTGTTGTTGTTGTTGTTGTTGTTGTTGTTTTGAGACAGAGTCCTGCTGCACTGTCGCCCAAGCTGTAGTGCAGTGGCGCGATCTCGGCTTACTGCAATCTTCGCCTCCTGGGTTCAAGCAATTTTCCTGCCTCAGCCTCCCAAGTAGCTGGGCCTTATTGTTTTATATGGTCTTGTATTTTGTAGTGAAGATGCTTCTCAAGTGAGTCTACTCTTGAAGAGAGATTTATGTTGTACCCATGACTGTTCTTCACAGATCATTCTCAGCTTCCCAGACAGACCCGCTCAGTGATCCTGATCAGATGAATGAGGACAAGCGCCACTCACAGGGCACATTCACCAGTGACTACAGCAAGTATCTGGACTCCAGGCGTGCCCAAGATTTTGTGCAGTGGCTGATGAATACCAAGAGGAACAGGTAGGAGTCTAAACCTGGTTCAAAACTTGCACATAAATGTATTAAGTAGGTCTAAAATTTCTCTTGACAGTATTAAGTTCTTATGTTCATCAGATAGTGCCCATAAGCTCTTATAATTTTGAAGATTTTCAGGGTTGGGGATGCTCTCCCTTGTATTATGCCTCTGAATGTCTTGACCCGCACCCCTCTAAACCACGTACTCAATCTCCAGTGTGACATAGACTTTAAATTATTTTCCAGTGGTAGTCCTAGCAATATTTACTTGCTTACTCATTTCCCTTAAAGTGAAAATTTACTTTTGTGGACCTACGAGGTTACCAATCTAATTTTTACCAAAAGATGGAGCAAATATAACATTCTCTTATGGGGTTCAAACCCAACATTAAAATTATCCCCTAGCCAAGGGTAAGGAATGGAAACAGATGCATTCCTTTTCTTGTAGAATAAAATCCAAGACATGCATTTAAAATTACAGCCTAGCTGCACAGCATAGAGAGAGAAGGCAGCAAATAAGAACACAAGCCTATCGTGAGGCATACATTTTAATGTTGGATTTTCTTTGACGAGTGTTGGGTTTTTTGCTGCATCTAGGCTACTGGAGGAAATTAACCGCAAGGGTTTCACAGAGATGGTGGAATTTCACAATTTTTTTGGAGGGTGGCCCACAAGGGGAAGGGAGTTATGCATAGAAAGTAGCTGAAGATATCTAAAAATCAGGAAAAGGACATAGATTTGTCTGGATAGAATGGAGAAGAGAGAGAGTGAGAGTAAGAAATGGGGGGGGGGAGGAAAAGAGAGAGACAGAGAGAGAGAGAAGGAGCAAGCAGGAGGAATAGGAGAAATAGAGTTGCTAACCAAAGGTTCCTAAAGTAAAGGGTATAAGCACAGGAAGATGGCAATCATGGTCAAAGCAGACAACGGGAGAGGTCCCTGTTAAGGACTATAGTGAAAAGTGAGAAATCACAAATTTATAAAAATGAAAACAATGGTCCTCATTTTCTAGAATGGGAATGCCACAACTTGGTAAATTGATGTAAAGCAATTCTCACACTCAGGCAGTGTTGGCTATACATTTAAGATGAAGCGATATGGGGTAATATGTGCCAGGGACACTGACAGCAGCTGACGGCTCACCTCCAAGGCGCTCTGCACACCCGTGATGTTGATATGGGGTCATCTTCTTTGCTTTCCTTGTTTCTAGCAGATCACATATTTTCTTTAATCCATTATCATGTGGTCCTTTTTTGGTGACAATTCAAGATGGTCCTTTGCTTTCCCTCAAATCAGTTAACTGATGCTGACCCCATATTTACTAATAACAAACAGCTGCCTTGCTTGCAAGTCGCATAGCACAATGCATAGCCTGTATCCATTGAGACTAAAGTCAAAGGTAAGGCAGTTTTAATAACCAATGGTATGCATAAACCGGGGATTGCAGATGGGTATGCTGGGAAGGGATGGGGAGCTTTAGCCCACTGATTGTAATTTGCCCTCTTCCACCAGTCTTCAATCCAGAACATTAACGTAGCTTCACGACAAATCCCCTAGCAAACTTCATCTCCTAAACTCCCTAACCCCTTCTACATAGAATCCTGAACCCAAAGTTGCCACTGCTTATAGGTGAGAACCATATTGCCAAAGAGACAGATCTTCAATTTAACTTTCACATTTCTTTCAGGAATAACATTGCCAAACGTCATGATGAATTTGAGAGACATGCTGAAGGGACCTTTACCAGTGATGTAAGTTCTTATTTGGAAGGCCAAGCTGCCAAGGAATTCATTGCTTGGCTGGTGAAAGGCCGAGGAAGGCGAGAGTAAGTCTGTACATTCTTATTTGACATTTTTTGCCTTGATGCAGAAAATTTAAGACTACAGTTATCTATATATGGAGTTGAATTATAGAAGCAATTAGTATAGTCTTGCAAAGTAAGGAAATAACTCCTATTGATGAGAAACATTATACAAAAGTCAAGTCTGTTTTGTTTTGGGTAGTATTAATAATAGAGCCAAGCAGGTTACATTTTTATCCCTCTTATAGTTGCATTACAATGAGGTATTAAATATTTAGCCAAACCAGGCCACCTCTGAGAGTAAACAGGGTGTTTTTAATAACTACACTGAAACAAGTTTAAACTAGGACTGTTTACTAAGGAACAGTGCTGAAAACTTCAAATATTTCAAGAAAACATGTAATATTTCAAGCTTAACTTTAAATATTTACATGTGTGATCAACATATATTTATGTGTTGATAAATATTCAGATAAAAATGTGATGAAGACTGAAAGTGACCAAACATAAGACACTGATAAAATAATACTCAAAGTACAGCTAGGTAAAGGCATCCACATATTTAACTACATATCTAATTCTGTATGGGGCTGTCAGATAGAAATTTATTAAATTATCAAAGTTGAAAACGCATCCAAGACCATTAATTGCTTGCTTGGATCTTAACAGAATCAAACAGACCCCCAAACCTTCTCCTTTCCTCCTGATTTATTTTATTGGAATTTGAAATATGAGAGACAGAGAATTTATGTTCGACTCTGATTTTTAAATTTGATTTAAAACAAGCTTACCAAAACTTAAAGAGATCTCAAGATGAAAGAGAACTAGCATAATAGTTGTTTTTTAAAACATTAACAATCAAACTTGTAAAACTAATGGTAAAATAGTTTCTTACTTTTGATGACATTTTGTAGTGTTTTAAAGGAATATGAAAAATTCTACAATGGTAAATCAGTGAAAGAAAATCTAAAACCGACGAAGCTTTAACTCCTTATTGCATTTTGCAAGGCTGTTCCAACAATCTCTGGTTTTGTAGGATATGATATATTCTGTTAAATTATAGACAAATTAATAATCTCAATAATAGTTTTTGTATTGTCAATATACTAAATCTTTGAAACAACCTAGAAGATTGAAAAGGGCATGAAATTATGCAGGTTTGGTATTAGATCTTAGCTCTGCTACTTTCTCTTTCAGGCAGTCACTGGTTCACGTGGGTTTTCATCAGGTGTTTCATAATATTCCCTCTATAAACCTAATTGTTTACTGTTTCCTCAAGACACTTGTGAATGTTATCCATGATGGAAAATCTGTGATCATTTATTTTAAATGTCTAATCAAATGCCAATTTTAACCCTTATTTTCTTAGTTTCCCAGAGGAGGTCGCTATTGTTGAAGAACTTGGCCGCAGACATGCTGATGGTTCTTTCTCTGATGAGATGAACACGATCCTTGATAATCTTGCTGCCAGGGACTTTATAAACTGGTTGATTCAGACCAAAATCACTGACAGGTGACTGCTTTTTAGTTAATTCTGAAAACCATCAAGCTTTCACAAATACTGACTTCACAAATACTGACTGTCATACTGCTACAAATTGTCCTCCACGTAGGGGAAAAGTCTGTAATATCTCACTATATGAGAAATAATTATGCATGTTTAAGTCCTGTAAGAGGACATCATTATGTTTGTTTTGTATCATTATAGTTTTTATCCATTTATTCATTTATTCCAGGAACATTTACTGTCTATTAGAATCAAGAAGCTAGAAACACAGATAGAAATGAAACATTGGAAATGTTACATCATGCACATATTGTCACATTAAAAATTGCTATGTATGCTGAAATTTTAGCACAAAGGTAAAATGAGGTATATGCAATATTACATACTTTATAAGAGGAGTAGTAAAAACTGGAAACCAGAAATACTTATCTTGATGGATTTTGATTTTGTAAAATAATTATTCATAAATCTTTAATTGCTTTGATGGGCAGATTTTAGGATAAATAATCTTTAAATTAAAATACTTTAAGAGTCCATAGGACAGAGGGATTTATAGACAAAGGAATTAGTAAGCAACTTTTATCAAAACAATTCATTGAAATATTTTCTGGATGTTAACTATATCATCTTATTATAGTTATGTTAAATAATTTTCTTTTTTTAATCTCTAGGAAATAAACTATTCAAGATCATCTTCACAACATCACCTGCTAGCCACTTGGGATGTTTGAAATATTAAGTCCTGTAAATTTAAGAGGTGTATTCTGAGGCCATATTGCTTAGCATGCCAATAAATAAATTTTCTTTCAGTGTTGCATAGCCAAAAATTATAAATGGAATAAGCTTTTGTCAAAATATTGCTAAAATATCAGCTTTAAAATGTAAAAGTGCTAGATTCTGTTTTCTTCTTATTTTGGATAAAGTACCCCAACCTGTTTACCTTTAGCAATGAAACTATTTTTCTATGATATAATTTGTAAATGTAAATTATTCCAATCATGACGTATCTGAATTATAATAATAGGAAAAGAGAAGAACTGATAGCCACATTGGTGAAACTGGAAAGATAACTTTCTTCTTGAAACCTTTGTCTTAAAAATAATCAGCTTTCAATGTATCCAAGCAAGACACAATCAAATAAAATTTTCAAGTTTCTTTATCATTGTCTGTTTTGTTTTTATTTCCCCCCTTTTTCATGCCTCACTCCTTCCACACACCCCTGCTTGCTAAGCTGAAGTCCACAAGTCAAATCTGGTGCACAGACATGATGACTTCATGCTTCAAATGGCTGCACAGAACTTTTAACACTTTGAGCCAACATTGAAAAACCAGGGTCTTTCATATAAAACTATTGATTTTTAGCATCTCTTGAAAAAGTAGGTCATCAAGCAATATTAGACCCAAAAGTCAAGTCTATCCTGTAGCTAAGTAGCAGCTGCCTCTTACTAAAGGATCAAGTGTTCCCAGCTCATGAAGTGCCCCAGCACACACCCACACATGCTCACACACCCCACCTACATAATGCAGGCAGACATCAAGGAACTTACCTCTGGCTCACTTTACTTGCACACTGAACCTACAGGCATTTGAGTTTTCCCATCATGCCTTTTACCCTGTTATCTTTATCCTGCAATGGCCAATATCTTGGGACAGTCTGGTGGTGATTGCCAAGCCTGAGACATTTCTTTGCTGTGTTCAGCATTGCCAACTCTCTTTTTCTATCTCTATAGTGCTCCCATAGGGTTGACATACCCACCAGTAAGATTCTATCATTTGCAAATTACTTGTATACTTTGATCAGCAGTAGTGAATTTGAACTAATACCTGTAATAATCACTCTCACTTGTTTACCTAGTGATGAGCTTTTCCTGAAATGGATAGATATCTTAAGACCACAATTGTCTAACTAAGGCTACTGCTAGCTGTAGGATTTTGAGCAGGTCAAATATGCTTTCTGGAACTAAGTTTCTCATGTGAAAATATAAAGTTAAAATTGTCCAGTAACCATTATTTCTTAAAGAAGTCTTTGATTATAACTGTATTTTGCCTTATAATGAGATTTCAGTAAAAATAGCAGCCTGAAGTATTCATCCTAAAATGGTTGTCACAGGGCAGCTCAGGGCAGAAGTGGCCAATGTAAGTATCAAAATTATGTCTGTCAGCTTCTCCAGAACCGAAACCATCATATCTTCCTCCAAAATATCTCAGTGAGGGAGGCTCACAGGCCACACAAGTATATTCTCACAGGAGGGTTTTTGTTTGCTCATTTTCTTACTTTTTTATGTTAAAGATGGCTATGTTGATCATTAAAGTATTCAACTGGTAAGATCAAAATACAATACTTTTCACAGTTCTCACTGAAGGAGTTCAAGATAACTTTCAGATGTTCACTATGTTTTCTTTTGTGCAATGTGCTGCCTTTACCACCCCTACACGAATTAACCACAAGTGGCCTAAAATGTCCTATTTATAACTAAAATTTGATCTGGAAACTGAATATCTACCTCCGTATGCATGCATGCATGGGGCAGGGGCAGGGTGTGTGTGTGTTTTCAGGAAACCAAAGTCAAAACCTTGAGAACATCTCAGAACATACATAGTGAAACACCAGCACTCAGAAATCCAGGTGCGCTCATACAAAGGAGAGAAAGTAGTCCACTTAAGAAAACTGGCACATAGCAGAGGTAAATGGAAGGGAGAAGCATAAGACAGTGAATGTGAATCAAGCTCAAAAGAGTACCAAGGGTCAAAAACAGAACTAGATAAGTCTGTCCTGAAGTTCAAGACGCAAACGACGAGATGTCATTGAGAAAGGAAGCTAAAGAAGTGAGTGAGGATTCAGTCAAGTGTAGAAATTAAGTAGACTCAGTTAGTTGTGTTTGACTGTGTGTAATATAAACCCCATGACAAAGACTAAACTAATAAAAAGGTAATATGTTTCACAAAATCAGAAGCCCAGAGGCAAGAAGACCAAAGGTAAACATGTCAGGGATAGCTCCTAGTCTTTTTCTTTCTGCTCTGCCATCACTAACAAATTACTTTCCTCCCATGGCAACTCCAGACTGAAATGTGTCTGCTCCATCTCTAGCTCTGCTTTCCAGGGAAGATGCAAAAGGAAAAGGAGAAGGAGAAGAAGGAGAAAGAGGAAGAAGATAAAGACAAAAACAAGAAGAAGAAATGTAGGAAAGGAGAACTGACAATCAGCAAGAGGATGTACCAATTTAGAGAAAGCAGAACATTCCCCCAAAATACCAAGTAGATTTTCAGTTATGTCTTGTTGGCCAAAAATGTGTCCCATGACCCATCCTGGCTACAAGGGAGGCTCAGAAATGTCTCTCAGCTGGATATATTGGATCCCATAGAAAATTCAGGATCCTATTGTAAGAATAAGGGAAATAATGAATATTGCATAGACAATTAAAAGGCATATTTCCACAGTCAGAGTTGAAATACCCAGGGTTAATTTCACTGAGTGTCATGTTTGTAGTATGGGGATGTGTTAGCCTGATTTAAGTTCAGGCGGTTTTCCAGAACCGTGGACTCCCTCAGAATGGAATATAAGTAAAGCATCCAACAAAGAAGAGACTGGGCACAGTGACTCACGCCTGTAATCCCAGCACTTTAGGAGGTCGAGGCAAATGGATCATTTGAGGTCAGGAGTTCGAGACCAGCCTGACCAACATGGTGAAACCCTGTCTCTACTAACAATACAAAAGTTAGCTGGGTGTGGTGCTGGGCATCAGTAATCCCAGCTACTCAGGAGGCTGAGGCAGGAGAATCACTTGAACCTGGGAGGCAAAGGTTGCAGTGAGCTGAGATTGCCCTATTGCACTCCAGCCTTGATGACAAGAGAGAAACTCTGTTTAAAAAAAAAAAGAATTATTGAAGAACATTCAGCATAAAACTTGTATGACATTTTATATCCTTAATCGTAGACTAAGATTAAATAATGAACATGAAAGAGTAAAGGAATCAAGTTGAATAAACATATAATATTTTGTTAATAGAAAAGAGGAGGTAGACATTTAAAAATACTCAAAATATATTTTTGAATATGAAATGTCATAGGATTCTTTCTGGAGAAGTCCTCAAAGTATTTCTATGTGACTCATACAAGACCACAGTCTTGATCTTCAAAGAGTGGACCACACAACAGGTCAAGTAGCATCAATATCCACAGGGACACAGTTACAAAATACAGTGTCTGAACCCATCCTAAAAGTCCCATATCAGAATCTACATTTGAATGAGATTCCCCAGTTGAATTATATATGCATTGAGACTGGACATATTCCGGACAGAACAGCTTCTCAAACTCCCCAGTGTTAACATTTTTGCTACATAGTTTCTGTGCTGTGGGGGGAGCTGTTCATTGCAGGCTGTTGGTCAGCATCCCTGGATTATTTGTCATAATCACATGAAAAAAAAAATTATTTGATAGGTAGAATTAGGAATACTCAAGAGTTTTACATTGCAATTATTCCCTTTCTGCTGAGACTGAGTATACAGTATTTGCTGGTTTGTTATTCTTTCTCTATTGCAAATTTTGCAAGTTTTTTGCTTTTATATTCTAGAGTCTGAGCGTTTTTATTTTTTTATTGCATTGTTTCAAATAAAGAATTAGAGATTTTTCACTAAAAAAAAAAAAGAAAATCTGCTCTTCCATATAACCTTTTCCCTACATAATGCAGAATTTTAAAAATTTTGCATTAACAGGTATTTTAAAAATTCTTCTGCAGCCTCCTAATCTGCAGAAGCTGCCTCATTTACCTGCAAGTTTAATACTTTGCATGCTGTATCACCTTTTGAAATACAGAAACCAGTACTAGCTGCAAAGTGTTTAACATTTGCTTGACCTTGGACAATGTATGCCATTCTTTCGCTTTCAACCTCAAAACAGTGCTGTCCACTATGCTTTTAGAAATCAATAGTCATCTCATGAAGCCACAAATTTAGCCGCTTCTTGCACTTATGGACACTAGATAGCACTTCAGTACTACACTTGGGAGCCTTTTTATTTTTTTTCTCGAGACAGGGTCTTGCTCTGTTACCCAGGCAAGACCTGGTGGGAGTGCAGTGGCATAATCATGGCTCACTGCAGCCTTAACTTCCTGGCCCCAAGTGATCCTCCCACCTTAGCCTCTCAAGTAACTGGGACTACAGGTGTGCACCACCTTAGCCAGGTAACTTTCGTATTTCCCCATGTTGCCCTGGCTGGTCTTGAAAGCCAGGTTTGAGTGATCTGCCTGCCTCATCCTTCCAAAGTGCTGGGATTACAGGCAAAAGCCACTGCAACCAGCCAGGAGCCATTTTTAAACAGAAATTACCAAAGTACGAAAAAGTGGTACTGAACTGACTGCTTAAGGGACACTTATTTATCGTATGAGAGCTAAAACAATAAGGCAGAGTGACACCTTTTTTCTGTCTCAGCTGGAATTGTGTGCATTAGGGGACTTAAGTTTTCCACCACTCTACGTGTCTGTGAGTAACCACGAAAGTGCTCTGAGTATTGATTTTAGGTTATAAATAAATTTTAGCGAGTAGGTGAGTTTGCAAATATGGAATCTGTAAATAATGAGGATCAACTGTAGTTCAAACAGAAACCAGAGTAAGGTGGCAGATATAATTCAAAATACAATAAAACTAAACATATTTTGTTGTAAACTAAAGATAAGTGGACTAAATATTCAAATTGAAGACTCAGGTCATCCAAATGAGTACAAACATTCAACCAACAATTACAAGAAGTATGTATATAAAGACATAAAAATGCTTGTATGTCTTTATCAAAATTAAGATTTATTAAAATAAAAAGATTCTAGAATTTATGACATGCAAATACTAACACAAGAAAGCTTATGTGGCTATATTGATATCAGAAAGACTTGTTAACAACATTCTACAGATAAAGAAGAACATTTAAAAATGATAGAAGAATAAATTCACTAGTAATATACAATCATTCTAAATATTTATGTGACAAATAACATAGCTTTAAAAGTAGATGAGGTTTAAAATGGCTGAATTTTTTAAAGTTGACAAATCTGTGACCATAGTGGAAGACTTAAACAACTTGTTTAATATCTGATGGAGAAAACAGAAAAGTCTGTAGGATTCAATAAACACAATCAACAAGATAAACAATATTTATAAAATCATACACAATAACAACGAAATGAACATTTTTTCAATCTGCACAAATAATATTTACCAAGATTGAGTTTATGCTGGATTTTAAAATTTCAACAAATTTCAAAGATTGAGATCATTCATACTATGCTCTCTAACCACCATGGGATTAACCTAGAAATCAATAACAGAAGATATCTTAAAATGCACAACTGCTTAAAATTAGACAATCACTTCTAAATAACCAATGGATCAAAGAAGAAATCATAAAGAAAATGTTTAAAAATACTTTTGTACTCTGTAATAATGGAGATGCAATAAAATTCAAACTTGAAATCCAACTAATACAGTTTTTAAAGAAAAAGTATTGCTTTATATGCAATGATAAGAAAGAAAAAAGTTTGAAAAATCAATGGCAAAACTTCTACCTCAAAAGTTTGGGAAAAAAGGGACAGCAAATCTCAGAAAGTAAATGACAGGAAATAAAAAGGTGGAAATAATAAGGTAGGGAAAAATCTGTCATAATTTTTTTAAACTGTAAGTTAGTTCTTTGAATAAACAAAATTAATAAATTCCTAGCAAGACTAGTCAAGAAAAATAAAAAATATATTAATATCAATAATTAAGGTGACATCTCTAAAAATCTTATGAACAATAAACAGGCAATAAAAATACAAAAATTGTTTTGCAAATCACAAATCAATTGTCAAAATAAAAATAAAAATTATATGCCTGATAAATTTGACAGTTAGATGAAACGAAATTTTTTTTAATGTTACTAAAACAGATAAAAAATAGAAAAATTTTAATAGTCCTTTATCTATTATGGAAATTGGATCTGTTATTTTATATATCTCTCTGCAAAAAGAGCTTCAGCCCAGATGGTTTTCCAGGTGAATTCTTCTAAACATCTTAGGAAGAAAATATACTAATAGTACATAAATTCTTCAAGACATGGGAGAAAGAAAGGAAATACTTCTCGGCTTATAAAACCAGGATAACTGTAATATAAAAATCTGACAGATTTTACAAGAAAGGAAAACAACAGACCAATCTAACTCATGAACATAGATGAAATATCCTATATAAACATCAAAGAATCAAGTCTAGCAATATATAAAAGGAATAATACAGTAAAGACAAACAAGGTGTATTCCAGAAATTCTGAGCTGATTTGTGATTGGCAAAACAATTGATGCAATTGACAGAAATAAAAAGAATAAAATTATATGATTGTCTTAATAAGTGAAGCAAACACATTTGTTGAAATTCAAAACCTATTTAGGATTTTTTAAACTCTCAGAAGGAAATAATAAAAGTAAAAAAGGGTAGAAAACAAAATAAAAACAACAGCTCTAATAAATCAAAATTATTCTCTGAAAAGAAACAACAAAAGAGAAAATCACAAGCCAGCCTAAGCAAGGAAAAAAATGACCAACAATACTTAAAATGAACTGGGAAACAACCATTGAAACAGAAAAAATTAAAACAAGTAGACTATTGAAAATGCTGAACAAATGTATTTGAAAATCTAGAAGAAATGGGTAAAAGTTTTTACAAAATGTAACTTAAAAAATTGATACCAGTGGAGAGTATAAGCTTAAATAAACCAATTTACGTAGAAGAAACGGAGAAAAGAGTTACCTCATAAATAGGTACCAGGTCCAGATGGTTTGCTATGTAACCTGTACCAAACTTTTAAAGAATGGGTAATTATGCTGTATAAACTGTTCCAGAGGTCAGAACAAAAAACATTCTCTTTTTATAAACTGAGTATAACATTGATACCTAAATTTGATAAAGATAAACAAATGGATTAATTTCACTTATGAATATTGATTCTAAATCCAGAAACTATAATTTAATAGCTATTAAAATTTTTAATAATCCACTATGACCAAATGTAATGTATTCTAAAATTGTCAGGGGTGTTTCAATGTTAGAAGATCCATTAATGTAATCTACCATATTAAGAGATCTAAACAGAAACTTTTTATTAACTTCACCCATATTGCATAGACCTTTGACAAAAATCAAGACCTATTCTTCATTTAAAAGTGTCAGTAAAATGGAATTAATGCATTATATACTCATATTAAATCTGCATAAGGCAGCAGACTAAATGATGTTAAAAATGTGGAATAACTGGAAGTCGCATATACTCCTGGAGATGGTATAAAATTGGACACCTGCTTAGGACAACTGGCAATTTCTTATACAGTTACATATACACCTATCTTTTATATATATACACTAATATAAATATGTAAACATTCTAGATTACCATCTGTAAGATAATTGTTGAATAAATCAAGTTACATCAATAAAATTAAATGATTAATTGATTGAACGAAGAATGTTCTCAGTGGCCTTCATAACAGCCAAAAAATTAGAAACAACCCAAATGTTCATCAGTAGAAGAATGGGTAGAAAAAATTGTATATTCATGCAATAGACTATTCTACTGCAATAAGATATGTAACAACAGGGATAAATCTTACAAATAACAAGTTGCAGAAAAGAAGCCAGATACAAAATAGGACATACTGTATTATTATACGTATATGAAATTTAAGAACAGGGCAGACTAAGCAATGGTAATAGAATAGTTTAATGGTTGCCTCTGGGAAAAGGAAGTGTGGAACTGAGTCGAAATGAGAATACAAGAGTTTTCTGGAGTGATGGAAATGTTCTATATATTGATTGGGGTGTGGAAAACCTGGGCAAGTCCATACATTTATCAAAAGACAACAAAATTAACACTTAAGCCTTCTGTACTTTGTGATAGATAAACTAAATTATGCCTTAATAAATACATTTAGATATACAAATAAAACTATATAAACCTATATAAATAAAACTACAATGAGATAGTATTTCTAATTCAAAAACCTGACAATACCTTCTGTTGACAAGCCTGTCAGTACACAGAGCCATATAAACAGTGCAGATGACCATACAAAATGTAATAACTGCTCAGGGAGGGGAATTTGGCAGTGTCTGCCAAAACTACTCAGTAGCCTCAATTCTAGAAATTCACCCTAAAGATACACATCCAAGCATTCAAAACTACATATGCACAAGGTTATTCTTTGCAGATATTGATCATTCATTGTGAAAAATGAGAAACAATCAAAATCACCATCCATAGGTTACTGATTGAACAAATCAAGTATGTTTATGAAATGGGGGACTATGTAGCCATTAAAAAAAAAGAATGAGTATCAGTTCATAAAGATAAGTTTTGTTTTTACTAATATTATTGATATACTAATTCTGAAACTCCTTCATGTGTGGTGAAGGAGAGAACAAACGAGTAAATATATTGAATTTGTTAGAAAAGGAAAAGGGAGAAACACACATGGAATAGGAAAGGTGAGAGCAAGTGCCATGTGGATTTGAATTGGTGATATTAGTATAAATGTATATTCATGAATATATGCTTATTTGTGTACATACATATACATGAATATATGTCTGTAGATGTGTATGTGTAAATATGTAAGTGTGTGTGAACATATATATATGTATATACACACACACTAATTTTGGTTTAAAAATCCCTGTAAAAAATCAAAGGCACCTTGGAGAAGTGCTTGAATCTTCCAAGATATGTAAAGTGCAAGGTGAGTTTGGAATATCTTGTGATGCCAGAAAACATGGAGGTGCTCAAAAGCCAATGGAGGAGCATGTACAAATGTGACAGTGCTACCAACTGGTGTACCTAGAATGTGAATAGCATGTAAGTGTTCATTATACTATTTTTTCAACTTTTCTTCAGGTTTAATAATGTTTCTATAAAAGCTTATTTATTTATTTATTTATTTATTTATTTATTTATTTATTTTTGAGACAGAGTTTCACTTTTGTCACCCAGGCTGGAGTACAGTGGCACAATCTTGGCTCACTGTAACTGTTACCTCCTGAGTTCAAATGATTCTCCTGCCTTGGCCTCCTGAGTTGGGATTGTAGGTGCCCACCACCACCCCCAGCTAATGTTTGTGTTTTTTAGTAGAGGCTAGGTTTCATCAGGTTGGCCAGGCTTGTATTAAACTCTTGACCTCAGGTGATCCACCTGCCTGGGCCTTCCAACATGCTGGGATTACAGGTCTGAGCCACTGTGACTGGCCTAGAAAAGCTTTTTTTTAAAAAAAGCTATTTATCACCATTGATGAACAACTCGTTACTCTAAAAAATGACAGATATAGGAAAAGAGAGAGGCATTTGTTACTCCTTTTTGGTACCAATTATTATTCAGAGTAACTAAATAGTTGATGAGAGAAAGATTTTTCTATAGAAACCTAGCTAAAAAATAGAAAATAAAATTATAGAATGAGAAAAATCACCATTTTGCAATCTCAAAGAAAAAACTGAATCCACTCAATTATCATCAAAAGATACTAAAACTATTAGGTGAAAAACCGATGTGAAACTGGGTTATGCATGGATCAGACTAGCAATATATGAACATACTAATCACGATGTGATGTGATAGAACCCACCACCCTGAGCTAGTGCTGCCTAAAAACTTGAACTTGCATCTAATGGAAACTCTTAATCTGAATGTCAGTTAATAAAGAATATTAGGGAATGTGTGAACTAAATGCAAAATGTGTAATACTCTACAGGACAAATTATCAAGTTTATCAAATAACTTTTTTAAAAAAAGAAAAAAAGGAAAGAATCTGTTACAGAATAAAAAAGACAGTAAAAATACAGCAACAAAAAGCTGCAGAAAGGCATTGTGTTAAAATCAGGAAAATCTAAAAATAATTTGGGTCTTAATAATATTAAGAAATGACCATTAATTTATTAGAAAGTAATAATATCCTGATACAGACTTAACTCAGATATGAATATTAAGAATTTGAGTGAAATAATATGGAATTTTTTTTCAATTACTCTAGCTTCTTTCTCTCTAATGAACAACAACAACAATAAAAAGCAGGGAGCAGGAATAAATAAAACAATACTGGCAAAATGTTGATAATTATTAAGTTAGGTGACATATGGGAGTTTATCATGCTATCCTCTCTACTTTTGTCTGTGTTTGAAACTTTCCTTAATTAAAGAAAAATAGAAAAAGCAAAAGCTAATAATTGTTTGTTCAATAATGTAGCAATAAATCTGACATCAATGGGCAGACTTGAAATACAATCTGGAGGACACTAAGAGAACTAGTTGGATGTGGAAGAGGAGTGGTGGGCAGTACTGTGTAGGTAAGCATTTAACAGACCATTCTGGGAGGGTCAGGAAAGATCCCTGATTTGTAGTATTTGCCAATTCCCATCATGTAACTACTCCCACCATGGCAATCTCAAACTTAATGTGTATTTGGGAAGAGATGTGCACAACTGCTTCTTCTCAGTAGGTGGGACCAGTGCCAACACACCCCAGGATAAGAAAAGTGATGAAACAAAGATTAGGCCTAAGTTTTTGGTTTCAACAGTTGGGTAGAATAGCTGAGATCCCACATTAGGTAAGTGAGAGTCCTTGTAATTTAAATATTAAAAGTAAATATACACGAGAAAGAAAGAAGTCAAATTTCAGAATAGTGGGTTATCTGTGGTTGGGAGTGCAGGGGAGAAAGGGGGTCTGGGGCACAGGTGCTCTGATCATTACCATATTTGGAATATATTTTAAGGTTGGTGGTGAGTATATGGGTACTCATTTAATAATTTTTTTATTTTATTTTTATTTTTATTTTTTTGAAACACCATCTCACTCTGTTACTCTGATGCCCAGGCTGGAGTGCAGTGGTGTGATCTCAGCTCGCTGCAACCTACACCTTCTAGGTTCAAGAGATTCTCCCAACTCAGCCTCCCAAGTAGCTGGGACTATAGGCAGGCATGTGCCACCATGCCCAGCTAATTTTTGTATTTTTGGTAGAGATAAGTTTTCACCATGTTGTCCAGGCTGGTCTTGAACTCCTGAC
Organism: Saimiri boliviensis; assembly: GCF_048565385.1. Lineage (NCBI taxonomy): Eukaryota > Metazoa > Chordata > Mammalia > Primates > Cebidae > Saimiri > Saimiri boliviensis. Next base: position 77,482,097 of record NC_133453.1, read on the forward strand.
CTCAAGTGATCTGCCCACCTTGGCCTCCCAAAGTTCTGGGATTAAAGGCATGAGCCATGGTGCCTGGCTTAATCATTTTTTATACATTTTTGAATGTCACAAGTGTATCATAATAAATGACGAATGAAATAAAAAGAAAAAGTAAAAAAGCTATCATGTTTCAAGTTTGTGATAAAATATGAAGACAAGATAATGATAATATTGAGTAATAATAACTCATTATTTTGAAGCCATAGCTGGTGATTCTGGTTATAGTTCTAAAACCTCAGCTCCTCTCACCACCACAAACACTCATGGAGTAATATATGCTCACACAGACTACATTTTATCTATTGGTGTTCAATTATAGCATAATATTCTGAGAGGTGAGTGTTTAGGAGCCCACTAGTCCACATATGTTTCAAAGCTGACCCCTACATTTCCATGTCTTTGGTCTCATTTCAATTTCTCTCGCCATTAAAAATAAAATTCTTGGTTGGGCATGGTGACTCACACCTGTAATCCCAGCACTTTGGGAGGCCGAGACATGTGGATCACCTGAGGTCAGGAGTTCGAGACCAGCCTGGCCAACATGGTGAAACCCCATCTCTACTAAAAATACAAAAAAAAAAAAAAAAAAATTAGTTGGGCATTGTGGCAGGCACCTGTAATGCCAGCTACTCAGGAGGCTGAGGCAGGAGAATCACTTGAACCCTGGAGGCAGAGGTATCAGGGAGCCAAGATCACGCCATTGCTCTCCAGCCTGGGCAACAAGAGTGAAAATCTGACTCAAAAATAAAAATAAAAATAAAAATAAAATAATAATAATAATAATAAAATTCTTCCTTTAGCGGTCTTAATACCACAGGTATCTTTTGTTTTGGACATATATATGTATGTCACCTCCACCTAAGAACTCCCCATTGGTTTCATAAAAACAGCAACAACAACACAAACTTAAAAATTAAAGGAAAGTAGCAGTTTGGAAGTGCTTCAGTAATTCAGCTAAAAAATAATAAAGACTATGGAACAGGACACAAAAAAGTGGAAAGATATTCCATGCCTACAGATTGGAAGAATAAATATTGCTAAAATTTCCACTCTATCCAAAGCAATCTACAAATTGAATAAAATCTCTTAAAATACCAATGACATTCTTCACAGAACAAGAAAAAAAATTCCAAAATTTATATGAACTGCAAAAGACCCAGAATAGCCAAAACTATAATAAGCGAAAAGAGCAAAACTAGAATAATCACATTAGCTGACTTCAAATTATTCTGCAGAGCTGGAGTAACCAAAACAGCATGGTACTGGCATGAAATAGACACATAAACCAATGGAACAGAATAGAGAATCCAGAAACAAAGTTATACATCTACAGTGTACTCACTTTTAGCAAGGGTGCCAAGAACATACATTTGGGAAAAGACAGTCTTTTTAATAAATGGTGCTGGAAAAACTATACATCTGTATACAGGAGAATGAAACTAGATCTCTATCTCCCACCATACACAAAAATTAAATCAAAATGGATTAAGAACTTAAATCACAACCAGAAACTATGAAACTACTAAAAGAAAACGTTGGAGAAACTCTTTAAAACATTGATCTGGACAACGATTTTCTGAGTTAGTACTCAGGAAACCCCACACGCACAGGCAATCAAAGCAAAACGGACAAATGAGATCACATTAAGTTAAAAAACTTCTTTACAGCAAAAGAAACAATCAACAAAGTTTAGAGACAATCCACAGAATGAGAGAAAATATTTGTAAATATTAATCCCATCTGACAAGGGATTAATAGCCAAAATATGAGGAGCCTAAACAGCTCCCTAGCAAAAAAAGTCTAGTAATCTGATTTTGCCCAAATGGGCAAAAGATCTGAATAAATATTTCTCAAAAGAAGACATACAAATGTCAAACAAGTATATGAAAAGGTGCTCAACATCATTGATCATCAGAGAAATGCAGATCAAAACTACGAAGAGATACCATCTCACCCCAGTTAAAATTGCTTTTATCCAAAGGACAGGCAATAACAAATGCTGGAGAGGACATAAAGAAAAGAGACCCTTGCACACTGTTGGTAGGAATGTAAATTAGTATAAGCACAGTGGAGAACAGTTTGGAGGTTCCTCAAAAACTAAAAATAGAGCAACCATATGATCCAGCAATCCCACTGATGGGTACACACTCAAAAGAAAGGAAGTGAGTATATCAAAGAAATCAGCACTCCCATGTTTATTGCAGCCCTGTTTAGCCAAGATTTGGAAGCAACCTAAGTGTCCATCCACAGATGAATGGATAAAGGAAATGTGGTACATATACACAGAGTACTATTCAGCCATAAAAAAGAATGAGATCCCGCCGTTTGCATCAATATGGATAGAACTGGAGGGCATTATGTTAAGTGAAATAAATCAGGCAGAGAAAGACAAACTTCGCATGTTCTTATTTGTGGGTGTTAAAAATTAAAACAATTGAACTCATGGAGACAGGGAGTAAAAGGAAGGTTACCAGGAGCTGGGAAGGGCAGTGGGGGAATGAGAAGGCAAGTGGGTTAATGGTGCAAAAAAAAAAAAAAAAAGAAAAAGAAAAAAGGAAAAAATGAATAAGACCTAGTAGTTGAGAGTGCAACAGAGTTACTATAATCAAAAATAATTTAACTGTACGTTTTAAAATAGCTAAAGGAGTAAAATTGAATTGTTTGTAGTACAAAGGATAAATGCTTGAGGTGATAGATCACTTTTCAACAATTATAATTTTGTTTATGATGTTTGGAATCATTTCAATCTGACATCTGGAATAATTACATAGCGTTTCAAGGAAACCAGCTTCTTTTCTCCCAAGAAAGTTACATATATAGTAACATACCCTCTTAATGTGATTATTACACATTGTATGCCTGTATCAAAATATCTCATATATTCCATAAATATACACATCTTTTTTTTTTTTTTTTTTTTTTTTGAGACAGAGTTTCGCTCTTGTTACCCAGGCTGGAGTGCAATGGCACGATCTCGGCTCACTGCAACCTCCGCCTCCTGGGTTCAGGCAATTCTCCTGCCTCAGCCTCCTGAGTAGCTGGGATCACAGGCACGCGCCACCATGCCCAGCTAATAGATATACACATCTATAATGTACCCACAAAATTAATTTTTTTTAAAAAGATGAAAGTTTCAATTAAGAAACCAAGAGTGAGCGGGAGGAGGTGAGTGAAATTACTTTTTTTTGAGAAAGGGTCTTGCTCTGTTGTTGCCCAGTCTGGAGTGCCGTTAGCACAATCTTGGTTCACTGCAACCTCTGCCTCTTAGTCTCAAGCCATCCTCCTACCTCAGCCTCCCAAGTAGCTGGGAATATAGGCTCACACCACCATGCTCAGCTAATTTTTCTATTTAATGTAGAAACAAGGCCTGACTATGTTGCCTAGGCTGTTCTTGAACTCTCCGGCTCAAGCGATCCTCCTATCTCAGCCTCCCAAAGTGCCGGGATTAGAGGTGTAAGCCCCTGCACCTGACCCAGAATTACTCCTTTTAAGGTAATGAAGACGACATGGATAAAAGAAAGCAGTATAGAGTTGCATCCTAGATTTCTGGCTTGACACTTAAATTGTGCCATTCATGGAAGTGTAAAAACTGCTCAAAGAGTGAGTTTTAGAGGTTGGAGGGGAAACAGGAGGTTAAGCTTGGGACACATAAAAGGCACTAAGTTGACATCTACTCCTACTCCTACCCCACAAGAACTCAAATTTTTGTGAGACAAGTGTCATGATCTTACAAAGGAATGATGGAGCAGATGGAATGACAGTGCATTAAGAAGAGACGAGGAAGTGAGGGATGCAGATAACAGTGTAGATCATTGTGGTCTTTTAAGATTTGCCAGGAGGTACGGGAGGGAGGGAAGCTGTCAGATTTACGTATCAGGGCATAGGCACAGTAGCGTGTGTGGAAGACAGGTGGAAGCTGAAGCTGTATCTGCATAGTATTTACTACGACATTAAGAAAATTCACTAATTGTTCAGGGAGAGGGCTAATTAGCAGAACGAAAGGGTAGTTGTTGTCTGATTAAATATTTGCTGGTCAGTTTAAAATGAGATGACTTGAAAACAAATGTATATATCCTCCCAGCCTCAGCAGACCACATGGAAAGCGTAGTTGGGAAAGGTTAGTATTAAAAATAAAGTTGCACTCTCCTCTCTTCCAAACAGAGAGAACGAGAAAAGGAAGAGGATCATGGAAGTAAAATAGCATCCCTCCTTGTCTCACATGTCAAATTATGTAGGCAACAAAATCCAACAGAAGAATGACACAATGTCAGAAACTTTCATAGGACAGAAGTATTTAAAGCATACTTTGCTGAAAACTAATTCAGAAGTTTTGCTTCTTAGAAATGATATTTCCCCACGCAAATTACAGGTTTCTGCCAAGACAGAGAGAGCTTTTGCTTTCCCAACTAATGTTTTTGAGTGATCCCTCTCACTTTTCAACAATTATAATTTTGTTTTTGATGTTTGGAATCATTTCAATCTGACATCTGGAATAATTACATAGCATTTCTAGGAAACCAACTTTTTTTTTTTCCCCAAGAAAATTACATATATAGTAACACATCTTCCTTGAAAATTCAATGCTTTAGATTCTTCACAATTTTGCACTCCACTAGAGAAACTGAGCCCAGCACAGTGGCAGGTCATCATGGAACAGAAGATAGACTTTACAATCAAGCAGGCTGGAGCTCGACTATCAGCTCTGTTAGCAACTAGCTGCACTTCTGTGCTGCTCCAAGCCCCAGTGAAATGGGGCTTGGATAATAATCTCTGCCTTGTGGTTTTGTTGTCACGCTTAAGTGAGATAGCAGATTCCAAGCTCAGCTACATGGTACATAGTACCTGTTCAATAAATGGAATCCTCTAGTACATAAATTCCTTTAAAACAGTTGATAAGAAGTTGAGGTTATCAATAGCCTAGTAAATACTCACTTATTTTGATGTGGCTTTGGATAATGAGAACACAGTATCAAGAAACCTCTATAAATAAAAAAAAATGCTCTGTTGAATAAGACCATGAAGTTTGAGACAAGCACCGATTTACATTTATAAAGTGTATGTTTCTTATTGCTGCTGTAACAAATCACCACAAACTTAGCTGCTTAAAACAACACAAAGGTATTACTGTACGGTTCCTCAAGTCAGAAGCCCAAACAGGTTTCAGTAGGCCATGATCACGGTGTGGGCGGGTCAGGGCCATGCTTCTCCATGGGAGTGTCAGGGTCAAATTCATTTCCTCGCCTTTTCCTGTGGCTGCACTGCTTGGCTTGCGGCGTTTTTCTCCATCCTCAAACCCCATCTCTACCGCCATCTTTTCTCTTTTACCAAATCCTCCTGACCTCTGTGTTTTTTTTATTTGTTTGTTTCTGTGTTTGTTTTTGTTTTTTGGGACCCAGGCTGGAGTGCAGTGGCATGATCTTGGCTCACTGCAACCTCTGCCTCCCAGGTTTAAGCAATTCTCTTGCCTCAGACTCCAGAGTAGCTGGCGTTACAGGTACGCACCTCACAATGTGTTGCTAATTTTTGCATTGTTTTTTTAGTAGAGATGAGGTTTCACCATGTTGATCAGGCTGGTCTCGAACTCCTGACCTCGTGATCCCTCAGCCTCAGCCTCCCAAAGTTCTGGGATTACAGGCATGAGCCACTGTGCCCGGCCCTGCCCTCCATTTTATAAGCACCCTTGTGATTACACTGGGCCCACCTGGATAATTTTGGATACTCTCCCCTTCTCAAGACCCTTACTCACATCTGCAAAGTCCCTTTTGCCAGGCAAGGTAACATAGTCACAGTCCTGGGGACCAGACATGGACATTTTTGTGGTGAAGAGGCATTACTCAGTCTATGAAAAAACCAAAGACAAATTACACAGATATGACATGTAGAAAGCAGCAATTTGACAGTAAAAGGCTTGAGGTTTATTGTGGAACCTAATCTACACCACAAACAAAAAGGAAATGCTGTGATCTAAACAGCAAATATGATACTGGAGTAAGATAAGACACAAGCTTTGCTGTTTATTTACAGCTGATTACGACTTGAAGAGAGCTGCTATTACGAGTTACATATAATGAGCTATGGGACAGACCCTAAGGAGAAAAGGTATAAATTACAAAAGTAATCGAAGAGGGAAAAATAAGTCTTCTGAAAAAATAAAGGAATTGTAACTGCATAGCTTGGGAGGGGGAAAGTAGCATAAATCCTAATAATTAATTGCAAGAGTATGGGTGTGGGCCAGAGATAATTACCAGGAAAGGTTGATCATGTGCTCTCCATGTTCACAGAGAGCTGAAAAATAGAGGAAATGAGCCAAACTGCAGTAAGGAGCTGGGCTTTTAAAAAAGGAAGTTCTTGACCATGAAGATCAGACTACCAAGGGAAGCTGTGTAATCTCCATCCTTAAAGAGCTTTAAAAATAGTATAAACAGCCATCTGCACAAGATGATTTATGCATTGACCTTCAGGAGGCGGGCCCAGATCATCTCATGAAGTCCCTTCCAAGTGTGGGATTCTATGATTTAATCAGTATGTGATTTTTCTCAGCTCTACATTTTGTGAGATAACCAGCAGATGGAAGCCACAAATTCCCCAACATCATACCAAAATCATGGTTCCTCACACTGGTAGGGCCCAGTCAAGCTTGCCAAATTGGCATCCGTTGTAAAAATCATTGAAGGACCCACCTCAAACATTTATTTATCTCCTTGTGGGTGTCTGGACCACCCATGTCCACAAAATGCAGATAATCCTTATATCGATTCATGTGCATTTCGCTCTGATTTAGCATAAGAGAAAGTTACATACATTAAAAGCATTTGTCTGATTGTGAAGCCTGAGACAACAGCTCTCAAAAATGTTATTAGAGATTTACAGACCCTAGTTTAAGCAGAAATGAGGCTAGTTGGACACTTTCCTGTGAAAAGATTTACAGCCCGTTTGGGCCTCAGTGTTTCTCACTTAGATAACAGACATGGTTCTCTGTAAATATTCATTTGTTTATTGAACTAATATTTGGGTGCAAACTGTATTCTAGGTAAAGTACAAAGCATCGGGGATGTAACAGTGAGGCCAATACTGTCCTTCCTCTTCAGAGCTTAGTGTCTCCTCCAAACAAACAGGCCATTTTGATGCCAAGTAATAAAAGCTACAACACAGTTGCAAACAAGGTGCTGTGGGATAGCATATGAAGAGCAGCCAACCCAGTCTTAGGGAACCTAAGAGGACTTTTGGAGGAAATAATGCCCAAGCTGGGATCTGAAGGATGAATCAGTACTTCTGGGGAAGGACTGGTGGAAAAGTATTTCATGGAGAGGGAACAGTGTGGTGAGAAGCTGGTAGAATGCAGCAGCATGGGAGGTGAGAGGCATTGGGATATGGCTGGAGCATGGAGAACAGACAGACGGGAAGGAGAGAGGGGGTTGGGAGGAGGGAGACAGCAAGAGCCAGTCAGAGATGAGGCTTCAGAGGTCGGAAGAGGCCTCAACAGTCATGTTAAAGAATTTGCCCTTGATGTGCAATGAGCAGATCAGGTTTGTTCTTTCAAAAGATTTATCAGCACATTTTTGAATGTAGAGGACAGAAAAACATTTACATTTGCTTCAGCAAAAGGAAAGGCTTATCTGAAGAATACTGGGAATCCGAGGAATCCAAGGAGTAACTGAGCATCCAAATGGAGCGAAGCAACAGAGCTAAGGAGGGGGAACACAGCGGTGCTGCCTCCTTCATCACCCGCTGCTGCTTCTTTGGGCTTCATCCTCTCCACTTGCTCTTTCTGTTTCTCCAGCTTACACTAATGGACACCCAAAGCTTCTGAGTTTTAAGCTCCCAGTCTTGACAATCCAGAGATAGACTGGCCCAATTCTCTTGTTTCCAAATTCAAAATTCCAAGGAAGAGGAATTACAGGCCCAGCTTTAGTTTAGGAGCTCATCTCTGGACCGAGGAGCTGGGGCCAGGAAGCTCTGTGCATTCCAACAGGGCAGCTGCTGCTGCAGCCACTGGGTGGGAAAGAGGGTGCGTTCCCAGATACGGAAGGCAGGACTGCTTTCTAGATTAGCCATGTGTCCTTGCAGCAGCCTCCATGGACTGATAGATGGGAAGACTGAAGGCACAGACCCAGTGCGGAGATGGCTGCCTGTGTGCAGCTTGTGCCTGAGGCTAGCGGGGAGAGGCGCAGTCTCCACCGAGCCCAGGAACTACCCACCTGTACTGGCCTCTGGCCCAGGGCGGGCTCTGGCCCTCCCTTAGGCCCCATAGGCCACAGGACAGGTTGTTCCCCTGGTGTTCTCTATTCAAAACTGTAACTGCTGGCAGACTCTGCTCTCATATATGAATTTCCAATCAGCACGCTTTTACTCAGATTGTTCTTTTGTTTCATTGTGTTACTAAAAAAAGTCTGACAGGTTGGCATGCTTGTTTATGTGAATGTCTGGAACTGCAATTTCTTGTATGCTCATGCAGTATCACTATATAGGCTACAGTTTATAGTATTCTCTGAAACAGTCAGTATTTAAAAATGTTTTCTTAAATTAGTGCTGAAGTGTGAGATGTAAACCTTTTTATTAATGAATAATTTACCTCCCTTCAAGTCTCCATCCGGTTTAAATTTCTGCCATTAGACGCTACATAGAACAATAACAAGATGTGTGCAATTACATATTTAACCACTAGATGGCACCATACATCTTTTATTCTAATTATCTCAATAACTTCAGAAATGGGATTTGCATTTTTGTTTTTATTTACCTCTTTCCAGAGATAATGATATTTTCACACAAGTTATTGAATATTCATTAGTGACACTACTTATTTGTGATACTCCTTTTAATCATATACTAAATTTTTATATATGCTAGACAATATTTCCTAGGAATTTCATTCCTTTATCTGTCAATCCTTCCTATAAAACCATGCTGTTTTAATTATTCTTGTTTTACAACATCTTCTAAAATCTGCTGTCACCACTATTTATCTTCAATTACGTCTTCATTTTCAAAATCCTTTTTATCCATTAATTTATTCAAATGAAATTTAGATTTATTTAATCAATTTTTTAAAAATCTACAATGGCACTTGTATTGGACTTGCTAATAAATTTAACAATATCAGTAACAACAAATATGTCATTTTTTAAGAAAGTTCCAACTTTGCATTATTTATTTCCTTCAGCAAAATGAATGCTTTGAACCAGTGATGTAGACAACTGCATATATATACTTCTTGGCGTGAGTGTGTGTGCATGTGCAGAATAAAGTAATACAGAGAGTCAGAGAGAGAAGCATATTCAAACATCCATTATAAAAGAGGAAAAAAGTAGAGGGAAATCTTTTCACATCTAACTATAGGCAGATTGGCTAAATATATTATTATATAATTCAAATGGGATATTTTACTCCATTAAACATAATTTCAAATGATATATACAGCATGATAACATATTTGTTTTTAAAAAGAGAGACAGAAGAAAACAGGTAGTAAGCTAACTCATTCTCTCTGGGAGGTAAAATTATAACTAACTCCTATTCTCTTAATGCTTTTCAGAATTTTCTACAGTGACGTATATTGCTTTCATAATCAAAAAAGAAAAGCAGGCTGGGCACGATGGCTCATGCCTGTAATCCTAGCACTTTTGGAGGTAGAGGCGAGCGGATCACAAGGTCAGGAGATTGAGACTATCCTGGCTAACACGGTGAAACCCTATCTCTACTAAAAATACAAAAAATTAGCCAGGCATTGTGGCGCACAGCTGTAGTACCAGCTACTCAGGAGGCTGAGGCAGGAGAATCGCTTAAACCCAGGAGGCAGAGGTTGCAGTAAACCAAGATGGCACCACTGCACTCCAACCTGGGCAACAACAAGAGCAACGTCTCACAAAAAGTAAAAAATAAAAAAAAGAAACATAAGCTGCAAAGATATGCCGTTTTCTTATACAGATTGATTTATTGCTCAATTTTTCATAACAATCACTAATTCAATAAATACGTCTAGTGAGAGTCAAAGTAAGGAGAACTTTCGTAACTGGGAGAGAAACTTTATGACACTTTCCTGCGCATGTCCTTTGCTAGAGCCTCAGGGAGCTGGTGTTACCACATGTTGCAGGTCACAGTGGTTGGAAGTGCTCATGCAGGACTCTTCACCCCCACTACTCTTGATATGTCCAACCTCTCAGCCTTCCCAGTCTTCACCTTCTAGTGAGTGACAAAAATCAGAGCTTCTTAAATTTTCTGGTCTTCGGACCTCTCTTAAAAATTGACTATCCCCAAAGGACTTTTGTTCATTTAGCATATCCAAAATTAAACAGAAAGTCCTAACTATTTGTTTCATCAATTTAAGTTAAAAGAATAGTCCCATTACAAGTTAACATAAATAATATGAAAAAGAGTGTAATTTCCAAAGCAAAAAATAACAAGAAACATGGCATTGCTTTACATGTTTTGAAATCTCTAACTGCTGACTTAACAGAAGACAGGTAGATTCTCATGTTTGCTTCTGTACTCAGTTTTTATGATCATATTTTGCTATTGTATGTTCTCTAGCTTCTGGAAAACACTCATAAGACAAAAAGAACAAAAACAGCCAATGACATCTTAGTATCATTAGTTATGACCTGAAAAAGGTCTTAGGGAACCCCAGGGGTTCCAAAACCCCACTTTGAAATTAATTACTCAGCTGGACTAAACGAACTGAATTATCATCACTTCATATCCTTTCCTTTTCTTGTTGGTCTCTAATATTCATGAGCTGAACTACAACTGAAAAAGAATAATGGTGAGAATAAGAACATGAGCATGAAACAACGGTCCCTTGTTATCCACTTGCTTGTGTGGAATGACCAGAACATTTTAAGCTGGATGTGCATGCATTCTGGAAGTGACTGGGTCTGTTGAGGTCATCTGTACACCCAGGACTCCACTGTCACCAGCACTACCTGGTTACTTCTTGCTAATCTTTCACTCTGTCTACCTCTACTTCTCTCCTACCTATTAGTGAGTCCAATATTCCTATGGATGATGCTCTCTCAGTTCCTTGGCCTCCCAACCTCTAGAGATCCTGCTCTCCTCTTTACCTTGGCCACACGTTCCCATGGATAAACACTTGTACCTTTACCATAACTGCAAACCCTCCATAACATCCATTTTAAGCGGCTTACTTTTCCGGTCAATAACTGCTATTTTTTCAACTCATGTCCAATAGTCCCCCATCTCGACCTCATCAACACCTACAATCTGCCTGGACCTCTCTTCCCTAATTAGCCACTGGGCTAAATCCATCCTGCCATCTTCAATCTGTTGATCCTGCTGGTTTTTCTTGCAACCTCACTCACGCTCTCATTATCTTGCTTCAATTTCATGGTCACTCATTATAATCACTCCCTTAAATGTGCCCCCATCTTCTCTGTCTTACTCTTGTTCATCAAACTCTCTTGAATAAAGCCAAACCTTAGTTAAATTTGGCATTCTCCCTACATTGTGACTACACTCACATAAATGAATATATCTAGAGAAAATTCCATTAGTAACATCAGTATAGATTCATGATCATTAACATTATGAGGGTGATTAACACTGCCAGCAATTATACTGTATTTCCCTAGATAGTTTACTGTTCTACTCTCCAATGTGGTAATTTCTTAACTTATCTCTTCTCAGATTCCAACACCTCCTCCTCCATCCTCATGCCCAGCTGATGGCCTTGCTTCCTGTGTAACTGGAAATACTGAAGCAATCAGAATAAATACTCCATATCCTCCTTTTATGCATGTGTGTACACATGTTCCACCTTTCTTCTTGTGATATAGTTGAGCCATCCGAATTTCTGAAGGCCAGTCACTCCAGTACGGCATTAGATCTCATCTGCTCTAACCTACTCAAGTCATTGTTCCAGCAATTTTCCTCTCTCTTGTCTTATCAATGTAGCCTCTCTTTTTTGTCTGTATTGCCTGGTAAAACCTTTCATCATCCTATTGTATTTCCAGCTATTGCCCATTCCTTTCCTTAACTTAAGAAAAAAAAAAAAAAAGTAAAGAAACAAAATAAAACAAAAACAACAGGCTGGGCATGGTGGCTCACGCCTGTAATCCCAGAACTTTGGGAGTCAGAGAAGAGCAGACCACAAGGTCAGGAGTTCAAGAGCAGTCTGGCCAACACAGTGAAACCCCATTTCTACTAAAATATCCAAAACAAATTAGCCTAGCATGGTGGCACGTGCCTGCCATCCCAGCTAATTGGGAGGCTGAGGCAGGAGAATCACTTGAACCTAGGAGGTGGAGGTTGCAGTGATCTGAGATTGCACCACTGCCCTCCAGCCTAGGCAACAGAGTGAGAATTCATCTCAAAAAAATAATTGCCTCTTAATCTAGCTCTTCCTGCTCTCCATTGAACCTACTTTAATTGAAATTTATTTTATTTTTTCCCCCAAATTTGCTCTTTTCGAGCTCACTGGTAACTTCCACATTGCTAAATCCAATGGTCAAATCTCAGGTTTCATCTTCCTTGAAAACAGTTTGACATTGACAGAACTTTTCACTCTCTCCCTCTTAAAAAAACTCTCCTCACCACTTCCAGAGCGTGTTGGAACGTCTTCGGTTTCCTCTGCGTGATAGCTGTGAAGGAAGAAAAGAGCGGCGTGTTGGTTGAACTGGAATTGCACAGGTCTCCATAGGCGATTAGGTCAGAAAGGAAAAATAGAGAGAGAAGGCTCAGGTGGCTCACCTGGCATTGAAAGAGAGCAAGAAAATGACCTTTGCATGATGCAACAGGAAGACATCGAGCCTGGTAAGATCATCTCGGTGAGCAGATGGATATTGACATTCAGCACATCGGGTCCTGAAGATCAAGGATCTAAGCAAAAAGCCAAGAGATGCCATAATGACAGGAAAGGGTAAAGTTAAGGGTAATAATATTAGAAATCCCAACTCCAGCATGGTAACCAGATTGTACTAATGTATATACATGCACTACCATGAATATATTTATTCCCTAACTTTTATTAGGTGTTTTCACATCTACTAATTGATTTCTTCACTGTATCCCTAGACAACACAACTATTGTTATCCCAGTTGAGGCTTGCAGAAGTTAAAACAACTGTCTAAGATTATACCAAGAGTTTTAACAGAGTTAATACAAGAAACCTGATCCAGAAAAATCAAGAAGCAGTTCCCAGGCAGTTTCTTTCTAACACAGAAATCCTGGGCAACTGAGTCAGAAGCATCTAATGGATTGGTCCAAAGAGACCAGAGAATCAGCATCAGCTCTTGAGACTTGGTGTCAGGTATGGATGGCACAGGGCTGGATGGAAATAAGTAGCAGCACTGACAAGCCAGTGTCTGTGAAAGGGGCAATTCATGAGGGCCAGGACCCCAGTGGAAGCAGATGCACTGAGCTGAGCTGAGCTGAGCACAGGTAGCCATAGCAGGTGGGTTCATCTGATTGAGGGGTACAGTGGAGGTAGAGGAAGATAAATAATATCTGACAATCATCCCAAAGAATAAATCAACCCACAATTCTCTGTGGAAAATCTGATGTTTAGTTCCTGGAGTCCTTAAGCCTCCAGCCTAGGGAAGAGGAAAGTATTTGATGTTTGATAGCCATTAGAGACTGAGTGAATTTAACTTAAATTCATCATTTGAGGAATTTTAAACAGTCCATGGAAAGTGCATAATCCTTACAACGTAGAGGAATAGACAAGTTATTTCCTTGACATGCCATTTGACACTTCTCGTTGGAGCAGGGTTTTTGAAATTTCAAGTGTAAGAAGCATATTGAACAAGCAGAACCCATCATAAAATCACAGCACTCTCCTTCACATGTTCAGTGGAGTTAACCTTCCCTTGCCCCTAGTTGAACATTCAGGTGCATCCCAGGACTTTTCTAGATACTCTTGGGTGTGTATGTGAGGACAAGAACATCCTACAATTCTTTTAGTAACAGTGAGTGGAATTCAGTAATCAGAACATCTTACATAACCAGAAACTGAAACTGATTTAGCACTGAACCTTCTCCTGTTCCTGTTCCTGGACTGCTCCACTGTGGATGGCTTATTCTTTATTCCCCACCTGGTGCTTTCCCTCCCCACTTCTGTGCCCTACCCGCAGCTTGCTAGCCAGTTTCTGGGTTAAGGCCAGAGCTAGAAGAGAGACATGGTAAAGGAGCAGGAAAGGTCCTTCTTGTATCAGCTTTGGGCTGTTCAGGCCTGGCAAATGTTTGCAGATGAGTCTTTCTTTCATGGGCACTTTCACAGGCATTCTGTAGGGTCCCTGATTGGCCCCCATCCTGCAATCCTGTCCAGGGTTAATACATCCTATTATGGGTGGTCTAAGGTAAGTAAGGTAACCAACCATCCCAGCAGAAATATTCCCATTTTAGCCTAAAGTTTCCACATCTTATGAAACTTCTGAGATCCAGGCAAACCAGAATGGTTAGTCAGGGGTTACTCATGAGTCCTTTAGCCTTTATCTGATATTAACTTCAAATTCTGGCTTCTGGTCCTTCTATCATCTAGGGCCTTTGGATAAATTCATAAAAAGATCCACACTGACTCACTTGCACAATCACCCCACACATAGCTAGTCCACAGAAAATATTCCTTTGCCCTTTGAAATCTGAAAGTATAAGCTCTGCATTCTGCCTGGATTCAATATTTGTGAAGGTCATCTCCATGTGCACAGGCAAAGCAGCTCCCTGGTCTCCTTTCCACTTTTCTGGAGAGGATTCAGGATTGTCCTGGGACGATTAGAATGAATTCCTTCCCAGCACCTCTGAGGCGACTTGGTAATGGCCAAGGGGCCTCAAGGAGTGCGTAGTCTGGGCTTCTTGCAAAGATGCATATTTTTTGTGGATGTGATCAAATCTCCTATCATCCTTTTGATATATCTGCTGAGCCTACAAATTACAAATTTCCCTAAAAATAGAGGCCCCTATCTAGGTCTGTTTTATATAGGAATAATAAATACCTTACTGATTAAATCACCTTTTAAAAACATGAATTTTAGTATGGGCACAGTGGCTTATACCTGTATTCCCAGCACTTTAGGAGGCCAAGATGGGCAGTTTACTTGAGGTCATGAGTTGAGACCAGCCTAATCAACATAGTGACAACCTCATCTCTACTAAAAATACAAAAAAAAAAAAAAAAAAAAAAAAATAGCTGGGCATGGTGATGCTCGCCTATAATGCCAGCTACTACAGAGGCTGAGGCAGGAGAATCAATCACTTAAACCCAGGAAAGGAAGTTGCAGGGAGCCAAAATTGTGCCACTGCATTCCAGGCTGAGTAACAGAGCAAAACTCTGTCTCAAAAAGAAATAAATACAACAAAACTGCTAATTTTAATAAAATAAAGCTGTTAATTTAAATGAAAAAATAAATAAATAAATTTAATACACACAAGATTGTTAACGAAAAATAAAAATAATGCCTTATCCTCTTGCCATTACCCTCTTTGACTTTTTACAGCATGAATTGCTTCTAGCTTGAAGGAATATAATTTAAAACTTTCCAAATGGACTCTTGGAGGTCTCCCTTACTAAACATGGGGTAAACCAGAATGGAGCAACTGATCTTTCCAAAGAAATCATTTCAAAATTCTCCTGCACGTCAACTCTTTCCATTCTGAAAATGGTTGAGGGGATTCAAGTCGTGGAATGTAAATTTCACATACTGTGATCTGGCTTTGGAATATCACATCAATTCTATCTTGGTGTCTCAGTCTCTAACTTTAATTTTAACACTCTATTACACAAGAAACAAAATAAAAACTAACCCAGTAGGTGGCACCTGCAGAAATATATGCAAAGCATGTGTGGCAGATTGTATTTTCCAAAAATGGCCATAGCAATATTTATGTTCCCACATACTCTCCCAGAACCTTGACATCCTTCCATCAAGCAGTGGAATCTATTATCTTCCCTTTGAATATGGGACACCTCAATGACTTGCTTCTAACAAATACAGTGTAGTAGACATGATGCTGCCTGACTTCCTAGATGAGGTAAAAGAAGGCAATATAGCTTCTGGCTACTTCCTCTTAACCCCCACCCCTCCTGCCGCACTCTCTTTCTTGCTTGCTCTCTCTCTCTCTCTTTCTTAATACGGACCAGTGACAAAATTTGTGAAACCCAGGATAAAATGAAAATGAGCAGCCCCTTATTCAAAATTAAGACTTTCAAAACAGTGACAAGCACAGAGCCCTCTTCTGTGTGTGAGCCTTGTGTAACTACACAGTACACAAACCCATGAAGCCATCCCTGTTCAAGATGCTTATCTTTGAAAACCAGCCACCATGCTGAGAGGAAGTCCAGGCCAAATGGAGGAGTTATGTGTAGCTATTCCACTTGACAGCTGCTTAGTCAGCTTGGACGGCTATACCAAAATACCATAAACTGGGTGTCTCAAACCACAAACATTTATTCCTACAGTTCTGAAGGCTGAAATTCCAAGATGAGGATGCTAGCAGGGTCAGGTTCTAGTGAGGGCTCTCTTACTAGTTTACAGACAGCTACGTTTTGCTGTGTCCTCAACATGATGGAAAAAGGATGAGCTACCTCTCTGACCTCTTCTTATAAGGGCACTAACTCCGTTAATGAGTTTTCCTAGCTCCTGACCTAATAACATGCCAGAGGCTCCACCTCCAAATGCCACCCCACTGTGGATTAGATTTGAACATATAAGTTTGTGGGAAACACGATCATTCAGTCCACAGCAACAGTCCTGGAAATACCCTCAGCAACAGCCAGAAGCACCCTCCAGACATGTGAGTGAGCCGGCATTCAGATGCTTCTAGCCCCAGGCTTTGAGTCTTCTGGATATGATACCTGGCCTCACAGAAAAAAAAACTATCCTCCTTGTGCCGTGGTCCAAAGATTCTATGGACATGATGAAAGGCTGTTTTGCACCCCTAGATTTGGGGTCATTTGTTACTCAGCCAAGTAATTAGAATAGCATGACTTACAGACAGGACTTATGAAAGACATGCAGCCCAGTCACACCTGCCCTGTCTCTACCATGGCAGAATCTGTCCACCAGCATGTCTTCCAATACCATGCAAGTCCTCCCCAGGGTTGATCCAAGTCTCTGGACTACAACACCACAACACCCTAGCAACAGAACCCAAAACTCTCCCTCTGCAGCCTTCTGCTGTCTGAAGCAGCTGCTGACTTTGACACCTTTTCCAGTAACAAACCTTCACAGTCCTCTCTAAGAGGCTGTGCAGCTCCCTTCACAGGGCTTCAGCCTCAGGACGTGAGGACCATGGAGACCACTCGCACAATACCACAGCAACCCTTCAAGTACAGTCATCGTCAATGAGACAAGTCCCCAGCTTCAGATTTGGGGTTACCCTTCCAGCAACCACACCCATTAAATTGGCCTGTTGGAGTGGATTGGGAATTTATGTGTCTTTTATATCAGGGTTTCTATGAAAATGAGTCTGATACCCAAACCTCATAGTTTTGAAACTCAACCTTTTCATTGGTTCAGAACCACAATCGAAGCTGTGATTGCATATGCTCCATTTGACTTAAATAACTGTTGGGATTCAATAACTCTGTCCTTTCTGCCTGCTTATCTGAGTGCCTTTGGAAGCCATATCTCTTGGAATTTAAAACATTCAACCCATAGCAAATTAATATGTCATAGCATAGAATTTTGTACTTCTAAAAGAAGTACAAAAATAAAAACTCTAACTAGAAGGTTAGACATTTTTTAGGTTTTACAAATTATGAAACCATGACCACTAAAAGAAACTCATCCATTATACAAAATGATCTTATGAGTTATTTTGAAAAATATAGGAATGTTCTCAAAGTAAATGGTGTTTTTACCATAGTAAATTTATTCCATGCAACAACTTACTGAATTATTTGCTTTGCTCTTGTTAGTTCCCAAATTCAGCTGTTCCTAAGTGAAGATGTCTTTTTTTCTAAGTTTTCCTTTCAGTCATATATTAGTGCCTGTACCATTTCAAAGCCATGTAAACATTAACTTACATAATACATACTTTTTAAAAGCCAAAATGTTCTCAAATTTTGAAAATATTTCTTACATTTCTCTTTGGTATCCAATTGCCAAACAAACTTAAATTCAAATTTCTATCAAACTTGTTTTCTGTATTCAAATCACTCTAATTAAACACATCAAGCATAATAAAAACTAAAATTAAAAATTAAAATAAAATGGCATTGCATCCTTAAAGGATTATGTTGAATTATTAAAAAAACAAATCTGAGTGTTGCTTTTCTGTTTTCTCTTTTCTTTTTCCTGAACCACGTCCAAATTAAACCAAGCATGACCATAAAGAAAAGTTATCAAAATACTCGCAGTTCAGGCTCCCTACAGGACCTTTTATACTGCTATAGTACTACAAAGCAGTAATAAAAGTAAGTTAGGAGGAAATGTGAATTCCTAGCTGGAAAATATAAAAACAGGATGTTACAGAACAATAGAAAGCCACCCTGCCTAGTGGTATATGTACAGTTAGAGAAATTGACCAACCAATTCTATTGTAAAATAAAGAGAAACAATATCATTTTTAAAGCACTTTGGAATGTTTTTACAGTATTTGGCTCCAAGTAGACACTCAATTATACATTTGCTAATAAAATAATACAGCTTATCTCATTGTTTTACTCCTCAAAACCTTGCAAAAAGGATAATACTATCACTATTACTCAGGAGAAGTTCTGGAGTTCTACAGCTACCATTGTGACCAGTGTTCTTCCAGTATGACACATCTGACACATCTGACACTCATTCATTCACTCATTCATTCATTCATTCATTTATGAACTCTTCAAAGCCAAACTTGTGATTAGTGTATTCAAAGAGAACAGGAGAGAGCAATGCAGTGGGAACAGAGACATGTAACTGCAGCAGTGCATTGCACAATACTGGTGTAACAGAGACAAACTGCTCTGGGGTCAGACAAGGCTCCCTGGAGCAGCTGACACTCAGCTGAATCATTAAAGCTGAGACAAACTAACGATATTGTTTCAATTCATTTTGTCTAAATCAGCACTTCTCAAACTACACTTGAAGGAACTCTAATATGTGGCTTAATAACAAATATTCTGTGGATGACAGAGTATCCCTATTTGCAGCAGTTGCTCTGTGGTTTGACCTAGTTCTTCATTCATTGCAAATGATGCAGGTTGGCCTACTGTTTCACCAAGGAGCCTGCTAGATTTGACCATTCAGGATTAGCCTGTCATGATCTGACTCATGCATGCAGTAAGCCCCCTTGGTGGCCTGAGAGCTGAATATTCTGAATTCGAAGACTAAGGGACAAGACTCTGGAGCAGAGGGGACACTGTAAGACATTGCATCATACCACAAGTCTCACTCTGCAGTTAATACCTTGGGTAGCTTTTCTTAATTGTTTAAGGAGAAATTAAACATTCTTTGGATGGATTTGTGGGTGTGATAAAGAAAGAATTTATTTTAAAAACAAACTGGAAGTGATAATAAGCTGGATTGTTCTATATTTAAGTTAAGAAGCCAAAATCAACTTATCAAAGGGCCTTTTGAAGTTGTACAAGGCAAAAATCTTCTCTGCTCCAGGGTGAGACCAAGTAGTGCATATCATGGAAAGCCACTCAGCTCCCACAGTTTCTGGGAGAACAGAGAAGAGAGTCCATGGGTTGCCGGTTTAAAGTGAATAATCTGAGCACGGAAATGTTGAAAGCTAAAATCAGAAATAGATTAGTTAGAAAAAAAAGTTAAAGTGAGAAGGAGGCTCTCCAGGCATCTCCCATTGTACACAGCAAGTGGCCAGGCCTCCATAACAACCCTGAGAAGAGTGCACCACTTTGTGAATTAGAAATTTGGCAGCAACCTACGTAGGCCCACCTTTCCACACCTTTCCAGTGTGTTTCATGTCATTTTTATAGAAGTCTCAAGTTGGTACTTGTGATTTCTACTAAAATTTTCCCTCGGAATGCATTTCCCATGTGTTCATGGGAACTGTTTGTGGGAGTTCTAAGGTTTGCTTCTGCTTGCCACATTTCTCAATGTTTGAGGCAAGACGGCACAAGTTCAGAGTGGAAGGCATGCCCTCTCCCACATGACACAGCCCATCTCAGGGCCTGTGTTCACATCTAAAGAGGCTTTGATATTGAGTGGCACACACTACTCCTTATTTTAGGTGATGCTTCAGTTGTGCAGAAATCTCCCTGGAAGTTGTGCGGTGTGGTTGTGTGAACACTGAGGCTCCTGCAACAAAGAGTCTGAAGAACAAAAAATGGTACTTATGACTGAGACTTCACTCTGCGCTGGGCCTTCCCGTTACCCGTTGCCTATCTTATCAAAGAAGCAGGACTCTCTGAAGAAAGGAAACATTTCAGCCATTTATGGCGTTTGGCTTTACTGTGTTTGTACAAATACCAACTCAGTCAGTCCAGTGGAAAATGAAACTGAGAAAACAAGTAATAAAATAGAAAGTGAGCTATTTTCTTAGCATTTTAATTATGAGGAAATTTCACAATTATACACATATTATTTGTATGTGCAAGTCATCTGGTAAGCTTATTTACTCATGCAACAAATGTTTTTCAAGTGTTTACAATATACCAAGTATACCAGCCTCATGCTAGGTTCTGAAGACACAGAAGTAGAGTGGTGTTTTGATTTTCTGTTTCTGTGTAACCATCTCAAAACTTAATGCCTTTAAACTACAATTCATTATGCTCTTTCAGTGAATTGATTGGACTCAGCTGGACAGTTCCTACTTGGCATTGCTCGTGTATATAGGGGTTGGAGCTAGAGGCATATGAAGGCTTGACTGGTGTGGACATCCAAGTTGTTTTGTGTGCCCACAGCTGGGATGGCTAGAAACTTCTGAAGCTGTCTAGACCCTTTCTCAATATCTCTCTCTCTCTCTCTCTCTCTCTCTCTCTCTCTCTCTCTCTCTCTCTCTCCTTCTTTCTCTTTCTTTGTCTATCTCTCTCCATGCATATGGCCTATGCAAATGGCCAACATGAGCTTTCTTACAGCAAGGTAGCCTCAGGTACTCAGATGTCTTCCAATTTTTTCTGGAGCACAGAGACAAAGGCAGAAGCTGCAAGGCTTCTTATAACCTAGCTCAGAGTCATGCAACCTCACTTCCACTGAATTCTATTGACTACACAGGACAAGTCCAGATTCACTGTGGGAGAAGATGGCCCAAGCCTATGAACATAAGTTTGGTTTGTTAACGGACCATCTTTAAAGGCTAACCAGGACAAATAAGCATTGTCCCTAGCCTCAGAATTTATAATAGTTAAATAAACAGTGGATTCAGAGTTGTAGCCCTGACTACTAGCTTAGGTCTCGCCATGTGATTGTCAAAGTGATCACACATTTAAAAACTGGGTATATATCCAAAGGATTATAAATCATTCTACTATAAGGACACGTGCACACGAATGTTCATTGCAGCACTGTTTACAATAGCAAAGACCTGGAACCAACCCAAATGTCCAACAATGATAGACTGGATAGGGAAAATGTGGTACATATACACCATGGAATATTATGCAGCCATCAAAAACAATGAGTTCACGTCCTTTGTAGGGACATGGATGAACCTGGAAACCATCATTCTCAGCAAACTGACACAAAATAACAAAATCTTAACTAAAATCACTATTGAAGAGGATTTTTAAATGTTATATACAACTAAGTACTTGACAGCAATTAAAAGCTATGCTCTCAGCCAGCCTAGCACTTTGGGAGGCCAAGGTGGAAGGATCTCTTGAGCTCAAGAGTTTGAGACCAGCTTGGGCAAAATAGTGAGACCATGTCTCTAAAAAACAAACAAACAAACAAACAAACAAACAACAAAAACATAACAAAAAAAGAAATCTATGCTTTCAAAGAATCTTTGTAAATGGGTAGATGGAAAGTATTCTAGTTAACAGCAGACCATGTAACCAGTGTCTGTAGATCATTCCTAACCTTTGTTAAAATATACATGTGTATACACACACAGGTACATATATAAATACACTCATAGAAACAAGAGTAGAAAGAATCCCATGAACATAGTTAAGATGGTTAGGATAGTCTGCCAAATTTACTGTAATTAAAATGTATTGCTTTTATAACAAAAAATGTGATATATCATATAAAAAACATGTATAACTAACATCCTGAGAAGAAAGGAAAGTGAAGAGTTAATTTTTATACCTATTTCTGAAACTTAAGCTTTCCAAAACTACATAGGAAGACAGCAAATAAGAATGGAATCCTAATATGATACTTGGTAAAAATGAAGACTTTAAGATTCTAGCTGCTTGTCTGCAATTTAGAATACATAATTTACATTGATGTTGAAGTACTAATAGTCTTATCTGGACAATCAACTGAGTTAAAGCTGATGAATATGTTTTATCATGTGAAATGTACTAAGCTTAGTGATGATAACATTGTTTTGCTTGTTTTAGAACTTTATGTAAATAATATTATAATGTCATATTTAGTTTTTTGCATTTCTACTTATTTTCTCCATAGCACTATTTTATTATCTTTTAAAATGTAATATTGGATAATATACAAAATAATACTTTTTTTTTTTTTAGATGAAGTCTCACTCTGTTGCCCACTGGAGTGCAGTGGCGTGATCTCGGCTCACTGCAACCTCTGCCTCCCAGATTCAAGCGATTTTCCTGCCTCAGCCTCCCTAGTAGCTGGGGCTGCAGGTGCTCGCCACCATGCCTGACTAATTTTTGTATTTTTAGTAGAGGGATTTCACCATATTGATCAGGCTGTCTCAAACTCCTGACCTCAGGTGGTTACATATAAAAACTATAAAGCATACCAGTAAAATAAACCCTTACGAAGTCCACCGCCAGCTTCAAAATTAAAACATTTTAAATGCCTGTCCTCTTCCTCATAGTATCCCTGACATCTATAGCAAGACAGTATTCACAGTAATATGCACAATTATAACATGGAACTGAAACCAACACAAATATCCACCAGCTAAAGTAATCATAATATATTTACCCAATAAAAGACACATCAGGGAAATGAGTAAACTACAGCTATACACAGTTGAGTACAGATAAATCTTAGAAACATAATAAGTGGAACAATCAAGCCCCCGAATACCATACATTGAGCCCGTGCTCTGTGCTAACTTCTTCACGTTATTTATTGCCTATCTTAGAGAAGCAGGATTCTTTGATTCCAAAGTACCAAAACTCTGATGGACATGCCTGAAAATTTGTCCCCACAGCACCTGACCCAGGACACAGTAGGGACCTGACTTTGTGCCTCAGCCAGTCCCATAGTTCTTTTCTACAACTCACCTCTCCCATTTCAGTCTTTTTATTTGGATGGAGTTTTGCTCTCATTGCCCAGGCTGGAGTGCAATGGCATGATTTTGGCTCACTGCAACCTCTACCAACTGGGTTCAAGCTATTCTCCTGCCTCAGCCTCCTGAGTCGCTGGAATTACAGGCATGTGCCACCACGGCTGATTAATTTTGTATTTTTAGTAGAGATGGGGTTTCACCATGTTGGTCAGGCTAGTCTGGAACTCCTGACCTCAGGTGATCCACCTGCCTCAGCCTCCCAAAGTGCTGGGATCACAGGCGTGAGCCACCGTGCCTGGCCCATTTCAGTCTAGTTAGAGTGTCTTTCTCTGTTACCTAGGAGATTTTTTTGGTTGGTGTTTATTTCAATAATGAACTTCAAATCAATAAAATAGTACATAATTAGTTTATCAAACAGTTTGAACTGGAGGGGTTCAAACCTAAAACAGTTTTTTTTTTCCTCCAATTTGCTGCATTCAATTGTGCTAGAATAAACCTTCCTTCCCTGTTACTTTAAGGTTACTTCCATTCTAATCAATTTTAATCCAGTTAAAACATCATTCTCATAGAGTTCCCTCCGCTGCCCAGAGCTCGTGCTACTTGACCCATGGCCTGAAACCTGAAGGACAGAAAGGTGTGGTCCTCACTTTCTTTTGGTGGCCCCACTGTCTAGGTGACTGGGTGGGTGGAGGAATAGGAGTTATGTAAAGGGATAATTGAGTCCTGCTTAATTAATAAGTGCTGTCACATGGCTCTCTCTGGGCTACACTTTTTGATGTGGTAGAAGTCCAGACACTAGCTCTTTAGGGGAACACAGTACAAATTTCACTTTTGGGCATAGTGTGTTCTTGTGGGAGAACCCACTCACTGCATTGTTTTGGGTATAGGAGATCTGTTCTGGTTCCACTTAGTCTAATCTCTATATCCAGTTGTACACTGACTCATATCAGCCTATTGTTAAATTTTCAGGAATGTTGTGAACTGGTTGTTAATCCATTGGTAGCTTGAAATTGACCATGGTGAGAAAATTCACACTACAGAAATTAGCAAAAATTATAACTTTGGTCTACTTTCTTTATTTCCTCTTAGAAAGCCAGTTAAGCCATATACTAGCACTTACTAGAATGTCCATGGCTTTCATCTCTTCTCCCCAGTGACCTACCCCACAGTCTCTTGCAGTTTCACCTAGAGAACAGCTCTTTGGGAAGGGGGTACTGGCAATATAACTGAAGGTTGATTATCGCATAAAGCATTTGAGTGACTCAAAGAAAAATTATGCACCCTTCCCACACCAATGTGCAGGAGTGGCCACAATGGCATTGTGGCTCTTCACATCACCCTGTCATCTCTCTTCGAATTTCTGCACTTTCCACTCAACTTAGCATAGTAGCAGTTCAGCAGTCAACTATATAAGCAGGCATGTGCTCAAGGAAAAAATATTGACCTCCCCTTCTTCTTCCCTTTAGAGTACCCATGATCTCTGGAAGCAATTGTCTCAAAGTCCCCTTCCCACTCAGAGAGAGTCTCATACAAACAGCACTTCAAGGTCTTTTCTCTCTGATGATTGTCTTGGGGCAGCAGTTCTCAAACTTTTTGTTCTCAAGATTCCTTTGCCATTCTAAAAACGATTGAAGACCTCAAAGAGTTTTTGTTTATGTGGGCTACATCTATCAAATCTACTGTATTAGAATTAAAACAGAAATTTTAAAAACATAGCCATCGTCTCATTTCATGTAAGCCTCTAAAAATCTCCACTGTAAATTCATGAGAGAATGAAAGTGAAAACTGAAAATAATATTTTAGCATAATTATAAAAGTTTTGGCCTAATAGGGTCCCCATGTAAAGGTCTTAGGGACCTTTAGAGGTCCCCATCAAGTGTTGGGAAACAATTCTCTATTAATCTCTCATGTTCCTGTATGCCTTTCAGCATAGGCACCCACCTTTTTGATAAAGACTATCTTTCCAAGGATGTTTGTATAGCAAACAACCTTGGGAATACAGACAATGCTTATCTCCAGAGCAAAGGGAAGGTTTGTTTACCGTCAAACAAAAATGAAGATAATGTCTCCCTTTGTGACAAAGGCCATTAAAAAAAGACTGTAATACCCGTTATAAAAGATTCCCAAAGCTTGGGGTTTCTCTCCTATAACACAGCCCATTGTATGTGGAGATAACACCAGATACTTTTCAAGTTGCTTTGTGGGAACTGGGCTTTCATGAACTTAGTGCAAAATTGATGGTACTCTGGCTACTTCCATACTTGTGAATAATAGACTGTTGCCTCTGATACAGGAATCTCATGGCTTCTGCCAGCATCTATAACTAAGGTAGGCTGACCTACTAGCTTTCAGTAACATTTAGTCTTACTGCATTTCACAGTTCTTGACATCTACATTTTGAAAACTGTGTCCTAGAGATTTCTCAATATCTCATAAACATACAAAAATGATATTTGTCATAGACACATCATGAGTAAACTCCAAGGTTGTCTGGAGACTAGTATAAAATGTATTACATTATTTTTATATTATGCCATTATATTATGATAAAAACACAATACAATGCCTGAGGGAGGATACTAAATATTGAATTTTCATGAAACTTCCATATGAAATCTTTTCAAAAGATTCAGTAAGAACTAAAGTGAGCTTGCTTGTTTGAACACAATCTTTATGCCAGATTTTTTAAATGAAGTGCCCCTATGTACTTTCTAAACATGACTCTCCTAGTAATAACTATTAGAATGATAAGTTTCTACAAATACTACCTTAATATACTCAGGTTTTAGAAATAAATTGCTTTGTAATGAAAGAATAATGTGCATATAGGAATGGCAAGTAAACCTACTCTATCCAAAAGTCATTGTTCCTGTCACAATTCTCATTTCTATCCATATCCTTCACTGTTGATAGAGCAATGATTATTACATACTCCTATACAGATCACTGAGAACTAGGATTTGCATAATGCCATTTCAGCTTTTTAATGTATTTTTTAAAGGTTAAACTTATTAAAGTATAATAATCATACAGAAGAGCCCGCAAATTTTAACTACCTAATAATTTTCACAGAACAAATACATCCATGTTGCCAGCAGCCAAATTTTTTATAAAACTCTCTAGCCAGGCATGGAGGTGTGTGCCTATAATCCCAGCTACTTAGGATGCTGAGGTATGAGAATCGCTTGAACCCAGGAGGCAGAGGTTGCAGTGAGCCGAGATTGCACCACCGCACTCCAGTCTCCAACCTGGGTGACAGAGAGAGAGTCTGTCTGAAAAATAAAATAAATAAAACAAAATAAAATAAAATAAAATAAAACTCTCATCACAGCCCACCTGGTGCTTCCTTAGTCACTTCTCCCCTCCACAGGGAAACCATTATCCTGACTTCTAACTTCAGATTAGTTATGCCTCAATAAGATTTTTTAACAGCTTTATTGAGATATAATTCATATGCCATGTAATCTTTCCATTTAAGTTGTACAATTCAGTGGTTTTTAATATGAGTTTGATATCACAGAGTTATGTAGCCCTAACCACAATCTAATTTTAGGACATTTTCACTATCCCCAAAAGAAAACCCATAGTCATTAGCAGTCACTCCTGTTCTCCCTCATTGCCCTCCCTCAGCCCAGAATAAGATTTTTACTTCTTTTTTCTAAGACAGAGTCTCATTCAATTGCCCAGGCTGGAGAGCAATGATATACTCATAGTTCACTACAGGCTTGAACTCCCCAGGTCAAGTGATTCTCCCACCTCAGCCTTGTGACTAGCTGGGGCTACAGGTATGTGCCACCATGCCTAGCTAACTTTAAAAAAAATTTGTGGGGATGGGGTCTTGTTATGTTTCCCAGGCTGGTCTTGAACTCCTGGCCTCCTGGCCTTAAGGGAGCCTTCCTCTCTGGTGTCCCAAAGCACTAGGATTATAGGTGTAAACCACTATGCAGGCCCAGAGTAAGATTTTTAAATCTCTCTTTATATTTTTTTTGGAATTTGGCATCAATAAAACCTTTATTCTTTTAAGTAGGCAAAACTGTCAATTCATCTATTTATAACTAATCAAATATTTCCAACAGCTGTAATTATAAAATAGAATCTGAGAATCTAAAGAATCTAGAAGTCATTTCCTCCTTAATAAATCTAGTATTAAAATTTCCTATGAAAATGTAAATGTACTTTTAAATACTAATAAGCTTCTTCATTTTGCATTATCTATTGCTGAATAACAACTGATCTCACAATTTAATGGCTTACAACAATCATAAAAAAAATAATAAAACAAACTAATATAACAAAAAACAAAAATAATACAAACTTGATATCATCTCACCAAGTTTCTGTGGATCAGGACTTTAGGAATGGCTCATCTGGGCATTTTTGCAGTCCAGTTGTCCGCAGATGCGGCAAAGCATCTGAAGGCTTGGGCGGCGACAGAGGGTCTGCCTCCAAGGTAGTTCACTCCCATAGTTGGTGTGGTAGGCTGAATAATGGCCCCGCCAAAGATGCCCCTGTCCTAATCCCCAAAATTTGTTAATATGTTAAAACGGTCTTTGCAGGTTGGGGCTCTATTAAGATCTTGAGGTGAAAGATTATCCATGTGGGCCCAGTGCAATCATGGGGATTCTTTTAAGAGGGAAGCAGGAGGAGTAGGGTGAGTAGGAGAAGATGTGAAGACAGAAGCTGGAGGTTTGTGCGATGTGAGGGAAGACGCATGAGCCATGAAATGAAAGTGGCCTCAAGAAACTGAAAAAGGCAAGAGCACACATTCTCCCCTCAGAGTCTCCAGAAGCCCTGCCAACCCCTTGACTAGCCTGGTGAGACTGATTTTAGACTTCTGATCTCCGAAACTGTAAGATAACAAATTTGTGTCATTTTGAGCCACTGAGTTTGTGGTAATTCATTATAGTAGCAATAGAAAACTAACACAGCTGGTGGGTTGTTGCTGGCTGTGGGCAGGATTTTTCTCAATATCTCATAAACATTTAAAAACGATATTAGTCATAGGCACATCATGAATGAGCCCCAAGGTTTTCTGGGGACTGGTATAAAATTTATTACATTATTATTATTTTATTTTTTATTTTTTTGAGACGGAGTTTCGCTCTTGTTACCCAGGCTGGAGTGCAATGGCGCGATCTCGCCTCATCGCAACCTCCACCTCCTGGGTTCAGGCAATTCTCCTGCCTCAGCCTCCTGAGTAGCTGGAATTACAGGCACGTGCCACCATGCCCAGCTAATTTTTTGTATTTTTAGTAGAGACGGGGTTTCACCATGTTGACCAGGATGGTCTCGATCTCCTGACCTCATGATCCACCTGCCTCAGTCTCCCAAAGTGCTGGGATTACAGGCGTGAGCCACCGTGCCCGGCCTATTACATTATTTTTATATTATGCCTTTATGACAAAAACAGAATGTAATGCATGAATTTGGTTTTTTTTACAATATGGACATCTCCACAGGGCTTCTCGAATGCTCTCATGACTTAGCAACTTGTTTTCCCAGAGCAAGTGATTCAAGAGAGCAAGGTGGAGGCTACAACATCCTTCATAATCTAGTCTTGAATAGAACACTCAAAATTGTTTCTGTAGTATCTTACTGTTTACACAGGTGAGCCTTGTCCACTGTGGAAGGGGACTGTAGGGCATGACTCTGAAGAGGCAAGAACCATTGGAGTCCACTTTGGAAGAGAATTACCACACACATCAAGTATTTTAAATCATATTGGTTTACAGAACACATTTGTGACTTACAGAGCAGCCAGCTTATCAAGTTTCCATGCTACTAATGAGCACATCAGCCAGAAATGGACAGATACACAATAGAGGTGAAGACAGAGACTGGGGCCTGAAGGTCACAGGAGCCCCAGCCTAGCTTTCCTGACACTCTCTTTCTCCCTACTGCTGGCCTTGAGTTGGAGCAGTGTTCTTTGGGCACCAGTAATATGAATTCCCGCCAGCAGCTCCATGGACTTTAGCATAGTCTGGATCTCAGAAAAAGAGCCTGAAATAAAGGCTTGCATGTGGATAGTTTATTTGGGAAACGAGTCCAGAGTGCAGGGGTTAGGACCCAGGAGAGTGAAGCAAGAAAAAGGGAAAATCAATCAAAGGATGTGTTTACAAACTGGCTGCCATTAAAGGTGACTGGTGTTCAATCCACAGGACTTTCTGGAGATTCTTCTGAAATGTATCTTAGAATGCTGCCAAGTAATGAAAATGGGAAGCATTGATTTGTCAGTTCCCACCTCCTGCATCAGAGATGGCTTTGTGGGTGTTCATTTCCCTACACCTCCAGGCTGTACATGCATGAGTGCCAAGCTGGTCCTCACAGGAACCAAAAGCCATGGCACTTGAGACATGGGGCAGAGAGCAAAAGGCACATGGAAAGAATGCTGTCTCAAGGAAAGCTGCTGTCCGGTGGTACCTGTGGGAAGCTGCTAAGTCTGTGTGGAACTGGTCACCACAACAGTGGCTGCAGAGGTAGACTGAGAGGATATGAAGTGATTCACAAGTGCTGTTCAATATTGGTCCCTGGCCAGAATGAGTGGTTTGCAACTGGCTGGAGAAGGAGATAGATATCCAGATGGCAGAGTGCCACCTTGGCATGTGACCAGGCAGTATAGTTTGCAGAGTAGCAAGCACTATATATTTCTTCATGCAGACCTCATTGCACTGTCTCTTCCATGGGTTAAGGGCTCATATGAACCTTTTAAAGTGACAAAGACTTACCAACACATTTGTCCTCAGCTTTTGGTTTTAATTAGCAATGTTAAAGTTTAAGGAAAAAATCCCAAACTGTTCATAAGTATAAGCATCTGGATCATTCAGATGGTCACCACATTTCCAAAAAAGCAGGGGGAAAGGATGCTTTTTAAGTGTCCTACATCAGTATTTGTGTCAAACAAAAGAAATCATCACAGACTATGATAGCTTTAAAAAGTAGCAAAAAAGTCTTTGACCATTTTCTCATCAAGAAACTGAGAGGTGGGCTCCATACCCCCTTGGTCTAAATCTGGGTACAATTGCGGCTCACTGTAACCAGTAGAATACAGAGGAAGTGACATCATGTGATTTCTGAAGCTAGGATGAAAGACATGAGACAAGTTTTACTTTGCAGGCTGGGACACTTGGGAGTCAAGTCTGGCTACCCTGAGGGTACGATGCTGAAGAACCTGGGGCTACATGGAAAGGCAGATGGAGAGGCTTCTGCAACAGTGGCAGCTGAGGCTCCTGGTGACAGTCAGGATCAAAGCAACTGTCTTCCCAACTGAGACCCAGGTGTCATGGAGCAAAGATATGCCATTCTCACTGCACTCAGTCTGAATACCTGACTCACAGAATCCATAAGCATAATATAGTGGTTGTTTAAGCAGCTAAATTTTGAGGGAGACAATAAATTAAATGAAGGTCAGATGACATCACAGCACATTGTACAAACAGAAGACACTCGAAAGTTAACAGCAGTGAAAAGATGTGGAAGAAGGGAGTCATCCTAAAACACAAGGTATTATAGGCATGTTGAACTCCTTTACAAATAATGAACTTAATCATTTTTTACACGTTTATTTCAGGAAAACATCATCCTTTACATTAAGTTAATGTTAATTTGGATTTTAGAGTTTATATGGTTTTGTTTTTATCTTTTATGTAAATTAATTTTGGTTCTTTAGTTCTTCAGTGTAAAAATTATAAGCAAAATGAATTTATATATAACTAGTTAAAACTGACACATACAGGATACATATTACAATAAAAACACTTTAAGTTAATCCTGAAAATCTCAAAAATATTCTCATTGGAAGGGTAAATGTAATAGTTATCTCTGAGAAACACCACTTTTTACTTATCAGTTACCTACTGCTTGAAAATTCACCAAAATACCCTATTGCTTATATCCTTTATATTAAGCCCAAACAGCCCTTCCAATCCACATCCAAAATCATCTTATTTTTTTTTCTTTCTTTCATCTGCTTGCTCTCAGCTCAAGACCCTTGAGCTTCTCCCCTCTGCCCTCACGATCTCTTACTCCTCCATAAAGACCCAAGTCAATTGCTACTTCCTCTGTGAAGTCTTTCTGGAATCCCCACAGGATTTAATGCTCCCACAATGCATCAGTCAGGGACTTGCAGGAAACACGTGGCACGTTCCAATGGGTAAATGAAGGACATTACAAGAAAGGCACTGTGACTTCTGAGAAACAGATAAAGGCTGTGGAAAAAGCTGAGGACACGCTTAGTACCCCACCTCACACTTCCCCTTCCCTCGTATCCGCTACCAGGGTCTTCACTGGCTGAACCCAATCAGAAGCCAAAAGGCAAAGGAACCGTGATGGTTAATTTTATGTGTCAACTTACTGGACTAAGGGAGGCCCAAAGAGCTGGTAAAACATTATTTCTGGCTGTTTTACCAGAAACAGGATGAAGATGTTTCTGGAAGAGATTAGTATTTGAATCAGAAAACTGAATACAGGTCACCTTCACCAGTGCAGCTGGGCATCATCCAATCTCTTGATGGCTGCAATAGAACAAAAAAGGCAGAGGAAGGAAGAATTTGCTCTCTGCTTGAGCTGGGACATGCATCTTCTCTTACCCTTGGACATTGCACTCCTGGTTCTTAGGCCTTCAAAACTGGGACTAGAACTTAGTCTCAGAGTTCTGAGGCCTTCATGTTTGGATGGGAACCACACTGCAGGCTTTCCTGGACCTCCAGCATGCAAATGAAAGATCATGGGACTTCCCAGCCTCCATAATTGCATGAGCAATCCCTTATAATAAACCTCTTTATATGACCCCTTTAAAGTGGGATATACTTGCCACCACATTTGTCCTCAGCTTTTGGTCTTAATTACCAATTTTAAAGTTTAAGGAAAAAATTCCAACTATGATACTGTTCATATGCATAAGCATCTGGATCATTCAGATGGTCACCATATTAACAACAACAACAAAAAAAAAAAGATGCTTTTTAAGTGTCCTACATCTGTCTTTGTGTCTAACGAGATATATTATCACAGATTATGATAGCTTTAAAAAGTAGGAAAAAGCCTTTAACCATTTTCTCATCAAGAAACCAAGAGCTGGGGTCCATGCACCCTCACTCTAAATCTGGGTAGAGTGTGTGTGTATGTATATATATATATATATATATATATATATATATATATATATATAGTTTTAAACTGTGCAGGTCCACTATACATCATTTTTTTCCCATAGTTACGCTGAATGTGTCTGCCTCTCCTGCCTTTCCTTCTACCTCTTCTGCCTCTTCTTTTGCCTCTCCAGCCTCTGAGACAGCAAAACCAGCTCTTCTCAGACTACTCAATATGAAGGCAACAAGGTTAAAGACCTTTGTGATGATCCACTTCCACTTAATGAATAGTAAGCATGTTTCCTCTTCCTTATGATCTTCTTAATAACATTTGCTTTTCTCTGGCTTACTTTATCATAAAAATACAGTATATAATCCATATAAAACACAGCATGTGTTAATTGACTGTTTATGTTGTGTTAAGTCTTCCAGTCAACAGTAGGCTATTAGTCAAGGCTTTGGGGAATCAAAAGTTCTACATGGATTTTTGACTGTGCAGAGGGTCAGTGCCCCTAACCCCTGCATTCAAGGGTCAACTGCATATCCTATTGGTTCTGTTTCTCTAGAGAACGCTGACTAATTCAAGAACCCACTGATATAGTCAATACAAATCAGCCTCCCCAAGGAAAAGCGTAAAGGTGAGAAGGATAGAGAGTGGATACAGGAATATGAAAGAACAAAAATTAGACAGACTTTAAACTGATACTTCAATTACATTCTATTGCTTTGACCTGTTTTCATGAGTACTTTTCCACTGGACTATGTATGACCCTGACTTTGTTATCTCCCTATTCTCTGCACTTGGCAACAGGTTTGGACTTTCAGTTTAGGTCTCTTAATTAGTATTTGAGTTAATGAATTAAGTTAATAAATTAGCAGGAGAATGACATGGACATGCAAAGATATGTTCTTGAATGTTCTTCAATTTTTATTATAATGACTTTTCCTTATATTTAGTTTATTTCCATCTTTTGAAATCCAATTCTTTTTTTTCTATATTAAGTGCTTGTGATTTTTTTTTCCTAAGCAAAGCAGTTGTTTGTATTGTAATTTTATTTGTTTAAATCTTGTTAATGAGATTTCAGTTATTAGGCCAGCTAGAATTACATCTTATAACAAAGATTGTTTTAATCTATTTTATTTTTGCATGGACAATTGTGGCACAATTTAAATTATAAAATAGAACACGTTTGTGGCACATTGTTTAAAATTTTCTTTTCAGTTTTGTACTGATTTTCTAAATTCCTTTACACTATTTGTATGGATCTTGTCAATCAAATCTATTCTGTATAAGAGATTAATAGTGGAATGCTACATTATAAGCCTTCCAGTTTCCTTGAATGATTTTTAGTATTCTGTAACACTTTTTTGTAATTAAGATTTAAATACCCAATCCCTCAAGACTTGCCATACAGAGAGCTGTCAATCAAGGAATTGGCAGGCTCTATGAACTGCATGATGAAGTCTTTATCCCTACCCTGATGCCTTCAAGACCAGCTTTTGCGAGCTGATCCTTCATTTCACATGTCTTAGAACTCACTCACACTTCTTATGCTTGGAAATGAAACACACAAAGTGACAACGTAATCCACAGCTAATAAGTTAGCGGCTATAAAAATGAACATCCACATTAACTTGCCAAGCATGGAGAATAGAGGTGTTACACTGCACTCGTGTATATATGTCTGCCAGGGCAATAGTACATATGCCTTTGGAGATGCTTCTAAGTTATGCAGAGAAGCCGACAATAATTCTTGAACTTTGTTATCAGGATCCAGTTTCATTTAAGAGCCAAACCAACAGCATCAAAACACTTGGCCATGATTAGCCACAATCCAGCAGGTGAGAAAAGCATGCAAAACTAGCCACTGAGTTGTAAATTTTGTGGTTGTAAATTTTGCTATCTCAGTACACTCTCTTGTGCCCTGGTTTAGGGTATATACTTTCACAGGAAAAGTAACAGTAATGAAGAAATTCTATCTCTTGTCTGCATGTCTCTTAATTCATTACATAGTGAAATAAAGCAGATAGTTACTATCATTATTTAGAGAAAAAATGTAGTCTAAAATGTATATCATTAGTCACCATGCATAAAAATACAACTCTAATTTATATATTTTATTTCCATTTAAAATATGAAATTGTAAGAGTATTTTTAATTGCAGTGATATTTAAGATAATGCACTGTAAAATTAAGTAGTAGCCTAAAATTTGAACCCTACACCATAAAACAGAGCTCGGCCTATTGAAATCCTTTTCTTGGAGTGGGATGGGGGGAACAGAGTCTCACTCTGTTGCCCAGGCTGTAGTGCCATGGAATGATCTCAACTCATTGCAACCTCTGTCTCCCAGGTTCAAGTGATTCTCCTGCCTCAGTTTCCCAGTAGCTGGAATTACAGGCATGTGCCACCATGCCTGTCTAATTTTTGTATTTTTAGTACAGGCAGGGTTTCACCAGGTTAGCCAGGCTAGTCTTGAACTCCTGACCTCAGACGATTCACCCGCCTCAGCCTTCCAAAGTGCTGAGATTAGAGGTGTGAGCCACTGCACCCAGACTTGAAATCTAATTTTAAGTTTACTTATCCTGTTCAGTAGAATGGGATATTTGATATACAATGCTTTAAATATTTATAAGTTATTTATCAATACATATTATTTTAATGTATTATATGTATGAATATTGTTTTTAATTAAATTATCTTAATTGTTTTAATTGGATTATCTTAGTTTTTTTCTTCAATATGATTTTTTAAATTATGTAGGCTTGCAATCACATAAATGATGGAGGAGCATCTCGAGCTCTCTGACATGGTGAGCAAAGATGTGAGTTAAGTGGAAGCAGAGCTGCGCTTTGGCAAGGAGAGGATCCAGCATCTTTGAGTGCCTATAATGGCACACGTTTAACATTGCTTACTTTAGTGCTCACAAGAACTCCACCAGAAGGACATCTTTTGTACTGTACTGATTTATATTTTGAGATTCAGGAAGATTGGATAAATTACTCAAATTGACTGAGCTGAAAAATTATAAAGCCAGATCTAATTAAAAAGTTATTCGTTTTATTATTCCACGTAATCATCCAATATACAGACAGTAAAGCAGACTATAATCCTTCAAAAATAGGAGCTCTGCTCAAAGCACTATTTTGTATTTTCTATGGCTATCCATATTCATTCATTCATTCATTTGTTCATTCAACAAGCCTGCACTCAGTGACTCCTCTGAGCTAAGCAATGTGCTAGGCCCTGGGAATACAATGGTGATATTTGCAGATTGCAGAGAATTGCAGAAAAGAAAAAAGATAGTGAAGTATAGTATAGTTAGTGCTAAAGGAAGAGAGAAGTAAAGGTACCAGGAACATTCAGATGTTCCAGATCTAGGAAGGCAACTTGAAGGAAGCAGCATTTAAGCAGAAGCTTTACAAATAGGGGCCGGGAGTGCTCGCAGGGACAGTGTTCCTGAAAGAGGATTCTGAATAAGCAAAGGCCTGGATTGAAGGACAGATCAAGACCAAGAAGGTGGCAGGGAGTGGAGGCGATGTTGCGGAGGAATTTACAGACATGTTTAAGGGATTGGAAACAAAAGAATCCCACTTGCATTTGAGGACAGTCTCATGAAGCATAGTACAGAGAATTGATGGAACAGTAGGAAACGAGGTGGGCAAGGAGCCTGGAGTCAGAAGGCTAGATAGGAGAAGTGCTGGTAACCTGCAGCCCTATGTGGCAGTAGGGACTGGATATGGGAAGGCCAAGTCTTGGGACTGGATGTGATGGAGGGAGAACACTTTGTAGGCTGCTAGGAAGATTTGTTACATTCCTCAGAAATACTACAAGGAAAACACTGAAACAACTGATACAGTTAAAATACCATCACATGGAACTCCATCGGGAAACAATTCTGTTTTTGTTATTTCCTTGAGATGGAGTATCGCTCTGTCACCCAGGCTGGAGTACAGTGGCGTGATCCCAGCTCACTGCAACCTCTGTCTCCCAAGTTCAAGTGATTCTCCTGCTTCAGCCTCCCAAGTAGCTAGCATTACAGGTGTGCACCACCACATCCAGCTTATTTTTGTATTTTTAGTAAAGACGGGGTTTCACCATGTTAGCCAGGCTGGTCTCGAACTCCTGACCTTAAGTGATCTACCCATCTCAGCCTGTCAAAGTGCTGGGATTACAGGTGTGAGCCACCACACCTGTCCATGGAAACAATTCTAAATGACCACTCCCCAGTGATGGAAATAAAGATTTCCCATGAGTGCTAAAGTGCAACTCTTCTATTGAAAAAACAAAAACTGCAGCATCTGGGGGTAAAATCTCTAGTAATGAAGTAATAGATCATTTTAAGATATTTATCTCTGAAGTTGGGGGGGTCTCAATTTGGCACCCTGGGATTGACAGAGGGGAAATCCAGTCTTTTCTCTCGGGTAAAGATGCAGTCATTCCGATTTTGCATTTTCTTGCTTCCCACAGGATGAAATGTACCCCTAGATTAGTGAGCCTGTTAGTCTCCTTATGTTTATGCTGTACGATGCCATCAGCTACTAATTAGTTAGTTCCTTTATTAATAAGACTGTCTATGAGATGTGCACGGACTGGGGAAAAGCATTCACTGTTTTGGATAATTCAGAGTTGTAAATTATTACTCTACCTAGGACCAAAATATAAACGGGGGAGGGATGACTTTTGGATATTAGTCAGAACTTTTCCAAAACAAAAATAATTCATATATTTCTTAGAGTTCTCATTATAACAGTCAACCAAAATTATTATCAGCCATATTTCATTAATTTTACATGTTAGCACTTTTTATTCATATGCAAGGTAGTTTTAATTTTTTTACAGTATTTCTTATTGAAATATTGCAGTGAACTAAATGTTTGTATTCCCCCAAATTTATGTTAAGACTCTCATCTCAATGTGCTGGTATTTGGAGATGGAACATTTAGGAGGAAAATAGATCATGAAGAGGGAGCCCTCATGAATGGGATTAGTGCCCTTCTAAGAAGAAGCCAGAGAGCTAACCTGCCTCATTTCTGCCACATGATAATACAAGGAGAATCCTTCGGTCTGCAATTTTGAAGAGGATCCTCATCAGAGCCAGAGCAGGTGGGCCCCTGACTTCAGATTTCCAGCTTCCAGACTGTAAGAAATAAATTTCTGGGGTTTATAAGCCTCCCAATACATAGTACTTTGTTATAACAGCCTGAACATGACTAAGACAAACGTATAGACTTCAGGGAGATAAAGGAAGTGTTCCTAAACCTCTATATAGTTTGTCTGACTCATATAACATAGTTAAGAGTTGTTTCATAAAATGTTATTGACTCCAGGGCTTAGGGTAAACTAATATTAATACATTTGTTTATATCAGTTACCATAATTACAAGGCTTCTATTTAATTACTAGGTACAAGATAACATAATTGTGTCATCAGTGACCGATTTATTATGGCATTTTTATAGCTGTATTTAAAACAGTTTTGAGTGTATCTTCTTAAGTATAGTATGCCAGTATTCCAATGTCAATTTAACATTTGACATAATACATACTGTATTATTTTATGAATAAACCTTAACATATTAGGTTGTATTATATTAAATATTTATTTTTGTAGCTCAAAAATGGTCAAAGATCAGCAGTTTCATATGGTTCATATCTAATCTTTCCATGCAGTTTTTTATCACTTTCCATTATCAGGAACTACTGCCACCCAATCATTAAGTAAAATGCCAAAAGCAAGTAACATCCGTGTAGTATATATCCTATAGATTATCCCCAATGTCATATTTTAACTCTCTTTAGAAGTAGTTTACCAATTCCTAAAAATTAACTTCACATAGGGTGGCTGGGTGGATTAGAGGTCCAGAAATATGACTGTGTGTATGCTTAAGACTATGATTTTCTCTAGAAGAATGAAGTTTGGTCGTTTTACAGTAAATTCTGTGTTTGGATAAAACTTCAATGGGCAATTGGTGAACAGAAATGTTCTACTTACTAATCAATGCCTTTCAAAAACAGAGAAAAAAATGCTACTGAAAATTGTCCACCAGCAATACCTTCAATGGATTATATGGAAAAAAACAAACAAACAGAATCTTCTTTGGAAAATAGGAAGATCCATGGATTTTCATTTGAGAACCTGGTTTGTCCAGATTTTATTTCACTCCCCTCAAAAGTGAGAATCCTTTGATCACTTCCCTCTCAAAGCAGCTGGAAGGCCTGGCAAGCACAGCAGGACCACAGAGGTAGAGATGCTGGCACACTCACCCTTGCACTGCTGAGATCCAAGAAAGCAGTCACATCTGCTGAGGGCAGAGGCCTCTGAGGTGCTAAGGGATGCCACGCCTTGCCACTGTTGCTAGAATACCAGGTGTTTCACAAAATCTTTCGGTAGAAACTCTTGCCATTTATACCTTTTATGAATTATATTTATATGAAACTCTACATTTGTTTAGCAATAGAAGTAGCTTAAATTTCTAGATTTGTTTTATCCATATGTGCATTCTCAGTCCTTGAAAGCCCTGAGAAAGAAAAAATAGTTTATAAATACAAATTAGAAGAGGTGGTCCTTGCCCATAAAGGGTGTATATTCTACTTGGACAGGAAAGATGAATATACATGAAAGAATTACAGAATACATCTCCTTACACAATT
Source organism: Saimiri boliviensis (assembly GCF_048565385.1). Classification (NCBI taxonomy): domain Eukaryota; kingdom Metazoa; phylum Chordata; class Mammalia; order Primates; family Cebidae; genus Saimiri; species Saimiri boliviensis. The sequence goes on from NC_133453.1 coordinate 77,521,147, forward strand.
CCCCTCTTGCCTAAGGGCATTCATTATTACAATACACTTATATAGCACCTCCTTTCCAATAGCCCAAACACCAGCTGTGGAACAAACTGTTGAATAAATACTTGTCACAATCCCCTTTTAAAAAGTGAGTCCATCTGGAAAATCAATTCAGGTCCTTCATTCTAATCAAAAACTCTTCTGATTTGGGGATCTACTTTAATTTTTTTTATGATAGGACAATACTTCAGAAATTAAGAAAATAAAGCTGGTAAAAAATTATTCTAATGACAACTTTATTCTCATTCATTAAGCATATCATATGCCCTTTGGGTAGTATTTTAAATATTCTTTAGACCTTTTTAGTATTTACATTATTTGCAAAGTGCTGCTCAAAAAAAGACACTGAGGCCTGGCGAGTTGGCTCACACCTGTCATCCCAGCACTTTGGGAGGCTGAGGCAGGAGGATCACGTGGTCAGGAGTTTGAGACCAGCCTGGCTGACATGGTGAAACTCCATCTCTACTAAAAATACAAAAATTAGCCTGGCATGATGTCACATGCCTATAATTCCAGCTACCCAGGAGGCTGAGGCGGCAAATTGCTTGAACTAGGACCCGGAAAGCAGAGGTTGCAGTGAGCCGAGTTGGTGCCACTGTACTCCCGCCTGAGCTACAGAGTGAGACTCCATCTCAAAAAAAAAAAAAAAAAAAAAGAAGGCCCTGAGGCAGAGCCTGAAGAAACAACTCGCCCAGGTTACAGAGCAATAGGGACCACAAGTCCATGTTCCATCTACTATACCAATGTGTCTCTCAAACGTCAGTTGCTAGAGAAACCAGAGAGAAGAACATGAGAATTGTTTGCATGTCCATGAAAGCCTGACCTACCCTTCCCACCCGAAGTTGTCAGTTTCTAGAAAAAAATCTACAACATAATTTTTTAATTTACAGGAAATTTTAAGTGCTCATTTAGAAAAGAAAAATGCACAATACACCAATGCCCCAGGATTTACCATTATTCCTCACTCTGCCTGGGTCACATGGAACTGAGGATACTCTTTTCTAATGTTTTGCTGAAGCTGCAGCTGTCTTGTCCCTGGTAAAGTTGTGCTCTTTCCCTGCATCAGATCCTTAGAGGGCCTCCAGGCCCCGTTGCACATCCCTCTTCTCTGTGAGGCCAGTGACCATCTGCTCACCATCCTTCAAACCAAAGCCCATTCATGTACAGCCCTTTGGGCCACTGGAATTTTGACACCCAGTCTTTTCCTCTTGAAACGCAATTGCAATATATTTTTAGTCGTGTGGATCATATTTTTCAACACTTGAGTCATTTTTGTGTCTCTGCTTATTTTCCTCCTATTTCTCCATGTTGTGTAATATTCCTTTGAGTTATCTTTTCCCAAGGAACTCAAAGAACTTGATGATTCAGCCCTCCTCCCACACACTGCGTGAGGCAGGAGATTCTCCCCCTTGCTTTTCTGAGGTACAAAACTGGCTCAGGTGCAGCTCTATTTTTCCAGCTGTCAAGCAGCAGCTGACCAGATTTTTTTCTAAGCACTAAAAATTGACATGCAGCGAAGTGTGCTGTGGTATGGTGGGGTGAATACAGGGTCTCAGAAGAGCACTAAGGCAAAACAAAATCATGGAACTCTCAGAGTAGCAAAGACCCTATGCAGAGAGACAAACTTAGCAATTTTCTTATGTGCCAGGTTCCAAGCTAGCTGCTAGAAATAAATGGAATAAAGCCCAATCCCTGCCCATCAGGAAGGAAAGACACAAATGAGTCAGCATTTATTCACTCAATAATAAGCAATTATTATGTGCCAGACATTATTCTAGGCCCCATGAGTACATCAGTGAAAAACAGAGACAAAATCCTTGAGTATTACTGGATAATGGTAGATAATTACAGGGTTCTGGAGTCAGGTCTCCTAGGTTAAAATACTGGCTGTATAATACTGAGAAGAGTATGTACCTTTCTGCACCTCAGTTTCGTCATCTGCAAAGCAGGGATGACAATGGTATTTCTGCATGGAACTGTTATGAGGACTAAATAACTATTACAAGTAAAGAGCTCACAGGAATGTCCAGCATCTAGCATGAGGTTCATGAATCTTAGCAATCATTACATTAGATAACTGCATTGCAGAGTGATGAGTGCTTTGTTAAAAAACAATGAGGCACAAGGCTTTTTGGGAGCACAGAGCCATGCACCTTGCTAGGGCAGTGTGTGGGCAAAGCTTCTTGGACAAGATGGCACTGTAGTTGTAATCATTGACTAGGACCTTAGCTAAATGAAAAACAAAATGAACGAACTCCAAGCAGTGGGAACGTTGTGTTTGAAGTTTCAAAAGCAAAGGAGAGAGCAAAACAGAGATTGCATTTCAATTCTTAGAAATGCATACATGTAGCTTAGAGTGTAGGTGGTGTGAGGTTGGGGAGGAGCCATGAGAAGGAAGGCTAAGCAGGGACCAGAACAGGATAAGGGATTTGGATTTGATCCTGCAGCAGGGGAAGCCACTAATTTTAAGCAGGAAAGTAATAGAGGCTGCCACGGAGAAAAATGACAAGAGGAAAGGCTAGTTAGACAGACTGGGCAATGACCTGGTCTAGAAGAGAGGAAGGCCTGAGCAAAGGTGGAAGAGCGAGCATAGAGAGATGTGGACAAAGGAAAGGGAGATTTGGTTTTTATCCTTTGACCTACATCTTCCCATTTTCTCCCCATCCCCAACCTTGGTCACCACTGTTTTAGTCTCTGTCTATATATTGCATGCTGTCACTTATATATGGAATCTTAAATGAAATGAGCTTAGAATAGATGAAGTTTGAAAAAGGAGAGAGGTCTGTGTGTGGAATAAGGAGTGAGCAAGCATCAAGGAGGACTCCTGGGTTTCCGGCTTGGGCCATGTGGTGGTGATACGTCTCATGACAGGAGAGCATGATGGAGAAGGATCTAATTTGGTGACTAGCAGGTAGGGGAGTAGAGTTGGTAATTATTAACTCTCTCTGGCTAAATTAGTTTTAATAGGCTTGTGAGTCATCTAGGTGGGGACCTCCAGAAGAGAGATTCCAGCTAGAGAAATACATGCAGAGACATCAGCATAGAGATATGTTGGAAGGCTTGAGGGTAACTAAGATGATTCAGTTCTTACCTCATTAAATCTCTGTGACTCTAGGAGGAAGGTTTTTAAAAAACAGCCAAGGGCACATAATGAAAGTTTTTAAAAAACAATCAAGGGCATATAATAATTGGATTGCAGACCCAGGCTTGTCTGACTGTAAAGTCTTCACTTGTTTCTCTTCTCCCTACAGCCTTGTAGGTGGCCTGGTGAGTGGCTGCAAGAAGCAGGTGCCTCCGTGTTGCCAACTTTGACACATGACTGAGTTTACTCTAGCCCAGCACTGATGTAACAAACAATAGAGCATGGCTGCCACACTTAAAGCAAGGTCAGAGAGATCATTTTAATAAAATATGCTCAAGGAGTGAAGGAGGTGTGAGCAGGGCACATCTTTGGCACAACTTTTAAGAATTGGGAAAGGCCTCTCAGCTCCAGAAGTCCTGATGAAACACATAGGTCAATCCTGTCAGCCTCCATCAAGTCTACCAGAATAGATGAAGTTTTTTCTTTTTTAATAAATGTTACTATGTATATTAAAGATATACAATATATTACAAGATACATATGTATAGCAAAATGGTTTCTAAAGGGGAACAAATTGACATATCCTTTCATCTTACATAGTTACCCAACCCCATCATGGCAAAAGCAGCTATATCTACTCCTTCAGCAAAAATCCTGAATGCAATACACTACTATTAACTAGAGGCCTCATGTTGTGTATTAAATCTTTCAACTCGTTCATCCTACATTTTCTACCTTTTATCTTTTGACCTACATCTCCCCATTTTCTCCCCATCCCCAACCCTGGTCACCACTGTTTAAGTTTCTAGGTGTGTATATTGCATGCTGTCACTTATATATGAAATCTTTAATGAAATATAGTTAGAATAGATAAAGTTTGATAGCAGAGAAAGAGAGAAAGAGATTGGGCCTTTGGAGGGGGACTGGTTGGAAGGAAATACTACAGATAGGGATTCTTGGCATAGAAGAGACTTTGAAAAAGAGATGGCAAGACCTAGGAAGGAAACAGGACACTTATAGGCTGGAGCCAGGAGGACCACTACACTGTGAACACCAGATCCATAGCCCAGTGGATTAATATGGCCTCCAGGAATTCTAATCTCCTTCCTCAGCTTCCTCTGAAAAATGCTTAAGTGGGGTTGGGGGTGAGGGCAATAAAGCCTAATTATCTCAGACTTAGTCTTCCTAGTCTTTGTTAGCTTTCTGAGTTTTGCTAGCAAGCTCAGATGGATTAACAACTGTAAACTGGGTTGTAAACTGTAATCCTGGAGATGATCCTGACTTGTTCAACTTAATATTCTCAGGACATTTCCTGACATAGTAACTTCTCAGTATGAGTCATCCTTCAGCTTCTCCCGAGATCACTTTTAGTTTATCTGCCAACACACTAATGCTAATACTCTAGTGGATATATTAGAAAGTCTTACATAAATATATACAAATATTTCTAATGAAATACTCAAAAAGTAAACATTTGAGCATGGATTTTTTTTTTTCCTGGTCCCCATCAAAGTAAAGCATTCAGCAGCATTTTTATGTAGGATTTCTTTTGAGAAACTTTGGCTAGGTCTTTTACTAACTTCCTGCATTTTCAATCACCTTTGAATATTAAGGTTACTGTAGTCAAATGGCAGAGATGCATGATCTGAGTTATTAAAATAGTGTGGCTGAAAAGGGTAAGATAAATAATGTTAACACAGCTGTAGGGGTGGTTGAAGACAACAGAGATGGATGAATGAGACATGTTTGTTGCCAAAACACTGGAGTGGAACAGTTATTATCAGTGGTGTCTTAAATGTGTAAGGCCTTCCATGGCTGCATCCCCATTCTGCATTATGGAAGTAAATGAAAACCACCCAAATGAGAACAAACAAGATTATTTTTTCAACGTTTAATGTAGCAAGGGAGTCAGTCACTATTACTTAGCAAGTAGCAGAGATTCAAAGGCAGGCAGGGCAAGGGGAAAGCTTTATAGAAAAAAACAGGAAAGGCTTCAGGTGTGCTCTGATCAAAGCCTGTTGGTGTAAGAAACAGGAGGTAGGCTAACTAAAAGCAGGACATCTGACAAGATTGGTGTGGGAAGCATAGAAATACTTTTCTGGTTGGTCCTGAATTAGAAGCAAAATTTACAATCCTGACTGTTTTGGGGTGATTAAAATAGAGGTTGTGGGGCAGAGTCCAATTGTCATGTACAGTCTGGCCACTAACTTTTTGCATATTCATATTCAGTCTTTTAGCACTAAGATGAGGCCAGGTGTAGTGTCTCATGTCTGTAATCTCAGCACTTTGGGAGGCCAATGTGGGTGGATCACTTGAGGTCAAGAGTTTGAGGCCAGCCTGGTCAACATGGTGAAACCCTGTCTCTACTAAATAAAAATTAGCTAGGTGTGGTGGGAAACACCTGTAATCCCAGGTATTCAGGAGGCTGAGGCAAGAGAATCACTTGAACCTGGGAGGTGGAGGTTGCAGTCAGCCTAGATAGCGCCACTGCACTCCAGCCTGGGAAACAGAGCAAACCTCTGTCTCAAAAAAAAAAAAAAAAGATTTCAGATGTGAGCTTTCCCAGAATGAATTCAGTATTTCTATCATGTGCTGAAAGCAGCACTCTAAAAGAGCAGTGATACTCAGCTGATCCTGAGTCACTGACATGCTCATGTTGTAAGTGCATGTCTCCAGAGCATGCATTCTGAATGAGGGTAATATTGCCCCCAAGGGAATGAAAATTGGTTATTGAGGGCAAAAGCAACCCTCTTCCTACAAATGAAGCACAGAACATATATATATATATTCCAGATAGTGCATAAACACAAATACAATATAGTATATCTGTGGTATTAAAATTTCATGGAGGATGAGTGGGAGGAAAAAAGTCTAAAATATGCTTAGGTCAGGGAAGTCAGTGTAGAGAATTTTAAAAAAGCAGGAGGTGGCGGGGGGGGGGAAGCCTGAGAAACAGGCTGCAGAACCTATGTAAATATTTCCATCCAAAACTATATTTTTCAGCCAAGGAACCAAACAGCATCTGACCATTCTCATTGGACTGCATTTACCTTGTAATTTCTGGCTTTCCAAAGATCTTTCCAGTTCATTCTCTTTCTATTTGAAGGACTAAAACTATTGTCATTTCTTCTCTCAAAGCATGAGGAATCTCACCAGGATGAAGGCACTTGCATACGCTATAGCAAAAGCTACTATGCGGTATCACTAGGAAGACCCAACTTCCTATGTAGTTATTGTTTTCCCTCTTATATTTCCTTTATGAAGAGCAACTCAAGCAGCAGAAACAGAATCCCAGTTCAAAAGAGATATGATGTGAGTAGTTAAGTCATACTCTGCCATCTTGCCAAGGAAAAGGGGAGTCCTACATGAATAATTTGAAGTTCTATGTTTAATTCACTAAAATTACATTATAAGCTTTAGATTACTCTGTTTAAAACTACACACTGAAAAATGGTTAAGATGGTAAATGTTATGTGTATTTCACTACGATTTAAAAAAAAAAAGATGAGGGATCCAAGATGGCCAATTAGGAGCAGCTCAGGATTGCAGCTCCCAGTGAAAGTGCAGAGGGTGAGTGGACGCAGCATTTCCAGACAGATTTTTATTGCCCACAGACTAGAAGATTCCCAGGCAGAGGAGCCACAGGTCGCCAGCTTGGCTGGTTTGGCTGGTGCAGCTGCTTTGCCAGCACTCTAGCACAGCAGTTCTCTGTACAAAATACATGGGTCCAGGTGCCATTTTAGCTGGTGATTAGAGCTCTGGGAAGGCAGAGTCGCCCATTCATCTGATTAAAAAGGGGACTGAAAAATGGAGCCAGGCCAGGAGATTCCCAGGCAAAAAAGTGCCATGAATCTGAGCACTGCTCTTTCAGCCAGTGCAGTGGGTCGCCACACGGGAAATCATACAGATCTCGGCACCTTTTCAACAGGCAACTGGAAAACCTGGGAGACAGTCAACCATTCAGCTAACAACAACAACAAAAAGGCTCTGAGGCAGGGAGCCAGGTGATCAGGCTCAGCTGGTCCCACCCCCACAAAAATCAGCAACTGGAAACACTCTGGATTGAGAGTTTCACAGCAAGCACAGCTGAACCTGGGATGGTCCAGCTCTGTGGGGGAGGGGTGTCCAGCATTACCGAGGCAGTCCACCTCTACAGAGGTAGTTTGCCATTGCTGAGGCAGTTCTAACTACATGTGTATAAACAGGACAGCAGGGAAATTCACATGGCAGCTGGGCAGAGCCCACAGCAGCTCAGCAAAGCCTCTGCAGGCAGACAGTGACTAGGCTGCCTCCTTGCTGGGCAGGGCAGCCCGAAAAAGGCAGAAGCACAACAGAAACTCATAAAGCCCTAACTCCCTGGGACAGAGCACCTGTGGAAAAAAAAAAAGGTGGGGGGCGGTTATGAGTTCTGCTATAGCAGACTTAAATGTACCTGCCCAGCAACTCTGAATGAACAATGGAGGTCACAGCTCAGCACTTGAGCTCCTACAAAGGACAGACTGTCTCCTCAAGCAGCTCCCTGACCCCTGTATATCCAAAGAATCACCTCATAAGGGAGAGCTCAGACTGACGTCTGGTCGGTATCCTTCTGGGACAAAGATCGAAGAAGAAACTGGCAGCAACCCTTAATGTTCTGCAGCTGCTGCAGGAGATCCCCAGGCAAGCAGGGCCTGGAGTGGACCTCAGAAGTCCTACAGCAGAGGGGCCAGAATGTTAGAAGGAAAACTAGAAACAGAAAGAAATAACTTCATCATCAACAAACTGGACGTCAACTCAGAGACCCAATCTTGTTCTAACCCAATGCAAAGAAACTAAGAAACTTGAAAAAGATTTAACAAAATGCTAATGAGAATAAACAACTTAGAGAGGAATATAAGTGAACTGATGGAGCTGAAAAACAACACGAGAACTTCGAGGAGCATACACAAGTTTCAATAGCTGAATTGACCAAGCAGAAGAAAGGATATCAGAAGTTGAAGATCAACTTAATGAAATAAAATAAGAAGGGAAGATTAGAGAAAAAAGGGTAAAAAGGAATGAACAAAGTCTCCAAGAAATACGGGACTATGTGAAAAGACCTAATCTATATTTGATAGGTGTACCTGAATGTGATGAAGAGAATGAATCCAAGCTGGAAAATACTCTTCAGGATATTATCCAGAAAAACTTCCCCAACCTAGGAAGGCAGGCCAATATGCAAGTCTAGGAAATACAGAGAACACCACAAAGATATTCCTCAAGAAGAGCAACCCCAAGGCACATAATTGTCAGATTCACCAGGGTTGAAATAAAGGAGAAAATGCTAAGGGCAGCCAGAGAGAAAGGTCAGGTTACCCACAATGGGAAGCCCATCAGACTCACAGCAGATCTCTCAGCAGAAACCCTACAAGCCAGAAGAGAGTGGGGGCCAATATCCAACATACTTAAAGAAAAGAATTTTCAACCCAGAATTTCATATCCAGCCAATCTAAGCTTCATAAGTGAAGGAAAAATAAAACCCTTTGCGAACAAGCAAGTACTCAGAGATTTCATCATCACCAGGCCTGCTTTACAAGAACTCCTGAAAGAAGCACTAAACATGGAAAGGAACAACCAGTACCAGCCACTCCAAAAACATACCAAATGGTAAAGAGCATCAACACAATGAAGAAACTGCATCAACTAACAGGCAAAACAGCCAGCTAGCATCAAAATGTCAGGATCAAATTCATACGTAACAATATTAACCCTAAATGTAAATGGGCTAAATGCCCCAATCAAAAGATACAGACTGACAAATTGGATAAAAAGCCAAAACTCATCGGTGTGCTCTATTCAGGAAACCCATCTGACATGCAAGGATACACAAAGGCTCAAAATAAAAGATGGAGGAAGATTTACCAAGAAAATGGAGAGCAAAAATAAGCAGGAGTTGCAATTCTTGTCTCTGATAAAATAGACTTTAAACCAACAAAGATCAAAAGAGACAAAGAAGGACATTACATAATGGTAAAAGGATCAATGGAACAAGAAGAGTTAATGATCCTAAATATAAATGCACCCAATACAGGAGCACCCAGATACATAAGGCAAGTTCTTAATAACTTACAAAGAGACTTAGACTCCCACACAATAATAGTGGGAGACTTTAACAACCCATTGTCAATATTAGGCAGATCAACGAGACAGAAAATTAACAAGGATATCCAGGACTTGAATTCAGACCTGGACCAAGCAAACCTAATAGACATTTATAGAACTCTCCACCCCAAATCCACAGAATATACATTCTTCTCAGCACCACATCACACCTACTCTAAAATTGACCACAAAATTGGAAGTAAATAACTCCTGAGCAAATGCAAAAGAATGGAAATCGTAACAAACAGTCTCTTAGACCACAGTGCAATCAAGTTAGAACTCAGAATTCAGAAACTAACTCAGAACCGCACAGCTTCATGTAAACTGAACAACTGGCTCTTGAATGTTGACTGGATAAACAATGAAATAAAGGCAGAAATAAAGATGTTCTTCAAAACCAACAAGAACAAAGACACAATATACCAGAATCTATGGGACACATTTAAAGCAGTCTCTAGAGGAAAATATATAGCAATAAATGCCCACATGAGAAGCAAGGAGAGATCTAAAATTGACACCCCATCATCAAAATTGAAAGAGCTAGAGGAGCAAGATCAAAAAAACTCAATACCTAGCAGAAGACAAGAAATAACTAAGATCAGAGCAGAACCAAAGGAGATAGAGACACTAAAAAACCTTCAAAGAAATCAATAAATCCAGGAGCTGGTTTTTCAAAAAAATCAACATAATAAACCGCTAGCCAGATTAATAAAAAAGAAAAGAGAGAATAATCAAATAGATGCAATAAAAAACGATAAAGGGGATATCACCACAGATTCCACAGAAATACAAACCTCATCAGAGATTATTACAAACAATTTTATGCACATAAACTAGTAAACCTGGAAGAAATGGATAAATTCCTGGACACTTGCCTCCTCCCAAGCCTAAACCAGGAAGAAGTCAAAACCCTGAATAGACCAATGACAAGGTCTGAAGTTGAGGCAGCAATTAAGAGCCTACCACACAAAAAAAGCCCAGGTCCAGATGGGTTCGCAGCCGAATTCTACCAGACATAAAAAGAGGAGCTGGTACTACTCCTTCTGAAACTATTCCAAACAATCCAAGAAGAGGGAATCCTTCCCAAATCATTTTATGAGACCAACATCATCCTGATACCAAAACCCGGCAGAGACTCAGCAAGAAAAGAAAACTTCAGGCCAATATCCATGATGAACATAGATGCAAAAATCTTCAATAAAATACTGGCAAACCGATTGCAACAGCACATCAAAAAGCTTATCCACCATGATCAAGTAGGATTCATCCCAGGGATGCAAGGCTATTTCAACACATGCAAGTCTATAAACACAATTCACCACATAAACAAAACCAAAAACAAAAATTTAATACCCCATACTATTGCCAACCCTAAAGACAAATCTAGACATTAAATGGACTTTAGGAAAAGTTTTTAGAGAAATTGAACTTAAATTGCTGAAAGCATTACCTCTGGCCCTTATAAAATTTCAAAATACTCCAAATAGAAGATACGGATTAACCCCTTTTGAAATAGTCTTTGCCTACTCTATGCCTACTGGCATCTCTAAACTTTCTATTCTTAGAGTGAATAGACACTATATGGATTTAAGTAAACAATGTGATGTTGTGTCTAGCTATGTACAGGCACTCACTGATATATACTTGGAGCATATCGATCAGGTAAAAAGGATGTGGCCTCTGCCAACTGACAAGCCTTGCTATCCTTCTCAACGAGGAGACTCTGAGTCCATCAACATTTTTCGAGGAAAGCGCACGTTGTTATTTTACTGGGAAGGCCCTTATGAAGTACAGCTGACTACCTACACTGCCATTAAAATAAAAGAAAAATCCTCCTGGGTTCATACAAGTGACACCAAACTAGATCCTGATCAGTACTTCCAAGTCAATTGAAAGATCACCACTACAGGTGACTTTAAAGTAAGGATTTCCAGGGCTAATTCCCAAGCCCCAGAAGCAGATGGCATTTTTTCAAAGTGGACGGCTTTTCCCAAGATAAGGGATCAAGAAATTTAACTCCACCTATTTTCTCCCCCTTTTATGTCTCCCTAATACTCTTCCTTAAAACAAACGAACAAGCAAGCAAACACAAAAATCTCTTTTTTTGTGGCAAATGCTTCCTAACCCCATCTGCTGATAGCCTACTTAAAAAGCTGACTGAAGATTGCCTTGATCTAACTATCCTCCCTCTGCTCCTCCACTATGACCTTTCTTCAAACTACATCTCACTCTCATTAGCCCTCACTATTTTTCCAACATGTCAGGCTAGATGTGGCAACCCTTTGTACTAGTCTTCCAAACCCTCGCTATAATAACTAATCAATCTGACTACTGATCACGTCAACATCTAGATTATACAAATTAAAACGCTGACCTTATTTTTGTTCCTGCCAATGCAAGTGTCTAGTGGATTAAGTTTGGAGAATGGATGTATGTTAAGACATGGCATTTGCCACCCAGAAGAAAACAACACACTATTTTCTTTTCAGTGAATCAATTAGACACAGAGAATCTCTGTAAGAGCTCAAAGACTGTCCTTGCTCTAGTAAAGTCATTAGAAAGGAATTTTTCCCTCTGCAGTATAAACAGGGATAATGGTGAACTTCTCTTAAGTAACATACTTTTCTTAAGTAATGAGGCATTGCAGTCAAAGCCTGTGGTTTGATTCCACCCATAGCACCCTTATGAAATGCTTGGAGCATATCAATCAGGTAAAAAGGATGTGGCCATTCTTTTCTTTGTGAAAGACCCTTAAGTCTTTCACAAAGGTCATAAGCAGTTCTGACACTGAGTCTTACAGTAGAAACACTTGCCAAATCACCAGATATTATAAAACTTCCGGTCAGCCCTGTGTAATTGGATACTCATTAGGCTAGCAGATACCAAAGATTAAAAATGGGTTGATCAAAATTCTGGACTGACTTGGCTTAACAAAATTAAGCCTTATATCTACCAAAACTGAACTAATGGCCTCCTGTATCAGATATTTCACAGTCTTTCTTTTGTGTTCCTGTGGACTGACAGAATTCATGGAGGATGGAGACTTGCAGATGTCAATATGCTAGAAGACAAGGCACAATAAATCTCAACCTGTGATGTCACAAGTTACACTCTGACCTTATTTGTGAACAATACTGGTCTTTCTTCTTGTGTGGTAACAAGTTATATAAAGGATTCCCACCTAGATGGTCCAGGTAATGTAAACACCTTTTGTTTCCAGGTACCCTACTTTAAATGCTAGCCAAATTACGAACTTGGGATCTTTTGTTTATAAAGTGGTACCACACAAATGTACTAGAGGTAATATTCAAAACACACTTGTATATCCACAACTCCAAGTTCTTTTCAATATTGAGAGCTTCTTTCACAAGCATTGGAGATTGTGACATTAAAAAAGCAAATCTAAATCTTTCCAAAGTAATAGAATGAGAGCTCAATATTTCTACGCAAGCATTGAAAATACTCCAGTCAGAAGCTAATATTTAGCCATTGCTGTACTTCAGAATCCCCATATCCTGGATGCAATGACAAACACCGGAGAAGTACACTTTCTATGTAAATATTTGGGGACAAATAGAGCTTAATCGGCATCATTTAAAACACAAGGCAAATGCTCTTCATCAAATAAATAAGGCTAAACCATTTTATTAGATGGAACTATTCCCAGGATTAGGAGGTGGGTTTAATAGAGTATGGGGAACTATGCTTAGATTGGTTGTTTTTTGGTTTGCAAATCCCATGGGACACAGCTACTAACTTGCCGTTTCTTTCCACAGCCACCAACTCAGCTTTTAATGTTGGAAATGTCTAGTGAAGTTTCAGACAGGGGAAATGAAGGAGTGAAGGATATGTTATCCCAAAATATGCCAAATTGGTTTACTGATTATTTCAAGTTGAAAACATTGGAAGAATTGAAGCCTCAGAAAGGGATAGTTGGCCTTTCTTTTCCTGCGTGTGGCAAGCCATAAAGATTCCTCTGGGAGGAATATTCCTTGCTGGAGCAAGAAAATAGAAAGATTTTTTACTCTGGAAAAAAAAAATATTTTCTTACTGGAGCAAGAAAATAGCCATTGTCAACAGAGACTGGAAATTGGAGGCTGCAATGGACCTGAATAAATATACTTAATGAAATAGCTCTTATCTTCCAGTAGCTTAACATCCTCCCCTCATATCTCCTACTAACTCCCCTAGAAATGTATGGCTCTTAGTCAGATTCCCTTTGTCCCACAATTTCTTCTCTGATTTGTCATTATTTGTCTAAAAAGTATGAAAGTATCTTGCTTTGGCCACTTCAGACTTCATTTTCTTGTGAAGATCCCCATGTACATGTAAAACCAATAACATCTGTTTGCTTTTCTCTTGTTAATCCGTCTTATATCAATTTGGTTTCTAGATTCAGCTGTATGGCTGAATCTAGAAGAGTTACTTAAAAGCTACAGGGGGCTGGAGGTGGTCTCTGGCTTCCCTACCCTGTCACCTCATCTACCCCATGTTCACAGCTTGGAGAACACTAAAGAGGAGATGTCACTGTAGCTACAGACACTTTGAGAAATCAGGCTTCCTGAGTCATTAAGCCATATTTTTTTTTTCTTAAGTCAGGGGCTAATATAAGCAAATCCTTCAAATTAAAAAACCCACAGAATATCCAAACGATATCATCCAAACAGGAGCACAAATGTGTCCTTACCCCTAGGCTGGGTTCTAGTCTAAAAGGTAGAAAAAGTCCTCTTTTATCTCCAGAGTGCTGAGTGTTAGAAGAACCCCTTACTTGGTATTACTGATAATTGGGGCAAGGAAAACACTATGACCATAGCTGAGAAACAGTTTTTAGAGAGCTACATTTTAACAAGAATAAATAAGCATGATTTACATGCTTGTACAACAAACTTTGCAGAGAAGCACTTACTCAGTTAATTTTGTAACACCCATGGTTTTCTGACTCTCACCCCAACTCAAGTTCTTCCCTTTCTCATTGCATCTAACAGACACTATTGCCTGTTTTTTTGAATCTGAAGTTCAAGTCTCATTGGGTTTCTTTCCTGGGTAAAATTTCAGTGGCTCCTTTGTACATACTGAATATTGAACTGAAGACTGAAGAATATGTCCATGGCCAACTTTCATTTCCTAATACTTTCTAGAATACTCTATATCCTGACAAAACAAAACTAATATATATTCCCTAAAGATCTTCCAGCTTTCTTACTCAAGCCCTTGTATGTGTTATCCATTGGACCTGACATCCTTTCATTTACCAAAATCCATAGGATGATCTAGCTAGCTAGTTGTCATCTATTAATACATATCTTTTGGTAGAAATGAATTTTGTTAAAAGTTGATTCAACCTGGAACACAAGCAGGGTAATCTTCCCAAGTATGGTTGGAAGGGAAAAGAGAAAATTAAACAGAAACAGATGTTGAGGATAACCTGGAAGATGTGAGATTAGATCTTCAGTTCAAAGGAGGTGAAATGTGTGGTTTGGTACTAAGGCAGCTGGACATCATTCACACACAGGTAGAGCAGAGTTATCTGATTACATGAAGGGCAAACATTCACTGATCAAAGGAATAAGCAAGTACCTTTGTATTGTCCTTTACTTACCCTTCAGAACTGAGGGCAAAAAGTAATTTTGTTCCTTTTCCTCCCTGTCCCCCACCACACTTCACCTCCCCACCCTCCACCCTGCCATCTCTCCTCATACAAGATCCTATTTCTTTCTGCCTTCTATTTCCAGCCCCCAAGAACACAGAGAAGGATTTGATATTTTCTTCAGTTGTCATTTCATCTTATAATTTATTTAACAACTACTGACTACTCGTTTATTTCAGGCACTTTACTAGGCACTGGAGAGAATCGTGGATGAGAAGATAAAGGAATAAATGGAATTTTTCCAATCTCCATAAGGAGACAGTTTAGCAAATCATAAGTACTATATGGAGTTGCCTGGTTATGCGGTTCTTTTTCAAGTTCCCCCTCCCTCTAGCTATTCTCCACCCTTCTCTTCCCTGCATTGCACAGCCTTGCAGGTTGATCCCTGAATATACATTCTGTATTAACCAGGCTCCTTTGCCCTCTGTCTTTATTAGACTCAATAGATTGGAGGCACGAGCAAGATATTGAAAGGAGAGAAGAGAAAGAGACTGAGGTATTTACTCCTTAAGCTTTTTATCTGCTTTGTTGTGCTGCAATCTGGCAGTGGCTGTATCCCTCCAAGACTACAGTTCACCCGAGGTAACCCCAACTCCAGGACTCAGCCTCTCAAAGGGGGATATTGCCATAAACAGTGGCAGGAACAATATGATAATCAGGACACTTGACTTGCTATGGTGGTGGCCCATTTACCCCAAGATACTTAAGAATGAAGTTAGTGGGCAACATTCTAAATTATAGCTTGATTTAAACAATCAGAAGAATTCTAGGTGTGATGGGCAGAAATCTGATTTAAGTTTGTATGGTAGTAATAAATGACTTCTTACCAAGTTCCCAGATTCAAACCAGTTAACAGAGCCAGAAAGCCTAGTTTGAAATGCAGGTCAGATCTTTCTCAGGAAGGACTTGGAAATGCTGTCACAGTACACACCTGACACATGACTTACAGCCAAGTTTGAAAATGATCTGTGAAAAGGGATATCTCAGACCTCCCAGGAGTTATTAAATATGGGCCCTAGGTTTGTGCTAATTTCTATGGAGTTAAAACATCACTGTTGTCCTGAGTTATGTTAGGTTTCCAATTGCTACAGTAACAAGTTACCATAAACTGAGCAGCTTAAAACAATATAAATCTATTAACTTACAGCTCTAGAAGTCAGAGCCTGAAATGGGTCTTCCTGGGCTAAAATCAAGGCATCACCAAGGCTCTGTTCCTTCTGGAGTCTCTAGGGGATAATCTGTTTCTTTGCTTTTCCCAGCTCATAAAGCCTGCCTAAATTTCTTTGCTCATTTATTCTCTGACCCAGGAAGGGACATTAAGGAGGGAAAAGTCAAGTGGAAGATTGGTACTGACCCTGCACAACAATACGGGAAACTAAAAGTAGTACTGCGTCCGTAAATGCAGAAATTAGTGCCACTATGTAAAAATCTAAAAGATGCAGAGGAGCTGGTTCCCGTATCCCATACTCAATTAACTTGCCCATTCAGCTTGTGCAAAAACTAGGATGGATTATGGAAAATAACTCAGTTGCCATTTCAGATGTGGTAACTTTACTGAATCAAACAACATGGGCATCTGAGCTGTTCACCTGCAAACACTGTTTCCCCTGAGTGTAAATTATTAAGAAGAATCTAAAATAATTTGCCTTTTCTTGGAAGGAATAGCAGTATATTTTCACCATATTATTCCAGGGCAATGTCAACTCTTGCTTTCTGTCATATTAAAATTTCCCAAAACCTTGATCATCTTGCCACGCCACAGACCATTACATTAGGCCACTACATTGATGACTATGCTACATGGACCTGATGAACAAGAAGTAGCAAATTCCTTACATGCATTAGTAAGACAAATGTGGGCACAAGGTAGAGAATAAAATCCATGGAAATTTTTCAAAGTTTCAAGGGATTCAGTGGTCTGGGACATGTCAATGTATCCTTTTTTTTTTTTTTTTTTTTTTTTTTTTTTTTTTTGAGACGGAGTTTCGCTCTTGTTACTCAGGCTGGAGTGCAATGGCACGATCTCGGCTCACCACAACCTCCGCCTCCTGGGTTCAAGCAATTCTCCTGTCTCAGCCTCCTGAGTAGCTGGGATTACAGGCATGCACCACCATGCCCAGCTAATTTTTTTTTATTTTTAGTAGAGACGGGGTTTCACCTTGTTGACCAAGGTTGGTCTCGATCTCTTGACCTTGTGATCCACCCGCCTCGGCCTCCCAAAGTGCTGGGATTACAGGCTTGAGCCACCGCGCCCGGCCGCAATGTATCCTTTCTAATGTGAAAGACAGTCACTACACCTTGTACACTCACCATGAAGAGGAGCACCATTTGCCAGAACTCTTTGGATTTTGGAGACACCATGTACTATACTTGGCTGTACTTCTCCAATCATTTACTCAGTAACATATAAGGCTGTCTGTTTTGAATGGATCCTGAAGCAAAAGAGGGCTCTGCATGTCTAGACTGTAGTGCAAGTTGTACTTGTATCTTATGACCTATCAAACACAATACTTATTTAAAATATATGTGGCAGCCAGAGATACTGTATGAAACCTCTGGCAAGCCCCAATGGGAGAATACAGAAGATATATGACTTTCAGAGCAAAGTCATATACTCTTTGCCAATTTATTAGTTATCTATTGTTGCATAATAAATTACTTCCAAAACCTTAGGGGCCATCTTGGAGGCTGCCTACAATAGCCAGTGACAATTCATTACTTGACAAGCAGCAACTCTCTTGCTACTGGGCTCTTGTAAAGACTGAAAGCATGATCATGGATCAGTATATTCATTCATTCACTAGGGCTGCTACAACACAGTACCACGAATTGGGTGGCTTAAACAACAGAAATTTATTATCTCTTAGTTCTGGGAATAGTAAGTCCAAAATCAGTAGATCGCACAATTGGTTCCTTCTGAGGACTATGACAGAAAGATCCACTGTGATATGGCTTGGCTGTGTCCCTACCCAAATCTCATCTTGAATGGTAGCTCCCATAATTCCCACATGTTGTGGGAGGGACCCAGTGGGAGGTAATTGAATCATTGGGGACAGGTCTTTCCCATGCTGTCCTCATGATGGTGAATAGGTCTCATGAGATCTGATGGTTTTATAAAGGGGAGTTCCCCTACACAAACTCACTTGCCTGCCACTGGGTAAGACATGACTTTGCTCCTCATTGCCTTCAGCCATGATTGTGAGGCCTCCTCAGGCATGTGGAACTGTGAGTCAAGTAAGCCTCTTTCCTTTATAAATTACTGTCAGCAACAACACTGACACTCAATGCTAGCCTGTGAAAGGAGAAGGGTTGTACCCTGCAAAGCCACAGGGGTAGAGCTGCCCAAGACCATGGAAAACTATCTCTTGCATCAGCATGACTTGGATGTGAGACATGGAGTCAAAGGAGATCATTTTGGGGCTTTAAGATTTGACTGCCCAGCTGGGTTTCAGATTTGCATGGCACCTGTAGCCCCTTCATTTTCACCATTTCTCCCATTTGGAACAGTTGTATTTACCCAATTGTAAATACAACTATATCCCCATTGTATCTAGGAAGTAAGTAACTTGCTTTTAATTTTACAGACTCATGAGTGGAAGGGACTTGCCTTGTCTCAGATGAGACTTTGGACAGTAGAGTTTTGAGTCAATGCTGAAATGAGTTAATACTTGGGGAACTGTTAGCATGGCATAATTGGTTTTGAAATATGAGGACATGAGATTTGGGAGGGACCAGGAGTGGGATATGGTTTGGCCATGTTCCCACCCAACTCTCATCTTGAATTGTAGCTCCCATAATTCCTTTGTGTTATGGCAGGGACCCAGTGAGAAGTAACTGAAACATAGGGGTGGGTCTTTCCTGTGTCATTCTTATGATAGTGAATAAGTCTCACAAGATCTGATAGTTTTATGGAGGGGAGTTCCCCTACATAGGGTCTCCTGCCTGCCACCATGTAAGACATGACTTTGTTCCTCATTCACCTGCAGACATGATTGCGAGGCCTTCCCAGTATGTGGAAGTGTGAGTCAATTAAGACCCTTTCCTTTATAAATTACTCAGTCTCGGTATGTGTTTATTAGCAGTATGAGAACAGGTGAATACACACTGCAAGCTTCTTTCCTTGGCTTGTAGCTGCCATCTTTTCCTGTTCATATCAGTTTCACTCTGTCTCTCGCTGTATCCAAATCTCTCCTTTTTATAAAGTAATCAGTCGTATTGGATTGGGGCCCACCCTAGTGACCTCATTTTAACTTGATTACCTCTGCAAAGACCCTATATTCAAACAATGTCACACTTTGAAGTTCTAAAAGTTAGGATTCTAATATATCTAATAGGACACAATTCAATCCATAATACCAAGAAACTGCACAACCTAGCTACCCTAGTGAACTGAGTGTTGTCTAATCCACCGCATGACAAGGTTGGGCATTTGCAGGAGCATTCTATTATTGAGTGAAAATTATATCTATATGATAAAGGAGAAAGGCCCAGCAGGTCCACAGGGCAAAAGAAACTCAGAGGAACAGAAAACTTAGACTATATGGTGCCTTCTTCCATTGCCTCAATGTCTCTCCGCCAGTGCACACCCATAGCTTCACCAGGAATTTCCCATAACCAGACAACAGATGAAGGAAAGGAGTCAATGTTATGCAAGGTAAGCTGGCACCAGCAATAAGTAGATGGCTGCTGCATCAGAGTCCCTCCCAGGGGTGTCCTGAAACATAGTAGAAAGGGAAATCTTACTGACAAACATAACTTTAAGCAGAGCATCTGCTTTTCTATTTTGCAAGGAAAAAGAGATGGCCCGATGTAAGATCTGCACTGACTCATCAGTGGTGGCTAATGTGTTGGCCAGCTGCTGCCTTAAGGATTTGGAAAAAACAAGGTTGAAAGACTGGTGACACAGAGATCAAGATGGGGGAGGCACGTGAAAGTCTCTTGAAATGGGCACAGGGTGTGAAGATATTTGTATCTCATGGAGTGCCCTCCAGACAACAAATTGTTCTGTCCCCTGGATGTCAGCCAGCCTCCCGCCAGCTTCCTTGGGGCTTTCTGAATGCACAGTAAGTGCCAGGGTGCTGGCATGGAGGTGAAGCACAGGCTCAAGTCTATGGACTTCCTTCACCAAGGCTGATGTGGCTACCACCAGTGCTGATTGACCAAACTGCTGAGAGCAAAGGACAGCACTGAGCCCCCTATGGCACCATTCCCCATAGTCTGTGTTAGATGGTCTCTCTTGACAGCGTCAGCTCACAGGTTCCAGGAACACTATTGACTAACATTCCTCAGCAGTTGGAAGAGGGAGGAAGAGAGTTTAGTTTCAGCCTCTGGAGTTGGGAGTGAGTAAGGATATTGATGTATCACAAACAACTAGCGGGCAAGAGGGAAAAGATGACTGAGTTCAGAAACAACGTCTGGAAATAAAAGATGGAAAATTGCATTAATTCATAATCATGTGGTAATGCCCCATAGGACTCTGCATTTTTAATCTTTTACCTCTACTGACAGAGAGGCTTTGCTTTTCAGCTGCAGTGAACAAGCTGAAGAGAACTTATCCTCTTATCTGCAAGAGTGGAAGTAATCATAGGGGGACCCTAAACGCAAATGTTTACCTGTGCGTTTTATCCTGAAAGTGCCAAGGGTCCAGACCTCACCTCTTTTGTACCACTTTACCTCCAGTACCTAGAAGAGAGGCTGGCACATTGTAACCACTCAAATATTTGTGGATGAGTGCAATACATGGGAGGATGTAGGAATGAATGAACGAAGGGATAATCCCTTAAAGAATAATCGAGAGCTGGGGAGGGAGAAGCCATACTTGATCTTTTATTCTTCTCCAAAACCCTTCAAAAGACTGAATGAGAGGCCGCATAGAGTAGTCATTAAGACCTTGAACTCTTATTTTGGGATCTACAACTTCCTAGCTGAATGGCTTGGCCAAGTTATTTAACCTCTCTGTGCACAGGCTTCCTTCCTGCAAAACAAACACAATAAATGCTTAGAGCAGCACCTGGGAAAACGTCAAGGTTCCTCATAAGTATTAGTGTCATTTGTGGCATCTTGATGAGTGTGTGAGTCTGCAAGACAATCGAGAAATTCTCTGGGAGGGTGAATCCAGATACTCAGCTTCCAAGGGCCATTCAAAAGGGAACAATCACCTTTTCTCTTGGCCTTTCACAGGGCTTTAGACACGTCACTGCCGCCTAACATACCTTTCACTGGCAAGAGACAGAGGCCTGGGTTTCAGTTCCAGTTGCCAGCGGTCAGCTGTGTGAGTTTGTCAAACCCCCTGCCCTCTCTGGGCCTCGGTTCCCTCGCCGGTCCACGCGAGGTTGGAGGAGCTGAGCGCCGACGTCCCTTTCAGCTAACAGGAAGCAGGGTCGCCGCGTCGCCGGCCCAGGGTCTGCGGATCTGAGACCTCGCGCCCGTTCCCCTCCCCCGTGGCTCCTCCCGGGCCCCGCAGCCTCGCGCCCCGGCTGCCGCCCAGCGCCCCGCACCGCCCTCAGGGGGGCCCTCGCGGGCTGCCCCCGGCCAGGATGCCGGTGCCCCGCGCCCCACGCGCCTGCTCTGGCGCAGCCTGCCCTGCGGCCTGTCCGCAGCGCCTTTATAGCCGGCGGGCTGGGCGCTCACTAATGTTTAACTCGGGGCAATAACTCGCCAGAGGCGAGGGACTCCGCCGCCCGCGGTGACTTCTGCCTGCACTTGTTCTCCGAACGCCCACTTCCGAGGAGACGCCGACGATGAAGGTGAGTGCCGTAGGGACCTCTTCCTCAAACTCCCCAAAAGGCCCCAAAGCTACTGGAAACGGACCAGGGACTCCCCTTAAGGCGGAAGCCCCAGAGCCACCCTCTGACAGGTGAGGGGACGTCCCAGAGCTCCCGCTTCGCTCTCGGACCTTGGCTTCTGCTAGGACCCGGGCGTCGAGCTTTGAATGTCCCGGAGAGCCACCCGCAGAACGCACGCCCGAACCCGGCAGGGGTAGAGAAACCAACACTTGTGTGCTCTGAAGGCACAAGTTCAAGGGCACCCGCTTTGGCGAGCTCCGACTGGCGCACTCCAGACGCCACCCCCACTCCCAGCCCACCGTCTCCCTCTTCTAAGGCACTCCCACCTGCAAATCCTGCTGCCTCTGGAGCAGCCCGGACCCTCTCACGGAAACTGGGGCCACAGGCTTCCCTCTAATTGGATTTGATCTGCCCGGCTTGCAGACGCCGTGGAAGGTTCTCCTGGGACTGCTGGGTGCTGCTGCGCTTGTCACCGTCATCACCGTGCCCGTGGTTCTGCTGAACAAAGGCAGTAAGTTTGCAACATTTGTAAAAGGACAGGTGGAGCTCAGGTCAGGGGCTCCGTCTTACCAGGCGAAGGGAAACGAGGGATTTTGCGGGGGTTGGACCAGTGCCCTGGGGTGCAGCTGAGAAGGCTTCCCTGGCGTTGTTGCTGCTTGTAGAGCAGCAGCTGAGTTCACTTCGCGGGGTCTTCAGCGTTTAAACTGCAACTCCTGCCGCTTTCCCGTCTTGTTGCGTATAACAAATGCATACTTCCTGGAATTAGCGGGGAGTCGGAATTTTAAAAATTTCTATTTTAAATTTAATTTGTAAAGTTTTAAATTTACACATAATTTTTAAGAAAAGTTTTTGAGTGTGATCTGCAAAGGAAAAAAGAAGATGTTTAAAGAGCCCAAATAAAGCAGTAAGGATATCTGAAGAGGAAAGGAAAAATGAGAAGCCCCAAAATATAGTTTTGATAAAAAGACGTTGCACGGGTAACTCAGGTTCTTTTCCCTCAGGGGTAGTGAGAATTCAGTTGGAGGATGGGGAGGCAGGCAAGTAATTATTTGGCCAATTTAGTAGTAGTGCAGAGCTAAATCATAAAGCTGGTATGCATGATAATATTTCAGAAGGGGATGGAGTGAGTGATGTTTGGGTGGATTCTTTTATTTAAAGACTTTCATGTCTTTTTAACTTGTCTAAATGTTCCAGTTTTGCCCCAGCTTTTAATATAAAACACTCAGATAATGGAATAGTCACTGTAGGGTGCAAGCAAGAATGATTAGTTTCAGTCACCCCTGGCCCTACTTTCCTTTTGAACACTTGCTTTCATTTCAGCATTACACACTGTAAATTAGTCAGCCACTTGAAGCAGTCACTCTGGATGGTTTACTTAACTGAGGAATATATAGTCAGTGCTTGCATGCTCAAGGGGTCTGATCTAGATTTCACGATGACAGTTCAGAATTAGTTTGTAGAGTTGTCAAAACCATGCTTGCTGTGCAATTCCAGGCCAAGGCAAAGGTTCCAAGGGTTAAGTAACTGAATGGATTGACCTGCTAATGAAATTTGAAGAAACCAGTGGTTGCTACAATTATAGACTATTAAATGACAGACAGTCCACTTAAGCTTGACTCTTTCTTGTGGACTGTTAAAATGTAACTGTTTTCATAAAGCAATACTTTCTATAAGCCATACTTGCAAAGTCTTGTGGGAGAAGAATGGGCAATTCATACAATTGATAAATATAAGGCTTGCAGGCTTACATTATGTACCAGGCACTGTGTTAGTTGCTACAAATACAAAGATTAAATTTTGTAAATGTAAATATAAAGGCCCCTGACCTCAAGAACTGTATAAGCTAGTGGAAATATGCAAACAAATGTGATTTGTTTTACGTGTGTATACAAAAACATACACAGAAATAATCTGTATATAGCCTGTTTGTCTCCAAAACATCACTGAGGCATCACAGCATGGCCGGAAGTTTGGGTAAAACTGTAATAACCAGAACTTCCTTTAAAGAAAGTTGGAAGGAATACTATACTCTGATGAGCCAAATGAGATGGCCAGTGAAATGGTCTAGGAACCTGGGGCTTGCTGCAATTAACTCTGGAGATTTTGTTTTGCTAGGTAGGGTATATATATAGGCCGGGAAGTGCTGTTTTGCCATTTCTGCTAAATTTTACCTGGTGTATTGTCCAAATGAAATTTGAACACACTTCAAGAATGTTCTCTTGAGGAGGACTTCCTAAGAGACTCACATGTCTCTATCTAACTACTCCTAAGATTCAAAGATAACTTAGAGGTGTTTGAGTAAACTGCTCTGGAGAGTGGAAGGAACACTTCAGGGAAAGTCAGGAGACACTTCTTATAAGGTTTCTTTGGTGGGGAAGCTTAAATAGCTAACATCAGTTTCTGGAGATAAGATAATCCAGAAAATGTGAATGTCTTATGTTTCAACACAGAGACACTGAAAGGATCCAGGGCCCCAGAGGAGGGTGGGCAACAGGCAAAGGAGTTTAATTCTAAGCTGGAGATGATGTAGTGAATGAGGTTTTGAGCCATGAGGCTTGAAAGGTAAGTTGCAATGGAGCAACCCTGGAGGGGAAAGTGAGGGAAAGACCCAGGACACTTACAGTACAGGTCATAATTTAGACTCCAGAGCTACTCAGAAATGTGAATGACTGAGATTCAGTAACTGGTTAAACGTGGAGTGCTAAGGGAGAGGGTGGCTAAGCTCTTGGGCAACCAAGTAGAGATGTGGTTTCATGGTGGCTTTATTTACTTACCACTCTAGTTATTTCTTGTCTGTATTTCTTCATTCGTATGTATATATGTTTAAGAAAACAGGGAAGTCATCTTAACACTTTTGCCTTATCATAAAGATTAGAGATAAAAGCTCAGGAATACAGCATTTTCACTAAATCAGCAATACCTTTCCTGGGCTGTACCACAATAAAGGTCAGCATTCTTACAAAGAAGTCAAAGTCTTCACCCAAGAAATGTCCTCCATACTGTCATCAAGATTTCAAGTCAAACAAATACAGCAAAGGAAGAAAAGAAGGAAGTAGAGAGGAAGGAAACATAAAAGAAGGGGAAGGGAAAGGAAAGGAAGATGGAAGGAAAGGAATTTGATCGAAAAACAAAGCAAAAACCTAAGTTATGTGGACATTAAAGAATTACACAGCCAAAAGGAAGGAGGAAGCAGTGAGCAAACCCAAGTTTATCCCCTGAGAGGCTGGTTTAAGAGGTCAAGCATTTCCATATGAAACACTCATATTCAGCAAAACTAGACACACCCAGGACAGGACGGGGATTAGTGGGTAGGGAGCAAGGGTGAGAGCCGCAGCAAGAGCCAGAGAGAGAGAGAGAGAGAGAGAGAGAGAGAGAGAGAGAGAGGGAGGGAGGCTTAATACTATTGTTATATATTTAAGAATAAAAATTCCTTGAAGTCAGATTATTCATTTCACCAAGCACAGTTAAAAGTTCACCCTCATCTGTGTATATAATAAATGATTGTATGTTATAATTTTTTTTCAACTATTCTACTATAGGAGGATATTGTATGTGTAAGCATTCAGTTTCCCCAAGAATCAGTGAGAAATATATAAAAATACTTGTATGAAATTGTACAACACTTCATGGCTTAGTGGAAATGAAGCCCTCTCAGTCAGCATTTATGATTTATTTATTTTTCCTTTTACAGTATATTTTACCTTAAAATTTAAAATATTTGGTTATTTGTCAAATAGTTTTATTATTATTGAATTTTATTTTGGAATAGAATTATACCTATTCTTTTGCTCTTTACACTGCTTTAGCAGAAAATTTCTTCTATACCTACTTTCAGTGCAAAGGAAATTTGACTGCTTTCTCATCCATCTGTAATAAAAGAAAACCCAAATGTGAAGGAGACAGGAATAATCGGAGAGAAAAGATAGCAATAATGAGGTTTGCTTGAGGAAGTCCAGGACATGTTCCAGGTTTAAAAGCACAGAAATGAGCCTGAATGAAAGCTTTGTACATTTCACGGGACAATTTCTAAACAGTATGCTCTGTAAAATCTGGAATTGACTCCAGTTTGCTCAGTTAACTATTGTCAACCTTTGCGGAATGCTCATGAGGTCAGCAGGTTAGTCTTTTTCAGGCCAGTTATTTTGGTTTTTGCTTTGCTAACCATAGCATGTGCCTTAAGTTTCTCTGCCTTAGAAATCTCTTGCTCTTTTCTCAAAGGGGATCAGAAAGAGACAGAAAAGGAAGACTATTTACCCAATTAATGATCAGAGAAAGATAACATAAAAAGACTGGAGCTGGATCAGTGTCTTTCAAATTTTATGACTTAAGAAAGTACTGAAGCCCATGGATAACGCAGGTGTAAATAACATGCAAGAGCATCTTGCTTCAGGAAGAGAAGGCATGCAAGCATGCAATAATAGCCAATATGCATTTACTATGTGCTAAATTTGGGGCTGAGGGCTTTCAATATATTTTTTTATTTAATCCTTAGAACAACTCTTTGAAAGAGGTACTATTACCCTCTCCATTTCTACAGAAGATTTATAGAAACTTTGAGAGGGTACTTTAGTTTTCTATAATTCCATAATGAATTACCTCAGAACTTAAAACCATAAATATCTGTTATCTCATTGTTTCTGTGGATATGGAATTTTGGAGTGGCTTAGCTGAGTGATTCTGCCTCAGGATGTCTTATGAGGTTGCAATCAAGATGTTATCTGAAAGCTCGACTGGTCATGAAAAATCCCCTTCCAAGCTCATTCATGTGGCTGTTAGCTAGAGGTCTCAGTTCCCCAGTATGTGGGCCCCAGTTCCCTGCTATGTGGGAATTATATTATAATTTCATGACGTCTAATCTCCATGTGCAAAGTGTTGAGGAAGAGCCTACTGCTGATGCCTTCATTCCTGACCTCTCAAGCTTTTGAATGGTTCTGTTTAGTAGTAATAATAGGTCCAGATTTACTTACTTGCACTAAATTATACTTAGGATAATATGGTAGCTACTTTCTGTTAGAATGAAGGATCCAAGAGAGGAACGAAGCAGGAAGCTGAGTTTCCTTTTATAACCTAGCCTCAGAAGTGGCAGGAATACCATTCCTTCTGCTGTGGACTATTGGTCACCCTATACCAGGCATCCCCAAACGACGGCCTGTGGGCCGCATGCGGCCCCCTGAGGCCATTTATTGGGCCCCCGCCAAACTTCAGGAAGGGGCACCTCTTTCATTGGTGGTCAGTGAGAGGAGCACAGTATGTGGCAGCCCTCCAACGGTCTGAGGGACAGTGAACTGGCCCCCTGTGTAAAAAGTTTGGGGACGCCTGCCCTATACAATGTGGGAGGGCACTATACAACTGCATAAATACCAGGAGGTGGAGATCACTGGGAGCCATCATGGAGGCTGGCTCCAATGACTATCAAAGAAGTTAAGGAACTTGCTCAAAGTTCCACAAAGCTGGGATTCTTACTCAGGCAATGTGACTCTGCAGCTGATACACAGTACAGTTCAACTCCCTATCATTCTGTCAGCTTGCAATCAAGTATAAAATCAACTTGGCCATATTAGCATAATTGTTATAATTTCTCATTTGCATGGCTATATTATAATTTCATGACTTCTAATCTCTACGTGTTAAGTGTTCTGAGGAAGAGCCTACTGCTGATGTCTTTATTCCTATATACGACTGTATAAAGGCAATGACTGGCATCTCAAGCTTTCGAATGGTTTTTTTATTTTGTGGCATTAGTAGTAATAATAGATCCAGATTTACCTACTTGCACTAAATTACACTTGCTTTTTTTCTGATGTAAGTTACATTATTTCATTTGATCTTCACAGAGCAGTTCATGTCAGAAGATATATTAATATATTGACTTTTTACATGTGAAAGTTTAGGAGTTTTCAAATAAGTACTGGATCTTGGGAATCCAGATCTTTTGGCTACCAACCTTCCCTGAGGTTGCTGGTTCCCATGAATGGCTAATTTATAGAAATTCCTTGGTGAGAGTTTTTCTGGGTTAATGTTTAATCACTACTTTATGGTTGGATGTTAATCCTTTCATTACCGTAAATCAGTATCTTATAATTATTTTTACCTTCCATCTTCATAGCCTCATTATGACCTCCAAAAGAGGGTGCATCTCTCAATTTGAGAGAAACCATGAAATTAGAACTTCTGAGTAAACTGTTTTCTTGTTTACCAAGCACTGTATTTTCTTTTATATTTTTCTTCAACATTATAACTTCTAGGAAGCTTTTAAAAATTTAAATATAAACTATGTGCTTTCTTTATCTGGATGCATTAATGTGCACATTTATGAATTATTTGGTTCAGTGAGGAAGCAAGTAGACCTATGAGTTAAGGTCATACGATTTCAGCATCTAAGGCCCCAGAAGAGGAGGTAATTTAAGGCAGAGCCAAAGCCACCAGAGATTTCATTCATGGCACTCTAGGAGTCATGGTGGCTCAGGATATATACTTGAGGTAGAGGGAGTAGGAGAGGTGAGTATCAAGCAGGTCTTATCATCCACCCCTTCCCTGACTTCTTAAAACTGAGACCCCCAAAACTGAGCTTAGTGGCCCTTTGGTCCTAACACCATTTCTATGAGGCTGGAACCCTCTTCTCTTGCTTTTCTCAGT
This sequence comes from Saimiri boliviensis, assembly GCF_048565385.1. Classification (NCBI taxonomy): domain Eukaryota; kingdom Metazoa; phylum Chordata; class Mammalia; order Primates; family Cebidae; genus Saimiri; species Saimiri boliviensis. The sequence continues at coordinate 77,549,453 of NC_133453.1, forward strand.
TATTTTAAAGCCCACCCTGGTCAAACTCATGTCCATAAGTTTCATGGATGACTCTTATTTCTCTGTTATATTCCTCCATTCTTTGATTCCCGGCATAAATCTCTTTTACTATGAGATTTAAAACCTTTTCAGGGCCAAGGTCCTACAGTGGCCAGAGACAACATTTGTCAATTCAAAAATACGTATTGAATGCTTACTGCATGTCAAGTGTTATTAAAGGTATGGGTAGGGGATGATATGGCTATTGAATGCTTACTACATGTCAAATGCTATTGAAGGCCACTACATGGCCTGCTATGATTGCATATTTGTCCCCTCCAAACCTCAGGTTAAAATTTGATCCTCAGTGTTGGAGATGAGGCCTAATGGAAGGTGCTTGCATAGTGGGATCGGGGCCTTCCCACAGGGTGAATGAGTTCTTACTCTGTTAATTTCCATAAGAACTGATTGTTAAAAAGAGCCTGGGACCTTCTGCTTTCTTGATTTCGTTCTCACCATGTGATGTGATCTCCACATATATCAGCCTCTCTTTTACCTTCTGCTATGAGTAGAATCATCCTGAGACCATCATCAGACACAAATGCCCAATCTTGAACTTTCTAGCCACCAGAATCATGAGCCAAATAATCCTTAAAAAAAAAATTACTAGACCGGGCGCGGTGGCTCAAGCCTGTAATCCCAGCACTTTGGGAGGCCGAGGTGGGTGGATCACGAGGTCAAGAGATCGAGACCATCCTGGTCAACATGGTGAAACCCTGTCTCTACTAAAAATACTAAAAATTAGCTGGGCATGGTGGCGCGTGCCTGTAATCCCAGCTACTCGGGAGGCTGAGACAGGAGAATTGCCTGAACCCAGGAGGCGGAGGTTGCGGTGAGCCGAGATCGCGCCATTGCACTCCAGCCTGGGTAACAAGAGCGAAACTCCATCTCAAAACAAAAACAAAACAAAACAAAAAAATACTAGCCTCAGGTATTCCTTTATAGCAACACAAAACAAGCTAAGACCCAGCCCTAAGCAGTATACATGATGTCTCTGTTCCATTGGACCTTTACAATCCACAGAGCAGGCAAATTATAGGCAAGTGCAGAAATAATTTCAGATGGTAACAAACGCTGTAACAGAAATAAAGTAAGATAGAGATGACTGACAGACACAGAAAGGAGTTTCTCTCTTATTCCAAGTATGATTTTGAGCTTCTGGAGGATTTCGGCATGAGTACAACATGATCTTATTCACACTTCAAAAATATGCCTCTGACTCTTGTGTGGATAGAAGTTTGGGGCTGGTGTAGTTTGTCCAGGTGATAAATGATAGTGGCTTGGACAAGGATGGTAGCATTGGAGGTGAAAATAAGTTTAAAAAACAAAAAAGAAATGCAGGATATATTTTGGAGGTAAAATAATGTGCAGGCATGTCAAGAGTGAGGGAAGGAGAGAAAGTAAGGATGACTCCTTAGACAGCTGGCTAGATAGTTTAAGCGGATAATTTATCTTGCCTCTTGGCTGTCTGTTTCCTTTTCATAAGAATTTGTCTGCATAGGTTCTTCTGGCTTAACTCCCCTTTCCTATTGGATCAGGCTTCCCCTTTTAAGGATGTGCTCAGGAACACCTCCTAATTCATATTCACCCAGCACAGATTGTTGACAGAAGGTAATTCTCCAACTCAGCAAATATTTATTGGGCATTTTCTACACGCTAGGTACTTTGTTGGTCCCTAGGAATAGAAAGACAATAGATATGGCCTTTGTCCTCCAATAATTGACAGTATTAAAGGACACATAAACATTAACCATAATCCAATGAGCTAAGTGCCCTTCTAGTAAATGATCAAAGTGCTATGGAAGCACTAGTGAGTGACAAATGCTGCCCAGGGAAATTTCTACATAACCAACTGAGCATAAAGCATTAATAATTAGTGGGTCTTAATACAATTCTCTCAATCCTCCAGCCACCAAACTGGCTCTGAGGCATGCAGTGCACCTCCATGTCAGTCCTCACTGACTCACAGTCCTCTGATGCTGTATGAGGATTGTATCAGGATGTTTTGGGCTTCAAGGAACAAATACCTGGCCAAAAGTTGTTTGAATGATAGTGTTTTATTATTGTGTTGTCATTAGCATCTTTTATAATTGGAAGTGCAAAAGTAAAGTGGTTCTTGAGTTTGCTAATGTATGGCCTGAATGCATCAAGAACACAGGGCTTTTCCACCTTTCAGCTCTGCCATCCATGGACTTTTGTCTTTTGTCCTCCAGCATGTCATCTCATGGTGGAGCATGGTTTCTGCAGCTCAGCCCAGCACTTGCTCATATAGCTCTTTCATAGGGCAGAAGAGGATGCTCTTTCTCATTCATGGTCTGGTTAATCAGGGAGGAAAACCATTTCCGTAAGTCCTCTGACTGGATGCAAACTTTCAGGTCTTAGAGGCTAGATTTGTGTCACTTGTCTATATCTAAACTAATCACTGGCAAGGAGAATGAATTTCCATGATTGAACTAGACTAATCTAGACTCACTTTTCCAGCTCTGGAGAGGAACTTCCTTTTAACACATGGAAAGAAAAGTGCAAATATTTAAGTCAAACTGGAAATTCCGAAAAGACAGAAATCGGCGATGGGGGTGGGGAACAGCATATGTAGGCACATGGTGTATTTGGTTATTGGTCTCTTCTCATGACATTAGAAAGATTTAATTTTCCAACAAAAGAGAACAGATATTAAGCCAGCTCTGATCTCCAAAAATCCGGAGCTCTAATTCTCTCCTTTCATTCTTCTCACTTTCTTTCCTAACCAACTGGGCTTATTGCAAAGCAGTGTGCTTTGTTGCAGCTTTTCTGATCTCAAGGACATTTTGACCTCAGCCCTTGCTTTCTCTTGGCATTCAGAGTGATGGAGAGGAGGAAAGAATTGAACTGCAATATTAAAATCTGAGACAACAGTGCAGATCAGAAACATCTACTTACTCACAATTTTCCCCTAGGAAAATTGTGAGTAAGTAGATGTTTCTGATCTGCACTGTTGTGTGTGTGTGTGTGTGTTTAGTAAAGACGGGGGTTTCGCCATGTTGGCCTGGCTGGTTTCAAGCTCCTGATCTTAGGTGATTCACCTGCTTTGGCATCCCAAAGTGCTGGGATTATAGGTGTAAGCCACCATGCCCAGCTCGGTGATTATATTTAAACTTAAGTCAAACTATACGCTTCTCTGCTTAACACCGTTCATTGGCTTCCCATTGTGAAGGCTCCATGGCACTTGTTACCACCTAACCTGTGGCATTACTTACTTATTATTTGCTCATATGTCTTCCCAGTTAAAATGTAAGCTTCAAAAGGCAGGAGTTTTTCATACTTTATTCACTGTGATGTCTCTAGTGCCTAGAACACTGAATAACCCATAAGTGCTAAGTAAATATTTGGTGAATTAAATAAATTATCTTGGAGGTCAGGCAAGAAAAATTTTTTGATGAACGTTTACTAATGTTGCTATAATTCTGATTAAAATACTTTTATTTATAAATCATTCAGTACTAAATTGTGTATATCTACAATTTGTAAGTGCTAACAACTGTTTGAAAAAACATACAGTATGTTCATCCTCATGGCTTATTAATAGTTTAGTTAAGAGAAGACTGTTAAAGTACTTAAATAGATATAAAATTACTTGATTAATGGGCAAAATATGTGACACAGAAAATAAATATTTTAATAAGATGAGAAGAAAGAACTGAATGTGGACTAAGTAGTAAGGGATAGATCAAGAGGCATGTGGAGGGAATAGCAAGAAAATGAAGGCCATGGATGTGGATTGTTTATTTGAGAAGTTTGTCCAGATGGCTTGAGAACACAGCAGAGTCATATAAGTATTTCTTTAAGATTGGTACACATTCTGCAGGCTTAACTACAGAGCAGAAGTGAGCAGTGGGAAGAAACTGAAGATGCAGCTGGGCACAGTGGCTCACATGTGTAATCCTAGGTCTTTGGGAGGCTGAGGCAGGAGGATCACTTGAGCCCAGGAGTTCGTTCAAGGCTTTAGTGAGCCATGATCACGCCACTACACTCTAGCCTGGGTAACAGAGTGAGACCCTGTCTCAAGAAAAAGAGAGAGAGAGAGAGAGAGAGAGGGAAAGAGAGAAGGAGGGAGAGAGGGAAGGAAGGAAGGAAGAAAGGAAGGAAGGAAGGCAAGAAAGAAGGAAGGAAGGAAGCGATGGAGGGAGGGAGGGAGGGAGGGAGGGAGGGTAGCTGTTTTAGAGGAAAAGGTAAGCTTTAAAAAAATCCCTTGGGAACAAGAAGATAAGCATCTGAAGTATAGGTTGGGTGTGGAACAATTAAGGAAGGAACTCTAAGGGAAGAGTTAAATAAGGGCAGGACAGACAGATACCACAGAACTGATGAACATGGTAGAAAAAAAGCTCCTTATGGTAGCTTTTGCTGTAAAGGAGGAATCATTGAATCTTTTTGTTGAATAATTTCATAGTTTTTTCAATGTATACTACAGGACCTGAGTTGTTCAGCATTGTGTAATATTTAAAATCTAGGAAACACGAGCAAAAGGGAAGAAAATAAACCAATTTTTTTTTTTTTTTTAGATGGAGTTTCGCTCTTGTTACCCAGGCTGGAGTGCAATGGCGCGATCTTGGCTCACCGCAACCTCCGCCTCCTGCCTCAGCCTCCCGAGTAGCTGGGATTACAGGCACGCACCATCATGCCCAGCTAATTTTTTGTATTTTTAGTAGAGACGGGGTTTCACCATGTTGACCAGGATGGTCTCAATCTCTTGACCTTATGATCTACCCGCCTCGGCTTCCCAAAGTGCTGGGATTACAGGCATGAGCCACCGCGCCTGGCCAAAAGAAACCTATTTTAAAGCTTATGTGACTACTTTTTTATGAGTTCAGGAAAAAGATGAAGAAAGTTACTGGATATTCCATGGGAAAGAGAACAGAGATGGTATAAATTCCTTTCTAGGAAGTCACAGAGGTGCCATCCTTCTTACTGTCCAGAGTTTTCTAAGAGAACTTGTACTCTTTTGACTTAGAAGCTGTAGAACAAATGAAGTTTCAACTGACCCAAGTCCTAATGTTACTACCAGCCTGCCTATTGAAAATAGTTGCAAACAGTGAATTTAAACACTTCTATAAAGCTTACTTCATCTCCACTAATTCGCAAAACGTGCCAAAAAGCATTTACCATGTGCATTCACTGTCCCAAAGATAGAGAGGGTTAGAAGAGTGACTGTAACCATAGGCTTGGTACCACATTGCCTGGCCCCAATGTGGCTTTGGTGCATAATAATCACAGGACTTTAGTCCAGCCACTGGCTATGCCTGTCTGTGCCTCAGTCTCCTTATCTGTATAGTGGGAATGAGCATATGAAGAATAAATGGGTTGAAAGTCTACATTGCCTAGAACAACCCAGCAAACTGGAAGAACTCCATAAGAATGTGTAATTATTATTCTTTATATATTTTAACTTTTTTTTGTTGTTTTAACAGATCCAGAGGCAGATAGTATAGTAATTTTTGCCCCATGCTGCTGAATGTTTTGCCTGAAAAATAATGGGAAAGGAGTAATTCCTGTGGCAGTTTTGTTTTCCAATAATTGTTTTTTCTTATATCAGGGATGACAAATGCCTGTCACAAATAGTAGCCTTGTTGATTACACTTATAAATCTCTGGGAAAGTTCTTCAACAAGTCAGTGTTAGAGCTTTCAGCTTCCATAAATGCAGATTTCCTTTACTCAGTTTCCTTTCTAACATAAGCTGATCTTTCTTAGCTTGTACTGTAATACCTTCCACTGATGTCTCACTACAACTGCTTTTAAGTATATGTCAAGGGAAACTGGCCCTTTGCTAAAATAATTGCATCTTTCATGGGCCTGTGGATCATTTGGCCATATCCTTAAGAACTCTCCACCTTTCAAGTATTTCTCATCACCTTGGATTACACTGGCCCAATGCCAGTCAAATTCATGAGACATAAAAGTCTGCACGTTAGTTTGGGCCATTATTGTACTAGTCTTGTTTATTCCCAGAAAAGTCCTGTCAAGAAAAGTGGGAGTGACTATAATCAGAAAAAAAAAAAAAAAAAGCGATTTCATTTCAAAAAGGGATAAAGCAGTCCTACCACGCTGATTAGTGCTGGCTGCCTGTGTGTGTAGGGCTTCCTGGCTCTGCTGTGGTGGCAGAGCCAACCAGGTGGTATAACTGGGCTTAGTTCTGTCAGCCCTTCAGCCTTGCATTTCTTTACCAACACGTCCATATTTGGGTCAAGATGAAAACAGATATCCGATACTTGAATACTGAGACATACATATTCTGCCCACTTTCACTTTTCTGCTTCATATATTGGAGTCATGTGCTGATATTGTTTCAAAGCAATTGGAGTTTCGATCTCAATATTTGTCTTTCAAATCCAATCTTATGAGTAGTTTTTGTTTTTGTTTTAATGTTGCTCACAATTTTGAGGAATGTCTAGATGAGGTTGTCAAACTATAATCAGGACTGGCCACCAGATTTTTTTAAAATAAAATTTTATGGGAACATAGCTGTGCCCACTCACCCACACATTGGCTGTGGCTGCTTGAAGGTTACAATGGCAGACTTGAGTAGTTATAACATAGACTAAAGATCATAAGGTCCACGAAGCCTAAACTATTTACCAACCAGCTGTTTAAGAAAATGTTTGCCAACTCCAGGTCTAGATGTTGTATTCTTATCACTTAAAAATACTTTCCTTATAATGTCTAACTTAAATAACGAGATTCAGAAAAATGATTAAGTATAGAGTTTACTCCAGTACAAAGCTTGAGGATGACCTCTTGGAAAACATACTCCAGACAAAGGGGATTAGCATTACAAAGTGAAGAATTGTACTTATATGGGTAGTTAGCAGGATTGCAACATTTTCCATGCAAGGTCAGTATATATATATATATATATATATATATATATATATATATATAATAGTGATTTTATTGGTTACAGATTGCTATATTCCAACTAAGATTGCTCTGATATTCCATGAACAGGGGTGATGATCTGAGGGGTGTCGTACCTCTGGCATCACAAGGCCTTTTCTGGTCATTTACAGGAAAAAGCAGAAGTTGTAGCTGCATGTTATGTGACCCAGGCCACATAGCCACATTCCTCTCAAGGCTCAAAATAACCTGAAGTTCCAACAGCTTTAAGTTCTAATTATTTAATTTCATCACAATAGGTAAGATGAATAAGTTCTTATATCAGTTAGAGAAATCACACTAGGGCCAGGTGCAGTGGCTCACACTTGTAATCCCAGCACTTTGGGAGGCTGAGGTGGGCAGATCATTTGAAGCCAGGAGTTTGAGACTGGCCTGGCAAACATGGTGAAACTAAGAATACAAAAATTACCTGGATGTGGTGCCACATGCCTATAGTTGCAACTACTTAGGAGGCTGAGACAGAAGAATTGTTTGAACCTGGGAGGCAGAGGTGCAGTGAGCCAGGAATGCACCACTGCACTCCACCCTGTGCAACAGAGTGAGAGTCTGTCTCCAAAAAAAAAAAAGAAAGAAAGAAAGAAAAGAAAACACACTAGATATTTCAACAGAGGGCTTTAATGTGAAACCTGGTTACACAGATAAAAGAGCAAAAGAGGAACTCTGAGGTAACAGAGACAGTAAATGCAAGGAGTCACCTCTAGGGCTTGGAAACAAAGAGGAAGAGGAACACAAAAGATCTCAGATCAAAGCTCTAAGGTTTAAAATGCCCCCAGCTGCTACTGGTACCTCTGAGAGGCATGATGAAGCAGGTTCCAGATACTACAAAGGAAGACAGAGGCTGGAGCAGGTGCTACTGCTGGGTGCATGCTGTCAGCAAGAAAGAGGAAAGGAGGAGCCCCTCCTCTTTTCTGATTGCAATCCGATTTTTTTTCTCTATCTTTTCCAATTAACAGAATCTAGCAGGAATCCTGCAAATGAGGCTTCTTGGAAATATAGCTGTAGATTTCTTCCCCAGAATTACTGAGCAAGAAAAGGTATATATATTTGGAGCTGAAAGTAAGTAGGAAAATGATTGGCTCAGGCTTAGAGAAGTGTGCTGACCTAACAGCAGCCAGTGGTGGTCTAGAACCTGAGTTGTAATAGCCTGACAGGTTCTTCTTGCTCACTGCACAGATAAAATCAATTTACTGTGACAGCGATATTGCAATAGAGAATTCCATAATCATGGAACCAGCCAAGTGAAAGAACAGGAGGCATTTCTCAAATTGCCTCCCTGAAAGCTGGGAGGCTAAGGCTTTTAAGGATGATTTGGCAGGCAGGAGGATAGGGTATAAGTGTTGTTGATTGACTGGGGATGAACTCATAGGAGTGTCCAAAATGATCTTTTTGCATGGAGTCATTTTCTGAGTGAGGGTCACAAGACTAGTTAAGTTAGTTCCTTGGTATGAGTCACAGGTCCTGGTGGAGTCAGCAGGTCCACCTGAATGCAAAAATCTGAAAAATATCTCAAAGACCAATCTTAGGTCTTGACAATAGTGATGTTATCCATAAGAGCAATTGGGGAAGTCACAAATCTTCTGACCTCTAGAATAATGGCTGATTATCATTTAACTACCAGCCTACATCTTGGCAGAATTCAGGCCCCTCGTATAATCCTCATTTTGTGGCTTTTTCTTCATCTTAGAAAGGCGGTCCTTGAAGGGGATCAGTTTTGGGAGGAACTATTATCATCCTTGCTCCAAAGTTAAACTGTAAACTAAATTCCTCCCATAGTTTGCTTGGCTTTTGCCCAGTAATGAGCAAGAGTAGTTAGCTTGTGAGACTAAAAGCAAGATGGAGTCAGTAAGTTTTGATTTTTGTCACTGTCATAATTTTTGCAAAGTCCATTTCAGAGGCTCTTGCGCCCATTCTGTCGAGTCCTGTCTGGCTAAGCTCACTGCTCTTCCTGCACTACAGCCACTTAGAGTTTACGTGCTGTATTTGGAGCTGTTGGTTCTTATTTTCTTATTGTTTGACTTCTATCTTTTCATTCAACAACTATTTCTTGAGTGACTGCTATGTACCAGGCAACTGTTTTAGGCTATAGTAATATAATAGCAAATAGAATGAATCAAAATGAAATCAGTGTCCCCATGGAGCTTACATCCAATTAAGGGAGGCAGACAGTGAACAATATAAAAAAGTAAAATGTATAATAAGTTAGGTGGTATCATTGCTAAGAAAAAACTGACTAAAGCTGGAAAGAGTAGCAGAGAATGCCATGGGGAAGAGTCTGCAATGCCAGTCCGGGAAGGAATGCAGCATTTAAATAAACACCTGAAGGAGGTGAGGGAGCAAGCCCTGGCCATATCTGGGGGAAGAATGTTCCAGGAAGAGCATATAGCAAGTGTGAAGTCTCTGAGGCAGGAATGAGCCTGCTGTGTCTGAGGAATTCCTGGGTGGCCAGTGTGGATGGAGTGGAAAGATAAGAGAGGAGGAGGAGAAGGAGGAGGAGGGACTAAACCCCATTAAGATGTTTCATTTTTTTCAAAATGTTGCTATTCTGAGAAATGTACATTGTACTATTTGGTTGGCCTTTCATGTGGACACACTGGAAAGTGATTATGTCCCTAATGAAAGTTTGGTCACCTGACACTCTGATCCTAAGGTAGATGCTGAGAGTATACAGTCCCCACATTCTACAGCCTCCAGCTAAATGGCAATGCATTTATTATATGACCCTGGATGTACCACCGTGTTCTTTTGTTGAAAAGGTGAATCTGCTATTATGATTATATTCTGATGTTCCTTGTGTATAGTGATCAGACAAACATCAGTCTTTAGACATCCTCTAATTCCATTAAGTCAAATATTTTCCCTTCATTCTGTAAACTGCTGATTTCAATATGGGTGCTATGGTGTTAGGCATCATTAATAGAAGGGAGAAAGTTATATTCATTGGCACTTAGGAAATGATTAGGTTGCACTTATCCTAAATACTTTTATCAATGTAATTGTCTCATGCTGTCTTATTAGAATCATTTTTCATTATGAACATAGTAAAACTTAACTGGCTTTTATTTTGTTGCAGTTAAATTCTTAATCTCACTGTTAGGTGCTCCAGAGCAGACTCTTTCATATTCATTTTTGTATTCTGGTTGCCTAGCACATGCTTGGAACAAAACAAAAGTAGTGCATAGTGTGACTCATCTACAGGTGCTTCCTAAGTTCTAAGTCCTGAGCTAAGCATATGACATATATTTTCTCATTTAATCACTGAAAATCCCTATGGACTATTAGTCTCATGTTATAGATGTTTTAAATGAAACTTTAAAAGGTGTCTTGGTTTGTGCTACTGTAACAAAATACCACAGACTAGGTAATTTATAAGCAACAGAAATTTATTTTCTCACAGTTCTGGAGACGGGAAGTTCAATATCAAGGCATTGGCTTTTGGTGTCTGGTGAGGGCCTTCTTGCTGCCTTCTCACATGGCAGAAGAGTAGAAAGGCAAAAAGGCTTAGGCTAGTTCCCTCCAGCCCTTTTATAAGGCACTAATCCATTCATGAGTGGGGAGCCCTCTTGACTTAATCACTTCAAATGGTCCCACCTCTTAATATCTTAACAGGGATTTTGTTTCAAGACATCAATGTTGGGCGACACTCAGACCATAGCATTCACCCTTGAATCCAAAACTTCATGTCCTTTTCATATGCAAAATACATTCATTCCATCCTAATAGCTCCCCAAATCTTAACTTTTTCTAGCATCAACTCAGAAGTCTAGAGGCCAGAGTCTGATCTAAATTAGTTGTCATCTAAACTAGGTGAAACCCAAGGTAAGTTTCACCCTGAGGCAAATTGTTCTCCAGCTGTGAATCTGTGAAATCAAACAGGTTGTATGCTTCCAAAATACAATGTTGGGGTAGGCATAGGATAGATGTTTCCATTCCAAAAGGAAGAACTAGGAAGAAAGGGTTAACAAGTCCCAAATAAATCCCAACTGGGCAAATAATATTATATCTTGAGGTTTGAAAATAATCTTTGACTCCACGTCCCATGTTTCAGACATGCTAGGGTGGGGGTTGGGTTCCCAAAGCCTCAGAGGATGCCCCCTTGCTCCCACTATGGCTTTGCTGGGCACAGCCCATGCTGCAGCTCTCTTGGGTTGAAGTCTTGTGCCTGTGGCTCTCCCAGGCTGACATTGCATGCTGATGACTCTACAGTTCTGGGGACTCAAGGATGGCCCTGCCCAGCAGCTCCATTAAGCATTGCCCTCGTTGGGACTCTGCAGTAGCTCCTGCAGCAGTTCTCTGCTTGGGACACTAGCCTTTCTGAGGAATCTTTTGAAATATAGGTGGAGGTAGTCATGCCCCTACAGCTCGTGCACTCTATGCTCCTGCAGTATTAGCACCACATGGGTGTTGCCAAGGTTTATAGCCTACACACGCTAGAGCAGCAGCTGAGCCTGCCTGAGTCACATATGTGAAAGCTGAAGAGTGCTGCACCAGAATGCTGAGAGCAGAGACAAGGAGGTGCAGGGGAGTTAATGATGAGGTCCCATGGGTGCCCAAGCTTCTTTTTTGATGTAATTCTTTCGCCTAGGCCAAACTTGTCCAACCTTTGGCCCAAGGGCAATATGTGGCCCAGAATGGCTTTGATGTAGCCCAGCACAAATTTGTAAACTTTCTTAAAACATTATCAGATATTGCTGGGTGCAGTGGCTCACAGCTGTAATCCTAGCACTTTGGGAGGCTGAGGTGGGCAGATCATGAGGTCGGGAGTTGGAGATCAGCCTATCCAACATGGCGAAATCCAGTCTCTACTAAAAATACAAAAATTAGCTAGGCCTGGTGGTGTGCACCTGTAATCCCAGCTACTCAGGAGGCCGAGGCAGGAGAATCGCATGAACCTGGGAGGCAGATGTTGCAGTGAGCTGAGATTGTGCCACTACAATCCAGCCTGGGCAACAGAGTGAGACTTCATCTAAAAAAATATTATTACAAGATACTTTTGTGTGTGTGTATTTTTTTAAGCTATTCAGCTATCATTAGTGTTAGTGTATTAAATGTGTGGTCCAAGATAATTTTTCTTCCCATTTGACCCAAGGACACCAAAATATTGGACACCCCTGCCTTAGGCCGTGGCACTCTGGCCCTGTGATGTGAGAGGCAGCAGTAATAATCTCCAAAATGCCTTCAGGGTCATTGTTCCATTGTCTTAATGAATAGCATTAGCTTCCTATTCTCCATATTAATCTCCTTATTAAACTTAAACATTGCTTGGCCACACCCTTGGTATTCTCTCTGAACTTGCCTTTTTGTCTTTACAACCTGGGCAGGATCAGGCCAGACTGAGACTTTTCAACTCTTTAAGTTCTGTTTCCCTTATGATTATGAATTCCATCTTTAATTTGTTTCTCTCTTCTTATATTTTCCTATAGGATGTCAGGAGAAACCATTCGGCACCCTGAACATGTTATTTTTCTTCTGTCAGACATTCTTATCTTCTAAAATTCTGCCTTCCAGAAGCCGTAGTGCATGGACACAATTCAGCCAAGTTCACTACTACTTTCTGGTATGAGTGGCCACTTCTCTAGTTCCAATGAGATCTTCATTTCTGTCTGAGAGCTCATCAAAAGGATCTCTACTATCCATTTCTCTGCCAACATTCAGAGCACAATCACTTAGATAATTTCTACGAAGACCGAGGCGCTCTCCACAGCTCTCCTCTTCTTCTGAGCCCTTACCAGAATTGTGTTTAACACTAGGCTTTTTCTAGCCTGCACTTCAAAACTATTCCAGCCTCACCCATTACCCAGTTCCAAGCCACTTCTACATTTTTAGGTATCTGTAACAGCAATACTCTATTTCTCTGGTACCAATTTCTGTCTAAGTCCATTTGTGTTGTTACAACAAAATACCTGAGAATGGGTAACTTTTAAAGAACAGAAGAAATGTATTTCTCACAGTTCTGGAGGCTGAGAAGTCCAAGCTCAAAGTGCAGGCAGGTCAGGATGTGGCGAGGTCCCACCCCGTCAATGGCACCGTCTCTTGAAGCAGCATCCTCACATGATGGAAGGCAGAGGGCCAAAAGGCCTCAGTGAGTTCCCTCCAGCCCTTTTATGAAGTACTAATCACTTTCCAAAACAGACCTACCTCTTAACACTACCACAATGGGGATTAAGTTTCAACATGAATTTTGGAAGGGACATCGTCTTTCAAATCAGAGCAAAGATTCAGTCATTTTCCCAAGGCCCCAAGGCAAGAAATGGACCTGGGTTCAAACCCAGACTCTCTGATTCAAAGCAACCAGCTGCTCAACCACTTGACTGGTGCTTGTTGAATCTGTGGAGATGGGTGGCAGCCTGCATGTGCAGCTGGAGAATACAGACGCAGGGTGAGGGGACATTGCGTCAGTTTCTTCTTTTACCTCCTTGATTTTTCTTCTACCGTCTCTGTGTCAAGGCTGTTAATTTGCTAGAGCAAATTTTGAAGTAACGTTCATTTTATTTCTTTATACCCATGGTAGATACAAGCGTCAATATGGAATGTTAGCTGATTACCATATGGAACACAGGAACTTTATAACCAGATAACTCTTTTGCCTGTTTTTAACAACTTTACACAGTTATGTGCCGTCATGAGCACATTTCTTTTTAGATGTATTACATTAGCCATTTATTTACCAAAGCAGTTTATTTTTGTGGAGTGGAAACATTATATGTCACTTTAATACAGACAAAATAGTATGAATGGATGACAATATTCAAAATATCTCGTTATCATGCAGAAGCAATTGATCAAAGCAAGAATATTCCCTGGAGGCCAGGCGTGGTGGCTCATGCCTGTGTCCCAGCACTTTGAGAGGCTGAGGCGGGCAGATCATGAGGTCAGAAGTTCAAGACCAGCCTGACCAACACGGTGAAACCCCGTCTCTACTAAAAGTACAAAAATTCGCCAGGCATAGGGGTGTGTGCCTGTAATTCCACCTACTCAGAAGACTGAGGCAGGAGAATTGATTGAACCCGAGAGATGAAGGCTGAAGTGAGCCGAGATTGTGCCACTGCACTCTAGGCTGGGCTACAGAGTGAGACTCCATTTCAAAAAACAAAAAAGAATATCCCTGGAACTATATGACTCTCTTATTTGGATTTTATCAATCTGAAATTACTGTTTTTCAGAAATGACTTTGACACTATAGCAAGTATTCATTAAGACACCTTAATGCTTTTATAAGAATTTATTATTACATTGAGCCATTTTAAATGCTGCCATTCTACCTTTTTCTAAACTAATAAAAATGGTATTTTCATATGGTTCAAGCTAATAGTTGCTTTAGCTAAAGAATAAAAGCATAACATTGTAAACTTATATTTTTATTTTTAAATTATAAAGATTTGAAACCGGAGTTTCTGCATAAGCTGATGGGTAACATATGATTAATTACTTTACTTGGCTGCACAATGCTTTGAATTGATAGGTCAAATGAACATGTCCCAGGCCGCACTAAGAAAACCACGCAAGCAGCCAAAGACCTTCATCTGTTGCTGCAGCAGTGCCCTGTCAGTGAGCAAGTAGACAAGGAAGAAGAATCATGAGCTTGTCCTATAAGAGTCTGACAAAATAGGCTGTCACTTGGCAGCACACTCTGAACCTGCTAAAGGTCAAAACCTGGAGTTGGCAATCATGTCTTACAGAACTCGCTTATCTAGATGTTTCAAAAGCAACTTGCAATGTGCCCTACTTATCAAACGGCAAGGCAAAAAACAAGGAACATTTGTGTTGTTCTGCTTATTCCAGTTTAGCTGTGCTGCTCTTGGACTGGCAGCTAATATGTGGAAACTGGGTTGCAGGGTTATTCTAAAGCAGCCAAGTGAACCTCACACAGACCAGAGTAAGAACGGGGCTTGCAGGGATGTCCTGGGCTCCAGCAAATGTGGCACCAGAGGCATTCCAGATATCTAGAACATGAGCTGATGGATCCAATTCACAGGGAGCCGTCATGAGCAGAAAGGAGCCTGAACGTGGTAGAGATGATGGGTTTTCAAAAACTGTGGACCAGGCCAGGAACAGCAGCTCATGCCTATAATCCCAGCACTTTGGGAGGCCAGGGTGGGAGGATTGCTTGAGCCTAGGAGTTTGAGACCAGCCTGGACAACATGGCAAAAACTGTCTCTATTAATAATACAAAAATGAGCCTGGTGTGGTGATATGTGCCTGTAGTCCCAGCTCTTCAGGAGGCTGAAGTGGGAGGATCGCTTGAGCCTGGCAGGTTGAGGCTGTAGTGAGCCTTGATTGTGCCACTGCACTCCAGCTTGGACAACGGGAGCGAGACCCTGTCTCAAAAAAAAGAGAAAAAAGAAAGAAAGAAAAAAAAAGCTGTAGAATGGTGAGAGAATGAACCCAGCAAGGTCTGAGGAGGACAGATGAGTTAAGTGCACAGGGAGAGCACATCATGGACCTGAAGATGCAGCCCCCTGGGCAGCAGGTGATGTCAAGAGAAAGTTTCCTCAATTATTTCAATATTCCCAATGTAACCGTGGTGTCCTGAAAAACCTGGGTAAATACCTTTAAGCGAGAT
This sequence comes from Saimiri boliviensis, assembly GCF_048565385.1. Lineage (NCBI taxonomy): Eukaryota > Metazoa > Chordata > Mammalia > Primates > Cebidae > Saimiri > Saimiri boliviensis. The sequence goes on from NC_133453.1 coordinate 77,564,980, forward strand.
GCATTTAAATGAGATAATACTATATGTGATCTATTATAGGTATTTAGTTAATTCCCTTCTTATAAAATTAAGTTAGTGATAGATATTTCATGTTGATATATCTGTTTTATTGTATATACATATATGTGTGTGCAGGTATATCTAGATATCTACATCAGAAGACTGTCAGACTTGTGGATGTCAATTACTGTCTCTTTTTCAAATTACACTAATTAAGGGATATGTTTTATGTACATTTTAAACTGATGCCTGTTGATAACAGTATATCAAGAGGTATCAGCAAGAGGTATCAGTTTGATATACTCTGTTATATCAATAGTATTTTTTAAATAGTACTCACTTTTTAACTATTTGATGTATGAAAGAGCGGTTGGTATACAAGTAATTGAGTGGCATGCAAATAATTGAGAGTGTTTTATGAACAAATCCAGTTACTATTCCCAGTAGGAGTTTCAAATATTTTCTGTAGCATAATGCTTTACTTCTTGTTTGAAGGTTAGCAAATTCAAGGACTGATTTTACTTGGTTGATTTCTGCTAGCAAACACGAATCTCCTACTTATTTTTAGAAATGAGATGCAGGACTAAATTGGCCAAAAAAAGTACTTGTTTTTGTTTTTTGTTTGTTTGTTTGTTTTTTAACTCTCTTTAACTTATTAAATGAACTAGGTTTAAATAAAATTAATAAAGTAATAAAGTGAAATACAGCAATTTTATTTCTTGAAACAAGGTTTTTTAAGGCTGGTACAAGGCTATTATCAGATAAGATCTAAAGAAATAAAATATTTTTTTAATCTTCAACTTGAACCTGTATTTTCTGTTTTATCTTCATTTGTAATGATGAAAACAGAAAGCTTTATCATTTTGAACTGAGGCAACGGCCCACCTCAGAAATATTCTTATCTTATTTTTCCTTTCAACTCTTATTTTAAGCTCCAGGGTACACGTGTAGGATGTATAGGTTTGTTACATAGGTAAACATCTGCCATGGTGGTTCACAACACAGATCAACCTGTCACCTTGATATTAAGCCCAGAGACCATTAGCTATTCTTCCTGATGCTTTTCCACCCCCTGTCCCCACCCCACCCCCGACAGTCCTCAGTGTTGGTTGTTCCCTGCCACGTGTCCATGTGTTCTCATTGTTCACCTCCTTCTTATAAGTGAGAACATGCAGCATTTGGTTTTCTGTTCCTGTGTTAGTTTGCTGAGGATAATGGCTTCCGGGTTCATCCATGTCCCTGCAAAGGACATGATCTTGTTCCTCTTTATGGCTGCATAGTATTCCATGGTATCTTTGTACCACATTTGAAGAAATAATATCTTAAGAACATTGTTTGAAAGGGTATTTTCTATAAGAAAATTATAAGGGAAGCATTTCCTGTAAGAAAAGTCATAAGAGAAAGGGCTGCTGGCTTCCCAGTCCCCCAAACTGTAAGAATTGCAGTTATAGGAATGTTATAATGGTGGCTGATTATGAGAGTGTATGTTTGTATATACGTGGAAAAAGTAGAGGATTTGAGAAAAAACACTTTAAGCTCTTTCATCAGTAGATAGGCTCTGGGACTGGAGAGGAATCATGTTGAATTGATTATGCTTCTAGGATGATATCCTATATCGACCAGTAAAAACTCTGTGTGTGTGTGCCTACTGTGCAGTTGATCTGTGTTAGGTGCTAATGGTTGATATAAAAATTAAAACAAACAAGAATCGAGACCTTGTCTTCAAAGACTACATGGCCTAGCTGAGGATACCACATAGGTAGGCAGAGCAAAACAGAGTGTCAACTATTTTTCATTAAATGACAAGAACCAAATGAGTAGTTTTGGGGCAAAATTCAGAGGGTGTAGAACTAGTCTTCATGGAAGAGATGAGAATTGGCAGGTGGTAATTATGACAACCAGGAAAGCAGTGAAAACATTGCAAAGAAGTGGTTTAGAAAAAGAAGCAGAGGTGGAAAAGCCCATGAAGATCTTCTGGGTTTGGTGGGCAGATCACAAGAGTGAATGAGACGGTCCCCGCAAAGAGTAACATGAGCCTGGGAAGACACTCTTGTGTCAATTATGGAGGGTTGTGAGTGTCAGGCTAAGGAGTTTTAATCTTCTTCCTGTAGGCCACGGGGAAACATTGAAAACTTTTGGAGAAGAGATCACCAGAATGAAAGTAATGGTTTAGAAAAATTATTCTAGTGGTGGTGCAGAGGAGGGATAGAATTGTGAGAATCTAATGACAAAGATACCTGGGAAAAAAAATTCCAGGAATAATCAAGAGAGTCAAATAGATGGGCATGGTGGGAAAAGATAAAGATATATCAAAAATGATTTTCAGACTTTGAATTTGGGTCACCAGTAGTAGACTATAGAACCACACAAATTCTGTCAAGTTCAAAGAAAAGTGATGCTATTAATGAAGATCCCTGAAGTGGGTGATCAGCATGTCCTAAAGGTCTCTGAGAAGCAAGAGGGCTTGACAGTGGGCCCCAAGGCCTCCGAAAAGGAAGATGCAGCTCCAGGCCATCCGGTACAGTAGTTGTTTAACACATGGCCACATGTAACTAATGATTCAAAATCTCCCTAGTCAAATGGAGATGCGCTGTGGGTATAAACTACTTATCAGATTTGAACGTCAGAATGAAAAAGAAAACATGAAAGTTCTCATTAATAACAGTTAAATATTGGTTGCATGGCAAAATGATATTTGGATGTATTGGGTGAAATAAATGTGCTACCAAAATTGATTTTACCTTAAAATTGTGTTTCTTATATAGCTACTAGAAAATATATACTCACATTATATTTCTATTGGACACTGCTGATCTAGGCCTTCACAGTAAAGCCCACTAATATAGCATAATAGAGCACAGTGAAACACACACACGCACACACACTTCATAGTTAAATGCATGTTTACTCCATCCATTTAGTCTGAAGTCTTTTAAAATGTGTCTTGCATTTTGTGAGTGTGTTTCTGAATTTTGTGAGCAGGGTATATTGTAGAGATCCATTTGTTTATTTTATCCAAAAACTTAGGTTATTCCATCTTACTGAACATTTGGCTGTTTTTTTAAACCAGCAGATGATGCTACAGCTGACGGTCGCAAAACTTACACTCTAACTGATTACTTAAAAAATACTTACAGACTGAAGTTATATTCCTTACGATGGATTTCAGGTAAGAATTTTTGGGGGTAGGGCAGAATTTTATGCTTAATGTTCATTCTAGTTAAGTTGAGATGTGGGGTGGTTTTTTTTTAATGGCGCTGAGAGAGGTAATCCTCGTTTTAAACACCTCTATAGAGAGTTTTTCTTTCTTTTTTACTTAAAGTGCAAAGGAAGAAAGACTGAAAGAAACACAAGTATTTCTATAATAAAAAATTAAATATGAATTGAAACCTTGACAGTAACGATGGAAAAATGAATGAATGTTAGTATAATATCATTCATGTTTTCTCAACTTAAAAATGCCTATTTGGTATTTGTGAACTAAATCTTACATTGTATTCCATAATTTTCAGCTTATGAAGATGTTTAATAACAACTTGAAATTTTGATCTGGTTGTTTTCTCTCTTTAGATCATGAATATCTCTACAAACAAGAAAATAATGTCTTGCTATTCAATGCTGAATACGGAAACAGCTCAGTTTTCTTGGAGAATAGTACATTTGTATGTTTAATCCGTAATTAATTCATGCATAGAATTCTGGGGATTTTTTTCATTACCTTTCAAATCATGAGTACTGTCATTTCTCAGCCTGTTGGACTCTTTCTGCAGCATATGGAAAAGTGGATCTTTCTCTCCTTCTTGAAATGCTCCCTGCCTTGGCTACTTTTTAGTCTCCTTTGATGATTCCTCTTACTCTGCCCATATTTTTAAATGTAAGTGCTCCTCAGGGCTCCATCTTCACTTGCCTACCTCTTCACTTTGCATGCTCTCCTTTAGTGATTTTCATGCAAACCCACAGCATTACTGCTTTCCTCTCTGGCTTGACTTTCATATACACGCATTTAACACTAACCTTCTCCCAGATCTAAATTTTAATTTCTAGCAGGCTGCTGGCTCCTATATGTGGATTTTAAACTCAAAATCCCATGCAAAACTGCTTATGTTTCCTCCACTGTCCTAGCACACTGAAAGCATCTTATACCTTTTCATGAATTCCCAATATTGGTAAAAGTTACTTAACTCTCTTTCAAGTCACTTAAGCTATAAACCTCAGAATCATCATTGACTCATCTGTCATCCCCATAGTTAGTGACAAAAACCCTGTCAATTCTCCCTCTGTATGTCAAGTATCTCACAGTTTCCATTTCCACTGGACAGTCCTTGCTCAAACCCTTGTTTAATATTGTGGTAGTGAGTGCTCTAACCTGTGTCCCTATCTGCATTCTGTAGACCAGACCACTGCACTCCCCACATCCAGGCTGATACGAGCCCTCTGCTCTTCCCTCTCATTTCAGCCACTGTGTCTCCCACCAAAGAATCTTTGTAAAAGACAGATATGATTTGATCACTTTCATATGCAAAAAAAAAAAAAAAAATAGGTCTAGCTCCACATCTTATACTTAGGTCCCATCTACTTCTCTAATTTGTTGTTCTCTCACCTTCCACTGTATCTGACACCCACTCTCCCAAACTATGTTCAGGTTACACATGACCCTTAAAGAGTCTCTAAACATGCATGTCTTTTCCCATGCCTGGCTTTTTCTCATGCTGTTCCCACTGTTGAGAACATTCTCTTTTTCACATCCTCACTCTTGTGGTCATCTTTTCTTGGTTAGGATTAATCCTTCCCTTTCTGGCTAACACTGGTTACCACCCACCTTCATCACGGTCATTTGTTTGGGTGAATATGCCACCTTTGCTAGACTGGGAACTCCCAAAGCACAAGCCACATGTCTAGAACAGTTCCCCCTATGAAGTAAGTGCATGATGATGGCAGTGAAATTGAATTGTTCAATTTTTCTTTGTTCTTGTTTGACAGGATGAGTTTGGACATTCTATAAATGATTATTCAGTATCTCCTGATGGGGAGTTTATTCTTTTAGAATACAACTATGTGAAGGTAAAAGAAATGCTTTCTTACTGTAACATTTAAATAATCCAAGAGCATGGTATGTTATAACTGATTTCAAGTGTATGGATACTTAAAATTAACACCTAAATAATGTAGTAGGCACTAAAACTCATTAATTCAGAATCAGAGTCATTCTTATTCTTAAATACAAGTCCAATGTTTTAAAAGAAATTCATTTTTAGTACTTTGAAATACCAAAAAGCACAGTTAATATTATATAGTACTAATATATACTAATAACATAAGTCAATAAAATGTGTACTATACACTTATGTTTAAGTTTATGTGTCTGCTTTGACAAGTGCCTATAGTCCCAGCTACTTGGGAGGGGAGGCTGAAGCAGGAGGATCGCTTGAGCCCAGGATTTGGAAGCTACAGTTAGCTATGCTGTGCCACTGCATTATAGTCTAGGTAACAGAGTGAGAACCTGTGTGTGTGTGTGTGTGTGTGTGTGTGTGTGTGTGTGTGAGAGAGAGAGAGAGAGAGAGAGAGAGAGAGAGAGAGAGAGAGAGGAAGAAGAAAAAGAAAGAGGGAGGGAGAGAGGAATAAAGAGAGAAAGAAAGAGAGAGAGAGAGAGAAAGAAGAAAAGAAAGAAAGAAAGAGAAAAAGAAAGAAAAGAGTTAAACTTTCCATCCTCCAGAGAAGGTTCTGCAAGATGGCCCAGACCACCTCCCAACCTTCAGGCCCCACCATATACAAAGTATTCTAAGGAGGAGAGCCTCACCACCGATCTTAAAGAATCCACCGAGAGCACTCAGCTTCCCCCAGTCACCCAGCCCAACTCCAAATCCTCACACATTCAGGAAAGGTTACAGTTTCATCACACACCCTCTTCATGTTTAGGATGCATGTGGATCACCCTAGCTTTAACTGCAGCTTTTTGGTTACTCATGAATTTGACAACAGTTGTTCAAGTATAAGAAATTTTGAGACATGCAGGGAAGATTAAAAACCTGTAGAGATACCCTGTATTGCTAGCAAAATACAAGGTAAGGATTCCCACCCCGATTTTTTTTTTTTATAAGATAAATAATATTGAGGACACACCAACACTGCTGTACTCAGGCCAAGCAAACCATTCACTTGCTGCACTGACCATCTCAGGATGGTGACTCTCAATCATAATATTTACTCTGGATTTTCTGGACTGGGCTCCTTTTCCTGGACATGAAGACTCTATGCTCTACTAAACTTAACTGTAAGCAAATCAGAATCCTGTACCAACTTTAATGGATCTGTTTCCAGTTAATGGATTATTTGTTTAATTAAGTGTTTCTTATTGCTAGCTAAGGAATACATTCACTTGATTTACTTGAGAAACTTTAAAAAATACCCAGTGTCCAGGTACAATCAGTAAATGGATGTTTCTGGGGTAATGCCAGAATCAGTAATTTTTTTTTCTTTTTTTTGAGACAAGGTCTTATTCTGTCACTCAGGCTAGGGTGCAGTGGTCTGATCACGGCTCATGGCAGCCTCAATCTTTTGGGCTTGAGTGATCCTCCTACCTCAGCCTCCTGAGTAACGGAGACTACAGGTGTGCACAATTATGCCTTGCTAATTTTTAATTTTTTTTAGAGAGATAGGGTCTTACTATGTTTTTTAGGCTGGTCTCAAACTCTTCGTCTTAAATGATCCTTCCGCCTCAGTTTCCCCAAGTGCTAGGATTATAGCCATGAGCCACTGTGCTGGCAAGCATCAGTATATTTTTAACTGCTGTAGGTGATTGTAATGGCAAGCAGGGTTGAGAACCACTGAATAACAGTTGTCCATGTTAAGGACTAACAGATGAAGGTAAGGTAGAAACACAAAGGCAATAGCAGCTCACCTTACTATATAGCCAGGTTAAACAAATGCCATTTGATGTGCACTAATGCATGTATTCCACTAGTGGTCCTTGGAGATTTGTATCTGTTGCATCACTGGATTTTACCCGTATATTTAACTGCTTTTGCTTTTTTCACTCTGTTGCCTTCCCCCGCCACCCATGCTTCAGACAGTATCCAAAGTACTACTTTGTTTCTTTTTCTTTCTTTCTTTCTTTTTCTTTTTTCTTTCTTTCTTTTTTTTTTTTTAGATGGAGTCTCACTTAGTCGCCAAGGCTGGAGTGCAATTGTGGGTCTCGGCTCACCACAACCTCTGTCTCCTGTGTTCAAGCAATTCTACAGCCTCATCCTCCAAGTAGCTGGGATTACAGGTGTCCACCACCACCCCCCCCGCCCCCAGCTAATTTTTGTATTTTTAGTAGAGATGGGGTTTCGCCATGTTGGTCAGTTTGGTCTTGAACTCCTGACCGCATGATCCATCCACCTCAGCCTCCCAAAGTACTAGGATTACAGGCATGAGCCACCGTGCCTGGCATACTACTTTTAAATCCTAAATTAGTTTATGCCAAATCTATGCTGCTTCCCATCACACTTGAAATAAAATATCAGCTCTAACCCTGGCATCCTGAGGCTTATGTGATTGGAGCCCAGTCTGCCCGGCTGAACACATCTCCTACCTGCTTCTCCTGCACTCAGCATGCTTGGCCAGTGCTTCTCACCTCACCTGCACCTTAGGATCACTTGAGGAACTTTTGAAAAAACACAGATATCTGTGGCCTGCCCCAAAGGAACTAACTAACTCAGCATAGCTGTGGGCGTCCTGGAGATTCCATGATGCTGAGTTGAGAACCCCTAAGTGCACAGCACTTTCTTTTTCTCAAGCAGCACCCTCATTCCCACCTAAGGGCCAAAGCACTGGCTATTCCTTCCTCATGAAAGCTTCCCTATCATCATATGGGTCTCTCTCTTTAACTCAGGTCCAGATTTGTTGGGTCACTTAGCATTGCCCTCTGCCACACGCTTCCACCTACACCCCACAAATCTGTCTCTGTCATGTTAACCCATTGTAGTTTCATCACAAGGTTTTGTGACATTTTGTCATTGATTTCTTTGCTTGCTTGTTGCCTGCCATATTTGGTGCTAGTTTCCCTGTGATTTAGTCACTGCCACACCTCTGTGCCTAGGACAGGGTCACATAGCACATGCTAAGCATCATTGTTAAATGAATACATGTTATATTGCAAAGTGCTAAATTATAAGGCTATTGAAAGTAGGGATCTATATCTTCAACTTTTTTATTTTTATTTTTTACTTCCAAGAGTGTCGAATAGAATTTTCTGTACAGCATATATATTTTGACTGTGTGTATCGAGAAGAAAGGAAAGTCTAATTTGATTACATTTCCTTGGAGGTCTACCTTTCACTGATTTTTAGATTCTACTATGTAACTTCTCCATGACTGAGTTAGTGTATCTAGAATGACTAATTATCACTGCTAAGCTGTGGCTACAAATAAATGAGTGAGTAAGTGAATGAGTGAATAAGTATCCCCACAGTCTGTTACGAATATTCTCTTAACATCTCTGCTCATTGCCTAGTGTGCTGGAGATACTGATAATAGCTATGTCATTGATTCCATGTTGACAATGTTCCAGAACCCTGCTAAGTGTTTCCCATGCATTCTCATACATCTGAGATTGTTGCGGGCATTATTCTCGTTTGTCAAAAAGGAAATTGAAGCTTAGAAAGAAACTTGCTTCTTATTACACAGTGAAACTCTGAATCCAAGTTAGAAGACTCCAAAGCTTGTGCTCTTAAATGTGATCTTTTCTATCTTTGCATTCAGCTTCTCTTTGCTACGATGCTCTTTTACTCTTTCTGTCACCCTGTATCACTAACCTCAACCAAAGACTCATCTTTTCCATAATCCTCTCTGCCTCCCCAAGGCCTAATTTGTGATTCCTGCCTCTCCCATCCACCTCCATTATATCCTAGGCACAACCAATAATGATTCTTCTATTGTAGTTTACTATTTCATGTTCTCCATTCCACCAAAGCTCCTCCATGGGAGGGGCCTTGTGTTATTCAGTGATATCTGATAAATGATACCTACCAGTGGTTATAGACTAAATAGAATAATGAATCAGTTTCAAAAGATACTGAACATCACGGGTTTTCTTTTACAACCCGTGATAGTTTGTCATGTTGAATGATCTCAGTCCATCTTAATATTTTTAGCTTGCACCACACCTTTTGGCTTTAGTGAATATTTTGCTTGAGGTTGCCCAGAAACAAGCATGGGGTGTGTCAAAATAATCCAAGATTCAGGAAAGGAATGTATGACTTGTGAAAAGCATAACTTAACAAATATTTGTTGACATGAGTGCATAGGAGGGTGAGAAGTGATAAGTAGTTAAGGTTAGAAACTCTGACTTTGTGTCTCAGTTCTACTATTATATACCTGCATATCCTTGGAATACCTGTTTAATCCATCTCATCCTCATTGGTACAATTTGAATTTTACTATAATTTGGTGTATTTCTTGAACACTCACTATATGGCTTGCACTAGAATAGACTCCAGGCATCCAAAGATAAATAAGATACAATTTCTTACCTCTAGGAGTATGGTAAAGAAGGCAGACATATAGACAAGTAACTTCTTTGAGAATATCTTAAACATATATGCATCTATATTCAGACATAATTTTTCATAAATGCAAATACGTGATCATACACATTTTTATCTTCAGTCTTATTTTTTCCCTTTTTCACTTGGCTCTCATAAAATCTAATGTATATCTCTCCATATTTTTATATTTTTCTTCTTGTTCATATGACTATGAAAATATATAGGGATGTTTTTAGTTATTACTTGGTCTATAAAAATAAAATCCTATACTTTTTGGTAAATTGCATTTCTCGCTCAATGATACCATGTGAAACTCCTTCCAAGTCATCTGGTTAGCTCTGATTCATTTTTTTTTTTAATCAACATAACTTTATTTTTCAGAACAGCTTTAGGTTTATAGAAAATAAGCAGAGAGTTCCCATATACTCCCTTGTCCTCCCTCCCCCACTTTCCCCTATTATTAATGTCTTGCATTAGTGGTCCATTTGTTATAATTGATGAGCTAATATTAATACATCATTATTAATTCAAGTCCATAGTTTGCATTAGGGTTGACTCTCTGTGGGTTTTGGCAAATATATAGCATGTATTTACCATTATAGTGGTGAATTCTGACAAATCTATGGCTCTTGAGAAACATATAATAACATGTATCACCATTATAGTATTACACAGATTACTTTGACAGTGCTAAAAATCTCCTGTGATTCAGCTCTTCATCCTTCCTTCCCTCAGACTCCAAGCAACCACCAATCTCTTTACTGTCTCCATAGTTTTACTGTTTCCAGAAAGTCCTATTGTTGGAATCATACAATATGTAACCTGACTACATTGGCTAATTTCACTTAGCAATATGTATTTGGGATTTATCCATTTTTTTTGTGGCTTAATAGCTCATTCTTCTTATTACTAAATAAGTTTCCATTATATGGATCTACTACAGTTTGTTTATCCACTATCTGTTGAATGACATCTTAGTTGCCTCCCAGTTTTGACAATTATGAATAAAGCTGCTACAAACATTTGTGTATAGATTTTTGTGTAGGGATAAATTCTCTGCTCATTTGAACAAATCACAACGAGTTTGCTGGTAAAGTTATTTTGCCTTGGTGTTTTCTCTATGTAAAGCTTCTTATTTCTGAATTTAATTTGTTTATTAGATATAAGACTATTCAGCATTGTTTTCATTTTTGAGAAATCATTTTTTAAGAAATTTTTTCCTTTTCTCTAATTTTTAAAATGTATTGACAAAAAATGTTTATAATAGTCTCTTATGATCTTTTAATATCTGTGGAGTCTGTTGTGGTATCCCATTTTTCCTTACTGATACCAGTCTTTTGTACTGTTTACACATAAGTTTTACTACGTTTGCAATTTTACTAGTCTTTTCAATCGAGTTCTGGCTTTGTTGATTTTTCTCTATTGTGTGTCTTCTATTTTATCAGTGCTTTTACCTTTATTTCACTTTGATTACTTTGGATTTAGTTTGATTTCCTTTTTTTAAAAAAGTATTTCTTTCCCTATGCTTCTGCAGTCACTGAAAGTTTGACTTTCATCCCTAGCTTCTTGAGATGGTTGTTAAAATATTGATGATATATGTATTTTAATTTTAATATATCTTGCCGGGGGTTTTCAAAAAATTTATAACACTTTATATTTCATCATCAGTGTATGAAGTTAAACATTTCTTCACATCACCATCAGCAATAGCATCATATATCTTTTAAATCTTTTGTCAATAAGATAGGTGAAAAGTGAAAATTTATGTTTTCCTAAGTAGGCAATCTTAGCATACTATGGTGAGTGCTAGGGATAACATTTGTACAAAATGACACTTTTGGTGCACTGTGGTCCTGGGAAAGCTCCTTGGAGGAGGTGGAGCCAGAGCTAGGTTGTAGATGAAGTCTAGAGGAGTTTGTACTAGAAGATCTCCAGGATACATTTGAATCCCAAAATTATAGGAGGAAATTACAAGATATGATAACATGTGACAATTATACAACCATATATTACCAAATCTATCATCTTGGTCTCCTACAGTGAGTTATTAAATTATCAATAATCACAGAAGCCTGAAATGTCTGTTTTTTTTTTCATAGCAATGGAGGCATTCCTACACAGCTTCATATGACATTTATGATTTAAAAAAAAGGTCAGTGACTTCCCAATAAAATCTATTAGGCTTTTCTAGTGTCATTTTTTTAAGGAAACCCCACTGTGAGTTATTCTTTTTGGTAATGTTTCCTTTCATCTTTTTCCAGGCAGCTGATTAGAGAAGAGAGGATTCCAAACAACACACAGTGGATCACATGGTCACCAATGGGTCATAAATTGGTAAGTCTTCTTTTCTGTTGTCAGAAAAATATTGGCTCAAATTTTTCACAGGCGGAAGTTACTAACCCTGATACAAAGCAGACATCTTAGGAAGTCAATACTTCACTATAGAATATAGTGTTATTGCCCAAGATAACATTTTACTAGCTTAACAAACTAAATGCAATTCCTGACAGTTCCCATAGGGAATATTTATTCACTGGGAAAATGCATATCAAATTCTTAAGTTCTAGTCATCTGTTGTGCTTAGATATTTTCTGAGTCACACCTGCTTTCTGCTAGTTCTGTGTTCTCTGTTATTATGGATATATCTTTACGTTCTATATTGCTAGGAGAATCTGAGAAGTCCAAAAGAATCTTAACAAGTGGATCTAATGTTTATCTGCCATTGAACTTCTCTCTTCCAGAATGTAACTACCCTTCCTCCACTCACTCTCCCAATATACAAGAAATATACAAGCATATATTATCCTGTAGAAGTGGTCAGTATTCTAGGTTTTCTCATATACTTTAGCATTCAAATAGTGGTAGTTCTGTGCTTCTATTTTTAACATATTATTAGCGTTGTTAGGATTATTCTGGGATGATAGGCTGCGAACTTGTAATTTAAGAATGAGAGGGAGGAAATAAATGACTCTTCCTGTTTAAATTGAATATTTGACTATGATAAGCCTTACATTTGCAACTGATACATGTTTCTAAAACTCCAGGATAAAATATAACATGTTATTATTGATAATCAATTCTTGTTTTTTTCCTTCTAGGCATATATTTGGAACAATGACATTTATGTTAAAATTGAACCAAATTTACCAAGTCACAGAATCACATGGACTGGGAAAGAAGATATAATATATAATGGAATAACTGACTGGGTTTATGAAGGTAGAAACCTTGAAGCTTTTTCAAATCAGAAAATCTACAAGGTTTTAAAATAGTTAAACATTTCTTTTAAAATTGGAAAATTTAAATGAGCTTTGAAATAAGTTGCATTGTTTAAAATGTCATCCAATTTGTCTTTGAACTCACAGCACCAAGTGTCTTCTAGACCAAGAATTTAACTATTCCTAGCACTCCTCTGTCCTCATTGTCTGACAATACTGCTCTTGTCTCTGGTTTATTGATACAAAGGGCTTTTCTGTGTAGGTAGATGTTTTCTGCCTTTACCAGGACATAAAAGCCTCCAGATTAATATCAGATATTTCTCTAACTAGGCCTAACTAGCCCAGAATTTACTAAGGAAAGCTAAATAGTCCCATTACATTGAGAAGATGACAAAATAACATCTGCAGGTTGGAGAATACAGGGGAAGAAAATGACTGTTTTATAGAGAATTTGTATTCACTTAAACTTGGACAAACTATGATTTCCTGTTTTTAGGAATGAAAAAGCAATTAGAAAGGCTTGGGAAAAAAATGACTAATAAAACCAAAAAAGTTAAAAAGGAATATTCTTCCTTTTAGGATGCAGAGTTTTCGAAACTATTAGAAACACATTTTAGAAACTTAGAAAATATTAGAAAAACAATTTTTATGTCTGTATTTGCCAAGATAAAAGATACTTGGAGGCTGTTCCAAACTGTTCACAAGGTTTCCTCATACTTATTCGAAGACTCGTCTGTATTTCATTGTATTATTTTTTTCTTCTTTGAAGTTAAAAAAAAAATGGTTTTTCTTTATGACAATATTCATTCTTACCAAGTCCAAGTCAAGTTTAATTGACTCATAACAACAACAACAAATCACATTAAAAGAAAGATAAATTTTTATGTGCTAGAAGTAAGTGCTTGACTAAAACTTACAATGACATTTACTAACACTAGCTATTTAGAGATTTTGTAACACTTGGACAGCACAACTCAGCCTCTAGGATCATTGACACGAGTGGCCTCTTTCCAAAGCTGTGACCCTCCCTCAGAAACAGCTGGCGTTCTGGAAGATAAGATGGCAGCTAACACTATCATTCTTTTTTAAGTGGATAATCGCTGGAGAGAGTCTTTTGCATGACTAGGCCATTCACATGCAGAAAAACAGCTTCACAGCTCGAACTTGGGGCTGTCTAATATCTCAGTTCCTAGAAGGAAATTATTACATTGTCAATATAGAAAAATATGTTCTGCATTCCAAATAGCCACTAATTCAAGACAAAGATCACTACCTGCTACTTATACTTACAAGTAATTCTCAAAACCAAAATCTAGCTCTGATTATATGGATTTTATGTCATTGCAGCTGTATTATAGATCAGAATCAATGGATAAAAGTCACAAAGAATGAGAATTCAACTCAGTATATGAACAAGTTCTTAGTATAATAGAAACCATGACTTGGAGTCATAAGGGCTGGATTCTAGTTCTTGTTTCAGGCAATTCACTCAATCTCTTCATGCCTCAGTTTCTTTCTCTGTGAAATGAGCCATGAATCCTCACCCAGAGATCATTGTGAAGATGAAATTGATACATTTTATAAATTCTAACTTGCTACATGAGTGTGTATAGATCAATGATATGAATATGAGGCAGTCAAAGGAAGAATAGGCTGCCTAACCCAGTAGTAGGTTTTCTGTTACTAGAAATACTAAAATAGAGGCAGGAAAGGGCACTATACCACTGAGATGAAAAGCATAAGTTGAAAGAGATTTGGGTTGATTTTTGATTCTACCAATTCTTAGCCATGTGTTCCTAGACAAATTTCTTAACCTCTTCAAGCTCGTCTCACTTTGTTTATCAATACAATGGGTTATTGTGAGCATTAACTGAGATGATAGATGTCAATTGCTTATCAATGTCTGGTGCACAGTTAGCACTCAAAGAATGCCAGCTGCTCATCACAATAATTATTATTACATTTTTTTGCAGTAATTATTTTTGCTGTTATTTTTGTTGTTGAAAAAGAGCATTTGGAAATAACTCATAAAGAGGTATCAGGCTTCTGAAAACTGGTTAGAATTCATGATTTCCCAACCCTAAGATTCCAGTTTCTATGCTTTTGCTTTTACATTTACACTTACATGAGACTTGTGGAATAATGAAGAGTCTCCATCCAGTCTACTTAACTCCTCCATTCCTAGTTGGTGAAAGAGTTTTCAACATATTAAGAGCCAGAGATTGAATGTTCCCTGTGTAGACCCCATAATAAACATAGGGACGAACAATCTTTGCCAGAGATTGAGAAGAAGCCCAACAATGCACTGGAAAGCAAGATCCTGTCTTTTATTTGCCTCCCTCTTTGACCCTCTTCTCTTACCGATCAACATATATACCAGAGCAGCATATTAATCTAAGGGAGTTTTCAGTTTCTGGGCTGGGCAAGGAGATGTTTCTCAGTAGGGGGTCTCAATGGAGTTCCTTGCCATTCTAAATCCATCCTTCCCACACCTTGTTTGTGCCAAGAGTAGTAAACTCTGGGCACCATATTGGTTTGATAGCCTGGAGCTACATACCACCCACCAGTACCCTGCGGGCTCAGTACAAACTGAGCCCAGTTGGGGAGAGTATGCTGGCATGTTGACTGTTTGAAAATTAGAAAGGAGAATCAGCCTCCTGTGTGAAATTTACTTTTAGTATGTTTTGAGGCATAAATTTAGAGGATTATAAGATAAAGAAAAAAATGTAGAGCTTATATTAAATATTGCATGCTAAAATATTCTAAAATGGTCCAACGGGTTACTTATTTTTACAATCCAGATATATCCTTGAAGATTTTATTTTTATTCATTTGTATTACTCTGATTTTGGAAGCCCAGCAAATGCAAAGTGGTTCATTAGTTGAACTCTACTGTAATTACTAAAGCTAATGAGAACAATATTTTGAATGCCAAAGCCAATTTATCAGCTACTTCTTGTAACAGAACAATTTATGTCTTTTTTCAGAGGAAGTCTTCAGTGCCTACTCTGCTCTGTGGTGGTCTCCAAACGGCACTTTTTTAGCATATGCCCAATTTAACGACACAGAAGTCCCACTTATTGAATACTCCTTCTACTCTGATGAGTCACTGCAGTACCCAAAGACTATACGGATTCCATATCCAAAGGTCTGTGCTCCTGTTTGTACAGTGGTTCCATGATTTGATGGGAAGAGAATGGTTTCATTTAATCCCTTCCTGCTAATGAAAATATTGTCAGTCTCTCTTCAACAGCTTGCTGTGATTACTCTTGCTGAAGTCAACAGCATCTGGCAATTTTAAAGTATTTTTATTATCCCAGGAAAGAGTGTGATTTAAGGTTTTGTAATTTCTCCAAAAACTTTGAGGAATGACAGCAGAAAAAATGGGGAAAATGCTTTTGAAAGAGATAGGGGGAATGAAAATGTTTGAATGGAGGAAAACAGAGGCTATAATTGAATCAGAAGCTCGTCTCATTTGTGGAAGTTGGATTGTGCCCTAGATGAAGTTGCAAAGCTCAGTTATATATCAGATTGTATTACTAATTAACGGGACACATGACTAGTTTTAGTGGTTCTATTATAGATTTGGCACTAATGTAAATTTTTCATGTCCTACATTTGGAATAATAGTGTTATGTCTTGGTTTTCAAAGCTGTTCTCCCCCTCAGGGTTGCATGTTTACTAAAATTGAAGAGCTTTGTTAAGCAGTGTAAGCTGGGGAAGAGGGGGTTTAGAAGAAGGGAACCAAGGATTCTTCACTAGTAGAATAATAATAATGGCCACAGTGTTGTCTGTAGGAAAATCTAATAGTAAATTGTTTTTTCTGTAAGAAATTTGGAAAAGGGGATTTTTATTTTTACCAACTCACTCAATTTGCTTTATGAAGAGCTGCCATTTTAGGAAGACAGAGGAAGTTAAAAGAAAAAAAAGATCAGAGACTAAATATGGAGATGTGTTTTCAGTGGAATGTTATTTTTTGATGAGCGAAACTGGCACACACAAAAAAACTCCATCAAGTGTTCTCACTAAAAATATCATATTATTTCTAACTAATCTGTCAATCAAAGATCTATGTGTATATTTTAAAAGGTTTTATAGGTTTTTGTCATAATATTGATCATAAAGCTGCAACATGGTGAACCTGAATTTAGAGTTGAAATGATGGCTTCCTAATTAACATCATTGGCTCAGGTAAACTGATTTTTCCTGGTGGATTGTGTCTTCGGCAGAACTCAAGCTTCATACTGACAGCCATCAAAGACTTTTGGTCTCAGGGAGTCAGGGTATATTTGCAAATAATAGAGTTTATTTTAAGAAATTTATCCTTGCTTGCACAAAGTTATAAATTATAAAGATATAAACATTCCTTATTTAAACAGAAGTGCTTTGGACCTTCAAGTTTTATATATATACTGTGTGTGTGTGTGTGTGTGTGTGTGTGTGTGTGTGTATGTGTGTATGTGTGTATGTGTATGTATATATATACACGTATTCTGTTTCTGCCTCACCATGAAAAGGTTGCATTTCATGACTCTCCCTTATGTTCATTTTATTTATATTAAATTGTTGGAATGTGCCTGATTGTGATAATTTTATGGCCATAATGCAGACGTTTTTGTATAGTTTTAAAATGTGCGCAATGATGTTACATTTTTTTTCATCAATACCAATTCTGTGATTGTTTTTTCCTAGGCAGGAGCTGTGAATCCAACTGTAAAGTTCTTTGTTGTAAATACAGACTCTCTCAGCTCAATCACCAATGCAACTTCCATACAAATCACTGCTCCTGCTTCTATGTTGATAGGGTAAGACTCTAGTCCTGAATGCTTGGTTTGTAAACAGTTTTGTACCTTCTAGGGAGAACTTTTCAAAAGTGAATGACAAAGTGGATTGCAGCCTCTCACTGTGTCATCCCTGCTGAAGGTCATTCATTCTTTCCTTCAGCAACTCTTTATTGAGCACCTTCACGTTTTCAGGCTGGGCACAGCTCTAGAGACGGGGATGACAATGAACAGAGCAGCCAGTCCCTGGTATCATGGAGCCTACACTCAAACTGGGGGAAACAGACAATAATCAGATAAACAAAGAACTGTGTAAAATGCCAGGTAGTAAAAAAATGTGATGAGGATAACCTAAGCAGAGCAAAATGGATGGGGCTGATGAGGGGAGGTCAGGGAAGCCTCATGGATAAAATGACCTGTGGCAGTGATGTGAAGAGCAGGAGGGCTCCAGCCACACCAATAGCAGGGGACAGAGGGGATGTGCTTGCAGTGTTGAAGGAACTAGTAAAGAGGTTGGGGTGACTGGATGAAGCCTTTTGAGTGAAGAAGAGAGTGGAGGAGACAAGGTCAGGTCCCAAAGAGCCTTAAAAGACCTAGAGAAATGCAGGGAGTCTGTGGATTAAGTTTAGGGAGCTCCAAAGTCATTTTGTGCTCCAAGACTTCACTTGCTGAAATCATGTCAGTGGTTTGAAATTCTGCCCTGAAGCGTCTTCAGCCCCTTGTTTATTTTCCTGTAAAGGAACCACCACACTGTGTACAGTTTATGGCTATCTGATAGCTCCAAATTCACTCACTTCAGTCATTTCTTTGGTTTTATTGCTGTTTTTAAATAACAACTAGCATACATTGAGTATTCACTATGGACCAGATACAGGGATTGTCACATACTTATCTTAGGACTCATTAAAGTCACTCTGTCTTTCCAACAACTCTCATTGTGTGCCTGTTCACAGATAAGATATGAGGCCTACAGATTAAGAAAATGACCTACTAGGAATTTATATTAAAACCTGACTTTCTGGCTTGAAAGAACAAGCCAGTAGAGACTGCTTTGTGTGATTACAGCTGGTGCCCTCACATTCCCGTATGTACGCTCAGAGCAGTATGGAAGCATCCATTGTCTCTGGGGTTGCATGACCTACATCAAGAAGGCTGTGGGCTGTGCTCTGGGTTTAGTATTTTGGTTAGAAATATCTATAATAACCCATTCATTTGGAGGAAAATTAATTAAGTTTAAAAAAAAATTCTGAGTTTATCCAATGGAATAAAAATTTACCCAGAAGTTTTAAATTCTGCCTTTTGGTTACATCTAGCCACCTCTTTAATCATCATTGATGGGCAGCTGTATATCTACTTGCAAATGTCCATAAAAATCCTGTGCCCTTATAGTGCTTATCATCAGTAGATGATAGAAAACATTCAGATAAATGCCTCCAGGGGTTCGCTGAGAGGTATGAGCAATAGAATGGAGGCATTCTGAGGAGGAGAACATGGGCTTTTCATGACCCCAGGATCAAAACATGCCCCCTGGAGAATGTGCAGATGGAGCAGTTGGTTTTCAGCAGGGCACAGTGAGGAGGAAGGACACTGAGGTGGGACAAACAGAGCATGGAAAAGTCAGGGCTGCTCAGGAAAAGCCCAGCAGAGCCTGGTGTGGCCTTTCGGTCTGTCACCAGTATCTGTCTTTAGGGAGAATGAGCCACGCATGAGCACCTACTCTAAAAATGATTCCATCTGGAAGGGACTTTAGACCTCATCGATGGTTTATAAACTTTTTAAAGACCTGGAAACCTTTGTTGAAGTGAGATAATATACAGAAGTGCGTGGCCAGAAAACAAATAGGAGATTGCGTCTCAGTTTTGGCAGGTCTAGCCCTTGTCCTCCCTCCTTCCCCCAGCAATCCTGAGAGCTTAGACAGAACCTGGAGTGGTTCCAGGACACACTCAGAACACTGCTGTGAGACACAGGTGAGAGAACTGGGGCTCAGAGAGGTAAAGTCATTTGCTCAAGGTCACACAGCAAGTTAGTGTGGAAGCTGGCAGTGGGACCAAGGCCTGTGCCTGCTGGACCATAATATTTGAATAATTGAGTTAAAAATGTATTGAGTCCTTTTTATAGGCTGGGACTGTGTTCAGTGCTCTGCTCTTGCTGTCTCATTTATTCCCCAAAGAGACAAAGTCTTTCCCACTTAGAGATCCCTTTCCAAGGCACAGCTGTGCAAAGTGCTGGGCTCAGGAAACGCAATTCTCAGGGTGGATTTTTGGCCTTAATGTGAATTCGTCATTAAGTCCCTGTTCTCAGTAGTTCTTTAAGTCTCACTCACGGTGGGGGCTGCCTCACTATGGAGATTTGTGTGAAATGTATATTACCAAAGAATATTGTTTTTTGGCAATGCCACAGGAATGTGTTTTCTAGAGAATTTAAAATACAGCGTTGGTCTCTGTTAACACTGGTAGGGCTGCAGTTTTTCTAGAATTAGCCTCTAGATGCTCTCTGGGAAAAATGCCCTAGTACATGACGAAGCACCATTTTCTGGCCTCATGCAAAGATCCAGCAGGGCCCATTAAATCCAGGTGAGTTAACCGTCTTAGTAACCTGCCCAGCCTGTTACCTGGTGATTTACTAGTTCCTGGAGTGAGAAGCCTGGCCAGTATTAGTGTCCCTCCTCCTACCTCTGCCCATGTTTCCCTCATTCATTTTCCCATTAGGCCGTGTCGCTTTGCCACAGCCTGCAGCAAGTAAAATCCACAGGAAGATAAGGCTGGTTTGCAATTTTGTTAGGAATTAGCAGAAACGGGTGGAAGCCCTGCTTCTCTGATAACAAGTGAGAAGGGCAGCCAGGCTGCGTTTCCAACAACCAAGGCCTGAACTTGAACCAGAGTGAGCCTCCCTGCTACCTGCACTGATTTAGCGCTAAAGTTGATTAGATTTGTTATGCTGTTAATTTGTGTTTATGGTTCATAATGAGAACTAGAAAGCTCAAAAATTTGAAGAAGAACAGCACATAATGTAGAATCATAAATCTCCTAACTTTTATCTAGAGCAGTACATTCATTGTTAACTAAAGTAAGACAGGTTCTATGCAGTAGTGGCCAATCTCACAATCGTATCTCTAGTGTGTAGCACGTGCCTGGGACATAGCACATGCCCAACCAATATTTATAGAATAAATTAATAGATACGCAGAGGGTGGATGGATAGATAAGCAGAGGATAGATGGATGGGTGGATGGATGAATGGAGGAGTAAGTTATCCAGGTGACTTTGTATGTATAGAATAGTGGTTCACACTTCCAGCACCATGGATGGACTTCAAAATGACCTTGCATAGAAATCCCTCCATTTTATCTCTTCGCTGCCTCTGCCCATTTTGTGGCTTGAAGCTAGGGGATTGAAGAGGGCATGTTCTATTGAGGTAACCCCACCCAACATCTGTTGAATGGCTCTGGGACTCAATCACACCGGGCTCATGATGTACCCCATCCCTGCCCTCTCTGCTCCTGAATGACACACTAGATAAAGTCTTGCTGTGTCTTTTCTGAACTGTTATGATCCCTGGTCTATAAAGGCTGTGACATTTCACCTCAGATTGTCACACAGGAGATAAATAAACTGAAAGCTAGTGACACCTGGAAGAGGCACATTAGGGCTTGCATGCTATGACTGTGTGGGTGTACTGGTGCTGCAGCCCTCAGATCTGCTTCATCTCATCCCATCCATTCCTCTCCTGAGGAATTTGTCAGCGAACCTGGGAGGATTGGCATCCCCATCAGAGCAGAGGATGGCATGGAGCCCATGGCCAGCACTGGCAGTACGCCCGCTTCCTCGGGTGATTCACTGAATTAATCATTCCATGGTTGCAATTGCTCTTGGTACATTTTTCCCTCCAATGTTATTTCCAGTTAGTAATTAATACCTTATTTTAAGTATCCTTAATGTACCAAAAGAGACATTTACACAAATTAAGGGAATTAATTGTACCCAACAGACATTTGTTAAATGCCTACTGTTTGCAAGGCATTATGCTGGGACAGGCGTTCGCTTTCCAAGGGAATTCTCTGCTGTGTGATTCTCAACAAGTCTCTCTCAGTACATCCACATATAATTTGCCTTACAAAATTTAGTTTATACACAACTCTCTAGGAATAGATTTCTTCTTTGAGTGAAGAGCTTAATACTGAAAAGAAGGAAGAAGGTGAAGCTAGCTAGCAACATTTCCCAAAGGGATGGGTGGAGGTTCCATAGATGGAATGATTATGAACAGGGAATCTGAAGCCAACAGCTCAAGTTGAATCCTGGCTCCAACACTTCCCAGTGGAGTGATAGTGGGCAAGCTACTTAAATCCTCTGCTGTTAAGTTTCTTTATCTGCAGACCATGAACTATAGTACTTACCTCATAGGGTGGTCATGAGCTTATGTCAAGCACTTAGAACAGTTCCTGGCACATAGTAGACTCCACATGGGTGTGAACTCATTATTTTACATTCAGAAATTACTCCATCATTTTAGTATTAAAATCAACCATATTGTCCTTGGACTAATACAGCTGCAGAAGGTAGAAGAGCTTGCTGGCTCATATGTCTAACCTGGGATAAGTTGCCCAGGCTTTCAGGAAGGCCTGGCCTGCAGGGGCTGTCCATCTTCTACCCCACCACAACCATTACATAAGAAAGCTATTCAGTAATGACCTCTCTGTTTTTACAGAATAAAAGCAGCATAAAAGCAGCATGCAGTGTGCGAAGTATAGGTGATAATCCTGCCAGTTGGATTTTTCTGGTTTTAAGTGGGTACTTAAACTTTTCAGTAAAAAGTACAATTGAGCCATTGGCTTGCTTTATTTATTTATTTATTTATTTATTTATTTAGAAATGGGGTCTCTCTCTGTTGCCCAGGCTGGAGTGCAAAGGTGCAATCTCTGCTCACTGCAACCTCTGTCTCCTGGGTTCAATCTATTCTCTTATCTCAGCCTCCCAAGTAGCTGGGATTACAGATGTGCCCCACCACACCTGACTAATATTTTATATTTTTAGTAGAGACAGGGTTTTACCATGTTGGCCAGGCTGGTCTCAAACTCTGGAACCCAAGAGATCTGTCCACCTTGGCCTCTCAAACTGCTCGGATTACAAGCATGAGCCACTGTGCCTGGCAGGAATTTTTTATTTTTATTTTTTTTTTTATGAGTCTTTGACATCTCAGACTGGCATAATCTTGGCTCAGGGCTGCCACTGAAGATACGTATGCTTATAAGAAAATTCAAAAATTTCTGTCTGCACCACGGTTGAACTGCCTTGCTGAGCATGCACAGGGTGCACAGTACACCTGGGGTCATGGAGAGTAACCCAGGCCATGCAGGGCCCAGGACCATGAACCTTTGATCTGAAAATGGGCAGGGAAGATGACTGATGCACGTGAGTTTCCTGGCTGACTTCCCAAATTCCATTACTCAACATTTTCAAATGGGGAAAAGTTGCTTGTATGTTGCTGATTTCTGAACCTGACATTTAATTTATGACTTTTAGTAGATAGAGCTATTTAGTTTCTTTGACTGCCATCTGCAAATTTTGTGGCCTGAAGCTAGGGGATTGAAGAGGGCATGTTCTACTGAGGTAACCCCACCCAATATCTGTTGAATGGCTCTGGGGCTTATAATTAGTGATCCATTAATTATGGTCAAAAGTATTTCCCCCCATCACCTACCCCTTCACTCTACCAGAACACTTTAAAAAAGGAGAAGAATATTTCTGGAGCCTAAATTCCTAATCGATGCCCATGGAATTTTTAGATGTTGTACATATGTCAGTGGAGAGGCTTTTTCCATCTTGAGAGAGATACATCAGTTTCATCAGATTATCCAAAGGATTTTGGCCTGAAAAAAATACACTGATATAGGACAGGGGTTAGTACACCAGGGTTTATGGGCCAAACGCAGCCCACTGCCCATTTCTGTATGGTCCACAAGTAAAAATGGTTTTTACTTTTTTTTTTTTTTTTTTTTTTTTGAGACAGAGTCTTACTCTTGCCCAGGCTAGAGTACAGTGGCACCATATCGGCTCACCGCAACCTCCATCTCCTGGGTGCAAGCAATTCTCCTGTCTCAGCCTCCTGAGTAGCTGAGATTTTAAGTCTGTACCACCAAACCTGGCTAATTTTTGTATTTTTAGTACAGGCAGGCTTTTGCCGTGTTGGCCAGGCTGATCTTGAACTCCTGAACTCAGATGATGCGCCCAGGTTTTACATTTTTAGTGGTTGAGAATAAAAATCAAATAATATTTCATGATACATGAAAACTTAAAGAAATATAGATTTTAGCTTTTCAGTGGAACATTAAATGAACTCATTCATTTAATTATGGTTTCTGGCTGCATTTGCGCTACAAAGGCAGAGCGGAGTAATGACAGAGAAGACATGGACCACAAAGCTTAAAATACTTACTACCTGACCCTAAGCTGGAA
This sequence comes from Saimiri boliviensis, assembly GCF_048565385.1. Taxonomy (NCBI): domain Eukaryota; kingdom Metazoa; phylum Chordata; class Mammalia; order Primates; family Cebidae; genus Saimiri; species Saimiri boliviensis. The sequence continues at coordinate 77,588,958 of NC_133453.1, forward strand.
AAATTTTCCAACCTCTGGTGTAAAAAAGCTATTTCAGAAAGCTTCCTCTTCTATCTTGCTTTTCATACTTCCATTATCTTTGCATGGATTTACTGCCTGTCTTGGGTAAAGTGTATTTGCCTTTCCGTGTTCTCATTTAGTTTCCTGCATTGGGCAGATGCAGAAGCTCAGACTGGATGAGCTGTCTGTATTCCTGAGCATGGAAAGAGGTGGTTGCACGCTCAGCCCCTGCAGCCTTGTGGTTTGTGATGAACACAATGAGACCGGGGAGAGTGGTGTGGGAGAAGTAGGTTTCCAAGAAGATATTGTGGATGAGGGGACATTTAGGCCAAGACCTAAGGAAGTTAGAGCATGGCAGCCACTTCAGAATGAAGGGCAAGACTGAACAAAGTGGGGGCAACCAGAGAGCCTCATGGTGTGTTCAAGAGAATACCAGCCACCCAGATTAGGTAGTATATATGTTCTTCAGAAGCAAGAAAAAGGACTGAAATGAAAAGGCCTCCCTATTTTTGGAAATGCTGTGCTCTGCTTCTGGGTGAAGGGATTTGGTCTTCTTTCAGTACGTGCACCTTGCAGCAGGGTAGCCTGGAAGCTCGGTGTCGCTGGGTGCATTCACACATTAAGTGTTCTCAGCTGTAAAATGGGGATGATGAAGCTATGTGCAGCTTAAAGGGCTTTATCCAGCACCTGACCCACCCTGAGTGCCCAGTAAATGTTGTGTGATTAGGTGTCTGTGAAGGGAGTGGAGACTGGAATTGAGCTATGAATTCTGAGGAGGGACAGAACTATGTTCCTTCAGTATGACAATATGACAGTTTCCACAGGTCAGGAGAGCACTGTCCTTTCTTTGGTGCTGCATTCCACAGGCATGTCATTAGCGCTTGTGTTGAGCCGGGCATTCCGCTACGCCCTGGGGACACCCTGTGAAAGAGCTTGCAGTCAAGCAAGGAGAGGGGTAGGCCCAGCCTGTGAAGGAGGGAGCAAGTGGATCATGTGAGAACATTTGGAATGAAGAGGAGATATGGCCACCAGACCAGGCTGGAAGAGGGGGATTAACACACTCATTTGGAACCTTCTAATGAAAAAGCAAGGCTGTGATCAGACACTCGAGAGCAGGGATTTGTGAACAGTCATCCAAAACCACACTGGGGGAGGAGGAGGGAGCAAAAACATAAACTATCCATAGCCAATAATGTGAGGGAGGCCAACAGAAAAGTAGACAATGAATTCCATGCATTTCCCTGTTAATCAGAAGGTGGTGCCAAAAATTTTTAAGTATGTGTCGGGGAGGATGCACTGCTAGATACTTCTGTTTACATAAATTTATGTTAAAATACCACAGGGTTCCTTCATTTCTTCGCAGGGTTCATGTTTTGACTCTCAAGAAATGTCTTTTTAGAACATACTTCTTTGATTTTCAAAGTTTGTGGAGGTGTGAGTCAATTTTTTCCCTTTGAGAATGAAGTTGAGAAAAGGGTCAGATGTAGTCTCACCCTAATAGAAAGAATTTTCTGGAGAAGCACGTCAAATTACCAGAAATACTCAAACCTTAGCCAGTGTCCACAGCCTCGCTTCCCTCAAGGCAGCAGAAAGTAGATGTGAAAACATCACCCTTGACTCCCTGGCACCACCAAAGGCCAAGTTGAGGACTTGATAAATCCTGAGCTCCTGGTTTGAGTCACACATATTAAGCCACTGTAGAATATTGTTGCTGCTTTTCCTGTTGGATATATTTTAATTACCATTCCAAATTAAATTACATTTTAAGTTTTAAGAAAAGGTAAAATATTATGATATTAAGTGGTTTCATTAACCATTTGTAATTCTACTTCCCATTAAGATTGATTTCTGTTCACTGAGTAAAATGTCTGTTTGAACCAAGGTCTAGCAATAGTCATATTCACTCTCTCTCTGTCCTTCTTTCCTTTCTTCCTTCTAGGGATCACTACTTGTGTGATGTGACATGGGCAACACAAGAAAGAATTTCGTTACAGTGGCTGAGGAGGATTCAAAACTATTCAGTCATGGATATTTGTGACTATGATGAGTCCACTGGAAGATGGAGCTGCTTAGTGGTGAGACTGAATGGGGATGTTCTTCTTTTAAAGCAACATGTGATCAGAGTCTATGCAGTCGGGGAGAGTGAAGGCTGGGAATCAGGGAATGAGGTTTGAGTTTCTCTTCTGTCTGATCCAGAGGCAAGAAAATCTTCAATAAGACTCCTAGATAACCTGCCATCCTGAGGTGCTTGTGTTTCTCCTATATTGACTAGTCATACTGTTTTAGTTATGGATACTATCACTTGGGAAGGGAAGAGGAGGTGACTGGAAACCTACAAGATAGAATCTGATGTTAATATTTTAAAAACCAAAGAGGGCCAGCAGCTGCAAGCTCAACAGTGTGTTTTAATAAAGATAATATAGGCAATGAGGAATAACTGGCTGAATGTAAGCTAAACAAAACAAATATCATGAGTCCACAAACTCATTACCATACTGTCACTGTCTTTAAGCAGGAAATAGCTTTAGAATGCAAATAAATAATTGCCAGTCTGAGAGGGTGGCAACCCAGAGGCCGACTCTGTTCATCCAACCTTGAGGTGCTGAGAGCCTTCTAGCCAGGAGACCACGAGGTCCAACCAGAATGGTGGTCAAAGTTAAAGTCCCTCTGGGAGCCCACAGCTTAGGAGGGGTGGATCCTGGAAGAGGTTTGCTGGTGTATGCCAAAGACACCTCCCTAATTGCCCTTATCTAGTCACGGACCCTGTGCCTACACATCTCCCCTCCCTGCTCCCATTCTGGCTAAGCTCAGGGAAGATTCTCATCTCCCAGAAATGGAGTCCCACCTATCTTGATTCCCTTATTTATTTACACAACAAACATAGAATGCCTGTTACAGTCCAGGCTCTGTGCTAAGCTATGGATTTTTCTAAAAAGTGAATTAGTCAGCATGCCTGCCCTCAAAATGTTTCTGTTCTAGTTTGGAATATTATCAAAATAAATAATAAAAACTACCACTTATAGTATACCAGGCACTGTGGAAGCTGAGGATCAATGTTTAAAGAGCTGGCTCAGGTCACAGGGCATAGTCAGAATTTAAACTGCAGAACTCAAGCTCTTTGCTTGCTGCCAATGAAATCCTCATAATATCAAGTTTGTGCCATAAAAAGGGTTCAACCAAGGCACAGAGGAAACAGGGCAAAAGAAGATGATCAGCACTACTGAGCGCAGGTGGAATGAGAAGGAGATGACATGGGTGAGCTATAGAGTAGCCTGGGATAATAAGTTGCCATATGCTGAACGGATAAGAGCAAAAGGCTGTATAAGCAAAGGACTGTGCAAAGGCATCCAATGTGACTAGCTTGGACCATGCAGGGACTAGGGAATGGGGGAGAGGCATGGTGGGGAGCACTGAGGCTGAGCATGCAGGGACTAGGGACTGGGGGAGAGGCACGGTGGGGAGCACTGAGGCTGAGCATGCAGGGACTAGGGACTGGGGAGACACACAGTGGGGAGCACTGAGGCTGAGCATGCAGGGACTAGGGACTGGGGAGACACACAGTGGGGAGCACTGAGGCTGAGCATGCAGGGACTAGGGACTGGGGGAGAGGCACAGTGGGGAGCACTGAGGCTGGGGATACAGACGAAGGCTCAGGTGCCATTCTGGGAGTTTGGACTTATCTCTTAAGAAATGGGGAGTTGTTTCAAGGTTTTAAACAAAAGAGTATCACAATGAGACAGACCTATCTATTGCTAACTAAGGTCAACAGAGAAGAGCAGCAGGATCTCCTAGGAGATTCTGCCAACAGACCCCGAGCAACCTGCTGAGGACATGAACAAAGTCCTTAGCAGCAGAGAAGGACAGAAGTCAAAGAACTAGGTGACAGGGGCTGAAGGAGGTGACTATGAGGAGGGCAGGAATCTAGAATGATCCCACATCTCTGGGGCTTGGGTGAACAGGTAGGTGCCACTAACTAGAAGAAGAAGGAAGGAGTAGAACAAGCTGGTGGGACAGAGGGAAACGAATGAAATTCCCTTTAGTATTGTACATGCTGGATTTAAAACACCAGTGGAGCTTCCAAAAGGACCCAGGCTAGAACTTTAGGCAAGAGAGGCAAATGATCTAATGTAGTGACTTAAAATATGCTAACATAAATAAAATATATACATGGAGATAGTTTCCAATTATTATAAGTATAGCTCTATTTATATTACCACAATTATGGCTACAGATTTCATCTTACTTCTCTTTGAAATGTTGTTATTGTATCTTTCCCTTTCTAGGCACGGCAACACATTGAAATGAGTACTACTGGCTGGATTGGAAGAGTACGTGTTATGAGTTGTGTGGTTTTGTGGATGAGTCAGCTACTCAGCTATTTGATATGTAGTTATTCAAAACTAGGGCTCTAAGTGATATGTTATTAATAGCAATATTAGTTAACCTATTTCTCAAAATATGTAAATGTTCCCTAAAGAGAGATCGTTTTTTAGAGAATACATAACACACACAGTTGGAAAAAGTAAGAGGATAAGTTAAAAATCAGAAGCCGAGACAACAAAACACAATGCACTCCCAGCATGTTGTGGCTCCCAGCTAGTTAAAGGGCAACCATTGCTGAAAGTCGGCCAAGGTGTCCAATGTGCTCATTGACCTCACATTTGAAGTTATGTACCTTAAAGGCAGAAAACACAGGTTCTGTGTCCAGCCTGCAGAGATGCCTAAGGAGATATGACTACAACCAGCAGAAAAACTCAGCAGCAACCACATAGTGCCTGCTCCTCTCTTCGAGAAAATCATACTCGTGGGCTCACGCTTTATTAGGCGTCTGGATACAGAGCTTTATCCAGAAAAGTGTGGTGACTTTCAGGGACTTGTCATGCTTCTCAGTCCCACTGAGTTATATATGTTTTGTGCAGAATCACTACCCAGATTGCTACAAGACCATGGAAGGTAATGGGTTGATGAAGGAACTCCAGTCATCATGTCACGTTGCATAGTAGATGATGAATGAATCTCACTTAATTTTTATGATCATTTTCATTAAGCTCCCTTTAAGAGGGAAACAAAGTGACCCCCCAAAATGTAAAGATTTTACATCTCTTGGGTCATAGAGGTGAGGTTCCCAGTCCAAGAAGACAACCCCTTCCAGCTGGGCTTGGAGCTCCGGCAGCATTCACACGTCCTTTTCTTCAGGCATTCATTGGGCAGAGGGGAGAGGTTTGCCAACATGAAAAGTGGTTTCCTCCATGGCAAGAGACACGCTACACTTCCTCACGACTCTTTGAAAAAAATATGTTTTTTCCTCTCTGTATTTAACCAGACAGATGCCACTTTTCACACATTTCTACTAGGCACAACTCCATCCAGGGGAAACAGGGAAATGTATTAAAAAGATAAGGCTGTGAACACAGGTCTAGAGAGGGGAATGTGTTTTAAAGCTCTGTAATGAGAACACCAAGTGTACCGCACGCCTCAGCTTGCTCCATAAATGAATTCGCTTTGAATCACTAAATAGAAGAGGGAAGCATTTTTCTTCCTTCCCAAAATGGGAGCTGATGAGAGAGGAAACATCGAGGGTGAAGTGAACCAACAATTTTAAAAGACCATCTCCTACCTGCTCTCAAATGTAGCTAGGAAATCGAAATTGTAAAGCAACATATTCCTTTCAGGCTGGGATAGACTCCCTTCTACTTAAATTGCATTATGTTCTGAGTACTATCTTTTATTGAACTGTAAAAAAATGGAAATTTTGTTCTGTATTTCTATACAAATATTTTTTGTGAATTGTTGATCATATTTAACAAAATGAAAAGGCTTATAATAAAAATAACTATATGAATGTTTTTATATGAAATATACAGCAGACATTTCTTATGGCATATAGTCCAGAAATGGTTAAATACTAAATCTGACTTTCAAAAAGAAATACGTGTAAAAGCAGGAAAGAAAAATATCCCATAATTACAAACCACCCCAACCTGAAATAATAAAAAATACCATGTATGTTTGAAGAGAGCACATTTGTGACATTGAGGAAATTTACCGCTTCAAAGTAAAAGGTTAATGCTATTTTCCAAATGCCTGCAGTCAGAAGTCAGTTATTATCCATAAAGAAAAGATGTCTACAAATCAGCAACAACTTCTCTTTATTGTTTTCTACAAACCTCTTTATGTGCATTCTCTCATTTACTGCTCACAAAAATTACCTATGAGTATGGTCTTTTGTTCATATTTTATAGAAAGGGAATTTTCTTTTTGAGAAACTCTACTTTCATTTAGCATACAAATGGAGCATGGATTTTTGAGCACGGGTATTGGGGAGGACTTTCTAAAATTAAAGTTGGTAGTGAGATGAGACCCTGTGCCTTAATGTTCTTTTGTTCTCTATGATTTTCTAGTTTAGGCCTTCAGAACCTCATTTTACCTCTGATGGTAATAGTTTCTACAAGATCATCAGCAATGAAGAAGGTTACAGACACATTTGCTATTTCCAAATAGATAAAAAAGTGAGTATCCTAACATAATTTATTTCATGTTGATCTCCTATTTTCTGAAACCAACTTGAAGTGGAAATCATTTGGTAAAGTGGATCAATGTGTATAAAAAATCAGACTAATTCAAACTTCTCAGTGGTGTATTGTGTAACGTGGAATGGGGCGGGGAAACCCCACAAGAATATTCAAGGTTATTTGAATTCCTGATATAAATGATTTAACCCTCCACTTTAAATAGAGTCTCTAATCAATCTCTTTTAAAAAAAAAAATCAGGACTGCACATTTATTACAAAAGGCACCTGGGAAGTCATCGGGATAGAAGCTCTAACCAGAGATTATCTGTGAGTATTGTAACAATCGATAGGATATAAACCTACTTGTCATAATCATGCCCTCTTTGCCCAGAAGCAGGGAAAAAAATCTCCTACAAATAAAGAGTAGTCTTTTTGGAATGTGTTCAATACTTTTTTTCTTTTTAACATACGGAAGCCTTAATGATTTTCACATATGCTTAGCAGATTTGATATCATGCCACCAGGCAGCTCTACCTCTGCTCTTACCTGCTTTACATACAAGAGCCGCATCCTCTTTTACTTGAACGTGGTGGAACGCTGAACTAGCAATCAGGGGCATTTTGTTAAATTTCAGCTGGCACTGATTTTTTGGAAGGCTTGGAAAGGCAATTTTATCTGTCCATGTCCCGGTCTTAACTCTTTGCAAAATGGAAAGCTTTGCAGAAGCTGTCAACTGCCATATATGAGTTGGTAGAAAAGGGAGTGTTATTTTTCATTAGAATCTTAGGCACTTCTATGATTCTTCATGGGTCTAATTGTGGAGGAATCTTGCCACTGCACAAAGTAGTTTTTGAAGACCCTCTTCAGCAGTGACTCTGCTGCTCTCAGGAATGTGGGGCTCCTGCCATGTAGTAGCTTATGTTATAAGATGGAAAATACAGCAATCGGGATCAATGAGTGGGGTCTAAATTTCAGGCTAGCCGTTCCAGTCCTATTTTTCTGACAAAAGCCTTCTTTTGAGTTTTTACTTTTCACTCTAATTAAGGAAGAAATCCCTGGTTTTACATATTTTAGCCTGTTAAGAACAAGACCTTTCTGTTTAGAGATGATGGAGAAAAATGGCTTCTGCAGGGTGAGGGATGGGGAAGTGAAGGCAGAGGGCAGCAGGCACCCGTGTGTGGACTGGGTGCTCCCTCAGGGTTGGGGTCTGAGCGCTGTGGAATGCTTCTGACTTCTTAAAAAACATAATTAATATATGTTTCATTTTTTCTTTTCCCAGATACTACATTAGTAATGAATATAAAGGAATACCAGGGGGAAGGAACCTTTATAAGTAAGAGCTCTGTCAAGTTGTTGACTTGAGTCATTTTAGCTGATGAACAATTTCTGAACTCTATTTTTATTTTTTGCCTTGTCCTGACTAATACTAAACTGGTATTGCTATTGAGCATTTTTTATTCCTTTATAAGTCAATCTGCACGTCCACAAAAGAGAATGGCTTTGTTCAATGTCCTGTGATATTTCTAAATAATGGGAGGTTTGAGATTACTATTAATTCATGTATTTATTTCACATTAAAAAAAAAAAAAAGAGGCCTGAAGATTGCATTGGCATTCTGCTATCTTTGCAACTAGAATATGGCTTTATTCAGTTATTTCCTTTCATTTATCTTTTCATCAAGCACTTAATTTCCACTGTTGGTTTTACAGAATTCAACTTAGTGACTATACAAAAGTGACATGCCTTAGTTGTGAGCTGAATCCAGAAAGATGTCAGTACTATTCTGTGTCATTCAGTAAAGAAGCAAAATATTATCAGCTGAGATGTTCCGGTAAGTCTGAGCTCCCTGGGAGGGAGGGCAGTCGCCACTGTTACTTCGAAGCAGCTCCCTCTGTTCCTTTTGAATCTGAGGAGCTCTTGAAATCACCTAAGTCCCCTTCTCTTCAGTCACATTTAAGTAGTGAGTTTCAACAATCTTTTCTTACCCTTCTCACTGAGAGACTTGCATAGCTTGCTTTAGACCAAACACACACACACTCATGCACAATCACACACCCTTGTGTATTACAGAAGCACTTCTGCCTTGAATACATACATAGTGGGGGTTTTAAATGATTATTTTATGCGCTCATCCCTTTCAATGAGAAAAATATATGTAGCTGGTGCGTGTCACCCTACACACTCACTGTTCCATCTTCTGCTGTTGCTATTGCTATTATTTATTATAAATGAAGAAACCCGGGCAAAGAGTGGCCAGGTGACTTACACAGGTGGTCACATGGTGAGTTACAGGCACAACAGGAGTTGAAACAGGCCTCTGCCTCCTGAGCCCTCCCTTTTAAACAGTGTGCCAGGTTACTTCTCAAAATGGGAGAAAGGATCTTGATATTCTGAAAAGAACTGTCCATAGCACAAATAAATAGTGTTTTCAAACCAATTGTCTGAGTCTTCCCTCACCAGTATATTTATTATTATGCTTTCCTTTATGGTTCTTTACTATGACTGTTTTTAGTAATTATTCCTTGGGCATGTGTTCTATTCTAAGCACTGTGCTCAAAGCTTTATATTCATAATCTTGTTTAATCTTTAGGAAAGCTCTATCAAGCAGATATTATTATCCTCATTTTATATGTGAGGAAATCAAAGCACAGCGATGTTGTCCTAAGTTATACAGACAGTAAGCCAGGATTCATCCCCAGGTCTGTATAGTACCTTCACTGTGGTTCTAATCCAGTATAAAAATTAATATTATCATCCAAATGCATAAAATTAAAGAGCTCACAAAATAGCTTTTCTATACATTACCTTCCACTCTGCAACTACCACAGTTGGGATAAATAGTGACGATATGGGCTTGTGAGAAAAACACTTTTGCATGCCAGAAAGAAATCGCTTATCCAAGTCAGGCACTGTGCAGATGTGCTGCCTGGCTCTGGGACTCCTTGGGAGTGGGGGCAGCGGGGGGAAACCCACCCCTCCCTAGGGAGGCTGACTCCAAGGCTCTGCAGCCCACTTGGGCAGGGCCTGAAAAGCCCTGTGGTTATCCTGAGATCACGGCTTTAGAGTGGAGAAGAATAACAGCTCACATTTTCTCTTGCAGATGAGTCTATTAGGCTGAGATGATAATGTGCCCAAGGGCCCAGCAGGGCACAGTTTCATTTCCTGATTTATTCTACTGAGTCCTGTGCCTTTCCAGTAATACCTCTTACACTCAAGTTGCAACTATTTTAAGGAAGGGAGAAGGAGAAAGAGCTAACACTTATTAAACTTCTTATCTGTTATAATGTTTATATGTTCTATTACAGTTAAATGATAACAAATGATATTTTTGAAAAGTCATGTAGACTATCTTTTCTAAAAAAGTATTCATTTAAAACATTTTTCCCGATTGTGTTAACAGGTCCTGGTCTGCCCCTCTATACTCTACACAACAGCATGAGTGATAAAGGTATTTTCTCATATTTTACTCTTCATTTGCTTTTAAGAAAGTGTTAATAAGACCAACATGTACTTAGCATTGTGTGATTTTCTTTGGCTTTGTGACTTGACAATGAGTAGACCACAAGCCTTATAAACTGAAGTATGTGTAGTCCGATCAGTGAGTTTCGTGTTTGCTCATTATTGTACTGCATAATCCACATTGTTCACATTGCAATGAATGACTGCTGTCTCCTGTATTGCTTTAGAGCTGAGAGTCCTGGAAGATAATTCAGCTTTGGATAAAATGCTGCAGAATGTCCAGATGCCCTCCAAAAAGCTGGACTTCATTATTTTGAATGAAACGAGTAAGTTAAATTCCTTTAACTTACATGAATAGTAATTTTCATGGAAACACCGATGCACTCTAACTAAATATAGTAATTTGATCTGAAAATATGTATTTTATATTATATATAAATCTAATTTAGAAGGTTATTTCTCCATGATATGTTTTGTCACAAGAACCACTAGTTTTACCTCCTTTTGTCTTAAAATATAATACCATTCTGCCTAAAACTTCTTCTGTCAAAAGGGAAGGGACTGTGAGAACGTGCTCTATTGCTAGTTCAATTTTATCCCATTAGTGATTCTATTCTATTAGTGTTAATTGTGTGTTTAACTTAATGACATCCTAATGTATTTCACCTTTAACCCAAAGAGAGCAAGGATATCTGAGAGAGTTGTATAAAACAATTCATGTTAGCTATAAAATGTTAAAACTTCAGTCTTGGGAGAGAAATTTTGAATTTTTCCAAACCCTCCTGACATCCCAGAGTGTGGTCCCTGGTCTGGTTGTGTAATTATGGATTATATTCAAAGACCAGTAAGAACAATGGGTTTCTTTGAGTAGAAAATCTTGTTATTTATTTTTTGTTTTTCTTTATTTTTTCCACCAAAGGCTAACAGCCTATAGGGGAGGGAGGAATCTATATTAGGATTGATTCCTTTTAGGTTTTTAAAAAAGTTTAGGATAATAGAAAAGCTTCAATACATCTAATTTTAAATATCAGGAAAAGCACAGGAAAGTATAGCATCCTCACGAAGAACAGTTTAGAGCAGTGCTACTCAAACCGAATGTGCATGTGAGTCACCTGGGACCTTGTTAACATGCACATTCTGACCCAGCAAGTCAGGAAAGGTCCAGGATTCTGCATTTGTAATAAGCTTCTAGGTGATGCTAGTGCTACTGACCCTTAAGCCACATGTAAATGGCAAGAGCTTAGAGTGTTCCAGAGCTAACGTTGACAGCCTGGTACAGAAGGCACTGAATACTGAGCTGTGACATTCTGTTTCAGTTGTAAACACCAGGGAGCCCCTGCAGGTTTTAGGGTCAGGGAAGCCACATGTGTAGATGGATGACTTGATACAGGATGTCAGATGAAGCTATGAGGTGGAGATGTCTTATTGGGAGGTGGTTATCTACATTCAAACTACAGAAAGGAGGGATGAATGGTGGGTCAGGGAGTAGGGAACTGGGAAGGCAGGACTCTGAGAATAGAAAGAAGCCCCCAAATAGAAGACTGTGCATCTCCAAAAAAGTGGAACTGAAACACCTTCCCATCAACTAATGCCAATTCAAACAAAGCAGAGATCAAATGATGGGTTTCACATATTCATTAAAAATATCGTGGTCAACTGATAGTTTGGTGTTCTATTAAAATTATAATAGAGACTTAAATTTTGCTCTTACAAGCACATTCAATCAGAAGACATAACAGTAGTCAGCAAAATATAAATTGAAGAAAAATCTATTTATAAATTTTGCTCCCAAATCTTTCTTTTATTTTCAAGTAAAATAATTGTAACAAACATAAACAAAAAGGAAGATAAATGTCAGGAAAAAATGGCTCTAGAGATAAGGATTTTTTTTTCCTACAATTTAAATCTACTGAATCTGGAATAATCTTATTTAAATGTGGGAAAACTCTTTTTTATAGATCTATTAGTAAACTCATCTTTTATTTGGGAGTAAAGGAAACTGACTCATTATTTAGGGACAAATTTATTAAACTGATGTTAAATCAAGCACAGAGAATGAAACAGACTCGTGGGAGATCATACAGAATGTACGCAACAGTTTGCTCCATATAAACCCGATCTCATTCTGTGAAACACAGAGCTGAAAATGGGAACTCAGCTTTGCGGTCTGGGATGGCAATAAGAATTACAAAAATGTTATTAAATCAGAATTCTAAAATAGATTTGGGGCCAACTAAAAATCCTAAACAGCTTCAAGAAAATTCAAGAAGAGGAAAACATTTTGGAGGAAAACTTAGAACATAAGCCATAAACAAACTAGATAAGTAGATCGGATGCCAAAGAACAGAATCATAAAAACAAAACATTAGAAATTCTAAGATGCACTTTTATTTTACTAGGCACCAATGTATTTAATAGATACATTAGAAACAACTTTATGTTTTAACATTAACTAGTATTTTAACCTGAAAGAAAATGTTGTTACATCTTAAAAATGTGCTGAATCCAAGCAGTTCATTTTCTTTTTCTACTCTCATTTAACAAATTGTTAAACTCTAGAAATCACTTGCTACTGACAGAGACAAGGGACAAAATCTTGTGCTAATAATTTTTAACTCACTAATTAATCTTTCTGTTCATTTAGAATTTTGGTATCAGATGATCTTGCCTCCCCATTTTGATAAATCCAAGAAATATCCTCTACTATTAGATGTGTAAGTATTCAAGAGAAGGGAGCAATTTAGAATTATTGGAATCATATATATTTTTCTCAGTGCAGCTTACTGAAAAATGGAGCCAAATGCATCCTTTCCCTCTTCCTGAATCACTGTTTACTATTTCTTCCTTTCACTTTACAGCCACAAATCCCAACCTGTGTTTTCTCACATCTTCTTAATAGAGAAAAGAGACACTCCTTTTCTGTCATAATGGCATATAGGTTTTCTATTGTTTTGCTTTTCTGAACTCCAGGGGAATTCCAAAGAAATTCTTAAGTCTGGACATTTTAACAAGCAAGAAATGGGTATTAACAGCCTTGACAGTCCTCTTACCCCAGCTCCCACTGGCTGGCTCATGTTTCTCTTCCTTTAGTTCCTGAAATATTATCACCAGCTATTTTCTATTCCCCTTTTTGGTGAAGAGAAGTGATATAAGAGAGTGTTCATTATCAAAACTTCAAGTATTTGAGAAAGTTACGAAATCACAAGTCTTTGAACATTGAATGTGAACTCATATGAATTCTAAATATGACAGCTTTGTAAAGTACTTTTTATAATGATTAGTAATACACCCTACCTTAATCCTTCTAAAATTGCCCGAGAGTCACCCATGATGCCATAATGTCACACTCTTCCTTTCCTGGCATGTATCATTTCCTATATTTAAAACAAAATGAACCAACAACATGTGTGCAGCAGCCTGCCGAATGCCAGCTGCTTACCGTAGTTTGCCTTAGTTTATTCACACAACAAACCCATGTAGTAAGTTCTGTTGTTCCGTTATACAGAAAAGACACTGAAGCTCAGGGACATAATTTCTCTGTTGTTAGTGGCAAAAGAAAAAAAAAGTAGGGGGAGGAAAGGAGAATACAGATATTAGTATCAGACATAGCTTGGATCCACTATATTCACAGTTCCATGAAAACAAAACATGAAAGCACAAAGAAAGAAAACGACAGATATTTTAAAATTCCAGATGTGCTATCTAATTTCAAGTAAAATAATTGTAGCAAATGAAGTCAATTCATTCGCGACACTAATTTGTTTCAGGCTTCGGCTCCAATGCTAAAAAGGCATCCTTTAGAAAAGAGTGATATTTTATCTTCTTTGACTCCCCAGCAAGTAATGATTTGATCTCCATTAGAAAAAGGTTTTAAAAAATGATAAATTTAACGCATATTTCTGTTCAGTTATTTTCTTCTTCCTATCTTTTGAGGTCTAATTTTTTTTTCTATTTTGAAAAATAATCTTGTTTAATCTTGGCATTAGGGAACTTGATATATACTTAATATTAAGGCAAGCTCTTAATCTACCAAATGTAATATAATTGAGAGGAGCAAGGCATTTCACATATTGTGAAAATATGTGTGCTTGCCCAAGAAATGTGTGAATGCATTTTCCTGTTTAAAGTTAAAATGTTACGGTATTTTGTTTAAAACTAAGGTTCTTTTGACTGAAATCCCTAAGTAGAAGGAAAACATTAGCAAAGCCATGTAAAAAGGACTTGTCCTATCCTGTGTTGGGGACAGTGAGCAGATGAGTAGAGAGATGGGGTGGGGAGGGAGTAAGTTATTGGAGACTATCCATGTCCACGAGTTGTGTAGATAGTGCAAAGATGACATATTTAAATGAATTGAAATGAGCTATAAGGAGCTCCTCTTGATTAGCAAGCAGAAATGAGAGTGCTTTATAGAGCTTTACAGCAATTGTGCATGCAGCTCTGTGTAGAGTAGATGGTAGTCTGTGAAGATGCAGATACAAGGGAATTAAACTTGTTAGTAAATAGAATGCCCAATGACATGCCCATTTTCCAATGCAACCCGTTTCTTCCTTTGAAGTTTTAAATACTAGCATTCATTCATACTGCTGTCCATTCCACAATGATTTACAGTCATTCTGAGCAGGACTGTGCTGGCTACTATGGGAAATGCAAAGCATATAATGCAGGAGTGAAATTCCTTAAAGAAGGAAATAAACTTGTAGTCCAAGAGTATTTGTAAGCTGAGAGGGAAAGCTATCCAAAGCTGCATTTATTGTTGTCATTATCATTTTTTTATAACACAACTCCCCTTCTTAACTATGAGAGAAATTATTTCTTTGATTTCCAAGATGACAAAATTGTTTTAAAATGTTGGCCTATGAAGTCTGTGTTTAATAACCATCTTCAAAGACAAAACTGACAAGTATCTTTGAAGGAAATACACAACCATGGTAGTTGTGTTGCTAAGTTTTACAGGACCTATTCTGGACACTCCAGAGGCTGGCACAGTTTAAGGCTCATGATTGGGAAGGATGCACACTTCTTGTCCCCGGGGAAGAGAAATGTAAGCATTCTTTATTTGATTCAGGAAAACCATGAAAGCTAACAATTTGGGGTTTTTCGTAGGTATGCAGGCCCATGTAGTCAAAAAGCGGACGCTATCTTCAGACTCAACTGGGCCACTTACCTTGCAAGCACAGAAAACATTATAGTAGCTAGCTTTGATGGCAGAGGAAGTGGTTACCAAGGAGATAAGATCATGCATGCAATCAACAGAAGACTGGGAACATTTGAAGTTGAAGATCAAATTGAAGCAGCCAGGTGAGTGACTAGGAGATGAAGTCAAAGGTCATCTGATTTTATTGCCCTTTAAAATTTCCATTTAAAAATGTAAATAATTTAAAGTGTTCTGGGGTTAATTTGTAATCTTTATCCTTATGGTAGGTTTTAGTGAAGATGTTATGTGTAGAAAAAATATATTACATTATCGATTTATATTAAGTTTTTTTAAAAAAAGCATTTCCTAAATTCTTCTCTGTATGTGACTCTAGAAATGGAGTTGGCATATGTCCTACCACCTTCTAAGAACAAAAAGTCAAAATTCATCAGACTCGGGGACAAACTGAGGGATAAATGTACCCTAGCAAACATCTGACTAAACAAATCAAGCCCATTGCTTCACAGTCAAGGATAGAGAGGACTTCAGTGTACATTTATATCATAGGCGGTGACAACTGTGAAGTCCTAAGTAGCTCCTATAGGCTGGATGAGAGTGACTGCTATTTTGGGAAAATTGTGGAGCACAACCATCATCAGTCCCACTTATAAGGGCTCTGTTAAGTATGAATCACATCTCATTCTTGTCCTCTTCACTTGTGGGACTTGAAATAGATGTGATCTGGCTCAAGAGATGTTAACCATGAATAATGGTTACCCATGAGATGCATGTAACATGGGAAGTACTTTACCTGCAGGCACTGTCACTGAAGCCCTGAGAGGTGGGTGTTCTTACCCCCTCTTTCAAGTAAAGAAAGGGAGATTATTAAGTTAGGTAACTTGCCAAGGTAAATCTGGATTTGAATCTAGCCTCATTCCAACTCTTATATTTAATTACATTCAACTGGTATGTGGGAAATGTAACTTTGAGTTTCTACAACCAACAGTCTGAGTGTCTGGGGAAGCATTATAGGGAGGGTAGTTTAAAATAATGTTATGAAATCACAGACTAGGAAATGTGGAAGGATCCGTGAATGATTAAATAGCTGGAGAGAGGAGAAGATGACAATTTATTAAGGATTCCTGAGTGAATGAAATTCTCTTTTACTAAAGTTAATGATTAGCTATTTTCCTTAACAATTAGAAAATAGAGATTTAGAATAAACAGGGTATACATTTGTTCAAGAGTAAGGCTTTGATATTTAAAAAATAAACTTGTATCTATCCAAATCGCTTCTCTGTGAGAGAGGGCATAGTTTTCAGGCGCTCTCAAATCTGATCAACAAAAGCCCTGCCGGGCGCGGTGGCTCAAGCCTGTAATCCCAGCACTTTGGGAGGCCGAGGCGGGTGGATCACGAGGTCAAGAGATCGAGACCATCCTGGTCAACATGGTGAAACCCCGTCTCTACTAAAAATACAAAAAATTAGCTGGGCATGGTGGCGCGTGCCTGTAATCCCAGCTACTCAGGAGGCTGAGGCAGGAGAATTGCCTGAACCCAGGAGGCGGAGGTTGCGGTGAGCGGAGATCGCACCATTGCACTCCAGCCTGGGCAACAAGAGCGAAACTCCGTCTCAAAAAAAAAAAAAAAAAAAAAAAAAAAAAAAAAAAAAGCCCTAAAATTGCAGAATTGGGTACTTACTATTTACAACCCAAGTTAAATAAGTAATAAGGGATTGTGTGTTTATACAATAGCATACACTATTGCAGCAACTAAAAAGAACTAAGCATAATAATATTGATGAATCTCACATACTGTTGAATCAAAGAAGACAGACACAAAAGTGTACATCCTACAAGATCCAATTTATATAAAGATAAAAACCAGGCAAAAGTTCAGGTGAAATTGTTATAGAATCCAATAAAAGAAAAACACTTCCTTTTGTCCCTTTGCAAAGAGTCAAATGCCTTAGAGGCTTCTGATTTTATGCACAGGCCATGATTTCAAGGATACATTCATTTTGTAAGGGTTGATCAAGTTATACAGGAATGATCTGATACACATTGCTGTATGTCTGCCTCTTTCAATTTGAAAAAGTTGACATGGAAAAGATAATGAGTTGAAAACTATTTTAATTTTTTTCCAACATTGCTTAACTTAGGGCAACCTAGGACATACATCATTAAGTGAAAACACAAAAACTTTCAAAGTCAAGATAGGTTAATGCAAAGGTCCCCAACCACTCACAATGCTAAAAAGTTGAGTTCCATTTGCCAGGTATTTTTAAATAAAAATATTTTCTGCTGATGACAGGCTAAGATTAAGAAATAAATGCATAAAACATTTTTCTTATTTCTTTACCTGGATTCCAATTCTGAACACAGTTTAGTGGCAAAAAAGGTTTCTTAATCCATCAAGGAAACATTTATTTATTTTGAGTGCATGGTGTTGAGCTGACTAATCAACACCCACCATAAGAAGGGATTTATTTAGAGAATGGTGTTTAAGTACTCAGGTAGGGGGCCCAGAGCCCTTCCTAAGCCCTACTCAGAAGTTTTTCATGCCCTTATCTTTCTCCATTCCAGGGGCAGACTCTCTCAAACTGAAAAACATCTGGAGAGATTTAAATTCAATTATGTAAAGAAAAGTGCATCTGGGCTGCAAATTTTTATATGAAGCTGTGAAAAAAACTGCCAGGATTTGTTTTCTGTGAATCATACACACACACACACACACACACACACACACACACACACACACAATTTTTATGAACTCCAACAAAAGTAAAACTTGTTCATCTGGATCTTAAGTTAAAATGATTGACAGATATTTATCTCAGGTGTTTAGTTGGCTGCTGGCAGCAATTCTTAGTCTCTAATAGAATGAAGCAAAGAACAAATGGCAGGAGTTCACATTTGTGCCTTATCTTAGTTTTCTATACACAATGCAGTACTGATTGTGGACTTTTCCATGTGTTTTAGACAATTTTCAAAAATGGGATTTGTGGATGACAAACGAATTGCAATTTGGGGCTGGGTGAGTAGCTGACTGATGAATCTGTATTCATTTTTTAGTGACTATCACTCAGAACAGGTTAATTTATCTTTTGTATATAAATACTTGGAGATGAAAACACATCTATCAAGTCTTAGGTCTCCGGGCAGTAACCCTGCAGAATCTCCACTGAGCCAGGCTTACACCTTTGTTTATTATGATGAGGGAGGGAGGTGAAGTAGAAAGAACAAGAAGGAAGGAGTGAAAGAGGGAAAGAAGAGGGAAGGGAAGGGAGGAGGGAGATTTTTTTCTTATGCATTAGTCAGTAAAGATTTTGTGTTATTGTTTTTAAATCTTCTGTAATTGGGACCATCCAGTCACTAGGGTCAGCAAATTTTCCATACGTTTCCCCTTATACCTACCAAGAAAGAGATTAGGGCTCTGACAGTGTAGTCTTTAAAGATACTGTCCAATTAAGGCCAATTTAAACCTCCTATACCATGCTTTTTATCTCTAAAGAGGCACAGTATATAAAGATGTGAGAAATGTGGAAACTGCGACTCGCTTACCATATGTCCTTATTCTTTTACCTCCATAAAAATAACTGTTTCCATTCCTTAGTCATATGGAGGGTACGTAACCTCAATGGTCCTGGGATCGGGAAGCGGCGTGTTCAAGTGTGGAATAGCCGTGGCGCCTGTATCCCGGTGGGAGTACTATGGTATGTAATTGCTGTCAGGTACAAAGTGATACGGAGTGTTGACCTTAAAATGCCAGTAACAAAGCCATTCCTTTCTGAGTTTCAGTGTTTTTACAGCGAATAATAGGCTGATTCATCTTAGAGGTTCTTTTTGGATACCTATAATAAGATGATCTCATTTATTCTGCTATTGTGCAAGGCTGGGTGGTATATTTTATTACACATTTGGTTTCTTATCAACAAATTTTGTTTTCCAAATTTCAAAACAGCCCCAATGCTACATTTCTACAGATAAATCATTCCTTATCTTTACTCTAATTTGATTCTTGGGTTTCACATACTAGCAGAGTGAGAGAAGTGTGTATCTCTTTATCTTCAATTGTCAATTATAAGATAAGGGCTTTGGATGAGAAGAGGAGAGGAGGAACAGTGAAAATACCCATTGGGTTTTTTTTTTCACTATCTCTTCATACGTGAAAGCTACTCTAGAATATGCTCTTTGTTATTGAGAGAATATTATTCTACAAGACATCGTACATTTTTAAGACTACAATTCTCAAAGGGGAGGGAGTAAGCAATGGAAGACGAGGGAGGAGGGACGAGTTGGAGGTGGTAAGGAAGGAGATGAATGATTTACCTCTTCTGATCCCATCTCAAGTCTTCTGTCTAGTGTAAGAAAAGAATGGTTGATGATGAATAGCTCGTTAAATATTTTATATCCAGGAATATGGTAGTACCCAGAGGAAAAGACTCTTTTAAGTCTCTCCCAGTCAAAATAAACCAATGTAAAAAGACATTTCTATCTTGCTGTTAAGAAAATTGGAGGGCATAGTTATGATTTGATCTATGCACAATGAATTCGTTTTCATATTTCTCTGCTTGATATTAATTGTTCTGTTGGATGGCTTGTTTTTGGAGACCTCTGGTGGTCTATAAAATAAAGGAGTAAATCTCTGCAAGTTAAAAACTATATGAGAAGAAAACTTCATTTAATGTATATAGACCAAACTAATACATAGGAATTTTATAGAGTTCTACCTGTAAATTTAAACAATTTTACCCAAAGATAGGACAAAAGAAATGTGTAAGTGGTGTTTGAAGGCATATTTTTAAAAAGTTTACAACTGCATTATGTAGTTATACATAATATTTTTAAAATGCTATTTTTAAAATTTCAGATCTTCTTATACATGTAAACCTGGTTAGCATAAATAAGAAAGGAGCATTGTGTTATATGACAAGCAGAAATGAAGTCTGCAACTATTTGGGGAAAATGTGTTTTGCTCTTAAAGGCCATTTTTTCCCCATCTAACGTACTACCTAAGTTATTAATATTTCAATGCTAAAGTTAAAAAAGATATGAGCATTTTATAAAGAACTTATATTTTAAATTTTATAAAGCATTTTATAAAGAACTTATATTTTAAATATAAGTTGTCATTTAAATTGTCATTTAAAATATCCTATTTTTATATTAGTGTCCTTTATATATATGAAATTATGTATAGTCAGCATTCATATCAATCAAAATGATAAAATATCACTGAAGGAAATTTTGGAGGAAAACATTTTGATTTTCATAGAAATGGCTTAAAGTATACATATGGAGCAACTAACACTCATTAGTGTAGCTTCTAATCTACAATACCAGTCATTCAAAAAGTGTTAGAATGTTGAAGTTAGATGATATATCCATTTTTTAAATTAATGAAATCAGTTTTGAAATACTTGTAAAATTATAGCGAAATTCAAGCTATTAACCTGTATAGCACAATAGTAAGATAAAATCTTAGACTTTTTAACTGTAATCTGGTCACTTAAGGAGGCAGTTTTCAAAGCAGTTATGTCAGATTTTTAAAGTTTTTTTGCAATTTGGCCACAATAAATTTTCTTGCTGATATTTTAGGCCAAATATATATAATGTATCATTTAATTTTTTTAAATCAGGCAAAATATGTTTAACGATCCAAAATAACCAAACCAATTATGCAACCTGTTTTTCAACCGTATTTATAGATACGGTTATGTCATTTCAGCAGACAGATATTAATGTAATCTGTTTCACAATGCTCAACTGTTATACCACTAAAATTGAGGCTTTACCACAAAATGAGAGAAAACAAATGTTAAAGTTGCATTATGATGGAGTAGCTGAGCCAATATGGGAATATACAGCAAATAAATAACTGAATTATTTCTTTTTATTATAATGAATCATAACCTTATCCTCAAAATAAAATATAATCTAAATAAGCAACTAATAATTGAACACTGTTAGGGGTCTCCAAAAGAAAATAGATTATCATAAATCAGGGCATATACTTGTAACATAACCAAAATACTTTAACACAATTGAGACATTAAGTGACTTCTAACTAAAATGTTTTTACAGGGTCATATAATAATGTAAAGATCCCGTACCCCTGAGCACTTTACATTTGACCTTTTTGCAGGTGGTTTATTGATTGGCTTTTAGATCATCAGGTTTGATCTCCCTTTGCCCCATCATAAGGGGAAATTGAGAATGGCTTAGGACTGAGTGTGGAATGGTATGCAGGGATCTGGGAATGAGCATCTCTGGCTATATTAGCAAGCCAAGTAAGAAATTACCTCAATGAGCTGCTTTAGACACCCTTTTCTTTTTTTATAACCACATAGAGATACTTCTGAAAGTAACTCTATATTCCTATACATGAGTTAAGACATATGAAAACACTGAAGTGGCCCATTAAAAGAAAGAAAAGTTGTTATTGTATGAATTAAACTTTTTTCTTTTTTTTCTTTCACAGACTCGGTGTACACAGAACGTTACATGGGTCTCCCAACTCCAGAAGACAACCTTGATCATTACAGGGTAAGAGATGAGGACCTATACCTATTTTATAACCTATTTATAAATGGTTTAAGAATCTACTTAAGTGTGTCTATTCTAGAAAAAAAAATTTTATTTCCAACAAAATTTTTGTTAAAAAGAAATAACACAGGTGGTTTAGAGATACTCCAATAGCTTCCCCTACTATATTCTGCATAATTACAGTCTTTATCGTATGCTATATAGGTCACAATATGCATTCATTTAGAAATACAA
The DNA here is from genome assembly GCF_048565385.1 of Saimiri boliviensis. NCBI lineage: Eukaryota > Metazoa > Chordata > Mammalia > Primates > Cebidae > Saimiri > Saimiri boliviensis. The sequence goes on from NC_133453.1 coordinate 77,610,843, forward strand.
AGCAACATCAGATAATTACTTTAATTATAAAAATTTCAGTTTAGAAAACCTATTAGAAATTCAACATATTCCTTTAGAACCCAGAAGACTCTCTAAACCTTTAGCTATATATTGAAATTACTTACAGTATTATCATAAGTAAGATGTATATATGAGAAGATAATTTTCTTACTCATAGCCAATTATGTACAGTTTTTTTCACACAAGATTTGAATAAAGCAGGTGAGAGGTAGGTACAGTTGGGCAGTACCCTTAAAAAGCCCTAAACCTAAATCACTGAATAGCATCCAACAGGCTGGTTGCCTGATGGGAGAACCAGTGGGCAGGTTGCTCTACAGATGGGCTATAGCATTTAAAATATGGTATGGGTGCAACTATCACTGACAGCCCCCATGTGCTAGTGTGGATGCCACAGCAAAGCCAGAGCATTGTCTTTGGTGCCACATTGATGCAGCTGGAAGTGCTAGTGTTAAGTACTAGGGACCCTTCTGGTACTTTGATCCTTCCAAAACTTTGCTGATTGTTTGTCATGTTAGTTGGAAAAAATGTTTAAAAAACCCTGAAACTTACAGCAGACAAGGTAAATCATTTCTGATGTTTACATTTTCTAAAGAATGTTCACAATTTTTCCCAAGATGGTGAATTAAAGAGGAAGAAAAACAATAAGAATAATTTAAGAACACAATTTATTCTCATCTGTGGCATGATTTCATGTTAATACATTGCTCTGAGCAATATCTGTGTGTTTTTGTAAGATGTCATCACTTTTACTATGAATGCTGAAGTCATCTGATCGAAACACAATAAACTTCTAGTTTTGCAAGATAAGCATAGATAATTTAGTTTTACCAATTACTTCCAGCTTAATGAGTAAGGTGTGTGTGGGTGTGGGTGCAGGGAGCTGTGATGGCAATGTTTTTGTGTTAGTGCCTGTATGACTGTTTTCATGTCTGTTTATCAGTCACGATAGAAAAGTAACAATCTGCAAAGGGAGATGCACAAATCATCTACCTCTACAAAACAGTCCCATAATTAGATTGTCCCCATTTCTGCTAAAGGTGATACTTAGGGCTCAGTTCTTCCCATTCTTTCTCCTCCATCTCCCATAAGCTGCTTTAGACACTCATTTCCTTTTTCATAACCACATTGCTATTGTCACATAACCTGTGTTCTTTTGTAACAAAAACCCAATTTGTCTCCTCTTATGTTGTCTTCTTACACTCCAGTCTATTGTGCAACAGAGTGGGGAGATTAACTCCCACCCACAACATGTCCACGGTTCCTTCTTGTGTACTCAACTAAGCCCAGTCCTCATTCTTCACCCAGGTGTTCAGCACCCTTCCTGCAGTAGCCTACTTTGTCTGGAATGCTTGCTGTTCTCTGAATGTTTCTGCGGCTTTCCCTTTTGTGCCTTTGCCCTCTACTCCTTTCACCTAGAGTGCTAATTCCCCTCCAACTCCACCCATTCAGAAACTTACACAGCCCTCTCAGTGGAGTTGCTTCCCCATTTGAATCCCATATTTTCCTTATATATCTCTGAATCCTCATTTTATTCTACCTTGAACTGATAGTTATCTTGTGCTGAATTTTCCCCTTTTCAGTACTGTCAGCTATTCAAGGTGTACAAGCTATTCAATGTTGTGTTCTTTGCCTTCTCCTTTAAGAAGTATAAACTCCCAAACCTTTCCTAATTTAACTTAAAAGCTTTTTGAAGGGAAACATTGTTATACAAGAATTTCTCCATCACTGCCTTCATTTTCCAGTTCAAATTTTCTTGTTAACTACCCAACCAGAATACTTAAATTTGATTGCCAAAGAGCTTTCTCAGATATCTGAAAGTACTGAAAGTTCCTAAAACATCAGAGGTGTAATTGCCTAGGGTCCCAATCCCTCACTTGAACACAGTGGATGATGACTCCAAAGTGTTCATTGACAAAATTATATTCTAAAAAGTTGAGTCTGGAACAAGCCCAAACCCTGCCATCTAAGGAAGTTCATGGCACCTACCCTACTTCCTCAAAGAACATCAGCCAATGGGGTATTTCCTCTTCGACCAGCCCTCCTATATAATGAGATAGGATGATTCGTTTTAGTCTGCCATTTCAACCTGCATAATTTTCCAGTCTTTCCTATCGGCTCCTCATCCCCACATAGATCCCCCTCTTCTCCAGCTCTACCCCCCACTGCTGTGGCCATTTCCATCTCCCCCCTTAGGTGTTCGCTGCATGAGGTAGTCATGTAAATAGAAGTCACTTCCTCCTGCCAATGGCAACACACGCACACTGGGTGCACAAAGTCACTCTTTCACTTCACTGCACAGATGGCACCCGAGGACTGTTTAATCCTTCCACGCCAGGAGTCGGGTTTTCTTGGCACAAAATTCATTGCTGGCAATGGACACATTAAAACTGCCAGTACCAGGGAGCTAAAGGTTCCCAATGTGTTACTAAGAGGAATTATTTGGGAGGGTGATAGTTAAGGTGGGCAGGATACAAGTGAGGCAAATGCACTAACTGAATTGTCTCCACTCTGGTAAGTTGCTTCCTCCGAAATGTGAAGAACTGAATCTGTGTGGAGAACTGAATCTAAGTGCCTATTTTTGGTGCACAGCAGGCTTTAGAATAAAGCTGCCCTCCTTTGTTTTTTAAATGAGCCTGTGCTTTTGTCTCTGGCAGGAATATATTCAAAGATTCTATTTTCCCCCAAGGCCCCAGCTGCCCCTCTGGACCCCATCTTTTACTTTTCTTTCCCAGGTTGTTTCTCTCTCTCTCTCTCTCTCTCTCTCTCTCTCTCTCTCTCTCTCTCTCTCTCTCCTTCTTTTCCTCTCTCTCTCCCTCACATCGTTTTTTAAAAGACAAAGGAGACAATTCCTTAGAGATTTTACCACCCTGTGCATTTCAGTGGGTCAGCAGGAAATATTTTTAAAGTGTTTCATATTTAGTCTGGATCAGTGACTCTTCAGTACACTGAGGATTAGGAATGCCCCAAGTGTGTAGCAAGTAAGGCCTTGATCTTTGTTCATGTTTTCAGCTAAAGAACCACTGATAGAGTGGCCAGAATTACACCCTTTGGAAGAAAACGCAGTTTTTAATGAAACTCAAATGAGAAAAGGATTTATTATTAGGTGACTGTTGACCTGGATTTGGAAGAACTTAGAGAAATCCACATCACCAAGAGAAGCCCATCTTGCAAAATCAAAATCCTACTCACCACTGAGGAAAGGGAATTAGAAGAGCCATTTGCATACTTGAATGGAACAGGCGGGGATGCCATGTGCAGTTGTTCAGCCTGTGCCCTGCTGAAAGCTAGACCACACTCCATTTTCTAAGGCACACACCTACATGGCTGCGGCAAACCAGACAGAGCACCCTTTTCTATTCTTTCAAAGCTACCATGTGGATCCTAAGACTAGGGCCTAGACCCAGTGCAGTGACACAAGCAGTGACTCTGTAAGACTCTTTTTGGAGATAATCGTCTACCTACTGGCAAGAGGCCAGGGAGAAGCACTTTTAAAAGATATCCAGACCTCAAAGAGGAAAGGTGATGTTCATTACTCTAACATCTCAAGGAGCTGAATTCCAGAAGCTCTAAATGGGCAGTCAAAGTGGAGGGGTGACAAATCTGGGCTAAAGGGTAGTATAGCTCTTTGGAAACATCTTTTCTGCAATATGTCTCAGTCCACAGCAGACAAAAATGATGACAGGTTTGAGCAAAGGAATCTGATCCAGAGGGGCAACCCTTACAATGTCAATCAGCACACAGCAGCTGTGGCCACATCTTGAGGAGTAGGTTCCTAGCAGTGGGGAATGGTCTCTCATGTGGTCAATCAGGTCTTTTAGTCAAACTTGTAAAAAATGTTAACATGTGGTAGACTCATTCACCCATTCGGGATGCCTGGTATTTTAATCAGTCAGAAGGTTATTCCTTGTCAGTTAGAAAAAACAATATTTTGGGAGAGAAATAAAAGAGGGTAAGTAATAAAAGAATAATTTGAATATGATGAAGTGAACAGCATGTCTGAAAAAGACTTGTGGTTTTCAAATTGTGATGATGAAGCCCCAGGAATTCTTTACCTTAGGAGCATGTAGGAAGCGGAAGGGGGGGTGGCCAAGAAGTTGGGGTTTCCCCTTCTCCACTCCCTAGCCAGGAGGAGCTCTAGTTTCACTTATTTCATTCATGCTTTCATTCATTTATTAAGTGCTTCTATGGCCAGACATCATTCTAAGCTCTTTACATGGAATATCAGGTTTAATTCTCCTCTAGATCTTCCTAAATAAGTACTGTGTTTCTATTTTACTGACACAGAAACTGAGGCACGAAAATGCTGTGCAACATATTGATATTGAGGGTTAGAAAAGGGAAAGAGGGCACTTACCTGAATCATTAGAGAAAGACTTCGGAAGATAGGGAGGATGAGCATGATGCTTTCAATAGGTTATGTATTGGGAGAGGCAGATCAGCACAGGAGGCAAATGAATAGCAGGAAGAATGGTTTTCTGGGGATGTGTGAAGCAGGTCCAATGAACTGAGGGATAACAGAAGAAGGGCTATGAGAAGAGCAGGCCAAATGCTAGCCAACAAGGCAGGACATCAGTCTGAAGAGGGAATGGATTTATGAATACACACAGAGAGAAGTATCAGATCAAGGGCAAGAGAAATAGGACCCAAGTCCTGAGCCTTGTTGCCAAGAGAAGAGGGCAGCCTGGAACACACAGAAGGGACTGATTTAACTTGTAGAGGAGATTTATTTTGCATTTTGCTCAAAATTTGATAGGCTTTTGGCAAGTGTATGAAACAGTCATAGATTTGGCAGTCTTCTGCTAGCAGATTTGAAATGTTCAATCCTTAAGAACTGCTGCATCGTTAGGTTATGCAAAACAGGGTGCAATTTTGTAAATATGCCATCTTGTACTGATTTGACATTTGTTCTATTATCCCAGAATATGCCAAAGGGAAAGAGACCTTCAGATTTAAGCCAAACCCTAACTTGTTTGTTGAGTGCTGATAAAATGTTGACTGCTGTGTGATCTTTAAAGAAGCCAGTGTTGCTTGGTGAGGCCTGAGGTAGAGCCCCCTGTCTGGGGTTGATGGGAGCTCTCTCCTTGGCATCCCATGGGTACAGTTGTTTGATAGATGTAAACAAGTAAAACATCTGATTTAAGAATTTAATTCATTCTTTTATTAAACATTTTCTGTGGCCCCTGTTGTGGTATTAATGGTGCTTCCAAAAGTGGCATCATTTAATATTATTTATGCAGCTTTGGTTACAAGTAAGAGAATTCATAGAGCAAGCTGCTAAATCCAAGGTCGTATCTTACTGAAGTGCTGGGTGGTTGCCCGTTAGACCCAATGAATGTGTGCTCTTTCTATAAGATCCTATAAATGCGATGAGTTGTTTTGTTGTGATGTCAAGTGCCAGTAGAATGACAGTAAGGGACATGGGCTTTTAGGGTTAGGCCAACATATCTTCAATTTGTTTCAGCCACTTACCAGCAGTCTGAGCTTGAGGAGACTACTTAACCTTGCTGAACCTCAGTTTCCTCATCTGGATAATAAGATAATCAGACCTACCTCACAGGGTTATTGAAGTGATTAAATGAGATGCCTGCACCTGCCATGAAGGAAGCTTTCAAAACATGGCAGCTGCCACCATTATTATCTTCAGGAAGCAAATTGTCCTTATGGTTGCTAGATGGCACTAGGGGTAGTTTAAAAATTGTCATACCTTCTGTTTCTCATAGTACTCTCCTCCTCTTATCAGCTCTCTCTTTTAATTCAAAAATACAAAGATTTATTTGTTGGAAGGTAACTGAGGAACCAGCATGATCCAACGAGCAGCTACAGATGGTTCTTCTTGGGGACTGAAGGAAAAGCTCCTCAGAGATGCTGTGGAGTCGGCACTGCCACTGGACCGATCCTTCCCACTTCTCCTTGCCAGGCTGTTGCTGGCAGCGGGGCTCTCCGGAAGTTTCTAGCCTCAGGAGAGTGCCAACTGCACCACCATTGCATCCTTGCCCATTTATCACTCTGAGTTTCCTTTTTAGTAGTTGGTGATAGACTATTCAGCTTCTAACTTAGTCATCCATTTCCTTTTTTATTTCTGTTTCCATGGATAGGCAAAGAGGGATTATCCTATTTTGGTAGGTTAAAATAGCACAATTAATTTTTTTCTAATCATTAATCATACCTTAAATTTATTCCCACATTTCTTTGTCTGGCTTTGTGTGTTACCTTTACAGCTTAAAGTGTGCCATACAGTGGACTGTAAAGGGTGTTAGTTGAGAAGCCAGTATGCACAGTTGAGTAGGGAATGATCAATGGCTCCAGAAGCAAGGTGACCCAGCTGCCTTTTTTTTTGGGGGGGGGGAAGGGGGAAATGTTCTGGGTAGCCTGAGAGCCTTAAAGTGGGTGTGTGTCGCTCGGCTGCCTCTTTCCCTCTCACAGAGAGGTCCCTCTGGAGGCTTCTCCCAGTGAGCAGGGAAAGTGTGTGTTTGAAATGGCACACTTATCTTGCAGTTGCAGGGGAAGCTTTTGTTTTATTTTTCTCTTGCTGCATTAAAGTATTTGTCTTTCTTTCTTTGTAGTGTAATATTGTTAATGTAAAACAATTTGCATCATGACACTTTTATCACAGTTTTCGTCTTTTTCTCAGTATGTTGCATTTCTCACCATGTCTAGTTCATCACAGCTACAGTGTGTACATCACAACATTTATCTTAGGCTCAGGGTTTTACTTGTTTATAAAAATTGTCTTCTTTCAGCCTGTATTCACTCCATTTAAGAAAAAAAAAGGCAGCCAGAAACTGTTTTGGTCCAAACTCCAGTAGTTATCACATTCCTTGCTAACTGTCCTGCGTATTTATATGTCTCCTAACTATTACTCTATGTTTCAATGACATTTCTCAGTTTTATGGCTCGGGGAGGTTGTAGGAGCAGCTTTTGCTATTCAAGCTGCCAAGCAAGGGAGGCCCATGAGGCTTTTGGAGGTGAGGTGAGGTGGCACAGTTGTATATTTGGGTCAGGTCTGAGTGTTAAAGTTGACTGTCTTCTGCAAGCAAAGAGCTAAATTTAATTTGGAAAGAAACGAGGAGGGAGGAAGTCAGTGCAGGCTGAGAGCATGGCTAGTGGAAAAGATCACCAAAGAGGACTCACACGGCGGCACCTGGGCCTGCAATTCAGGCGATTAATGTTCACGGTCAGTGCTCAAGATTCAGCTTTTCTTGTCTCCAGCTTTGAATGCTGCACAAAACTATCTTTTAGGAATATTTATTTTGCCCCTTTCCTCTCTGAAGGCCAGAAAATTGCTCAGAGTTCTATTGTCCCATTAGGCTATATGTCACTTGCACAGTCATAGAATGTGCCTCTCAAATCGCCCAGGGCTGTGCTGGGCAATCTCTCTTCTGATTAGTGCAGTCTGAGAACGCATGGGGTCTTAGGAGGATGCCAAAGGATACCCACTATTATTGTGCACTTCAAATTCCAGGACAGTTCATTAGCATTTTATTTCACACGGTTTCTTTGCCAGAAGATCACATCATAAGCAGCTTGGAATTTCAGTAAAGATGCAGTGTAACGTAGGAAGTAAAAAAGGATTTGCTGTCAGACTTTATCCATCTCTGACCCTTGCTGTAGTTGTAACCCGCTGCAAGTTACTCACTTTCTGAGTCTTAATGCCTCCATCTAGAAAGCAGGATTGGTCTAGACCTATTTTACGTGAATATTGCAAGGATTCGATATAGCAGTGCTTTTAAAAACCCTTATTTATATGTAATGCTTAATATAGTGACAGGCAAGGAGTAACTGCTCAATTGAATGTTAACTATTATCATTAATGGCATGGTGTATGGATTGAAAGTGGGCAAAACATATCTCAATACATTTCAGAATGAGCACATTTTATTCTGCCTACCCCCAGCTGATAACACTTGATTCTGCAAAACTAGGATCAAATATAGTGGACACTGAAAGAGGTTGATAATTTATTTCATTTACTCATTTAATTGATAAATATTTAGCATTCTATTAGATGTTAAGAGTAATGCACAAGATAGGCAAACCTGTTTTCTTATGGATCTTATCATTTAGTAGAATATATAATAAGTAAATATTGATTGACTAGATAAAAAAATGAATGAATGGATGAATTATGATGTTGGGATGGATGGATAGATGGATTCATATTTGGATGTATTTATCTGAGACATCATATCAGACAAAAAGTTTCTCCAAAATAAAGTAAGATAAAAGCATTACTTTTAAGGAGTGTCACTCAGGTTTTTATTCTGAGAGTTCATGAGTAAAATTCTCAATTTGAGTAAGAAATGGAATATGGTCAGGACAGTGGGAACTAGCCTCCACAGGAGAGGAAGGGGGTTTTAAGCCTACTAGGTCAGGATGACCTTGCGACATTCAGTTGACTGAAACATTTTGGGTGGCTGTGTCCTGAAAGTTGTAGATAAAATGTCTTTTTTCCAGAAACACTGTTAAAGAATTCTCACATCAGCATCAGAAATTTAACCCCCCAAAATGCTTTTGCCATATCTCTTGGTTCCTATTATTGTGATGGAGTAAGAGGAGTTACAGTAGCCCACCCTCATTTAAGGCAAGTACATTCCAAGACCCCAGTGGATGCCTGAAACTATGGATAGTACTGAGCCCTCTATACATTATGGTTTTTCCCCCTACACATATACATACCTACAATAAGTTTATAAATTAGGTATCATAAGAAATTAACAATAGCCAATAATGAAACAGAACAATTATAATGACATACTATAATAAAAGTTAATTGAGTGTAGTGTCTGTTTCTCAAAATACCTTATTGTATTATACTGCAGGTAACTGAAATCATAGAAAGCAAAACTGCCAATAACGGGGGACTACTCTATTACAATTTTACAGAAATCAGGGTTCAGAGTAGCATGTCTCCAGTTGCATAGCTCACTGATACTGAAACTGGAACTTGAAACAAACACTGTTACTTTAGCCTCATCCCCTTCCTGTCAGGCCACCAAGGTTCCCATCAAAAATATAAGCTGGTATGAGCTACAGAGATATCTGTGAAATATAAACCTTGGTTTTCGTAAAGTTGAATTTGATTCACTAAGGTGCCGCAGGACCAGCTGGCTGCTTTAAAACCCATGGAGATATTGCTGCCCCTTCCCTGCCCAACCCATAACAGGATCATCACAGTGGACTCTAGCTCACCCTCTCCCCAAAACACTACAGTGTTTTGCGACATTTTTACCTTCATCCCCACTTTGGTAAATATCCTCAAATTAAAATCAGACAACCAGCTCTACATGCTTTCAATGACTTTTTCATCCAAGACGCCTGACCCTCATTCTAGGAGCCCTGGCTCAGGCCACATAGCAGTCCCAAAAAGCTGACCTCCCAATTTTTTTTTTATCCTACTTCCTTAGCTAATTTGGGTATGACTTGATCTAATAGCATCACTTTCAATATACGGAATGAGGCAGACAACAACTCACTGATTTTCTAAGGCCATTTTTGATCTTTTTTACCCCCTTCCCCTCCCATATGCTACATTTGCCTAGGTTTTTAACATCTGTTCCCAAAGAGGTAATATTTGCTTTTCATTCAGAGCTTAGCAATGTGGACCAAAGTTCACATGACATATTGCAGAGTATGTTTAGTTGCAAATGCTATGTACAGGCTCTTTGAAATGTAGCATGTATGGCACCATGTGACACATGGTTGCCATGGCAATACAGTTTTTGGCTGAACTACAGCAGAAGCCCATGGAACATACATTGCTAATATGAGACTCTGCCCTGTGCTAATGCATAGGACACAGCCAATCTGGGATCTGGGACTCAAGGGGTTTTGCATGCAGGCTGGGTGGCAGGTGCCCTCTGCCTGCATGTGCAGGGAAGATGTGGCATCCTCCCTTTCCAGTCCTGTCTCCCAGGCACAGGGCATGCTGTGCATTCTGCCATGCATGGAGACAGCATTTGCTTGAATATCGGTTTGCTATATTTTGTATCAAAGGGGGCCCCAGCTGAAAACATTTTATTTTGTAAACTGAAGTGAAAAATCAGTTTATGGCAGATCCTTTTTTGAATAATGACATTCTTTTTCCCAATTCCAGAATTCAACAGTCATGAGCAGAGCTGAAAATTTTAAACAAGTTGAGTACCTCCTTATTCATGGAACAGCAGATGGTGAGTTTCAGTTAATTAGACTTTTTAGTATCACAGACAGGTTTGCAATTTCACTACTGACAAAACAAAAGCATGAGGGGCAAGACTGTTACATTTACTTCAATAAAACAGTGTTGCTTTCCACAAGTCACTTGTCTTGGGCTAAATGGGATGCTGAGTCCTAGAACTTCAAACAGTCCCTTTCTTCTTGTGCCTTTCCCACCCCTTGGTACCAGAAAATGGGCGGCTATTAGCTACTTTGTTTCCTTTCTCTCCCTGCAGATAACGTTCACTTTCAGCAGTCAGCTCAGATCTCCAAAGCCCTGGTCGATGCTGGAGTGGATTTCCAGGCAATGGTATAGAAAAACTTTGTGCAAGGGGAGGGAAGTTGCTGGTGGAGTCTAGTTTCCTCTCTCTGGGCTAATTCTCTTAGCAGTGCTAGAGACAGAACAGAATAAAAACATTGATTTTTTTTTTTTTTTTCAAAGTGAAGTCAGAGGAGTGATATCCTTGAGCCATACACAGAGTAATGTTCAATAACATTAGCAAGTTTGCGATTAAGAATATTGCTTATCCTCGGAGTATCAAGACACTGCTTGATGTGATAAGTCTCTCCCTATTTTGATTCAAAAGTAATCACTTATTCAGTAAATGTGTGGCAGAGTAATTCTAAAGTGAAACCAGCATGATAATAGCTCAGCTCAAATATGAAAATCCATTTCTGTCTGGTATGTATGACTAGCCATTCTAACAACAGTAGGATCTCAATAATCAGCATGCTTCAGTTTTTGCAATTGTAAGGTGATCTTTTGTTGAACAACCACAGGCGATAAACAGTTGTTTTACAAAGTCAGAAATGGCTAGAGCTGTTTTTGTCTATGCAGAGGATATTTCTGAGTATTATGTCAAATTCATTTTCTACATTAGAGATTTTCAGATTAAGGAAAAAATACATATTCTTATGTATGTATTTATATGTATTTATGTGTCCTCTAATACACATGATTTGCTCTGTGCTCAGTTCGAATGGTGCCCAATGCATAGGGGTGGGACAGTTATTTGATACTGAGAAAAACTTGTATATGTTTTGGGTCAGTGTTTTATAAGAGGTTGAAGTTTATTTTTCTACTATTCAAAGGAAAGAAATATACTACTTTAATTAAGCTTTTTTTAAAAAAATTAACATATCTCCAAAATCTATGTTTTCCCAGCAATGACTTCCCAATTATTTAATAAGATATGAATTGATAAAATTTTGCCCCAGATCATAAATGCCTTTTACATAAATGTCAGATATACAGATTTTTTAAATACCAGTTTAAAATCTAAGTGTTTGCAAATAATACATCTGACTTTTGAATTCACTTCTGTTAAACATATATATGTAATATTGAAATAGATTTTTTTTCTGGTTTCTTAGTGATATATATTAGGCAACATTGCTTTTAAAAAATCATTTATTTTAATACAGTTTATCTTACTAGAGTATAGAGAAATTTAACACTTGGTAACACTTTAATTAAAACAAGTTGGCTTAATAGGATAAGCATTCCTTCCTATGCATAGTGTGTTTCTAAGTGCCCTTTGAGTCAAATTTGGAAGTGGATTGGGTGCTTAATTAAAATTGTCATATCTTTAAAGCAGTAAGCAATAAAGCCAAATTCACAGTGAGTTCTCTCAGCACCTGCAAAAGAGGATCAGAGACTTCTGCAGGACAGAACAACATGCCCTGGAAAAGCTCTGGAAGAAAATTAGACACCCTCTTTGATCCCGTTTCAGTTTATAAACTGCTTCGGGAGTCAGAACACTCTGTTTTATACAATGTATGCTCCTGGGAGCACATTTGAATTTATTTATTATTGTTTTTTAAAGACAACAGACTTACAATTCTAACTTTTTTCTTTCTCTCTTTAGTGGTATACTGATGAAGACCATGGAATCGCAAGCAGCACAGCACACCAGCATATATATACTCATATGAGCCACTTTATCAAACAGTGTTTCTCTTTACCTTAGCACCTCAAAACACCATGCCATTTAAAGCTTATTAAAGTCATTGTTTTCATTATCTCAAAACTGCACTGTCAAGATGATGATCTTAAAAATATACACTCAAATCAAGAAACTCAAGGTTACCTTTGTTCCCAAATTTCATACCTATAATCCTAAGTAGGGACTTCTGTCTTCACAACAGATTATTTCCTTACGGAAGTTTGAATTATCCGGTCGGGTTTTATTGTTTAAAATCATTTCCACATCAGCTGCCGAAACAACAAATATGAATTGTTTTTATGGAAGCTTTGCCTAGGCTCCCTGAGCAGGATTTTAATCTTTTTCTAACGGGACTAGTTCAAATGTTCTCTTCTTTAAAGGAATGGTAAGGTGTGGGCAGTGATGTCACTAGGGTAGAACAGGGTAAGAGGGATTATGGAGAGAAGATAGCGGGGCATGGCTGGGAACCCAAGTCCAAGCATACCAACACGAGCAGGCTACTGTCAGCTCCCCTCAGAGAAGAGCTGTTCACAGCCAGACTGGCACAGTTTTCTGAGAAAGACTATTCAGTCTCAGGAAATCAAATATGCAAAGCACTGACTTCTAAGTAAAACCACAGCAGTTGAAAAGACTCCAAAGAAATGTAAGGGAAACTGCCAGCAATGCAGGCCCCCAGGTGCCAGTTATGGCTATAGGTGCTACAAAAACACAGCAAGGGTGATGGGAAAGCATTGTAAATGTGCTCTTTAAAAAAAATACTGATGTTCCTGGTGAAAGAGGCAGCTTGAAACTGAGATGTGAACACATCAGCTTGCCCTGTTAAAAGATGAAAATATTTGTATTGCAAATCTTAACTTGAAGGGAGTCCTTGCATCAATTTTTCTTATCTCATTTCTTTGAATGTCTTAATTAAAAGAATATTTTAACTTCCTTGGACTCATTTTTAAACATGGGACATAAAATAGAATGATATGTATTATTGTTCCCATTCTACCTACTATGGAATCTCTCCTGGTCATTTAATAAATGGGCCTTCATTTTTTCAGAAGTAATGAGTTATGTCTTGAATCAATACAGTGAAACCACACTGGCATATGGACACATTTATCTCGAAAGTCTCTTGTTTATTTTGTTAGTAATCCTAGACTACCTTGTAAACATGGAAAGAGTTCAGCTTTGGTAAAAAATTAGATATATAAAAATGTGTTAAGTTAAACAGTTCATAGGCTTTTGTCTAAAATGCAATTTCTCATTATAAATACATAGAGCTTTTCAGAAATCAACTGAAAATAATTTTAGTTATTTATATCATACACAATTTATAATTGTATTCCAGGGAACTATGATGAGGCTTATATAAGAACAAATAAGATCAGAAATATCATTCTGGCAGTTCTGATGGCTCAGTAGAAGTAGTCAAGTCAATCACTTAAGTGTTTGACTAATTATTTGCAGTTGACATTACTATAAAAATGAAAGCATAATTTTTTTTTTTTTTGAGACAGAGTCTTGCTCTGTCACCCAGGCTGGAGTGCAGTGGCATATTCACGACTCATTGCAACCTCCTAGGTTCAAGTGATTCTCCTGTCTCAGCCTCCTGAGTAGCTGGGATTACAGGTGCCTGCCACCATGCCTGGCTAATTTTTGTAGTTTTAGTAGAGATGGGGTTTCACCATGTTGGCCAGGCTGGTCTTGAACTCCTGACCTCAGGTGATCTGCCCGCCTCAGCCTCCCCAAGTGCTGGGATTACAGGGGTGAGCCACTGCACCCAGCCCAAAGCATAGATTTTAAATGTTGGATTTGACCTAGCAAAGCAATATCTAGATAACAGAAATCATCATTAATTATTTGCAAAACAGCCTCATTTTAAAAATTTTGACTTTATGAGTTTAAACTTAGCTTCAGACCATTTGCTAGACAAAGTTTTTCCCAGACAGGGTGAGCTATAGCACAAAAACCTAAAAATGGAAGAAATGGAAAAAAGTATATCAATTCAACATGAGACTGGTGAGTCATGCATAGGCATGGACAGAGGATTGTAAAATTCATCTTCAACTATAATTTCAAAGCATGCCATTGAGTAGCTTCACCTTAATTAAATCTCAACTCCCACTCTTCCATTGGAACCCCAAACTGACCTTCCAATCTGTAGGTCTCTTGTCAAAATTCTGTTTCTTAGGATAGTTCAGTCATTGTGAGTAGATGCACCAACCTTTGCAGAATTATATTTTAAGAAGCAATAGTAATATAAGTTCACATCCTGGACAGCATTAGTAGTCATAAAAGCAAATGAAATTCTCCTTTTATCTTAATTGAAACCAGACATTGTACAATGTCAGATATTGTACAACACTGGATATTATACAAGTCAGATATTACAGTAATATCTAAGTCAGATACTATTTAATATTTGTACAATATCAAAATTATGTGGACTAATATTCCTTTAGTTTCTAAGCACATGCAGTATTTTCTCTGGAGCCACAGGTAATCCCAGCACGTATTTTTCAGGCATTGAAGGCTGCAAAACGTAATGATGTAAGTCAAGTTAAAGTAGTTTTCATTTGACCCTCATAGGACAAGTTTTACTTTCCAATGAGAGTTTTAAATTAGTTTATGGAAAAAGAAGAAAATGTACAAATAAAAAAAATAGAGATAAACTTAATCTGAGAAGAAGTTTAAAACATACAGGAACCAGTCATACCACTAAGATGTGCCGAGTTGTCTTGTCAGTCTTAGCTGCAGCCTCTGCAGACACAGGAATGGCTAAAACTCTTTTCAAAAATAGCCTGTTAGAGTACACCAGTGACCAGAGGCCCATACACGAAAACAAAGGAGAAATGGCTTATATCTCTTCCACGGATACAGGGTTTGCTTTTTAAGTTTCTATCAAGATTTTCAGAAAATCACTGTTAAAAAATAATTATTTTTTAACATGCTTTGTTGGAAATTTTGCTAAATATGATTACATACCTTCATACTTTCTTAAATATCAGGCCCAGAATATAATTCAATGCATCCGTGATAACTCAGAGCCACTACCATGAAAGTTAATGAACTCATTGAGCTTCATGTCATTCTGGGTATTTTCTGTTTCTTTTCTTATTCACAGGTAGTCACTGAGACTACTAGTTCCACTTCTTGGCATTTACTACTTTTGCTTGAAGTTGATGCGCGAATACTGATGTATAAGACTACTAGATTTGTGCAATATTTAGGATTCAATAAACTCTAAATAGAAAACATACCAAAACACAAACATGGATTTTTTTCCATAAAGTAAGAGGATTTCGTTGGCCAACTCTGTGACAGTTATTTCAGCAGTGTCAAAGAACCCTTTTGTGTACATCCTGAGTGACCTAGAGTGTGTATTTAGGATGTCTGAGGGATACAGATGGTTGAGAATGATAGACAAGTGGGGGTTATAAAGTATAACATCATCGCCAGGCACAATGGCTCAAGCCTGTAATCTTAGCACTCTGGGAGGCCGAGGTGGGTGGATTACCTGAAGTCAAGATTTGGAGACCAGCCTGGCAACACAGTGAAACCCTGTTTTTACAAAAATACAAAACAGTAGCCAGGTGTGGTGGCACCTGTAATCCCAGCTACTCAGGAGGCTTAGACAGGAGAATCGCTTGCACACAAAAGCAGAGGTTGCAGTTAGCTGAGATGGTGTCACTGCACTCCAGTCTGGGCAACAGAGCGAGACTCCATCTCAAAATAAATAAATAAATAAATAAATAAAGTAGAACATCACCATCCCATGAGGAAAGCTCAGAGCATGGTATGAATGGGCCAATGTTAAGCTCTGTAGAAACGTATCATCTTTCTGTACGGTCTTTCTGTGACAATATTAACATTTAAACACAAGAATTTGAAAATTTGAATTAGTAGATAATTTCCTTACTTAATTGAGATAATAGCTTTTTTTTTTTTTTTTTTTTTTTTTTTTTTTTTTTTTTGGTGCTTGCACGTTTGAAGCCTCAACAAACTCGATAAAAGTTCTTATTCTATATAGCCTTTCATCTGAACCAACTCTTCAAATTATTTAAAAAGCATGTGAGAGTATGGTGTGAAGTGTGACCATCCAACAATTAAAACTCTTATTTATTTTTTAAACTTCTTCTATCCAAAGTCCTGATATTTGTGACGTATGAGCAAAAAAGGTATTTCACTGGTTAAGTCTGGTTTCCAATGTTCGTAAAAAAAAGATTGGTGGAAAAGAAAATGTAACAGATTAAGAAGAAATATTAATCATCATAACTTCATTCTGGTTCCAGGAGCCAGAATTAATAACCTGATAAGGAGGAAAGCAGTCACATCTCACCTCCTGCTGGAAACACAGTGCACTGCAGCTGAGGTCAGATGGACCTGGGTTAAAGTCTCAAAACCACCAGTCACTAATGGGAAACATTTAAAGAACAATACTTAGTCTTTTGAACTCCAGTGTCTTAATTTGTAACAAATAAGAAAATACCTACCTTATAGAACTGTTGCATTGCTATGAAGATTTTCATAGATACAATGCCTGACACCTTCCTTTCACCTTTTCCCTCCTGCTAGTCACGACCGTTTAGCTGCTTCTCCTTGATGGCTCCATAGGTTACATAGATTCTTGCCTTAGTCTTCTATTTCCTCAGGTGCTGGGTGCTCAAAGGTACTCATTAAACATTTGCTGTGTTCCAACACTGACATGGCAGTGAGAATTCTTTCTGGATTTTTAATCATTCTTAATAAACTGAGCAGCAGAATCTTCTGGTATATTTTACTTATATCAACAGCTATTGCTGGCCGGGAAAACAGCAGAGCACACATGTGGGCTCTGGAGAGTTACAAAAGAGGGGCAAAACACCAAACATCATCCCTACCTTCAAGAAACTTATAAACAAATGGACAAAAGAAGTCACATGAAAAAAATATTTAACTCTATACACACCAGAAAGCAAGAGGATCCAGACAGAAAGCTGAGTCCAGGGTAAGAATGTAGGGTTGGATTCAAGGGTAGGCAGAGAGAAGGTGGTTTCTAGATTATTATGAAGCAGCCATTGTCTGAACTTTGTACCATGTTTAGATTTCTTTAACACTCTCAGGCTTGCTGTAGACATTGCTTTTCAGAACTTTTTTTTTTTTTCAAATATAACTATATACACAAATATGTGCAATATAGATGTATGATCTCCATATATAAGGGAATGCACTACATAAAAGTAATTATAATAAAGCTATTGTGTCTAGAGTTACTTGTTAGGTGCCTAAGGAGTATACTGAAGCCTGTTTCATTTCTATCCTAATAGAAATGTATAGATCACTCATGAAAACTTTGTTTTATCATCTGAGAGTCATTGTGGAAGGGAGATCCATAAGGAGAAGATTCCACTGTTTCCCTTTTATATTCACTACTGTGCTGCTCTATTAATCATTTCAAAATTCCTTACTCAAAATTCTTAATGGGTAAAATTCCAACTGTTCTAGGATAGGATTTAACATCATTTATAATGTCTCTGACTTGTGTTTCTATCTTTTCCTACAAGTCTTCACTACCCTCCTAACACTCCACCATATTGGGCTGTTTGCTGGGTTCCAAATATGCCATACATCAAATATGCCAGGCTCTAATTATGCCATATAGCTTTACTTTTAAACTTCATCTTTATTTCAATACTGACATAGGTTTGAGAATCTTTGCAGTTTCGGTGTAGCTAGAAAAGGGGTCCCGATCCAGACCCCAAAAATGGGTCCTTGGATCTCACACAGGAAAGAATTCAAGGAAAGCCACAGAGCATAGTGGAAGAAGCAAAATTTTCAGAAACTACTTCATTACAGTGTGGGGTACCCTCTGAAAGCAAAAGGAGGAATCCCCTGTCCTTTTTTTAGCTCCTCTACTTTTATAAGAAGTTACAAAGAGCTACAATTAAAGTCGGAATGTACCTACATGCTCATTAAGGGCAGGGGCTTCCGGTGTCATTGATATTACATGACCCTTAATCTTTTAACCTAAGCTTGCTGATTAACATTATCTCTAAGTAAAGAAGGCTGCATTCTTTGGACACTGGGACATTCTGCAGGCATGGGGGGAGATGCTCTGTATGGTCATAAATATTCTGGAATAATAGGTTGTAGCCAGCTTGGAATGTGGCTATTTTCAGACCATAAACATTAACCTTATAGGTGTTCTTCACTTCAAGATGGGGTCATTCTGGTCATATATCATTAGAAAAGAGGCCTAGTAGGCAGGGGTTCCTTCAACAGCTGGAGTGTATTTCCTTCCTCATTTCCATTCTAATTCATGAGGTACCTCTTCTATAATGTTTTTCTCAAACTCTGCCCTATTTTAAAAATGGCTTTACTCATACATCAACTCAGTACATATCACATTATTTATAGTTATGTATCCACCCTGCCCTTAGAAGCAAGAATCATGGTCTTATTTTCAAAGTTCCAGCAGAAATGACAGTACCCAATACACCAACAGGAACTGAACTGGTGTGACAGTTGAATCAGTTAGCCGCAGCTTTCCAAGGAGAATATCAAAATAGATCTCTAAAACATAAAGTATTTCAAGTAAACTTTGATTGTTAGGCCTCTTCAATGGGACTGACTACAATTAGCCTCTCAATGTAGACATTTAAAGAACCATCATATTATCCAAATGACTCTCGTAGAACTTTCAAATGTCCGTAATCTCATTTCATTTCATTTTATTGTGTAAATAGATGAGATAGATACTAACATACTGGAAAAATTAGAGAGCAATCTTGCAATACTACTAAAATAGACAAGTACCCAGGAGCAAATAGGCCAAAGTTAAATCAAAACGGAGGTAGGTCAATGTCACAGAAAACAGAGTAAGTCACACTTTTAAGAGGTAAGAAAAATCCTAAAAGATCTAGGAATCATGTTGAAATACAAATTGCTTATAGACCATCAGCGAAGAGTTTCTATCAAACTATGGGTTTAAACTATACCAAGGAGACATTCAGATTATATATTCCTATATTATACAGAAAAAAACTTTCCAATATTGTAGGTTGTGACACAGTAGCAATTACAAAGTAAATTCACTAGTCAAGAGAAAAATACCAAGCAGTAGGTTAGATAGAATTCTGAATGCAATTATCTCCACAACACACTGCCAGATGGCTACAAAAGAATAATGGTCCCATCTGACTTTTGTAACAAACAGGGAGGCGACAAATTTTAGGAAATGCTTTCCCCATGGAAGTTAAAAACGGAAGTCTAAATAGAGTTCTAATAATGAGGAATATTACTAATGACCTTGGAGGTTTTTACTAGCATAAGAAACAATGTCATCTGCACCCAATTCTGGAAAAATGAGTAAATAATATCCCTATATAGTTATCATAATCTTCTGTTCATAAAGTTCTAATTGTTTACTCCTAAAACATAGTCCTAAGTTGTTTATATCACCACGAGTTCTTAACTTTGGGGGTGTCTAAATTTATGTTTTACACTGATTTACTAATTAAAGAAAAAAGACAAGGCACTTTGTATCACAATTTAAAATGTGCAAGGAAATTAGTTAGGATAAATATTTATTTCCACATAACATTTTTTAATTGTGAAAAACACAATGTCCTAGTCACATTTACACGTTACTTAAACTTTGCACTAAATTACATTCAAGATATTCAGTAATTTTGACCAGGAATCAGAAATTAGAAGTAAATATATAATACTACATTTTTCTTTTATAAGATTTCAAAATATTAGAATTAACATAGGGATAGCATTAAAATTCACACAAGAACAAAATGACTATAAAAATACTCAGAAATACAGAATTTCATTGGATATGATTGCTTATTCAGATAAGTGATCATGTGAAGATTTAATTTCACTATGATCATTTTTAACAGAACAGTTATTAATATATTAAAACACTAACAGTCTGCTTTGGGGAATGACTGGCTAAATCATAAAACAGTGGAAATGGTTACAATGTAGTATCTGTATTATAAAATACACAAAGGCAACACATTTGGAACAGAAAGTTTCTGTATTTTTCAGCATTTATAAATACAAACTTTATTAACTTAAAATTCTTTCTATAATTTTTAGGCTCATGTTCCATAAAAAGGGGAGCTCCTTAAAGAACTGTGAGGGTAATTTTTAAAAGGTATCAAAATGTAGAACTTAATGGAAGCTTTGTTGATTTTATTTCCCCTCATTAGATTAATCACAAGAGGAACTTTTCTTCACTTTTCACATGTACTTCTACGCAGAGTACAGAATTAACAGTCTGTAAAAGCCACAGGGCTCTGAATTACTGTAAAATTGAATATTGAAGTATTACAAAGTTGATTGCCGCTCATACTTAGGAACCAAGAGCATTATGAGATTTAGATTTATTAACTTCACATTCATTGAAAGTGAAATGAAATACCGTATTTTTAGTAATGGCCAAAACTTCTTAACTTGCTCTCTTCTTACATAAGTTTAGTAAAGATGTATTATTTTATACAGACTGAAATATCTACAGAACCTTCTTAAATGGAATCTGAAATTTTCTTTTAAAAGACTGTTTTTCCAAAACATGCATTTAATTTAAAAGTGGAAAAAAGAATTCTGCAGAAAAAAATGACAATTGGAGAGCTGCTGGTCTAACATGAGAATGTGATTCAGGACCAGCATTAAGCAGTGCATGAACATTAGCCACAGAGTAACTGTACAGGAGTGGAATTTCACATACAATGATTCACCATGTGGCATTCCACAAGTATGTATAGAATATATTTATTTGGAAAACATCTGTTGTCAGTGGGAGAGAAACAGCATATTTCTGATAAAGGTTTATATTGAAAAATCCCACAAAACCATTACAAAGTTTTCCTAAAGCATTTCATGTAAGCCTAATATTTGATCATGTAGTCACAACCTGAATTTTAAGCAAATACTGCTTAACTCTGCATTATGTCTGATTCTTTTTAAGAAGTTGTAAATAGGTTTCTATATATTTTTTCAAATGACTTTAAGTTTTAGTTACATAGAAATTGTTAAGTATTAAATGTATCATATTAAATCAAGGAAATGCATAAATACAATTATTAAAAAATGCTTTCAAACTAACTTTTGATTTGGGTCTTTTTAAATAAGTCACTAATGCTAAGCTATAAAAATTAAATAGAAGTAAGACTACCTTTCAAAAATTCTTCTGAACGAAATTATCAGGCATCTTCAGGTCACTAAAGTAGGAAAATACTAAGTAGATAAATATGACTTATCTCTTTAAGGAAGCTATTGCTCTCATAAACTGACAATCAGAATCCAGTTTGCAAATGTCTAACATACAGCAAGGAACACGCGTATTCTTGCATTGGCTATTGTATCTGTTCACAAGAGTGTCTCACCACTCAGAAGTTTAAACACAGAAATGGAACAAGTATTGCACTACTTACAGTATGAAGGTGGATTTGGGTTGAGAGAATTTACAATACATGATCAAAGCAGTTTTATTAATAATTGTGACACTCTTCTCATATATATGTAAAAAATAAATTGAAGATCGAATCATAGACAAGTTTCCCTGTCAACACCTTTCCCTGAGTCAGCTTTCTTCTCTTTTCGGCTTTCAATGCTACAGGAGGGAAAAAAAGGAGACATTTGTTACTGCAATCCAGCATGGCTACTACAAGATCTGCTTGCTCAGACATAAAACCGGTCAACCCCAAAGCACCACAAGAGCCCTTAGGCATTGCTCTCTCATGCTGCAAAGCACAGGTAGACAGCAACAATTAAAATCCTCTGCACTCAGTGAGATAGAAACCAAGAACTGCAGAGAAGGGGAAATTCAAAAACAGACACTACACAGCAAAAAATCAGCCATTTTTAAAAACAGTTCCAAAAACATGCAAGATTAATATCATGGTCCTCATTTGGGCAAGTGACTCACTGATTATTGTTGAAAATGGCAGCCATGCCCCCATCTTAAGACAGTGCCAACTCTAGTAAATGACACAAACAAGATGTCACAGGAGGCATTTCTGGGCTCTGTTGCAAATGGCTCCTCCCTTGTACATGGACTGGATCTTGGCCTTTGATGAAGACTATACTTTGGCCAGGTCAGACAAACAGCTCCACTGGTCTGGAGGACAGGCTGCTATGCATGCTGCTCTCCAGACACCTGTGCTCTCTCTTTACAGACAAACCCTTACCCTGTACATCAGAGGAATGATGCTTCACCTCACTCCTTCTCAGATAAACTCATTCCCAAGTAGCTTCTGTTTAATCTCACCCCCTCATTAACTTTACCAAGGAGCAAATTGGTCATGTGACTCTACCATTTTTGTCTATTTGTTTCAATATTTTTCCATTGTACACTTTTCTCACTATCATGCTGACAGTTTTCATGGAAAATTCAAATAACGTCATTAGAGGGATGAAGCTCACACCAGGTTCCAGAGGGGCCAGAAATGCTTTTCCCTGATACTTGCAGCACATGGAAAAACCCTCTTTATCTAAGGCTTCTATGTGACTCTCTGCACTGCTCACACTCACGGCAGCCCACAGCCAGCTACGGAGGCCCTAAGCTGGAAGAATCAACACATTTTTACTATTAACTTCAGTCCTTAATATAAATTTATGAAACACTTAATGATGGAGACACCCTTGGCTTTATAACTCTTCTCCAAGTAATAAAGTAATAAACTCCATTTTTCTATGGGGCCTCCTGTACAGCTTTCTAAATGGTCAATAACTTAGACACATTCTAAGAGTGTGTTTTTAAAATTGTTTTTCCTCCAATTCAAGCTAGAAACAGCCCTTCTCAGTTGTCACCACCACCCGGCACCATCAGGTAAGAAGTGCCGGAGCTTCTGCCATCTGTGGCATGCTGCCAGCTCTGAGAGCTGGTGTGAGCGCGTGTCTATGGCGCCCGGTTTTGTGCCTGCCACACTTCTCAGCACATACTACTTACAGGTCAGAGCAAAGCAACTTTTCTCCCTTTTCTTTTCTCCTTCCATGAGAAAAGATGACAGTGTGCACATGATGTGTTGAGAGCCTTAACTCGTATTTTTAACTCCTCTATCTGTATGACTCACTTTCTTCTACTTTAAGTTCCTTTTATATGACAAGTGTCTGCTCTCCTGCTTTCCAAATTAACTTTTCCTTAAGCTCTACCTGCCTTGCAGTCTCTTTTGCCAAACAAAGTCAATGAAAAAGGGCAGCACTGGGCTTGGTGCTGGAAGATCTGGGTTCAGTTTTCAGAAGCTCAGAATGAGCTGCACGACCTTGGACTAGTTGTTTAATCTCTCTGATACCTGGTTTCTTTATCTGTAAAACTGGTTTTGGACTAGATGGCCTCTAGGTTCTCTGGTAGCTCGAATTCCAGAATTCAGAGGCTGGTATTTCCAATTTCAGTGAACTCTTATCTTTTGAAAGATAGAATAATAGATCCTATCTGCAAGAGATTGTAAGACAGAGACATACTGGTCTCTACATATGCATCATTGCTGTGTGCACAATGCTTTGAAACGTAGGAGGTGTTCCATAACCTTGTGATAAATGAATGTGTTCCCAGTGCCACTAATAGTCACCAAGCCGTAAATAAAAAAAACTGATAATATCAACTTGATCCACAGATGTGCTTCCTCCTGATTCCCTGCTTTGGTTGTTTGGTTACAAAACAATAATGTATTAAATGACTGGGCTTTTTTCCACTGTTCATCATAACCATAGTTTTGGTATCAGATTAGATTTCAGGAAACTATGAAGCAGAAATTTTATAACCAACTCAAGACCTCTAGGAGCTATTGTTCTGAATTCCTTGTTGCTTTTGTGGAGGCCAATCAATTTTAAGCTTTCACTGTAACAAATATGTATTATGCATCTGTTATCTGTCATTGTAATAAACATATACTGCATTATCTATTATGTGCCACGAACTCCATAATGACCTGGAAATACAAGATAAATAAGAGTGTCCCTGCCCTTGAAGAGTTAAAATTTAAAATATAAGGAAGTAATATTTCAAGAGAAGGCAAAAAGTGACCTGGTACTGTCATCCTGCTAAGCAAACTATGAAACTATTACTTCTTAATGGCACTAAAACAGTGAGGGGCTTTTTTGTTCTTTTTCTTTTTTTTTCTTTTTTTGAGATGTTGTCTTGCTCTGTCACCTAGGCTGGAGTGCAGTAGCATCATCTTCACTCACTGCAACCTCTGCCTCCTGGGTTCAAGTGATTCTCCTGCCTCAGCTTCTTGAGTAGCTGGGATTACAGGTGTGTGCCACCACACCTGGCTAATTTTTGTATTTTTAGTAGAGATGGGGTTTCGCCATGTTGGCCAGGCTGGTCTTGAACTCCTGGACACAAGTAGTCCACTTGCCTCAGATTCCCAAAGTGCTCAGATTACAGGTGTGAGCCATTGCACTCAGCCTAAAGTCATTTTTATGAATAATATTTCCAAGAAGTTATGAGAGAGCCTAAGCCTAGGCAATCAGAGCAAAGAAAGAGAATCTAGGACAGAAGAAGGTGGTGGAGAGTACAGGGGTGGGTGTTGGGGGATAGTGAGTAGTCCCAGAGCCTAGCCTCTGTCACCAAGGCAAAGCTAAGTGCTGCTTTTCCTAACATTGCCAGGGACCTTCTCCAGACACACTGATCTTGGGTATCAATTTTATAAAACATAGCATTGCTAACCTATTCTGATGAGATATGGTCGTTAATGAGCCCCATTTTCACCAGTCTATTTAATAAGCTGCAGAGGCTCTTGTCACATGTATGTATGACATCAGGATCAAAATTAGACATCCTCCAGATAAGACAGAATTTGCAGTTAGATTCTACTGTCAGTTAAACTGATAAAATATTTTTGACAACAAAAAGTGAAAGATATAATTGAGAAAATATAACTTCTATTCCAAACTTCATGGAAAAAAAGGGTTTCTAGGCGTCTCTGACACATATTATAGCACAGGATGGGATGGAAAATAACTCAGGATGGGGGTTGTCAAAGGCAGCATAGAAGCCAGCTCAGGACTCAAGAGATACAGACCCTTACTAGGGTCTATATCTGGCCTTTAGGCCTCTTTTGCCAATGGATACTCTACCAGGTACTAAATTTTCACAGTTTCTGGTCATCATGCTTTAAAACCTTCAACAGATACCATGAAAAAGCAGTGGCTTTGGGAACTTTCTTAGTATCAGTAGTTTTAGAATTCTGTAAGCCCTATTCTTTTTACCAACCAAGAGAGGGTTCTCACATGGAAAACCACAGATGTTATCACATCAAAAGGTAAGGAAAGCTGAAACCTGGATAAACTTTCATTCCACAATTGTTTGAACCTCATGTCAGTGAAAATACATTTAAAGAATAAGAAAGAAGTGGTTATATCTATATATAAAGGATAATCTATTAAAAATTGGACCTGCTTTAAAACACCTTATGTTGTTCACTAGATTCAACTACTGTCTGAAGTCATCTAGATACATATTTTTAAAACAAAAAGATTTTTTTCTGGTGAAATGTATCACTTGACTTTAAGGAGTAGCTAAAATATCATGTCACAAGACTTGCTTGAACCAAAGAAAAACAGACAAAGAGTTTGGACTTTGAATCCATATAATACAGAAAGAAAAAATTTTACAAGTTTGATTGTTTCAAATTCTCCACATACTGACCAACAATTGCATCTAATTTTGAGCTCATAAAACTGTATCTAACATTTAAAAAAATCAGATAAATGTCATACTTTTAATGTGAAAGGGTTCACAAGTACAGATTTCAATGGACTTGAGAAACTGCTCTTCTCATAATTCTCTATGAGAAATATTCATCAGACTGTAACAGGGATCTTTGAGAAAGGAAGTTAAAGCTTGCTTTAGAATAAAATGTTATTTTGTCCTGAGCCAAGCAAAGAAATACAGGAAAGTTTTAAAGTACTATTAAAAGACAGAATACATCAACCCAAAGTCTTTGAAAGGTAGCCCATTGAGTAATGTATTCATATATTATCTTCATTTGTAGTAAATATTGAAGGTGGTTGAGAGAGAGAGACAGAGAGAGAACTAATCCCCAGCTTCTGGGATGAAGATTCTGTGTACCTTTTTTTGTCTTGTCTTGTTTATGCTGTTTGGTATAGAGATGACACTGAAGCAGCATGCCATTTTGGGGTGACAAAAACCAGCAACAAGAGATACATTCTCCAAGTCTAATGTAGCTTTTTTCTCTAGTCCATGTTTCCAATGATGTCTCATGAAGTGAGATACAGCTTGCTGGTTTGGATGCATGGTGGTACATAATGAGAGCTGAGGATCTCAGCTTTGCAATTTCTTTCTTTCTTTTTCTTTTATTTATTTATTTTTTTAAGACAGAGTCCCAGGCTGGAGTGCAGTGGCACAATCTCAGCTCACTGTAACCTCTGCCTTCTGGGCTCAAGAGATCCTCCTGCCTCAGCCTCCCAAGTAACTGGGATTATAGGCATCCACCACTATGCCTGGCTAATTTTTTTTGGTATTTTTAGTAGAGACAGGGTTTCAACATGTTGGCTAAGCTTGTCTTGAACTCCTGACCTCAAGAGATCTGCCCACCTTGGCATCCCAAAATGCTGGGATTACAGGCATAAGCCACTACACCCGGCCAGCTTTTCAATTTCTTAAAGGGACAAATTTAATTTTCCCTATTCAGAAATTAGATGCCATTACTAACTACAGTTCTGTGAAACTTGTTGATTTATACATGATGCATTTGTATAAATCAAGAAAGGAATAAAGTTTACTCAAGTTTCAGACTCACTTACAGAGCTGAGTTGTTACAGAAATACCATAAAACTCAGTATGTTACTGGATCTGAGCCAAACACTGTCCATGCCTTTTGCCTCCCCAAAACTCACACAGAGGACATAGACTGACCAGGTTTCTAGAAGACACCATTTAACATAAGGAAATGCAACCAAGGAATAGGTTTGAGGGAGAGGGTCTTACCTTTGGGGAATCAGCTTCTAGAGTGATTAGGAAGGGGAGCTTATGACAAAAATGTAATATAAAAATTAAGTAGAAAAAGTTAATTTAAGGTTATGAAAATAAAGGAACTTAATAATTATAGTAAACACTGTCCCAAATCCCTCAATCACTCTCTAACAAAAAGAGATATTAGCATAACATAGGAATTCTTTTTCCTTCAGATCAGCATCTAAGAAGACTGTGATTTGAACTCTTATTTATAAATTCTGAAAAATTCAGTTGGAAATCCCATGATCACTGTTGATTTAGGGACACACTCTTCCCCCCAGCATGCACTTAAAACTACCATCCACACTACTGGAGGTGTTACATTCAGAAAAGTAAGAATGGATAGTACTTTCAGGAGCTGAATGTTTTGGGATAAGAAGTTTAGGGAAGACTTTCAAGGGGTTGGAATCAGGGACTAGAGCTATACTAAATATAAATATTTATGCATATTTATAAAATATAAATATAAAATATACACTATGCATATCAATTTTAAAAAGGGAAAATAAGGGTGTGTAAAATGTGGTTAGACATCTAAAGGGGTTCTGGGGGAAGTGGGTGATGAGGGAGTAAAATAAAATCATACTGAAAAATAGTAGGCCAAGATGAATGTCCAAAAATGTTATGCTTTGTGACTCATTTCTCGCATACTTCCCCCAATACTGTAATAGCTTTGGAGTAAGCTTTTAATTTGAAAGGAGGATGTTGAAAAACATGCCAACATTTGAAATAATTTCTATCTAGTTTCAGAAAGAATTTTCTGGAATATTTAGATCTAAATTTGATGGAAACCGGTATTATTCTTTTGCTTATGGTTTATGTCAACAAACAACAGGAATTAGTATAAATTCTTATTATTTTAAAATCCAAACCTTTTAGAAGGAAAGCTTGACTCCTTATCTTTTGAGTTATCAGCAGTAATCAGAAGGTTCCTCCACAAGGCAGTCTTTGACATTTCATCAGAAATATTGATCATAGATGGATCATCTCTAGACAGGAGTGTCCCCAGATGAAATAATAAACATTAAATGAGTACTGCAGTTTTTCAATGACAGAAACTACATACAGGACAATCATATATTTATGGAGAGTATTTTTCCCAATTTTTAAATTGTGGTAAAATACACATAACATAAAATGTACTACCTTAACTATTTTTAAGTGTACAGTTCAGGGTTATTAAATACATTCATAATGTTGTGCAACCATCACCACTATCCATTTCCAGAACACTTTTTAAACTATAAAACTGGAACTCCATGCCGACTAAACCATAACTCTCCATTTTCTCTTCCTCCCAGTCCCTGGCAACCACCATTCCACTTTCTGTCTCTAGGATTCTGACCATCCTAAGTACCTCATATAAGTAGAATCATACACCATTTGCCTTTGTGTGACTGGATTATTTCATTTAGTATAATATCCTCAAGGTTTATCCATGTCATATGCCAGAATTTCCTCCCTTTTAAACCTGAATAATGTTCCATTGTATGTATACTCCATTTTGTCTATTGTATACTATTTTTGATAATTAAAAATGAAGAAGTATTAAATATTTCTCTCATTTATTGAAAACAATCTTTGAAAAATAAAAAGATCTAAAGAAAAGATCCCAGTTGTATAGATACTGATCTGACCTGTGGTATTTTTGGTTCATTTCAAATTACAGAGATTGGGTTCTGCTAGTCCGTTGCTTAAACTCTTGCCTGGTACATCATAACATCCAGATCACTTCCCTCCTTTGTTCATGCCTTGCAGTAGTTCCCACTCACTTAGAGTCCATGCCAAGTTCTTATAATGGCCTAAAAGCTCTGTCCCCACCTCACTCTGATTTCACCTTCTGCCATTGCATCCCTGCTCACTCCTTTCCAGCCCCAATGCAGTAGCCTCCTGACTGTTCTGGACCACAACGTGCATGGTGCTGTGTGGGAGCCTTGTCCTTGCTCTTTCCTCTGCTCATCAGATGGAAGCAACTTTCACATGGAGCAACCCTTCTCCTTCTTTGTTCACTTTTTCAAAGAACCCTGATGGGTGATAGGCCACAAGACAGGAACAAATGTAACTCTTAAAAGGAACAAATCCTTGGGTCTCCCTCTCTTGCCCAATCTGGAAATGCATTCTTCATTTCCTCTTAACCCTTCAGCTATTTTGGTCTTCCTAAAAAGATAGTTTCCTGGTAACTCAAAGCAACAGATTGACTACTTTCTTAAAGAAAGCATCATGTGGAATAGACATTTTTCATGATATAATGTGAGGAAAGGTCTTGTGAGCAAAATATTTTTTAAAATACTTGATTAAACAAAGCTATATTTTAAATGCAGTACTATTTAGATTGTTTAATATACTAATATGCATTGTGAATCTCCAAACTGGAATGTAGTATGAAACATTTTTTAAAACTTATTTAACCACATAGCCCTTTTGAGAGTTGTACCACGTGAGACTAGGTTTCTACAGAATATACTTCAGAATATGCTGGTTCAACTAAACAATCAACAAGATTTTAAAATTTAAATGTTGTATAAAAGAAAAAAAAGGTAAAACATCTTATACTTGTGCTCCCTCTTAAGTAGGATATAATTATATATTTTTTATTTCTAGAGAATATGATTTTAAAGTCAGATCCTAAAGACTCAGAAAATTATCTCCTATTTTGGTTTCTAACACTATGACAAAGTCCCTTCTCAGAAAAAACATATTTTCTGCTTTTTTATTGGCATAACCTTAAATTACTCATAAAGAATTTCAGACTATGAAATTGGTTACTAACTGATAAATACAATTGTACGAGAAAACTATTTAAACTAAACTATATTGAGAGGAAGACAGAGAAGAGATTGAGAGGGGAGAATCTGGGGCCAAATTCTTGCAAATGTTTTCATTCTAACTTCAGTAGTTTGCTTTCTTTTGCTATGTCTTCGTATATAGAGAAGATTAACAAATTTTGGAGAATTGCATAAATATTTCATAAAATGGCTGATATGACTGAATCCTTTAACTTAAGAAATAGGCTATCTCTTTGGAAATTCCTTTTCTTAGGGGAAAATTCCCAGTTAAAACATTTATCTGTGATCAACTTAGTGAATACCTAGCTCATTGACAGCAAAAATAAACCTTGATCTGTCTTCTGGTGCTACTTTCTGAGAATATGAAAGGGATCCTTCATAAACATTATAAAATAGGAAAAAGAAAGACTTCCAACAACAGCTTCCTGCTTCACTTCATTTAATGGTATCTAATTATAGTCACACAGATATTACTGACAAAACTTAGTAGTAGGACCCAGGTTATCTTAACTCTTAGTTCTTTCTACTCTAATACAACTTCAAGAAACCTCTCTGGGATCTACACAGTATGAAATTCTTAAATAGAGTATAGAGGAATGCATTTAATTACTTAAATTGATGTGTTTTTAAATTTATGCCTTACCGATAGTGCCCTTCCAATGGGAGTTGTACTGTGCCCTCATCTTCCATAGCTAGCATACTTTGTTCTTCCTGAAAAGACAAATGTAAAGTATATAAAATGAACCTGATGAGTCTCCATTTTACATTAAAGAAGAAACACAGATTAATGTTTCATTATCTCATTAACCTCAAGACCTTCCACTCTGTTTGCATTTATTAATGTTTGCACAGGTCCTTTCAATAAAGTATCAGCTACCAAGAACATAAGTAATTAATGAGAGTCTCATAACACAAAGTAATTTAAATGCTAACAATAATCTCCTTCATGTCACTCAATAAAAACATGTTAATTTCTAAGCACATTGAAAAAATTAATCTAAATCTTATAAGAAAGAAAAGTATGGGTGATATCATCAGTTTTATTGTTATAAAGGTGAAATTATAATTCCAGAATGCTCTATGAGGAGGGATGAGGGGTGTACTCAGAACAGTGGTTTCAAACTTCAGTTTACATCAGAATCCCCTGGTGGGCTTGTTAGCAATATCCCCAGAAGTTTCATACATCTGGAATAGAGAGGGCATAAGAAACTCTAGTTCTAACAAGTTTTCAGGTGATGTTGTTTATGCTGGTCTGTTGACCATATTTAAAGAACTACTACTCTAGAGAGTTGAAAAGAGACAGTAGAAGATATTAATGTCTTCCTGTACAGATCAATACACAGATGTGCCTTGATAGAGGAGAAAATGGAAGGCTTGACTCTATTTGGATGTGTTTTCGGCTTTTGTTTTATGCCTCAAATGTTTTCTCATAATGACAATATTTCACCTTTCCTCAAAGGGTGGAAATGATTTATATATTCATATATGCATTTTAAAACTAAACCTTTGAGATGAAGAGGATCTATGGCTACCATACTGAAAAAAATCTGGTTTAGTTTTCAAATGTTATCATCAAACTTTTTCCATGAACCAAAAAAAGTTATCCATAGATTATAGCTCTTATTTAATGCATTTATTTTTAAAATAATCCAGTTCAAAGAATCATTTCAGGCCATTTAAAAATGTTAGTATTATTGGTTCTAACTCCAGAAATTGAATTTTAAGATGTGTAAACATAAAAAACTAGTTGATTCCCTGCCCAAGTGGAAACTGATGAAAAAAAAAAAAAAATGATGACCCTGAAGGTTTATTTCTTTCAGTAGCTTAGCAGAGTTAAGCTGGCCTGAACCAGCTTCCAGAGACACTTTGACCTTTTGCTGATTTTATTATTCCTGGCACACAAGACTGTTTCAAGTGTCCTTGGCAATCAGATTTTGGCCTGCCCCTTGGATATCCCATAGTCTGAATATACCATGCCGCATTTCTTGTTACCTGAAGAAAAAAGTGTTTTCTAGTGCCTCTTAAGCTAACCTATGAATATACAATTCAATGTGTGAGCACGTCTTCTTTCTTTCTTGGAGTATTCTCCCAACCTGCTAGCCATGGAAAGCCCCTCTCTGGTAGGGCACAGAATCTCTATGCCCATCCTATGCTGTGTGGGATAATGGAGAGGCCAGAGGCCAGAGACTGCATGAGCTCTGCTACGACCCTGCTTAGAAGCTTTCCCCAGAAACCTATGTTGTATTTGTACTCTGTGAAGCTAATGGTATGTGTGTTACCCTTTTGTATCCCAGCAACTAATTTTATTCTCTCTCTTTGCTGTTCTTCAAGGAAAAAGTTTTCTTGAAGAATATTTCAAGAAAATGAAAGCACGGCAGCCACATTATTAGAACTAAGTCAAGGTGAATGGAGATTATCATTGGTTTAAAATTATCCCTTCAAGCATTTCAGGAGAGCTGATGTACAGCCTAGATTGAGGTTTCCCTTACAACTACGTTAGCCATAATATATGGAATATATTACATACATAATATATATTGTAGGCACACTCTTGTGGGCATGGGCAGAGTATATATATCATTTCAGGTAGAAAAGGTTCCTTTTTCTATAAGATTACCTTAAGGTACATGGAGGAACATAAAAAGTAGACACTCAGTGATACCAAAGGCTACATAAGAAAAGACAAGATAGGAGAAAGATGCAGTTCTTTCCTTGGTTGCCCACTGAAAGGTTAAGCCTTGTATGTGGTATCATTTCTGGTTAATCAGGAGTAAAGTGTCAGGAAGCAAGGTAGAATGGTTTAAGAAAGAGTAAAATGCAAAAAAGATGAAGAGAAGAACAGTGCCGTCAATGCTTAGGTTACCTGGCAGCAGAAAATGAATGCTCAAGATTCAATCTAACAGCAAAAAATTGGACCAAAGCTCTGGGAACAATTTTGTTTCTTCTTCAGATGATTTTCCACTTTTCTCTCAAATTGCTTTCAATAATTATTTTGCACTCTGTGGCTTGTTAGCATGTGTGGGCTTTATACTAGTCATAATTCTATCCAAACAAAAACTCATCACCTCTAAAGATAGCTTTTCCAAGCCATGCTTATCTGAAGAGAAGGGTGGCAGAGCAGCCGCTGCCTTCAGTGCCAGAAGGAAGCTGGGTGGGCCCCGGAGCGCGGGGATGGAGGGCCGGCTGCATCCCGGCAGCACTGTGAGAAAGCCAAAAATTGAGGCTTTCTGAGGAGGAGCAGTCAAATCAGGCAGTAGCTGTCACGACAGCCACAACCTAGGTTATCTCAATCAGATCAGAAAAGAAAGAGGCAGTGAGAGCATAAAGCTAAATGAGTAGTCGCCAGCTTAGACGTCAGAAAAGTACCTTAAAATGAGTCCCATTCAGCTCTTAATTTACACAGGATCCATTAAAAGCATGCTGAGTTCTACAACATGAGGAATATGTTAAAGGGATGATGATGAAAGTTTACCCAAGAACCTTTGAGAGAATTCACCAATTTAACTAGAGGGATGTTTATGATATGATTTTAATGCCACCTCTTAATTAAGATAGCCAAAGCACTTTTCAGATATGAAACAAGTGAAGGATAATTAATGCTATGTCCAGCACAGGGCAAGATAATTGAGGCTTAGAAAAGCAAATCTACTCCAGAACACTCAAATATTTATTAAGCATGTATTATGTGCTATGCACATAGTAAAAAGAAGGATAATCCAGGGGCTATTAATTAATCCATTCAATGGCAGGTAGTCTGCTAGGTACTGGGCATACGACAATGAAAAGAAAGCTATAAACTCGACTCTCAAAAGATGTAAGGGATAATCATGAAAAGTACCAAAGTCGAGGTTGTAGCAAGGAAGAAACTCTAGGTAGGAAGAAACAATGTAGGCCAACCATAAAAGCGAGGAATAAATAAGATGTGTCTGCAAGTCAGTGAACAACTAGCTTGGTTGGAGCCAAAAGTCTGTGCTGAGTAGAGGTGGAAAAGATAAATCGGAGTCAAATCCAGGTGTATTTTGATAATAGGATGTTATATATTGAATTACATCATGAATTTGAATTGTATTTCATGATTGCATAACATTTATAATTCATATATCATGAAACCTAACAAATAACAAAGGTGGTTTTCCTTTAATGACTTTTAGTGACACAAGTTACATTTATAATTACATACATTTTCAGGCAAAGTGTGTATCTATGTAGGAGCCCTCAAATATCTTCAAGTAAAAACAATGGCAGCAGAGATCAATATTCACAAATATGCTTAGAGTATTACAGAGGGAAAATATTCAGCAATTTTACAATTCACATCTTAAGAAATGAAGATTCTTCAGAAGTGAAGCTCAACTCTTTTATTTTTCCAAAGAGGAAAACGAAGTCTACAAAATGTAGAAGTGTCAAACCATTTTCTTCCTCAACTGCTAATACAATAGACAATGCTGCAAATATTACATAAATACATAATCTTTGAAAACCGTAAATTTTACATTTATAATAGATATTACTTATGGTTTCCAATGGGCAGAAGAGCCAATACATAAAACTACTCAACAATGAAAGCGGAAAAGAAAAAATGGAGGGTTCATATAGAGTTCCTATCAATACATCAGTGTAATATTTGTTTTTTAACAGAATATTTGATTCTGTGTCTCTAAGTAATTATGTAAATTATTACAAGTAAAAACTTCCAATAGAGTACCTTCGTATTTAGAAGATTATATTTGATTCTGCAGTTTTAGGAAAGGACTTATCTTAAACTTTAGCACCAGAATCACCCAGAGGTCTTGTTAACAGAGATGGCTGGCCCCATTCCCTGAGTTTTGATTCAATAGGTCTGAAGCAGGGTCCAAGAATTTGCATTCTAGGTTGCCAGGTGTTGGTTAATGTGGCAGTGATTCTGGAAACATACTTTGGGCAATGATGGCTTAAGGAAAAAGAATATGCTTTCCCTACCCTAAGATTCAACTAGAAATGACATTTGTCTGAGTAATAATTTGGCCATGCTTCCCAAATCCATAACCAATTCTGACCTATCTTAGTAGTAAGACATCTCTGTAATTTGTTTAGTTGCACGGGTTTTTAGATTGCTTTTATGTTTTCTTGGCCTTTTTCATGATCCTGCTTTGGAATCACAGTGTCCCATTTGCCCTCTTTTTGTTTTCTCCTATAGTGTATATGTTAGAGTGAACCCACAGTAAATCAAGAAGTATCACTATCATGATCACTTCCACAGAGTAGAATTTCTAGGATTTAACCAACACTAAACCCCTTTCCCCTTGCTCAGGAGCAAACATTCTGCTGGTATTTTCTGCCTTTAACAGTAAGTAGCCTTTTGTCAAATGTGTACAATGGCCTAGAGAATATTTAAGTAGGAAGGAAGGCATGTTGGTACTCTGAGCACATTTGGACATCCAGAATTTGATTCTGCAGTCTTCCCTTTACACAGAGCAATGTGCAAAATGTCAGGGTTCCAATATTCATTTCTACCCTGATTATAATCCTTTCTTTCTAAAAACTGAAGCATATGCATATGCATATGCATGAAGTACATGAAAATTTGGAACAGAAGCTCTGCGACCTTGGACTGGCCTGTGTAGCTATTTATTCTGCTTAACTCATTATTGAATTTTAAGGTCAAATGAATGTTTTCTCAGTGCCATAAGACCAGAAATGGGCTACTGATAGGAAAACCCTGGAGGCTAAAGGTACAAGCTTCAATCTATCATCAAAAGGACAAGAGGTGAACCTACTTTAAATTCAAGTCTCAGGGAGCTGAGACATTTCTGCTATTTACCATCTTGCCAGATCATGATCAAAATTACTCAATTAATTTGAGCAATTGCAGAAACGCAACATTTCTGGAGAACTTGTCCGTTTACCACCTTAACACACAATCTCTTAGAAGACTGGGCCTTAGTAAGATGCCACTGTAAGATCACATCCTTCCACTGAGTCTATAAGCCTCAAGAAAATAGAATACCAAGATCTGGGCAAACAAGTAGAAAATCAATGAGAAATTTAACTATTAGTGTAACTATTCCAAATCTTCCTACTGTCTTTACTGACCATATCCTTTTAATACTAATTCTAAGCTGGAAAGTGAACCTTTTAAACTTCCTTTTCTCTCTCCTGTTTGATGGAGAATTAAGCTGTGTTTGTATTAGTCAGAGCTATATTTTATTGTTCAATTATAGATTATTTCTTGACTGTATTTTTTGGTTTTCTTGTTTCTTTCCATGTATTGAGGATCACATGAAAGTAATCATCATACTAATCCATCTGAGATTTTAAGGATCTATAAACCTGCCTAGGTAATGTACTGCGAGTCTTTCCTTCTAACTTGGATATGAAGGATTTAGCAGGAAAATTGCCCCAGTAAATCTTTAATCTATTTTTGTATCTTTTCAGAAAGCATGAGTTCTAGGAAATGTAGCAATATTTAGTTACTTCCAAAATCTTTATCTTCATAACCAGAGAATAGTAAACACCCATTAAAGTACAGTGGGTACATAATATAAAAAGATTAGAAACTCATTACATATGGTCTCTACCCTATGAGATTCATAAATTCTAAAATGGGCATATGGCACAAACACATATAAGTACCATACATGCATAGCTATGTGAGTGGTTCTGGGCAGTGGGAATGGCAAATTCTAATAAATTTATAATTATTATCAAACTTCTTCTCTCCTATTTCACAAAAAACTAAAAGGAGAATCTGAAATTTTCTTTGACTCACAGTCAGAAATACATTAAACATTACGTAATAGATCATATATTTTTCATTTTGTGAACTTCTAAAGGGGAAGAATGTTTCATGGCATGAGTATGGTCTAAGGAGAATACTGTGAAAGAGATGATTATATGTCTGGGGCTGTGTTAGTTTTTTTTTTTTTTTTTTTTTTTTTTCCCAGAAGCAGTAAAGACAGTTAACTAAAAAAGGAGCAAAATAAAGCAAAATTACATATGTAAGTTACTGTTTGAGTATAATTAATAGTGCAGTAAGTGCTCACATAAAGTTGTTATAGGTTCTTGGAAACTGTGACATTAAGTAAAGAAGAAATAAAACCAATTTTACCATAGGCTAATTGATATAAACAAGAGTTGAATTCCTATGGCATATTTCTGGTCAGAAAAACATCACCAAATTTTTAACTAAAGACTCAAAATATGTTTAATATTAAACATTGAAATAAATGTGGGCTATACAAACATGTAAGAAAAATTAACAAAGAAAGTAAGATAATGAATTACCAAATTTCTGGTGAGTCAGTGAGTGACTGAGGTTATAGTAGGGGTGAGTCAAATCAAGGAATAAATGTTTGCAAAGTGAAAATTGTAAGGAGCACAACCTACCACAAAACAGTTCAAAAACAATAGCAAATATGGCTGGGTTCATGGAACATTTTCATACCAAATTGTTGTTGTACATTTGTGTGATTATCATATACTTGATGAATTTTTATTTTACAGTCATTTGTATTCATTTATTCACTCCTTTTCCAACCCACTTATTCCAGATCAAGGTCGAGGGTGGCTGGAGCCTATCTTGGCAGCTCAGGGTACAAGATGAGAACTAAGACTGGCCAAGACGTTATTCCTTCACAGCACACACTCACACACACACCCACATTCACTCACATTGAGCCAATATAGACACGTCAATGAACCTAATGGGCACATTTTTGGGATGTGGGAGGAAAATGAAGTGTCCAGAGAAAACCCACACAGATATGAGGAGAATGTGCAAACTCTACACAGACAGTGGCCCTGGCCAGGCCTTTTTTTTCTCACCAACATTTTAACAATACTGTATTATTGGAGGGTCTGCTGTACTGAAATTATCAAAAAGACTGGGAGCGAAGCTCATAACCAAGTGCTTTGTCATCAAAATTAAATCAATTTAAACCTTCTTGGATGCTGTGTTTGATCTCAATAATTTTATTTACATCAAATATGGATAACTAAGGGCTTTAGAATTTCCGTGTTCTAGTGTCTTATTTAACTTTAACTTGTGCCAAATTATACCATATTTTTCTTAAATCGTACTTGAGGATGAAAGCAAACTTTTACTAACTCTAAAAAGAAATAGAGACTATCAAAATAACCTAGTCAAAGTGTTATTATCATTATTAATTTTTAGATGCATCTCACTCTGTCGCCAGGTTGGAGTACAACGGCACCATCACAACTCACTGCAACCTCCGCCTACCGGGTTCAAGCGATTCACCTGTCACAGCTTCCTGATTAGCTGGGACTACAGGCATGCACCACCACACCCAGCTATTTTTGTATTTTTAGAAGAGACATGGTTTCACCATGTTGGCCAGGATGGTCTTGATCCCCTGACCTTGTGATCCACCCACCTCAGCCTCCTAAAGTGCTGGTATTACAGGCATGAGCCACCGTGTCCAGCCCAAAGTATTATTTTTTTAAAAAAGCTCTAATATTTAAATAAGAATATACCAAACAGAAAAATAAATGACACTTTTATAATACGATTTTTAGTGTTAACATTAATATTACTCGAAGTATGATTCTAAGTATTGCCTTCTATAATATTTGGGAAAATTAAAATATTCAGACAGAATTAAGACATATCATCATGATGAATCTCTGTGGGAATCCATTTTCAGTGATAGAACATCATGGAGAGTAAGGGAATTACCAGTCACACATGTAGCCATATTGGTAGAAATTTCTGAGAAAAAAACCTCATTAGATTTGTGGGCTGATCTGACCTCATTAAATGACTAA
Organism: Saimiri boliviensis; assembly: GCF_048565385.1. Classification (NCBI taxonomy): domain Eukaryota; kingdom Metazoa; phylum Chordata; class Mammalia; order Primates; family Cebidae; genus Saimiri; species Saimiri boliviensis. The sequence goes on from NC_133453.1 coordinate 77,649,515, forward strand.
GACCTCCAAAACATTTCCAAATGAACTCCTCAAAGGAAACAGGAACTGTATCTACGGTTTGAGAAAATACGAAGTTTTATAGAAGCAAGAAAAATGGCATAATTATCAACAAATACTTTATTTCAATTTCATTTCTATTTACTTGGAAACTCTGTTTTTGTGTTTTACGTTATAAGGCTCAAACATTCTGCTAAATGTACCACTAGTCATTTCCCCCTCATTTATACTCTAAAATAGGATAAATAAGTAGCCCATAAAAATAATTAAATTCCAGAAGTTTCTCAAACAACTAACTACTCAATCTTGAATCACTTTGAAAGCAAATCAGATCAACATTTTTTCTAGTAAATATTTCATCTATTTTAGGAATAATTATTCATTAGAATATTTTAATAAGACTCTGTGCCCTAGGAAAATACCAACAGTAATAATGTCTCTTCTTTTGGTTCTCATATATATAACAAAAAAAAATCACTCCATGATGATAATTTGGAAATAGTTAAGTATCAGCAAGTTTATGCCATTCATGGGGGAGGAATCAGAAAAATAAGCCTCACAATTTGGAAGATATTTAAGTATAAAGTATTTCTATATTTCATTAGGATTTGGTTTCCTCCTGTAAGATCTTCATTCTCTCTTTGTTCAAATCTTCATTATTTTAATCATTAAATTTCCAAACTAGTCTACCTGTGGTTGTTAGTGATCACTATCTAAAGACAACTGTCTAAAGATAAAAATAATAATTTCGTTTTGCAAAGAAATATGACTATATTCCTTTTTTCTTTCATTATAAAACATTGATTTTGTTCTTACTTCTTTTTCAGCATCTTCCAGTTTCTTTTTCTTACTCTCGGGCATTAAATCATCCAACCAGCTGAGTTCCCGCTTCGTGAACAACAAGTCCATCAACTTTCTTACAAATACCAGGGCCAATACCTGAAGTAAATAATAAACTAGTTTAAAATTGAAAAAAATTAAAACAAGAGGTATAGATTTGCCTGTATGGGTTTGGTAGAAACAATTTCCATTAGGCTTCAGGTTAAAGTAAAAATTAAATACATATATGTATAAAACATTGTCTAGTCTTCTGCTTCCTTCATTTTCTTTTCTTACTACATTCCCACAGTAATGACTATGATTTTACCTAATATAAGAGTCAATTAAATAAGCTATTTTTTAAAAAGCTATAAAATGTATTTGACTATGTTTCCTTAAATACATGTAGTTAGTAGTTTATACTTTATTAAATGAACACTAGAACATTCTTATCTTTACTAATAATTACAAAATTATTTAGTCATTAAAATTCACTATAGTTTTTGAAGTATTTGAAACTTGCCTGAAACATTTAATACAATGTTATTTTTTAAATCCCCCTAATTTTTCATATTTGTCAGTATCTTTAATGTTAAATTTTGGAAGGCTGCATTTTTCCATTGAGCTTCAATTAATTCAGACTACCACAAACATTCAGAGTGATAGAGACAAAACTAATAGGAATCAGTAAAATTCACAGGCATTCTTACTCACTACTTTTGGTGCCAAAACTTATATTTTTTGATATTTGTTTAAAATAACTCTGTTGTTCCAATTTCAGTTCATGTATTTATGTTTCCTAAGAGACTAGCAAATCAGAGGAAGAGAAAAAGAGTTGACAGAAGTTTCATACCATCATGGGAAAGACAATAGCAGCTCTTGAAACTTTTATTATCCACAAAAGGCCAAGGCAACTCATCTGAATAATTGTGAAGAGATGCACTTTTCGAAGCGGTACGTGCCTTAGGTATATGAAATCTGGTTGATGTTTTGCAGGCATCCAGAAGAGCTTTATCCTATCAAAGAACTAAAAGATTAAACAGACTAAATTGTTTTTAGGTTGAAGACAACAATAGAAGTAGGACAAGTTGATATTTAATATGGTCCAAAATTTTAGGTTAAATAACATACCTGGATCACACTAAGCTGATATCTGGGCATCAAGACAATGGGATTTTTTATGCTTACCCTCAGAAACACTACAATTTCAGTTTAATAACAGACCACATTTTCTTGAATATGGAGACATTTATAATTTAGAAGAACTTAAAAATAGAAAGCCAGTGTTAAATATTGCTACCTTGAAGAGTGGAGCCCTGTGAAGCAAAACATAATCACCATCTTCTTTTTCATCATCATATCACAATCTCTTCCTTTATTTGCCCCTAATATTGGGCTTCCTGGACTCTCCTCTGTCTTCTTTTCTCCTGGAATAGTTCATCCATACCCGTGGCTTTGACTTTCACATACTTGCTAATAATTCCCAGATCTACACATCTGCCTTAGCTCTCTCCTGAGTTCTAGACCCTTATCCAGCTGCTAAGTATAGTATTTTAACCTCCTTATTTTGACTCTGCTCTTCTGACTTTGCCCCTTTAATCCCCAACAAAAGTTTAGACACTGTCTTTTTGAACACAAACATCTTAACCATAAAAATTTAACCTAGATAAATTTTTGTTAAAGCATGTTCCAGAGCAAATTTTGTTTAACTCTAATATCCTGATTAACTTTATATACAGCACGAAGTCATTTGTATATTATCAACTGTATTTTATTAAAATTATTTTCATCTCAATCCATGTTATTTCTGTTTCAATCTTGCCCAAAGAAGTACATAATATTATATAAAACTATTGGTATAGTACTGTATACTATTATGTTACAGCTTTGACTTTGAGGACTTTTTTTAATCAAGCAAACCAATTTTTCTCAATTTGAATTTTATAAATTAAATGTTCACAAGAAGCTTAAAACTTTAATGACATTTTATTTACTAACAAATTATACTGCATGATAGTTTTATTTTATATATATTATTTGGTTTATTGTTCTTAGGCCAGTTTTTGCAGTTTTCAGTGTTTCCAACTAGAAGTGATTATTTAGAAAATAATGGTTTCAATCACTGTCAGTCACTGTTTTATTTCATGCCATCTCTACAGTAACATCCATTATACATTTTCAGAGAGTAATATTAGATTTTTTTCTTAACTAATTTATTTTTAAATCTGTAGGCAAGTCTCATCAAATATGTCAAATTAATATGCAAAGGAACAGTTGTCCATTGAGTCAAAATGTTAGAGTCAAAACACCCTGTTTTACCAAGACCTGCTTGTATACATAATAGGAATCTCAAACTTAGAATAAACCTATCTATCCTTCTGTGTTCTGTGTCTTATGGCATGGAATGGCCTTCCTTTCCTCAGTTATCTAAGAATCATACGTACATTAATTTTCCAACCATTCATTTATTCATATTCATCCATATATTTCAAAAATGTTATTGAAATATTCAATGCAGACTACTAAGTGCTGAACTCATTCCTGACTAACCTCTCTCCATTCTGTCCAAGTACCTGTCACTAGGTTTTAAAATTTCTATTTCCTAAATATTATTTAAACTTAAAAGTCATTAAGTAAACAAAAACTTGGTGCATGGTGGAGGTGGGAATAGGAAAGAAATAAAATCCTCTGGCTTACAATGGAATATTTCCTTTTCTGTAGAACTAGTTTTTCCCAGCCACCATTTCTCATTTGTGAGGCTGTGTTATTGCATAAGTGTACTTCAGTGTGTGGGTGCTTCAATTGTTATTGTTTAAATGGCACATTTGCTTTACTTTGGATTCCTGAAGTGTTGGAATGAATATAGATGTGGGTATATATCTGAATACAGAAACAGTATTCATGAGAACACTGTGATCTGTTTTTTTCTGCCATGTTTCACAGTGAGAAGCCCAGATAATAAGTTTCTTAATATTGCCAAGCAAGCAGGTAACATAGATTCCTTCAATAGGGTAAGAAAGTAACAGGCTCCTGGAACTGTTGATACTCAGCATATGCTTAAATAATAATAATAATAATAATAATAATAATAATAATGGTAAATGTAATCTGGGTTTTACATTTGGTTTTTATCATCTAGTATCAATATCACATTTCCCCACCCAGTTAGCTACAATTCCAAATGAGAATTTCAACTACCTGAGCTTGGGGCTCACTTAAATTTTCACAAACCCTGTTTCTCAGTGTGAGACCCTGTTCATCAACATGTGCCCCAGCTTGCTGTTTCATTTGTGTTCTTTAAAACTCATTAATTTAACTCATGGGGCTGTGATAATGTTTTCTTCAATTTTCATTTAAAAGATTAACACCCCAAATAATTCCAAAACTTGACATCCTTGTTTAATTCTAAACCTCATGCGTATAAAGTCATGTGGAATTAGAGGGGAAAAATCTGTTGAAACCTATCATCAAAATGATTTTACTTTGTTTCTTAAACTTCTGCTGCTATATTTATGTAAGCCTGGGGCCTAATAATAAATGCTTTTCACTTACACATGAAATTAGTACTCATGGAACTTTTGCCAAAGGCAGAAAAAAAAATAGGAAAAAAAAAAAACCTCTTCACTCTTCCCTGTTTGCCTTATTAAACCAATCCTATCAAACTACACTTTTCATACATGACATTTTAAATAAGCAAATTAAATTTAATTTGAGTAAAATTAAAACATATAACATGGCTCAATCACCTCCCTCTCCCAGTTAATTTTTCACAGTGTCAAGATGAAGAGCCAGTTACCCTATCAGCTTCGGGTGTCTGTGACCTTGCTATGACTTCATACTTAAGTTTTGCCTCAGCCTGGCATCCAGTACTGTCTTAAGGCCTAGGTGCTGCTGGTTGGTCATTTGGTCAGGAACAGAGATCCTGTGCTGCCTGTCCTTCAGGTTAACTATCCTCTTATATGTCACAAACAGTGGTGAGTCTAGCTGTGTTATAGAAAAAGCTGCAATTTATTTTTGCTTTTCAGTGGACAAAATACTCTATGATAAATAAGCCTCTAGTCTCTTTTTCAAGAACTTTGGAGTGCTGGGCTAAATAATGTTAAATTATAAAACAAGATTATTCAAGGGACAATTTAAGTAGAAATCTATTAGTTTGCTAGAACTTTCCTAACAAGTTACGACACTTGGTGGTTTAAATCAAGAGAAATACATTCTTTCACACTTGTGGGGCCAGAAGTCTATAGCAAGATATTGGCAGGACCACACAACCCTCTGAAGGTCTCAGGGGAGAAAACTTCCTTGCCCCTCCCAGCTCAAAGTAGCTCCTGGCATCCTTGGTTTATGGCAGCAAAACTCTTATCTCTCCCTATTTTCTATATTTTTTTTGGAGATGGAGTCTTACTCCATTGCCCACGCTGGAGTCCAGTGGCATAATCTTGGCTCAATGCAACCTTCACCTCCTGAGTTCAAGTGATTCTACCTCAACCTCCCAAGTAGCTGGAATTATAGGCATGTGCCACCACACCTGGATAATTTTTGTATTTTTAGTAGAGACAAGGTTTCACTATGTTGGTCAGACTGGTCTTGAACTCCGGACCTCAGGTTATCCGCCCACTTTGACCTCCCAAAGTGCTGGGATTAAAACGTGAGCCACCATGCCCAGCCTTACTCCATCTTCATATGGCCTTTTTCCCTGTGTCTCTCTGCGTCCTCTTTTCTTCTTATAAGGACCACAGTCATCAGATTTAGGGCCCACCCTATATCCATGATGATCTTGTCTTGAAATTCATATCTAATTACATAGGCAAAGAGTCTATTTCCAAACAAGGTCACATTCTGAGATTCCAGGTGGACACAAATTTTCAGGAAACACTCACTATTCAACCCATAGCAGTATCATAAAAGAAATATGTGGGAAGAATTTGCTAACAGCCTCTGTAAAAATTTAGAATACACTTGCAGAGGTTTTAAAATGTGTTCACAAATTCTTTAATACTCTTCTTTTCAAGAGATACAGTCTCCCTTTTCCCTTCACTTGGATGCAAGGTGGACCTAGTGGACAGCCTCTAACAAATAGAAATGACCATGCATGACTTTGAAGACCAAGCCATAAAGCACTGTTCATCCTCTTCTCTCTCATTCTCTTCTCTTTCCTCCCTCTCTCTCTCTCTCTCCTCTCTCTCTCTCTCTCTCTCTCTCTCTCATATTGCTCACTCTGGAGGAGTTACGTTCCGTGTTCCCAGGACATACTAAGTATTCCACGGAAAGTCCAGTGTGGCAAAAAGACTGAGTCATCCTACCAACAGGTAGAAAGGAACTGATGCCCCGTGCCTACAGTTGTGTAATAGCCATTTTGGAAGCAGATCCTCCAGCACTATCAAACCTTCAGATGCTGTGGACCTTGTCCATACCCTGACAGTAACCACATGGGACATCTTAAATCAGAACCATCTGGCTGATCTGTTGCCAGATTCATGCCTAAAATATTTATTTAACCAATACTTACTTAAAAATGCATAAAGTTCCCCTTATACTTGAAACTGTCTTACCCTGTATCTTTATTTTGTTGAATATAAAAAATAGCCCTATAAATACACATATAACACTAAAACAAAACAAGGGGGAAAACCCTAGTATATCACTATCTCAATAAACTGTTTTTATTTCTACACCTTCCTTTATAGCCCAGCTCAAACACATAGCTTTATAAACCTATGGTCAGAAGTTTCTTACTTTGTATTATGTCATAAGCATTTTGCCATGTTAGTTTTGTAGTCCCATAATTATAATTTTTCAGTGAATATAGCACAAATATTTTACTGCTGTTAGGGAATTGGGTTGTTTCCAATATTTTAATAATATGTGTTATAACGAACATATTTGTACATAAAGATTTTTCCTATTCTTACCAATAGATGTCCATAAACATGATTAAAGTGTCAAATATTATAAATATTTGGATATATGTTGAAATATACTACTATAATTTTTCTTAAAATGCTGTAAAATCTAAGCCTCTTACAGTTTTAATATACTTATGATAAATAAAAGTACCATAAGATTATGATAGATGCTGGAGAGAATCTTCTTTAACTTTTGTGACTCTGAAAATTTGAAGAAATTTAATTGTGGTCTAAAAGCTGTTCCTCAGGTGGTGTATTTTCTTAGCTGTCACATGACTTATCAGTAGACCTTAAGATAATTCATCACAGAAGTGCCTGTAGTATTGTAAGTAATTTACCTGAATTCCCTTTAGAGATGAAGCACCCATATAAAGAAACACTCCATATAGCACTGGCATGGGAATAAACTGTAAAAGGACAATTGGAGAAAAGGCACAAATCATTTTAAAATATAATGTGCTTTTGCACTTATCAAAAAAAAACAGAGGAAAAAAAGGCATTTTTGAATAGAAACAGTATAGTACAGATCCAGAAGACATGGATTAAAGATCCAGCTCTAGTACTCTTTAGCTGTGTAAACTTAGGTAAGTTATTTAAGCTCTCTGTGCCTTAGTTTCCCAATATCTAAAAGTAGATAATAACAATAGGGTTGTTATAAATATTTAATAGGTCAAAATCTATTTTTAAAAGCCATGTAGTCTATAATGAATAATAATACACTATGCCACTTTAAAGACAATTTGAATTTTGTAATATTTGGATTAAAGATAAAGAATGAAGCTAACATTTAGATGTGTTTCCTTCGTTATGTCAGGTATTAGTACATACATGGATTATTCAGATTTTCTCTTTTTATTGGAATAGTTCACTATCATCTTATGTCTATAAGATATTACTTATGTAACAAGGATTAATTCTTGAGAAGGTACTCGTGTTAATGATCAAATACAAGTAAACTAGAGTGAATGATTAAATAATTAAAAACATCAAATTGTAGGCAAATAAAACCAGTTGCAATTTATAATGCAATTAACACACCTTGGTAATATCTGACAAAATTACATGACAAAAAAATTACTAGTTAATTCTCTTTAAAACAGATTTCAAGTTTTGTGTGAAAAAAAATCATTACATGCAATGATGATATCCAGACAGCGGTTTTATAGAGCACTTAAAATGGAAAACTGCATATGCGACTGTAACCAGGGCTGTGCTGTTCCCTTCACCTCTATCTTTCATTAATAATAAGTAATATTAACTGCTAATATGTTTATCCACTGACAAGAAAATAGAATCTTTATGAATGCCTGCAGTGAATTCAGGTCACAAGTCAGTCAGAAACAATGAATGACTTTTTCCCATAGCTTGATCACCATTTCAAAATTGTTACAATAATTTACTGATCAAATTTTACTTTGCCAGACTAAATTTTTATGTATTTAAGGGTTTTAAAATACAGGACATAATTTCCCTCCCTTACGTTATGAAGAATTATATAAACATGGTTAAGAAATTCATCACTTTCATCACATGCCACACAATATTTGCAAATTTATGGCTCGGATTCAAATGAAAATTTTAAATGATGATAAATATATTCTTCTTTCTCCCAAATTCATAAAGACAGATTTTATTACCTTCAGAATACTGGTCATAAAGACTGATGAACCCATAAGAATAAAAATCATAAGCCCAGTAACCCTTTGCTCCCGAATGCCGAGAAATTTGGGTTGTTCTCCTGGAGCTGAACATTCTGATTCCAGTTTTAGGCTATTGACATGAGTGATGGAGAGGACGGTAGCAGCCACAAACCATGGCAGGCCCATGATGGAGCATACACCAAGCATGACAGCCACCATTAATAGGTCCAGATGGTACCCACAGCCTTTCTGTTTAAGAAAGAAAGAAAGAGAAAAAGAAATTGTGTCAACAACAGAGCTAAGGGTGGCCTGGTTGTGCACAGAAACCATTTCCTGATAATACTCAAGAAGCCCTTTGTATCAGATCTCCTGGAGTAAACTCTTAAACACACATTCAGTTTCCAATTGCCCTCTTTCGTCTCATGGGTGACTTTTATTAGAAAAAATAGTATCATGGAGCCTAAGCTCCCTGGTATAGTCATTTTTTCCTCAATGTAGTGCTATCTTGTTATAATTTGTTTCAGTTTCAGCACTAGAGCACCTCCTTAAAAATCACAGTTTTTGTGTTTTCTATTTCCTCTGTTATGCTACTCCATTGTCACTGACCTCCAGGTGGTGCAAACTAAGTGCTTCCTAGGTCCAGGCAAGAAATGTAAAGGAAGAAAAATAGGTGCAATAGGCTGTGCGGAAACTATCCTCTTGCACAGACAGGGTGTTCTTGGAGGAGAAAAATCAAAGATGGGAAAGAGCACTCCCTCCATGCCCTGTAGGAATAAAAAGTGTAGAGCCTCGGAAGCAGCCAAAGGGTTGGCCTATTTTATGTTCCAACTTTTATTTTTAATTTTTAGTGACTACTTCATGAGAGACGGTATAATAAAGTGGTTAAGAATGTAAGTTTTAGAGTCAGACTGCCTGGAATCAAATGCTAATTCAACCAATAAATCACTGAACCTCTTGCACCTCTTTTTCCCTATCTGAAAAATGGTGATGATGATAGTAGAAGGGACCTCACTGCACTGTTATGATAATTAAATTAGTTAATGTTGTAGATCATTTAGAATAAAATCTGTTGAACAGAAAGCACCCAGAAAATGTTAGGTACTATTATGTTGTAGTGGTTAAACAATAAATGTTTCTTTTGTACTCATTAAGTTTCAAGGCTCCTTAATAAAACTATTAATAGGTTTTTAAGAGCAGATAACTTACATAATTTATCAATATTTCCTCTAGTTTTTAGCACAATCACTGGCACACAATAAGCAATCAATAAAGGTTACAAAATGACTTAAAACATAAACTATGCATCATTAAACATTTCAAAATCAAATGTAATAAGCGTAATTTAAAATAAATACAGCAGTAAATTTGTTATTATGATCATGAGCAGAAATTACCAATTCTTCTAGGAGAATAATTGTCTTTTTTAGAGGTAGTTTTATATAACTTCAAGCAGTTTGTAGTTAATCTGAAAGCTCTTATAGCCTGGAGTATGAAACACACTGAGAATTTGTGGCATATATGTCACAGTAGTGTTTTCACTGTGATTTTGTTTTCTTGTTTTCTTAGTAAGAAGATTCTTAAAGTCAGTTGTACTCCCTTTCCTTTCTGCTCATCCCTTCCAAATTATAAAAATGCAAGAGATGATAGTGAGGAGAAAATGGGAGTTATGTACCTAAGGACCTGTTCCTCGTGTATTGGCACCAATGCAATGGTACCCTTCATTGGGTCAGCTTACTGGGGCAATGTTACACTTCACCAAAATGTCTTAACTCAATTTCCTTAATGAATATGACTCTGGAAACTTTTCTTTGCAAGTAACTCAGGAAACAATTTGATTAGTAAGAGTTGAAGAGTAGGAAGAGAAACTGCCTGGTGCTCCATAACCAAAAAGGCCTAGGAAAAAGTTTTGCCCTACCATAACATGGTCCCTTGGCCCTTTTACAAAACATTTTGGGAGATGTAATTCCATAGAAGAGAACTCAGATTTCGGTCCCTTTAAAGGACAATGACTTAAGCAGTTTGAGAAGTATTTTGTCCTAGCAACTCTGGAGTTAGAAGGATACAGAACAATGAGGACCTTGTATGGAAGCCCATCTCTAAAGTAGTATAATGTGCACGGTGCCCCCTTGGAGCTGTTTTTGCAAAATTGTGGTATTACTAAGAGAGAATGGAAGATGTAAGAGGAGCTGGTGGCTATGAGATGAACATCAGAGGAGGGCAGAAGACAGCGGCCCTTGAGAGTCAGGCTTATACTTTTTAGCACACCTGGACTTTCTCAGAGTCCACATTCGCTACAGCTCAATAATATAAGGGAGACCTTCATCATGATAGTGATTTCCTATAGTTCTTATTGAATGTTTTAAAAATGATACAAATGTAAACAGTGGGATTCTGAATTGTGGGAAGTGGGCAAAATAATTCTTTCTGAGGTAATAACTTCTTTTCTAAATTTATAAAGCTAACTTTGTAATGTACAAATATATAATAACAACAAAAATGTAACTTCCCCCAATTTTGCTGTACAACAATGGAAGCATCTTGATTTAACGTAAACCAAAGGAAATAAATAAATCAGTTCTTGGTCTTTCCCTAACTAACCAGCATCTTTCTTGCCTTTCATTTAAAATGCCTTTAAAAACTTGGGCTTTGTAATGAAATTATTAGCTGATAGGCATGCCAGCCAAAGGGAACTATCCTTTTGTCAGAGAGAGAACTCTACACCTTCTAACATATTTCTGTAGATTTTTTTCTGAAATAAAGACAGAGTTAGAGCTTTTATTTTCACATTCATCCATGAATCACAGGAAATGGACATATGGGAGAAAAAGGGAGCATAGCAACAGGTGATGCTACACCAGACCCCACTAAAACCAACATGCAGCAAGACAAGAGGCCAGCCAAGAGGACCATCTGATACCCAGATGCCACTGCTGAAAAAATTCATTTCAAAGCTTGGCAGCAATTTCCTGCATCTGTCAAGTTAACCACATAAAAGACTATAGATTGACATGAAGAACCAGGCTGACAAAGAGGGCAAAAAAGAACATATCAAATGCCATAATCATCAAGAGAATATGGTGCCAAATGAATGTGGCAAATGCATTCATTTACTCAAGTGATCCGGGATTGTATTGCTGTTTATTAAAAATGATGTCAAAAGAAGCCTGAACTGTCTACAGAAACATGTAGAAAAGCCCACAGTTGTATCTTAACAGAAACTTTCTTTTTTATAAGATTTTATCTATTTTTTCACATTTAGAGAATGTGCTTTAAAAAACCCAAGAAGATATTTTTAATGCTTTTCAAAAGGATGCAGTTAACTTATGCTTAATCCACTTCTCTAAGGGAGAAACAAACAAACAAACAAATGCTAGAGAGAGTATGGATTTATATGTACATTTATATATAATATATATGATACTTCACATTCTCAAATTTTTATATTTGTCACTTCTTTCACTCTTGAGCATCCAAAGGATCATGGGATACAATGAGTTCGAGTTTACTAATTTTGAGCTCCCCATTCTTTGGGAGGAGTAAGTCACCTATGCAGTGCAACATAGCTTTACTGCTTACATAGTGACACTTGTGAAATGATAAAAACTTTTTTTTTTTTTTTTTTTTGAGACAGAGTCTCACCCTGTCACTCAGGCTGGAGTGCAATGGTGCTATCTTGGCTTACTGAACCTCCAGGTTCAAGTGATTTTCCTGCCACAGCCTCCTGAGTAGCTGGGATTATAGGTGCCCACCAACACACTCAGCTGATTTTTGTATTTTTAGTAGAGACAGGGTTTCACCATGTTGGCCAGGCTAGTCTTGAACTCCTGACCTCATGATCTGCCCTCCAAGCTTCCCAAAGTGCTGGGATTACAGGCATGAGCCACCATGTCTGGCCGATTAAAAACATTTTTATCGTCATGAGAAATATGATCTCAAAGTAAACCAACTACTATTTCTGGCAATAGAGGTGAAGAAAAAGTGAAAAGATCTAAAATATGTTTGGGAGAGACAAATAATGAAATGAGGAATTCTGAGTTGACTTGAGTATATGAAGACTAAGATACATGATGTGGAGTCTACCAAGTGTTTGATACAAAAACTAGAAAACATGATTCATTAAAGAATTTCAGGGAGTGCTCCAGCCGGCAAAAATGGGTTTTCACGTGAGAAAAGAAAACCTGTAAAAGCTGAAAATGCTTTCACAAGTAGTTAGCTTGTGGTCGGGTGATATACTCAAGAAACACATCTTTTAGTGAAAATGTGGTTCAAGTCAAAGCCAGGAGACTTTGCAAACATTTCAGTGAAGCAACAGGTGGGGAGAAGGACTATGGAACAAGCCATTATTCTGAGTAAATAATGTTCTGAGAAGATGATTTTGTTGTTGTTAACAGGAAAATCAGTAGCATCAGACCACACTCTACAGAAGCTTAGAGGACACAGGATTTATAGGTCCCATAGGGGTTCAATGTAGATGAAATATATCTTGACAGGAAGAAATTTGCTTTGAAAGTATTTATATCTAAGGAGGAGGATGGAGAGCTCAGACTCACAGTGGCTAAGAAGAGACTGACTCTTCTGCCTGTGGTCAGATATCGACTTTATGATTAAGCCAGATTTGCTGTATCATTGACAAAATCCAGAGTGGTAAAGGGCAAAAATATGAAACTTTTGACTACATAATCATTTATTTGTACAATACAACAGATTTAGTAATGTAGCCTCAGGTTTATTTCAGTGACAGAAATATTAACCGCTCTAGGTCTGCATTTAATTCTATGAATGCAAGTACTTGAAAGGATCACTTAAAGAATGTTTTACTGCATTTCTGTTATTCCACAATATATGTGAAGGGGGAAATTAGTGTATTTGTCAACGTGAAGCTTTGGAAAGGCTGTGAATGTCAAGAGTTCATGAAGAACAAGGAGTAAGAGCAAGTGTAAGTGTCGTGTGATTTATAGGTTGAAGGCTCAGGAAAGCACAAAGATTCAGAATGGCCAGGAAGGTAATATCAATCTCAGTACACCTTTCACTTCCACACTTTGTTTTAATATGATTACACTTACACTAAGAAAAAAAATGCTGCCTGAATCAGTTTAACTAATGGCCCTTACAAAGGATAATTTTTCAGTGAACTGACTAGAATTTCTGTCTAATTATAAAGGCTAAAAAAACTTCTTTGAAAGGTAAATAATAATAAATATATGGCTTACTTTCTTGCTAAAACAGGGGTTTTTTTAGTTGATTTTAAAATGTGTCGTTTAGTAAAACATATACAATTGTGAGAATTCTTAAGTTACTTTCTACAAAGAGAATGAAGAATGTCCTTTGCTTTAAGATATACACACATTCTCTCCAGCATATACTCAAAATTCCTTCTTCATATGATTTGTTGCAAATAAGTGTGCTTTCTTACATTTATGTTATTATTATTTAAAGTAATGACAAAAACCGCAATTACTTTTGCACTAACCTAACTCAATTGCATCAGAGTTTAATCAGAGATTTTTTTCATCTTTCTAACATTTTTATAAAATCCTACAAAGCATGATTTCTGTTACTCTGATAATAATTTTTTTCTCTTAGAGTTTAAAGGGTATGTGAAAATAGCTGGCAATTTTCCCATGGTACCAGAACAAAAACAAGATTGTGCATATTCTGTTTTTGCAAGGTTTGATGCAGATTATTTTTAACAATTTAATGATTTATCGATTTTATATAACATATTTCTGTAAATAAGTGATAGTGCTTATATTACATATCTTAGGCAAATTGCATACCAGTGAACAATTTTGATTATTCAAAACTGCAAAATGGCAAGGTCAGAATGTAACTAAGATACATCTATAGTTAGTCTTATAAAAACAACAACAACAGAAAAGTGAAATCTGCAATGAAACTCAAAGCTCTCACTTCCAAACTGTAACATTTATGTCAGGATTTTGTTGTTATAGGCAGACAGAAAAGTAATTAAAGAAAAAAAGTAACAGCTGAAGTTGTAATTTATTCTGATAATGAACTGAATGTAATAGATATACTTAGGGTTAAATAGAGGAATAGAGGAATCTCAGATGTGAGACAAGTTGGTATGGTTGTACTACACCAGAATAGATTGTTATTTCATTAATGTCACATATGACAAAATTAGAACTTTGACAGTGTTTTTTATTTTATGCCCTGAAGGTGAGTTCTCAGACTTGAGCTCAGCCAAGTGCTACAAATAAGTAAATTCTCATCTCATTGTAAAATCAAGTATCTTGTATGGCAATAAAAATTACACATCTGAAAACATTATTTTATATATTTCACTGTATGAATAAATATAGGATACAGGAGAAGTCTAATGAACATCAGTTGATATCAGTTGTCATAATTATTTACATTAAAATCAATGTTAAAATATACCTTTAGCTTATGCTCTTTTCTGTTGATGATGACAGCTGTAATCTGTTGGTCCATAAATATTAAAATAGTACAAAGCAGAGCTGGAATAATAGCAGCTATTACTGTCCACCATGGGTTTGGACCCAAAGGTGTAACAAACCAGCCACGATCATCTCTGGTGGGCTGTATAAAGTAAAGAATATACATAATTATGAACTGTATTAATACTTGATCAAATTAAATCTTACAGATGCTACCAGAAAAGCCCTAATTATAAACAGTGGAGCTGAGTGGGCTATAATAAGTAATGATGATACTCATAAAGCATTAATAAGGTAGCAGGCGCCATTTGAAGAGCTTTAAATATTTTAACTCATTTTTTTTCTTCACAACACTCTAAAGATGACACAGACAAGAAAACTGAGGCATAGAGAGACCTAATAACTTGCCCAGTATCTCAAAGCTAGTATGTGGTAGAGATGGGATTTAAACTCTGACAGACTTGTTGGAAGATCTGTGTTCTTAATCAATACTTGTATTAAAATAATATTAATATTTACCATTTACTATTGGAAAGTATATTGATATTTATAAATAGTGCATTGGCACATTGACCACTGTGCTAGAACTGAGATGCAAAGATAAATCAGAGGCTTCCTTCAATTTAGAATCAGAGGCAGACATCTAAACACAATACATCATTATGGTATTGTAACTGTTATTTTTGATGTGCAGAGGCTATTGAGTAAAAATGAAAAAAAAAAAAAGATATTTGGTCACAGCAGAGGCTCAGAAAAGGGTTCCAAATATGACTACTGTCTAGGATGATTCTAAAAACAATTCACCCTGACAAGAGCCCTATATAGAAGTCTCCAGCCCTGTTTGACAGAGAAAACAAAAGGGTGCCCCTAATCTGAAAAGCTGAAATCTGAAATGATCCAAAATCTGAAACTTTTGAGCACTCACATGATGCCACAAGTGGAAAATTCATGTCTGACTTCATGTGATAGGTCACATATATTATCAAGAACGTTGTATAAAATTACCTTTAGGTTATAGGTATAAGGTATATATAAAATATAAACAAATTTTGTGTTTAGACTTGGGTCCCACTCCAATATACCTCATTATGTGTTTGTAAATATTTCAAAATTTGAAAAAAAATAAACTCTGAAATGCTTTTGATCCCAAGTACTTTGGATAATGGATATTCAAACTGTACCTCATTAGTAACATGGTCAGAATTCTATTCCCAATCTATTTGTATCTGTTTTTCAAGCCTTATTCACTGTACAAGTCTGCCAAGATAATACTTTTCTTTTAGTTTCAAACGCTTCCTTATCTTTTGAGAATGTTATGTATAGGTATTTCAACTGGCAGAATTGACAGGAAATTTTTTCAAGCAATTTTTATATTTATAATCATTTATATTTTGTAATTCTTATTTTTTAAAATATTAGACCCAAGTTTTAGCCATGCTGTGTGCATTTCATGTACTGCCCTTCTAATCTGTATTCTTTATATTTTCATGAGAATCCCAACTACTAGGGTTATAGGTATCATCTAAATGAAGATTAGACTGAGAGAGATGGAAAGAGAGAGAAAGAGACAGTAAGTGCTATCATAAATTCACCTTGAAAACACTTGGTACTTGTAGTTTTGGAGATGGGATCCCAATGGCATAGTCAATTAAAACCATACACAAAATTGTAAGAAAGACAGCAAAGTCACTCACTATGGATCGAACCTAAAAATAATGAAAACACTTGTCACTTAAAGTAGCTATAAATATCAAGGAATACTCAGGAACATAATCTAGAGTCACACTTTATAAACACTTTATGACATAATATCATAATATTATATTTTATGCATACTATAAGATTACCATTAGCTCTGTCAGAACCTGAATATATATTTATGTATCACTGTCGTTAAGATTGGTACACACTCAACCTTTCCAGAATGAGGCATTATGGAATAGCTACATCGTGGTTGTGCTGTTTTCAATGTTTATTTAAAATCTAACTTTATGATGAACCCATGCGTGTGAATATTCAGAATGCAGAATAAGGTAGCATGGGCAGAATTTGGCTGGAATTTAGGGATTTCTTTTACACAGGTAACATTTTAATATGATAAACTTGAAGCATCATAAAATAAAATTATCTGTTTTTATCAAAGAAACATAATGTTTTACTTTATCTAGAATATAAGCATGACAGTTGGGAATGTACACAACAGAGTGGGCAAATTTAAAATTTATTCTCTGTGAGCCAATTTTTAAAGCCATTTCTCATTTATAAAGCCAATTTTGAGCAAATATTCTCATATAATTATTATCCAGATCTAGTTTAAGATGCCTTTATGAAATAGACAGAAGCATACACAAAATGCTTAAGTTTATTGTTTCAGCTTAAACAACGGTTTTTGTATTAACCAGACTAAGTTTTTTTGGGAAATAAATGAATCTTCCACCTTAGGGAAGAAAGTAGTGACAAAAAAGAAGCCCCCTTCGGAAGGAACAGTTCTTGAAACATTTCCCAGAGTGGAATTTTGATCATAATCTATAGCTCATCCCTAAGAAGCTTGTTTCCTTGTTTCTTTCCCTTTTTTTAAATTTTTTTTTGGCGGAATCAGACATTATAGGTGTTACTTTGCAGTGTTAAATATTGAACTAAGCTGTTTCTCTGTTTACTTTCCTTTCCAAATATGCAGATGCAAACGTGGTGGGTTAGGGGGAGGGACTGACGGTTTAAACACTGAAAAAGAGAATATTGTTCCAATGAGTCTTGTGGGGGCTTTCCCAATTAGAGAATGTAACATAGGCTCCTCTGAGGTATCTGTCAGGCTGGAATAGTTCCCACTGTTCACTGGGCAAAAAAGTGACAATCAGTAATGCAGTGTGTGCTGTGAATTTCCAAAAATGTCAGTAGGAAAGTAGGAGTTGATCCGTGGGGTTTGCAGTTAGGAGAAAAGCCTGCATATGCGTTCCCAGCACCTGCATCACAAAATCTTTCTCTTCAGCCCCTCATCTTACCCCACAACTAACCTGTCAGCTCACTCACACAAAAGCCTTTCAGTGGCTCCCTTTAGTACATCAATTTCTCTTTCTTTTGTCCTATGTTATTTTACATTTAGATCAATAAAATTATAGTCTAAGTACCTTGGTTGGAAAATATCTGCTAGTCTTGAACTGCTTGAGGGTGGCTGACAGAGTAACTGTGGAAAAGAACAGGATCACAGACCAAAATAGAACATCTGGAACATATGGGTGATCATGGCCACAGGCTCGTCCAACATATTCTCCATGCAATGATTTGCATTCCTGCCAGAGGAAGTAAAACAAATGGAGCTACTAAGAAAAAACCAGACATATTTCTTGCAGAAAACTAATACCTTCTGATCAATTGTAGTTGAGATGCTGAGGCTTTTCCTTTATGGCTCTCAAAATGATTTAACAGGCATTTTTACATTATGATTTTCAAGTTAATTTGGATAAGTGGTGAGAAACATCAAAGAGTTTTGAAAACTTTGAACATGAACTAGTTTTTAAATTTAAATTTTAAATTTATAAAACTAATTGATTTACCAATTAATTCGTGTGTATTAAACTTAGTATCTACTAAGTTCCTAACATCAGGTGTATTGAAAATATGACATATTCAATAGTGATCAGTTACTAAGGTTGGATGGTATGCCAAGTCATTTAAATATGTCATTTGAATTACTTTTCATACCAATCCTATAAAACATGTTCATGTCATTATTTCTATTCCATGTCTGAGGAAACTGAGGCATAGAAGGGTTAAATAATTTGTTGTGGCCTTACCACTGCTGGGTGACCACAGAGCTGTGATACAAACACAATTCTTGCAGTGTGATTATTATTGCTTATTGAAGAAAAACAATGACTTTGTAGAATTATCTAGTCCAAAAGCTGCCAAGAAAGATGAGAAAGGCAACAAGAAAACTATGACATACAATGACCAAAATGAAACTGTAAATCAAAGATGGGACTATCAAACTTGGATTAAGGAACAAATGAGAAAAAATTACTACATGAGCAAGGCAAAGCTCATATTTACTATGACTTCTCCATGGGTTATTTTTTATTCTGCAACTGTAGTTCTGTAAGAGCCTAAAGAATTATTTCTAATTACTGCCTTAGCCATGAGGTGGCAGCAAAGTCAAAAAAATTTTTTTTCCTCCAGGAAAAACTGAGCATTTTAAACATTAAATATTTTGAAAGGAAAAAAAACATTATTTTAAACTTACTTTGGTTTATCTTATTTAAAAAATAGATTCCTAAAGTATTTTTACATTTCAAAACAGGAAATAATGATTTAAATGATCCAATGATCTCATTAGTTCTTGAGATATTCTTTCCCCGAACATAAATTGCAGAGACATCTTGGAGAAAAATATGAACTGATAGATTGATCACCAACACAGAGTCTGCCTAGTGAATCAGACCTCAGGCCTGAAATCCTTGTATAGCTAAAAGTAAATACATTTCAAAGATTGTAGATTAATTACAAATAGTTACACTGTCATCTGAAAACAAACAACTAGTAAAATCTACTTGGAGTTGCTAGCTACTCTAAGTCTGAGAGTCTTAAGAAATATAGTTAATACATCTTTTTATTGTCTTAAAGAATCTTTCCCCTGTTATAATCTAATTGCAAACATCCTCCTTGATAGGCAAAGTTAAATTCCAATTATTCATGTTAAGCTAATACAAAGTACAGTAACTTGGCTAATTGAAAAACCACAGAAAAATCCTCCAGGCCTTTAATAATTAAAGTTTTAATTTTCCCTCTTTCTAAATGCTGTAAAAATAGATAAGGTGGCAAAAATGAATCCTTGTGTTTTTCATTCTCTTCTGCACCTGTCCAGAAATGCTAGCAGAGCAATTATTAAGCAATATAATGGGTAGCAAAATGACTATGTAGAAAAAGGAACTAAAAGTTCCATGATAACACATTATGTATAAATTTGTGAACATTTTTTCATCATTTCTGCAGATATAAAAGTCATTTGGTGGGATCTTGTTCTTAATTCTTAAGAACAAAGATGCCATTTAAAGGATCCCTTAGCTGTCTTACATTCTATAATGAGTTGTGAATGGCCTGCCTAGTCACATTAATTCAAAGCATATTTGAAAATGTTATTTACTCTCTCTTTGGGAAGAAACAAAATGCTAATTTTAAAAAAGAAAAATTGTGACCTGCTAAATTTGACGTTTATTTTCAGGTTCATACTAATTGTATCCCCAACACACACATGGAGGTGCACACATACATGCACACATACACACAGAATAAGTACTGAAATTTAGAAGTGAAAACCGAATCCAAATCCTGCTCTCTTCTTTCGAGTCTAACATATGGTTTCAGTTACAATGGGTACTCAAAAAATGCTTGTTGACAAACTGATTTCTACTAATTGCTCTTCAAACACATTCTAAGTTTCAGCAATTCTATAAGTTGTCAAAAATTAAGTTTGATAAAATAAATAAAAGTTGGCATTAGTGTCCTGCCCCTTATATATGTACAAGCTAAATATGTAATTCAGGCACTGAAACACCAAATGCTGGTAAACTGCTTGTGAATATTTTAAATTTTGCCTAAGGATTTCTTATAAAGGCTGATTTTGGGGATACTAATACATATATGTATATATATATACACACACACATATATATAAATAGAAACTTAAGTACTCTAGCTTGCCATAAATATTTGTATTAAATAGTATGATTAAACTGTGTTTCAAAACAGACATTAAGTATTTATCAAATGTTTAACACTTACTATGCATATAGCAGTTTGGGAGAATCAAAGAAAGCTAAAGCTCTTTGCCCTTGCTGAGTTGGCAAGGTATAAATAATAATTCATGAGATATGTAACAACTCAATGAAACATTACAGGACCTGCCAAATAAATAATATGTAAATTAAATATCACTATTTTAACATTTTAGTTATAATAGCCACTAGTTCAGTGCTTTATTTATAAAATACTCTTGATGACAGTATGAGTATATTGAGGAAAAATTTCAGCATAACAATTAGACAAAAATTTTAATGGTCTTTTTTTTTGAGTTAAAAATTACAAGATTGTTTTCATTATATAGTATTCCCTCTGGTGGTAAAGGCCGTTTCTGGTCAAGATTAGCAATTATTCACTGCAAAAATTGCTTTTAACTAATGAAAAACAATATGAAAAATTTGCCCAAATGTTAATACCTAGTACAAAACTTTTTAAAAAGTCAAAAAAAAAAAAAAAAATCCAACAACCCCACAATGCTGTATTTGCTTTAATTGCAAAACATTTTTCACTATTCTGCTTGACCTTAAAACTCTGACTCACAGCTAGCCTGATAACTGTGTTGTATGTCTGCTTCTTAGAACTCTCAAAATTCAGGATTTACTAATACAAAGAATGAATATTATTATTTAGTATTAAACTATTCACAGAATACGAAACACATATAGAGTAAATTATCATGTTATATAACTTAGAGATGGGATCACTTGGGTTTTCATATTGAACAGGACATCAAGGCTCTGTAAACATAATATAGTTTACCAAAAAAAAAAAAAAATGTAGACAGAAGACCCATTACTGAATTGATTAATCATGACCCCATGTCTAAATTCTAAATAACTATAGTGTGTTTTCTTGATCAGCTCATCAATTCTTCTATTGTTCAATTTAAATAGCTCTTTCAGTGGAAGCGGCCTGGCAATGTTATTTTTCTAGAGGAAAATAGATGGAACAGAATAAACAATAACAAAAAAAAAAAAACCAACAATAGCAACTGAAGGCTTATTCTACAGAACACAACTTGGGTAAGAATTGAAGCAATGAAATATAGATCAAGATAGAATTTTAAACAAAGAGTAAGCAATTTGATTTCAATTTTGAAAGAACATGTTCAATAGAGAAAACAGGCAATAGATTATATGCTCTTTACAAGAATGGTGTTTAGCGTTTTATAACATAAGTCCAACAAAAAAGATTTCTATATTCCATTAACTGGACCATTTACTAAAATAGTATGTGTTTGCTCAAATGAACTAGAACTCATATAGTTTTGTGCTGATAGTCATAATAAAATTTGAGCTTATATGAGTAGGTAAAGTGGCAGAAGCTTTGAAACTGTAATGTTTATAACTGGCAAGAACAGAAAAGAAAGTAGGGCTACTCAGATTTTAATATTTACTAAAAGCAGAACACATTTTCAGATTACAAGATGTTATTGAACCAGAAGAAAAGAATGCAAACATAGGTAGGAAAAGATGCATAGTCATAATTATAGATTCAGAAAAATTGAGAAATGCAGCTATAAGAAAAAAGAAATCACTAAGCAGAGAAAAGTCAAAGAAAATAACACAACGGTACAGGATTTAACTGTTACAGGTGAAATATATGTTGCCATCCCCTTCTTATCTCCCCCTTCAGTGGGAGATAAGAATAAAATAGAAAAAAGAAAGATCTTGTTGAAGGAGGTGCCTGAATTTTGTGAAGAAAAGTGATATTTGTTCCTTCCAAAAATTTTAGTATTGACACTAGAATATTAGAAACATCCCCTTCCCCCCAGCAGATCCAGAACAGCTGGAGCAGCATTACAGAGTAAAATAAGAGCATTCTGAGTTCTTTACACAGAAGGCAGACTTAGTTCGTCATATGGTTTCATTTGGGTCAACACCACTCATATTTAATGGGCTTTCAGTCCATCTCAATCACATAATTCGTATAAGTGAGCTTTTTGAGCAATTCTGGTCTTATATTAGAACAAACTTAATAATGAAAGACCTGTTTACTGATGAGTATCTGAAATGATGAAATTAAAATTAAAACACAACTATCAGTTTTATAATACTATGCAGTCAAAAAATTTTTACCTTAATGGCAATAATTGAGTCAAAATTCAACAGAAGCTCTTAGATATGACTTATTTTTCAATATTTTACTTACGGACACAGTTAGGTTCTCCCAAATTATGTCAGAGGCAGAAATATTGGATTCCCTCCATTCCTTCAATGTATCATTGCTGGGATTATGTGGTTCCACGCAGTTACACCTGAAAAGGTAAAATAGTGTCTTTTGTGAAATAAGTAGCATTTTGTGACTGTACCGAGGACTAATGTATAATGGGTCTTAATGTATAATGGGTCTATTTTCTCCAGTCACAACATCCTCTATTTGACAGACAAGTAGTTAGATTATCCTAAATTACTCGACAATAGACTATTTTCAAAAATCAAGATAGATAGACTGCTAGGATACTAGACTACTCTACAGTGTTTCCTGGAATGAGATGTCCTTATGACACCCATTTAGCCCTAAATTACAAGTCAAATAGTAAAATGATAAATATCCAAATCCATTGTTACTATTTTAGTTAATATTGTAAAATCATATCAGTTGGAATTAAAGGGGGTATTTAATTCATATTCTGAAGATCATTTATAACTGGCATATAATTCAAAATTAAAGCCAGTTGAAGGCAGTACCCAAAGATATATGAAAGAGAAGATACAGACAAAGATACCTACAAATTAATGGCCTTAGAAGTTAACCTTAAGTTATAGTTTGTTTTCCAAAAATTCATTAATAAACTTGCTATTTGCCCTTCAGAAAGCATTTTCGTATAGAGGCATTTCATAAACATTGGCAGGTCTCCCAGATTAACCCACATATGCCACATAACTTGAAGGTTCATTGGATGGCTCTTTTAGTGATATTAATTGAACTATCGAACTGAATTGCCATTTCTAAGATTATTACAATAGGAAAATATCTTATAGTTTCTACTTGGTAAACTTCTCTGCCTAAGCAACAGTCCCTCTTCTGTCTTCTACATCAGGAACTTTGTCTGTTTTACTTCACCACCACTTATTCATTCTTTAAAGAGTTGTCTATTATTCTAAAAAAAAAAAAAATGAGTTGGGCAGTACAGATAGATATGGTTCTTGTTCTCACTAGGGAAATTGGAGGATTCTCCAGGGGGACTCAGCTGGAGACCCCAGAGAAACCTTAAAACCTGAGCTACTGTTGATGTCCGAACAGTAGATCAGCCACACCCTGTTACACCAGCTACCGTGCTAAGCACCAGTAAGCTTTCATTCCTAAGGGTTAAACAGAAACCGGCTCTTTTGAAAGACTTGCTCCATGGCTGATTTCAACCAGTCACGTTAGGCTGCCCCTTGCTTTCCGTAGTTTGACACAGCAGCTGGCTAGCATTCCCTCCTGATAAGAGACCATTGATCATGAAGTGGTTCAGGCCAGTTTAGGAAGGCTGCATGCTGAGTACCTTCAAGTCCTCTTCTTCACCTTTTGACATATAGAGCCTAATTTTAGTATATTTAAATGTTGTTTCCACCCCACAGTGAACATGAGACATATATTACAGACATGTTAGCTTATAACATGTGTGCCCCTTCATGAATATTCATAGATCCTCCTATAGCCTGTTGAATATGTATGCTAAGCCAACCCATTCAGTAGGAATTCCTGTCTCATTTTTCCTCCTTCAAAGCACCTGCTTTTCAGTTTTAACCAGAGGCTCCATTTCCCACTTGCAGGTTGTGATACCCCCTTTTAGAAATAAAGCCCTCCTCTCTAAATTTATAGATTTTGATACTTTTTCAGTAAACATTACAAAGAGAAAAAAATTTTAAATGTGGAATGGTTTTGAGCCTCTGGTGAAATGTTGAAAAGGATAACTCATTTCATTGTGATGTTAAGAACGTTGTTGTTTTCTTTTTTTCACTAGTATTTTTTGAGTTATTTTCTTAGTGGTAACTCTAAGGCTTATCACATATATCCAGCTACTCTGTTCTAGATTGTTCTGTTGTTTTTTACAATATCCTGAGACATAAGTTGTTCTAGGGGTCTGCTCCAATTAAATTCCAGCCTTTTTTGCTGTGAGTCTTGTTTTTTGTTTCTAACATAGAGACAGCGTCTTGTTAGGTTGCCCAGCCTAATCTCAAACTCCTGGGCTCAAGTAATCCTCCCACCTCAGCCTCCCAAAGTGCTGGAATTACAGGTGTAAGCTACAGTGCCCTGCCTGGTGTGGTCAGTTCCTGAGGTTTGTTCTGGCCCAAGAGGACTCTTCTTAGCTATCTCTTTTCCTGATTCTCTCTTATACACTAGCTGGTCTGGTTTAGTGTGTCTCTTGCATGAAGCTACCAATCTCCTCTTAATTGCTTTCCACCAGAACTTATATTATTTTTGATAATATCTTCATCTTGAACTTCCCTTTACTCTGTTTCAAATAAAGTCAGTTCCTTTGCGAAGAGCTTCAGTGCTCCCATTGGGGAAAATCTCTGCGGCATGGCTTCAGAGCTAGGGATGAGGACAGCATCGTGTTTCTCTCTAAGTGACTCCTCTGCTTTAGGAGCAGGAAGCTGAGCGTGGGCAATAATCAGGGTCTCATTAATAATTGGGAACCCATACTATTCTCAGTGTTCCAGGCCTGAGGTTGAACCTCCACCCTATGAGTAGTAGCTGCGTGAGAGACGGGAACCCCAGTCTCTTGCATTCATCTAGCCAGAATGTAGCTTCTGGAGGCGAAGGGTGAAAGGAGACAAGAAACGCTGCCAGCCTTCTCCTCTTGGGAATGTACATGCAGTTGGCCTCAACTAGAAGGGAGAGAAGCCCTGTGTTCTTGGTCTTACTTGCCCAGAGTTAAGCTTCTGTCATGCTGAGCTGGGACGAGAGGAAGGGAAGTGGGTTGTGACTCAAGTACCTCAGACTCATTGTTCTTATCAAGATTTAGTACACTTTTTGGAATAAATGTTTCTTCATTTGCTGTATATACTTAAGAAGATTTCCAGAGACTTTTCATGGAAAAGTCTTTTAAAATAACTTTTACCAGTACAGTTGTTTCACTAGGGAGAGGATCTGCAGAGCTTCTTAAACTACCAATCTGCAAGTATATAATCATAACATTATTTTTAAAGTGCTATAGAAGTCATGACACTGGAGCCATGGAGAAGGAAGCATTGCACATTACTTGGTTCTACAGTAAATAATATTTACATAATTATAATTACATAAAGATGTTTACATTTTATTTTTTATTTTTTAGAATCAACCTTTAGGCAAATTACTTAACATTTACCTTGGTTATAAAATAATATATGTTAATAGCTGTTACAATAGAGTCAGGGGTGGGGAGGCAGAAGGAGGGACAGAGAGTTTGTTGGAAAGGTGAGAATTATTCATCTCCTCTTACAAGGTAGAATGTAAAGGCAGTTACCTATGGCTGATACAATCAGAAGTGGAAATTTACATATATTATTTGTAGCTATTTATTTATAGCTACAGAGGTTACAGGGATAATGGAACTTAAGAAGTGATATTATCATATTGGAAAGGGAGGTAAAGTGAGGAGGAAGGTTGGGAATCGGTGTAGAAAATTAGCTAAATCCACATTTATAAGAGCAGAAAGTAAATTAGTCACATTTAACATTGGTAAAACAATAAATAAAAATACAAGCATGTTATTCAGAGATTTAGGTGGATCACCAAAAGTAATTTTGAAAACTTTGTTTAAAATTTTGCCTTTGAGTAAACTGGTACTTTGAATTATAATATGCCTGTACTATTTCTGCTTTTTTCCCAGGATGTATTTGGACTATTTTGATAACAATAAAATGTACTTGAAAAAAAAAATAGTTCTTTTTGTGGCAGCCATAAGTTTGCTTTCTCATTTCAGAGTGTTCAAATTATCTCAAAATGTGTCTTATATTTGCTTTATCTCTTTTTTTCTCTCTCTTGTAAAACCCTGAAAGGTTTGCAATCATGGGGAAACCAGCTGGATATTTCTCTTGTACATATTATGCCCTCATCAATTTGAATTATATGTCCAAATGTTTGGATTATTTTCAACAGCAGAAAGCAACTTAACATGTTATAGGTTATAGATTACTATTGATATTGATATTGATACTGATGTAGTTATCTACTCTCATATACACACTCTGATGTGATTTTGCACATAATGAATCTTCATCATTTGTATATAAACTATGAACTCAATTGTTGCATTGGAGCAGTCTGACAGAATGGATCCCAGGCAATAGACCTTGGTCCATAGTCCTCAGACTTCCAAATAAAGGTAACTTTTCTTTCTTTGATTAATTAATTAATTTTGGAAAGACAGTGTCTCTCTCTGTTGCCCAGACTGGAATGCAGTGGTGTGATCTCAGTTCACTGTAACCTCTGCCTCCCAGGTTCAATCAATTCTCGTGCCTTAGCCTCCCATGTAGCTGAGACCACAGATGACTGACACCAGGCTTGGATAATTTTTGTATTTTTAGTAGAGATGAAGTTTCACCATGTTGCCAGTTTGTCTCCAACTCCTGGCCTCAAGCAATCTGCCTGCCTCAGCCTCCCAAAGTTCTGGGATTACAGGCATGAGCCACTATACCTGGCCTGATTTTTTAAAAGCTTGTTTTTTTTTTTTTTTCTTTAATCAGCAGTGCTTCAACATATGAATTTGGGTGGGGTATGGAGAACAACTCCTTGTTCTTCACTTCTCCTTCTTAAGACAGAGTAACCTTCAAGTAAGACTCCACCTTAGGCTACGCTTTCAGGGGAACCTAGATCACAGTAAGTTTTATTCCATATGTTTGGTAACACAGTAAAAGGATCTATTGAAAGCTTAGGCATCTAAGTATTATGCACAGTGCTTAAATAACTCAATAAAAAATTAATAATTGTCATGCAAGACACCATGCTAAGTGTAGTGTTGGATGAGCTAGATATAATCTCAGGGATTCCTTTAAATGCAGGAGAGAAATATTAAGTAGCCAATTACACATTTATTTGAATACATCTGTAAAATGTACTATAAAGAAGTCTGGACTTCTAAAAAGATAAACAAATAGGGATCCACACCTTGAGTCTGGGTGTTCAAGGAAAACTGAGATCTAAAAGAGGAGCAGAATTTAGTAAGACATCATGTGGGCAGGGCGGTGGGAGTGGGGAACTAAGAGAGCAAACAGTGTCAGTCTGGTTGACCAGAAGGGGTGGAGAAAGAGATGGGGTATTGATCTGAGACAGGCAGGGCCCAGACTGTGCAGACTGAGTGTTGGGGGCCCTGGTAAATATATTGAATATTAAAATAATAATATGAAATAGCCTTTGGCTTGTGACTAGCATTGATTACGCTGCTGTAATTTAAAGTCCAGATCATTAACTGAAATGATACTTTAAATCATTCTGAGTATCTTTTTTTAACACAATAGTGTGAGACTAGAAATCATTAACAGAAAGAATTCTGGAAAATGCAGAAATATATGGAAATTAAACAACATACTCCTTAACAACTAGTGAGTCAATGAAGAAGTTAAAAGAGAAATTTTAAAATGTACTGACACAAATGAAAATGGAAACACAACATGTCAAAAACAAATACTTTTGTGACTGCAGCAAAAAGAGTTCTAAGAAGAAAGTTCATGGCAGTAAACACATCAAAAAGGGAGAAAGATCTCAAACAACCTATAACACTGAATCTCAAGACATACAAAATCAGAACAAAGTAAGCATAAAGTTACTAAAAGGAGGAAATTAATAATCAGAGCAGAAATAAGTGAAATACAAAGTAGAAAAACAATAGAACAGCTCAACGGTCTATTGTTGAAATTTCTAGAACGTTGTATTCTATTCTATCTAACAATGAACAGCTCAACTAAAAAGCGGTGTTTTGAAATAATAACAAAATTAACAAATCTTGAGCTAGACCAAGAATAAAGGAGAGAAGATTCAAATAAATAAAATCAGAAATGAAAGAGGAACATTAAAACACAACACAGAAATGCAAATGATTATAAAAGACCACTATAAACAATTATGATCCAACATATTGAATAACCTATAAAAAATAAATTCCTAGACACATATAACCTACTAAGGTTGAATCAGGAATAAATAGTAGATATGAACAGACCAATAATAAGTAAGGAGATTGAATCAATTACCAAAAGCCTCTCCCAAAAAGAAAAGCCCATGACCTAATGGCTTCAGTGCTGAAATCATCAACCACTTAATGAAGAACTAATACCAGTTCTTTTGAAACTCTTCCAAAAATTGAAGAAGAAAAAATACATTCAAAACTCATTTTATGAGGAAAGCATTACAATGATACCAAAGCCAGACAAGAATACTGCAAGAAAAAATTATAGGCCAATATCCTTGATGAACATAAATGCAAAAATCTTCAAAAAATACCAGCAAATCAAATGCAACAACACAGTAAAATAATAATTCATCATGATCAAGTGAGATTTATCCAGGAATGTAAGGGTGATTCAACATTT
Source organism: Saimiri boliviensis (assembly GCF_048565385.1). Lineage (NCBI taxonomy): Eukaryota > Metazoa > Chordata > Mammalia > Primates > Cebidae > Saimiri > Saimiri boliviensis. Next base: position 77,678,593 of record NC_133453.1, read on the forward strand.
ACAAATCTATAAACTTGATACTCTATATTAATAGAATAAAGAACAAAAAACATATGATCATCTCTACATAGAAAAAGCATTTGACAAAATTCAACATTCTTTCATGATAGTAACTCTCAAACATTAAACATATAAGGAAATGTACCCCAACGCAATAAAGACACATCATAAACTGAGAGCTAACATCATACTCAATGGTGAAAAGTTTAAACGTTTTCCTCTAAGATCAGGAATAAGACAAGAATGCCTACTCTTGCCACTTTTAGACAACATCATACTGGAAGTTCTAGTCATAGCCATTAGGCAAAAGAAATAAATAAAAGGCATCCAAACTGGAAAGAAGAGAAAGAAAGAAAATTCTCCCAATTTGCAGATGACATAATCCTATGTGTAGAAAACTCTAAAGACCCCAACAAAAAATTTTAAAACTAATAAATTCACTAAAGTTGAATAATATAAAATCAATACATGAAAATCAGTAGCATTTTAATACCTGAACAACAAAATATCTGAAAAAGAAAATCAGGAAAACAATCCTATTTGCAATAGTTACCAAAAAAATTTAAAATACTTAGGAATAAATTTAATCCAAAGGATGTGAAAGACCTGTACACTGAAAACTATAAAACATTGATGAAATAATTATAGAGGACACAAATAAAATGAAAAGTATTTGGTGTTTATGGATTGGAAGAACTGATATTTAAAATGTCCATACTAACCAAAGCTATCAACAGATTCAATATAATCCCTGTCAAAATCCCAATGACATTTTTTACAAAAATAGAAAAAAGCAATCCTAAACTTTGTATATCCACAAAAAACTCTAAATAGTCAAAGAAATCTTGAGCAAAAAGAACAAAACTGGAGGCATCACAATATTGAACTTTGAAATATACTACAAAACTGTAGTAAACAAGGCAGCAAGGTACTAGCATAAAAATAGACACAGAGACCAGTGGAAAAGAATGGACAACCCAGAAATAATGCTATGTATTTAAGGTCAAATTACTTTCAACCAAGATGCTGACAGCATACAATGGGGAAAGGACAGTATCTTCAACAAATGGTATTGGGACAACTGGGTATATACATGTGGAAGAATGAAATTAGACCCTTATCTCACACCATAGTAAAAATGGATTAAATACCTTAAACTACTAGAAGAAAACATTGCCCATTTATCTGCATAATATTTTTTTTATTTAACCCAAAATCACACACAATGAAAGCAAAAATAGACAAGTGAGATTACATCAAACTAAAAATCTACACAGCCTAGAAAATAATTAACAGAGTGAATATAAACCAAGAAATGAAATAAAATGTTTACAAACCATAAATCTGATAAGAGGTTAGTGTTCAAAATATACAAGGAACTCAACACAACTGTAAGAAAAAGAAAACACAAGGTTAAAAAAAATGGGCAAACTATCTGAATAGACATTCTCAAAAGAAGACATACAAATAGTTAATGGTATATGAAAAAAATGCTCAAATCACTAATTATCTGAGAAATGCAATGAAAACCACAGAAATATCACCTAAGACCTGTAAGAATGGTTATTATCATAAAGATGAAAACTACTCACAATAGGCAAGATTTTGAAGCAACCTAAGTATTTACCAACAGATGAATGAATAAGGTACATATACATGATAAAATACTATTTAGCCATAAAAAGAATGTCCTGTCATTTGTAGCAACATGAATAGAAATGAAGGTCATTATATTAAGTGAAATAAGCCAGGCACTAAAAGACAAACCTTGCATGTTTTCACTTATTTGTGGGAGATAAAAATCAAAATAATTGACCTCATGGAGATAGAGAGTATAATGATGGTTATCAGAGGCTGAGAAGGGTAATGAGGAGTGGGTAGGGCAGTATCGATGGCTAATGGGTACAAAAAATACAGTTAGATAGAATGAATAAGATCTAGTATTTGATAGCACAGCAGGTTGACTACAGTCAGCAATAATTGATTGCACATTTTGAAATAATTAAAAGAACAAAATTGATTGTAGGGATAAACACTTGAGGTAATGAATACCTCATTTACTCTGTTTTGATCATTACACATCATATGCCTGTATCAAAATAATCTCATGTACCCCATATGTACACTAAGAACACACAAATTTAATAATTAAAATTTTTTTAAAGATGAAAGACAAGTGTTGGAGAGGAGGTAGAGAAAGGAAAACTTTTCATGTTGTTGATGGGAATATAAATTATTATAGCCATAAGGAAAAGAGTATGAAGTTTCCTCAAAAAATTAAAATAGGCCTACCATATGATCCATCAATTTCACTACTGGGTATCTACCCAAAGGTAATTAAATCAGTAAATGGAAGAGCTGTCTACATTCTCATGTTCACTGTAGCATCATTCACAGTAGACAAGATGTGGAAACAACCTAAGGGCCCATCCATGGACGAAAGGATAAATCAAACATGGCACTGGAGCTGGGTGTGGTGGGACATGCCTGTAATCTCAGCATTTTGGGAGGCCAAGGCAGGAGAAATGCTTGAGGTCAGACCTTTGAGAACAACCTGGGCAACATAGCAAGAATGCTGTCTCTATAACAAATTTTAAAAATTAGGCAGATGAGGTGGCATGGGCTTGTTGTCCCGGCTACTCAAGAGGCTGAGGGAGAAGGACTGCTTGAGTCCAGGAGTTCCAGGCTGCAGTGAGTTATAATTGTGTCGCTGTTGTGCCACTGCACTCACTGGATGACAGAGTGAGAATCTATCTCTAAAAGAAAGAAAGAAAAGGAAGGAAGGAAGGAAGGAAAGAAAGGAGGGAGGGAAAAGAAGGAAGAAAGAAAGAGATAAATGGCATATATACATCATAGAATACTTTTTGGACTTAAAAAAGAACACAATTCTCTCATTTTGACAATTTGGATGAATTTCAAGGACATTATGTTAAGTGGAATAAGCCAGGAACAGAAAGACAAATACCTTGTGATCTTATTTATATGGGAAATCTGAAAAGATTAAACTCATGGAAATAGAGAGTAGAATGGTGGTTACCAGGGGCTCAAGGAGTAGGGGGAGAAAAGATCAGACCTACACACATCTAGAGCAACTGTAGCTGCAACTCTCAATGAATGGCATTAAAGAAAATTACTTGAACCACTGAGAGGTCTTTTCAAAAGAGTCAGTGGACCAAACTCTCTACAGTAGTAAAGAATTGTGGTAGAAAGATTCTATACCTTTCATTTCCCAAAAGGAAGTAGGAGGAAGATCAGATGAGTCCTGAAGTTCTAGAACCACCACAGATGCCTAATACATGTCATCATCCATATAAGAGTTGCATGTTCCTCCACGATCTGATCCTGATTTCCAGGTTGGGACTCAGAAGCAAGTCCTAATAGAAATAACCTTTCATTCTTAATGAAGATACCCAAGTACTAGACTAAAGCTAAGAATAATAAAGCTCAGTAGCATTTCCATTGTCGGAAATGAGATGAATGCTTATTTTAAAAAGTAGAAACTAATGTATCCACATTGATCTTGGAACTTGTTCCAAATGGAGTTTAGAGATTATACCCAAGATAGCCCTCTCAAAGTGTCAACTGGGTCTGCAATGACTCTTTTGCTTTAGTTTTATAGTAGTGGTAGTGTTAGGTAAAAAGCATTAGATGAAAAAGCAAGGATCATAGGTCTGCAAATGTCTTGCTACTGTTCTGTTCATACATATCTGAACCTGCCAATCTCAGTCTGTAAGCCAGTTCACTAGTAAGGAGTAGCATGTTCCCTTAATGGGAAGATTCTCCCAAATTGATTTCTCTGTTACCTTATCTCAGAAAAAAGGCCCAATACCATAGGAGTTTGATGAGAAAACATTTTCATACTCTGAAATTCTAGTATAAGTACATTTATTAAGGATAAAAAGGAATCTAAAATGCAAAATAGGGAAAATATGGCAAATTTCCTGCAGGAGTATCATAATAAGAGAGAACTAGCATTAAAGTGGATATATATGTCAAATGCACATGTGTGTACATAAAGTGTACATATGCACACTTTTATAACATCTATAAAACAATTTTATTTGAAGATAAGTTGAGAACAAACACATTAGTCCTTTGATCTCCTTTATATTGTTGCCAAGTGTCACATCAATAGAGATTCAAAGCTATCCCATTTTTATATTTTAACAAAATCACTGTCAGCTCTTCTAAGTTATCTTACCCGCCCAAGTAACAAAACCAGAGCAAACTGTAAGTTCTACTCATTTGAATAGTGGATTAGTAAACTGAAGACATAACTGATGCTAAATTAAAATTTTTTAAGCTCCATCTTATGCCTTTACTCTGATTTACCCTGGGGAAAAACAATATTTAAAATAAAATTAGTCACTGCTGAAAGATTTAAAAAGTATTAACACATTTTAAAAATACATAAAAAATGATGGATTTCGGTGATAGTTTCATCCCACCAGAGAGCTCTTCAGGTAACTTGGCTCCTGGGAACCAGTGTCACGGTGTTTAGCTTTAGGATTGGCCCATTCATCCTCAACAGCAACCTGGTCAATTTAGGTACCAAATTACTCCAGATGCTGGGGCTGATTATTTGCAGCTGGATGAAATGTATAGGTATTTTTTTCCCAACATCACCTTTGGCCATTCTGTGGTAGAAAGTCTCTGAAAGAAGCTAGGCCAGAATCCCATCTTTGACATGCACAGGGTGATGTCCAGGCCAGGCCAGTGGCTAAAGCCAATGGCTGAAGCAAGAGCCAATCAGCAACCATTCATCTCAAGATACTGAGCACAAAGGGGTTTTGATTTAACACATGTGTAGACCAGCCTAGGCAATACGGTGAAACCCCATCTCTACTAAAAATACAAAAATTAGCCAGGCGTGGTGGTGCATGCCTGTAATCCCCGCTACTCAGGAGACTGAGGCAGGAGAATCACTTGAACCTGGGAAGCAGAGGTTGCAGTAAGCCAAGAGTGTGCCACTGCACTCTTGCCTGGGTGATAGAGTGAGACTCATCTTAAAAACCAAAAATATGTGGCAGAATTAGATGAAGATTAGATCTTATCAGAGAATTTTCTTCAACTTTGCTGGAAGGGCAGCTTACTTAGTGATTTCCCTCCTTTCTTAATCTTATCTACCATTTTTAATTCCACCTACCATTTCATGACATTAGATAATGCTATTGTGTTAGCTCTGAGTAGAAAGGAAAAGTATCGCTTCTGTAATTAGTAATATTCAGTAATACTTGGGTTACTTCAATTTGGAGGTAATATTGAGTTGAATGCTGATTCTGCCCTTTTCTAGCTATTGATCTTAGCAAATCACCTAACTCCTGAGCTTCTATGAATTCATTATATACCTAATTAATATAATTATACTATAAATTAGTATAATATATTCATTAAGTGTAACAACTGGGCAGGATTTGTTGAGATTAAAAGAGATACCATTCTATATGTAATGGTATATAAAGCTCCTAGTACTATTCCTAGAGTTTCACTGATGTTCAATACAAAGTAACAATCATATGACTTTGTGTTTTATGAGTTATAAACTACAGTATTTTGATACAATTCCATTAAATCTGCAAATCACTCTTATGAGTGATAGGAGAGAGATTTTTGTTCTGTTTAAAAATGAAGAAACTAAAGCTCAGAACAGAATTTTCCCATGGAAAGAATCCAGTAAGGGCATGTGATTTCTGGTCTGTATTCTTTACAAATGGAGCCTTTGGGAGGTAGGGTCAACAAAGGAAGGTTCTCTTACTTAATATTGTCTTATTTCCAGTCTAAATTTACCCTGTAGCAGAACCAGATGGCTATGAATATTGTGAAACTATAGATCTTGGTTCCAAGAGGTATATATATTTATTATTCCAAGAAAGACCAGATAGCTTGGGAGATGACAGGGTACAGAATTAACCGACAAACTGAAAGATTTATATAGTGTCCCAAATTATACTTAGATAACAAATATGTATTAACTACTTCCTTCTTATAAATATTCTTGCTAGATAACACTATGGTAAGAAATAAATAAAAAACCAGGATGGATACTCTGCTTTTTTTTTTTTTTTTTCTGCTTAAATTGAGAATTTGAAAACAAATGTAAAAATAAATCTCAAGGCTCAGGTTGAGGGCCTCCAACCTCGTGAGGAAGAGATATTTTCCATTTTCTTAGAATTTTAAGATCCTTGAAGATGCTTCCAGGAATAAACTGAACTGAGAACAATAAAGGGAGGGCCAAAAATGCTACCTGCCTTTGCCTCCCTACTGGGAATTCCAACTATGCATGTAGAATTGAGGAAGTAGAAATGGCCTGGAGGGCTAGCTGGCTGAAGATCTGTCATCTCTTTGGACCATCCTGATAGATGATGTTCAACTCATTGGTCAGGGTTCCCTAGCTTAGGTGCACGTGAAATATGTGCGACTTGTTGAAACTGCCATATGCTCTCTAAAGTCTGTTAGAATTATAACACGTGTTTAAACTGTTAGCAGAGCATGGAGTAACTATTTTAGATATTTGCCTAGGCACATAGATATAGTCCTGTAATTCTGACTTAAAACATCTGAACATAAAGAAGCACAATGCATCTGCCTCAGATCCTAACCCAGCATTGTCATGAATTCAAATAATTATATCTGCACAGTAGTGCTATCAACAAAACAAAATTAATATCATTCACTAGGAGCAAGAGTCTCTTTCTTGTTGTAGTAAATTATTAAAATATTGTCTGAATCTGTTTATTAAGTGGCAAACATCCTACTTTTTTAGGTAGCTAACAATTAGAATTCCCCAAGATGGTCAGTTAGTTAATCTCAGAAATAAAAGGCCTAGAACTATAGTTTAGTGGAAAGTTACTTGCATATTTTGAAAATTTGTTTAAAGTAAATACATATTTAAGAAACTAAAATATAAAATAGAGAAAATATGCCAAGTTTCTTGCATAAGTAACATAATGAGGGGAAAGATAGCACTATAGTAGATATATGAATACTTCCACGTACAAAAGTATATGTATAGAAAACATACATATATATTTTCTATAGCTACTGAATATCTATGCATATAGATATGGTATGCATACAGTTACTATATGCATGGAATGTGGCACATTTAGGTTTTTGAGTTTAATAGTTTAATTGCTACATTTTATAGATGGGAGGAACTAAATGCTTGATAACTTATCCAAGGCTACACTGATAGGATTAGATTTGAATCCAGGTCTGTCCCAACCTGAAACTCCTACACTTTTTTTTTTTTTGAGACAGAGTCTCACCCTGTCCCAGGCTGGAATGCAGTGGCGTGATTGGCAACCTCCCCCTCCTGGGTTCAAGCGATTCTCCTGCCTCAGCCTCCCAAGTAGCTGGGATTACAGGCACATGTACCATGCCCAGCTAACTTTCTGTATTTTTAGTAGAGACGGGGTTTCACCATGTTAGCCAGGATGGTCTCGATCTCCTGGCCTTGTGATATGCCCACCTTGGCTTCCCAAAATGCTGGGAGTACAGGCAGGAGCCACCATGCCCAGCCCAACTCCTACTCTTTTTGCTATTACATGTTGCCTCAAACTTGGTGCCATTTCTATCAAGAGAGCCAGAAGAGAGAGATGACTCCAGAACAAATGAAGTAATCTACACTTCATGTGGTTCTGCAAGCTTCCCCTTTCAGGACCTCTCTCCTCTAAGACATTCTTCCAAAACACCCTGTAGCTCTGCCCTCTTATCATGAAAACTACACCATCCCCATTTCCCTCAGCCCTACTGTACAGTTTCCCATAATGCTGTTGAAACCTGATGTTATGGCTTCTCCATTTATTTTGCTTTACCACTCCCTCAAGACCATGGTCTCTGCTTTCCAAAGTGGTTGTACTCTGTTAGTGAGTACAATGGCATGTGTTACTCCATTCCTGCTAGTTTATTTACATTTTAACAGTGAGTTTTTGAAAATGCTAAGTTAGATATTTGATTTACAAATGTCATAGGAGAGACATTTTTTTGAAGAGTTGGGTCTACAAGTGGATATTAGTTACCTACATGCCTCCCTGTCAGGGCTATCTCTGGGTTATGACATTACTCGCCTATAAATCAATTCCAAAGTGGAAAATATGTTTTTAATATAAAAAAATTACTTATATATATATATAATAAATAAATTTAAATTTAAAAATAAATAAGCTCAAGGTTTATTTGTATTTTATACATGAATAATATCACAGATATCATGAATTGCCAAGCAAATTATTGTTCTTTCTTGAGTCTGCACCTCTGAGATCTAAAATCTCAGCAGACAGTTCTCAGAGGCTGCCTAATTATGTAAGGACATTTGATATCTCTGTACCAACTTTTGGTGGCTCAAAGAAGACTTTTGACTACTTACTTCTTATGTACTTAAACATCAAAAACAGATATTCTAAATTAATCAATCAAGAAAAATGTAAGAAAAATCCCATTTTCCTGTCTTTATATTGATGAAATTATTTCAAATTATTCCAGTCTAAAACTACAAAAAGTTAAAGACGAGAAATAAAAAAGAAAAAAAAAAGAGAAAAGAAAAATGGAAATAGCACTGTGAGGAGACAGAATATGACTTTGGAAAAAGCTTTTTTGTTAATCTCATAAAAAATAATTTCTAGTGACTCTGGCAATAAGATAGAGTATTATTAATGCAAAAAAATTCTTTAGATGCATAGCATAGCGTGAGGTCTCCAGTCAGATTTCCTCTGTTCTTTCAAATCCAAGCATTTAGCTGAGCAACCTTGGACAAGTCATTTAATCACTCTATGTTTTAGTTTGCTCATGTATAAAGTGAAGATAATGATAATAACCTCATGGGGTTATTATAAAATTAAATGAATTAATATACATAAAAGCACCTAGAATGGGCCCTGACATAAGTAGACAGAGATTAATTGTTAGGTATCTCATTTTGGTTATTTATTATTGTTACTATCACAAGCTCATAGACTGAAAAGCCCAACAATCACAAAGCAGAAAAAGGGCTGTATCTGCACTTCTCTACATGTTTAAGACACCAGTATAAAACGCCAATAATTTTTACTTGTGGTGCTGAATTATTTGGCTTAAAATATACTTTTTCAAAATACATCCTCTACTACCCTTTACTGTCCACAGAAAAGCAAGTGCTCTAAGTGATCTTGTTTATATAAATGGCTACAGAGTGATTACATAAACATTATAATTAAATGCCCTCATCCAGAAGTCTTTGCTGTTATTTCAAGGCTAATGGAGGTGATCTGTCTTCCTTATACAAGACAAGCCTGTGGCTGTCTTCTGGAAAACATAATTTGGTAGAACTCCCTTCAACATTCTTACTAATTTTAGTCCCTGGGTTGCAGAGGCTCTCCTTTTGGCTTTAAGTTATTAATAGTACCTTCCTGTGTGCACTAAACAGTTAACACTTTGTGATTCATTTTTTTTTTTTCAGGTCTCTTTATTGACTTAGCTCCCGGAGGGCTGTGTACCAAATCAGGTATTAACACAAAACATATAATCAGAGAGTCAGAATCTATCCATAGAACACAAATGTGTTTTTTTAATGATTATTCTTTTTCTACTTCAAAATGTGTTTTTAATTGCAAAGATAATAAAACCACACTACAGAATATTAAAAAAGAAATAAGAAAAAGGTATTTCTCATAGTCTTTCTACCATAGCTATAAATTTTTGTATACTTCTTTCAGTAGTTCTTCTGTATATTTTCAACATATTTTTATAAGCATACAATATTTTTATCATAGCACTTTTTTTACATAGCACTATAATGCAAGCATTTTCAATGTTGCCACATTATCCTTCAGAACTATTATTTTTAAGGGATACAACAGAGTTTATTCTCATATTATTAATCATTTAATTGAATTGTTCCTATTAAGATGACTATTTAAATAACATAGGGACAATCCTTTTATGAATACATCTATTTCCATATTTTGAGCTTATTCTTTGAAGAGATTTGCTTAGTATTTATACTTTTCTCTTTAAGATATCACTTAAGTATATAACCATACTATATTTTGAGGAAAATAACTTTTCAAAAATATTCATCATAGCTTTGCAAAATACCACCACCATTAGCTAACAGTAAAAATATAAATACTCTATTATATTCTTAAACTTTTTCTCATCTGAAGTTCATCTTCATTCAAATAGACATATCCTCTCCTTAGCCTCTAAATATATAAGTTTCGAAATATTTCTCACTCTCTTGGCATCCTATACTTTTACATGATAGCACTTATGTCATTTTTGTAGTGTAATTTTGTATAATATTTAATGTCTGACACTTTCAATAGGCTATAAGTTCCATGAAGGCAGGAATCCTGTCTATGTGGTCATTTTTTTTAACCCAAGTGCATGGCACATAGCAGGCAGCCTTGTTTGATGACTGACTGATTTAACAATTTAAAATTATATTATACAGAGTACTGTGCTAAGTCCTACTGGAAATACGTAGACATATATCACAGTCCCTACCTTCAAGGAGTTATAATCATTGCAATCCTTTGCCATTATTTTTAATTTAATATGTCAGAAAGCTTGTGAGCTTTAAGACCAAATGGTCCTGGGTTTACCCCCATTTATCATTTATTGTATAGGTAATATTGAGAAATTTTTTAACTTGTTGGAGCCTCAGATTGACTGTAAAGTTGGGATAATACTTGTCCCACAAGGTTCTTGTGAGGTTCAAATGAAGCCATATAGGCAAAGTTTTCAGAATAGCTCCTAGAAATTAGAGACTGTTCCATAATTACATGTTGAACAAGTGAATAAATTCTGATAATGTTTGTTTTTCATTTTTCCCCTTTTTTGTTTTTTTGCTTTCCTCCCATTACCATTGTCTCTGCCAGTAGTCAGGACTTAAACACTGCAGGCCTAGGCAATTGCTCCCTGGGATCACCTTCTAACCTATTGTCACACAATTCTTCCCAGAGCCTTGTTATCATCCCCAGTGGCCTTCGTACCAGATGAAACTTAGAAGTTTTAAGGCTCTCTGCCAATTGGTCCCCAGAGTTCCATTTTACTCTACATAACTACTCTCAACCCTAGTGATGATCTGTACATCATCACTAGGAATTCACAGGTTCAATGAAGAGAGAGAGAAAGAGACATAGGTATACCACATACAGTAAACTCATGTGGCAGCCTTCCTATTTCTGTGAATGCTTCTGAGCTCAGCAGGGCAGTTAGTTACTTCCTCTCTTAGGCCATTATACAGACATCTTGTATAGTGCTTATTATATCACATCGCAATTATTTAACCATGTATTCGCTAGCCTCCCTCCTCATTTATTAATTCAACAAATACTATTTGAGTGGCCATCATGTCCAAAGGGCATCTCCAGACACTGTCTGATCATCACTAAGGTCTTTGAGAGTAGGGACCATATTGTATTCATTTTTTACCATCAGCACTGACATACACAAGGAAGATCAATGGATGTCGAAGGAGTGAGTTAAGTGGGTGAATGAGCAAGCACATGTATGAACCTAACAGTAAATCTACTTATTATTCCTTGAACATTTTGCCCTATTCTACTCCTGAGTTTTGTAGGTTGCTCTTTTCCTGAATTTGAAAATAAATATTGTTACATGAAAACTAATCTGACGAGCACCACTGGTCCAAATTAGCTCATCCTATGGTTTGTCACAGGACTTGAATTTCCCAACACAAAACTTATCTTTAGAAAGAAATTACAAAATAATTCATGAATACAATGCAAGTTGAACAATCCAAAATATGCAGAGAATAAAAAGTACAAGGTTTCCTTCACCAACAAGATGAACTCTTTCACAACCCTTTGTTTTGTCCTCTAAGTACTATAAGTTTGGTATTAATGCAATATTTCCAGACTTCTTATTCCCTATGCACTTCCCATAGTCTTCCTACTTTTTTTTTCTTCAGACATTGTCTCTAGAGATTGCTCTTAGGGGTTTATCCAAGGCCACTAATTGGGTTAATGTTACAGATCCCTATCCCAGCCTTTTAAGCTACGTTATTACTGTCATGTGGTTCCTGGGGTGTCACTCTTCCAGCCGGAAACCTCTGTGGCCAGTGGCGCCTTTGCCTGAGTTTTGTTTGGGCCCTCTGGGTTCATTCTGCCCACTAGGCCTGGCAGATTGTGCTCAGCACGTGCTACCAGCCTGGATTCCATGCCTACCAAGGAGGCGGAGGTGAGGGGTGCATGAGTGTGCAAGCATACAGTCTAGCCACTGTACAGAGCCAGGCACACTGACTGCTGTGGTAGGGCAGGTGGTTCCAGATGCTGGCATAGGAGTCAGCTCTGTGCATGGTTGTAGCTGGACCAGGCATGCTGCAAGTGGCTTCTACTGTGGGCTCTGGGGAAACACGGTGGCACCTGGAAGCTTGGAGACACCAGGAACTGTAGAGCCTCAAAGAGGGTGTCACAGCCATGGCTCAGGGAGCTCCTAGGTCTGGGCTTCCTGGAGGGCTGCAGCTCTTCCCTCCTTCTGTCTTCTTTCCTCCTCACCTGCAGCATAGTGAGCCAGGGGTGTGTTTCAGCCCTGTTTGTGTTACAGCTCTTTCAGTCCTGCCACTAGATGGGTCCCAAGTTCTTGTCCTGCACCCAGGAAAAATGGGATATGCAGACAACTAGAGCGTGAGCAAAGTGAAGAGGTGCTTTATTGAGCAACAATACAGCTCTCAGGAGGCCCAAAGTGCGTAGCTTCTATCCACAAACAAGTCATCCCATCGAGCATGCAGCTCTCAGCGGACAGGAGACCTGGAGTGGGTAGCTCCTACCCACAGGTAGGTCATCCCAACATCTGCACAGCCCTCAGCTAAGAGGAGACCAGTCAGGGTAGCTCCTTCCTATAGGCAGGTGGACCCATCATCTGCCTAAGTCTGGTTGAGTCGGGTTTTTAAGGGCTTCAGAGGGGAAGAAGTGTTTGCTGATTGGTCCATGGGCAGCCATGGGTGGGCAGAAAAAGCACCATAGTTCTCACTCCAGTCTGCAGAACTGGTAGTCCAGCCCCCAGGCTTCAGGCTGTCCCTGGCTTGAAGGTGAGGTTTCAATGGGGGCCCCTTTCTGCCCAGGATCCTGTCTGCTTCTTGCTGCCATTCATGGTGCCCAGGCTGTTTGTGCCAAGGGGCAACTGCAGACCTGTATCGATCCACCCTCAGCCACACCTCAGCCTCCCTCTCATGCTTGTTGTTCCAGAGGGGGCTGAGATGACAGGAGGCTGGTATGTAAGTACCACCCCAAGTGTGCCCACAACTGTCCAGGTTGCAACAGCACCTAGGCTTGGGCACAACTTTGCACCAAAATCAGAGGAGGCACCCAGATGGAGGAGAGGTCAGAGAGCAGGAGCAGGTGCTTCTGAACCTATGGGGGAAGGGGGTTTCCTGGGCTCTGAGAATGCAGGGATGCCCAGGTCTGTAGCAAAACCTGGGCAGCTGCAGTTGCACCAGGCAGTTCAGGGCTCCTGCTCCACCAACTCAGAAGGAGGGGCATGGTTCCCACCTTTCTTGGATCACCAGCTACACAGAGAATGCTGCCCCAGCCACACCTCCCCTGCTGCAGCTAGCGTCTTTGCAGCAGCCACTCCAGATAGGCCACTGCTGCCATCACTACCAAGTTTCTTAAAGGAACAAAGTGAAGTGGGGCTTCAATGTGATGCAGAAAACTCATCTCCAGCCAAGATATTTTGCCCTCCTTGTCACATACCTATAAATGGTGAATTTTTATAATCAAAATAAGCACAATTATGTTCTAATAAGCTCTAAGAGACTATGTAACCTTATAATATTATTTTAAAGATGTTTTAAATCCTTCTATTCCTATACTTTTATTTCCTGTTTGAAATTTAAAACTTCTAGGTCAGATGTGGTGGCTCACACCTGTAATTTCAGAACTTTGGGATGCCAAAGCAGGAGGATCACTTGAGGTCAGGAATTTGGGACCAGCCTGGTCAACATAGCAAAACCCCTTATCTACTAAAAATACAAAATCTAGCTGGGTATGGTGGTGCATGCCTGTAATCCCAGCTGCTCAAGAGGCTAAGACAGGAGAATCACTTGAGCCCAGGAGGCAGAGGTTGCAGTGAGCTAAGATTGCGCCACTGCACTGCAGCCTGGGCGACAAGGAGAAACTTCATCTCAAACAAAACAAAACAAACAACAACAACAAACTTCTTAAAGATATTTAAGAGAGCTAAGTAAACTAATAATGTATGGAAACTCTCCTATAATCTAAGTATTAATCATAAAATGACTTGTACAAACCAGTGACCTACAATGCAGTGCAGTGTTAAAAGTGTTTGACAAAGTGTTAGATGTCTTGGGGTTTACCTTAGCTCTTTCACTTGGGCAAGCAATAAAGCCTCTTGAGTCTCAGTGTCTCAGTGCTTTCTTTTTTAATTATTGTTATTTTTAGCTCTGAGTAGAGGTGATAATCATTCAAAATCCATTCATTTGTTTAAAAAATATTTATCAAACACATACTTTGTGCCAGGAATTGATCTGGGCACTCTGAAAACAGGCTAAATCCCCTGCCCTTTACTCTAGAGGGGAGAGACCTAATAAATTAGACTGATAAGTAAAAACACTACTACATACCAGCACAACACCATGTGATAGTGAGGATGCAGAAAAATTGGAATATGATTTCATATACTGATCATAAGAATACAAAATGCTACAACCACATTGGCAGTTTCTTTTTCTTTTCTTTTCCTCTCTCTCTCTTCCTTCCTTTCTTCGTGTCTCCCTCTCTTGCCCAGGCTGGAGTGCAGTGGTGCATGCAATCACAGCTCACTGCAGCCTCCACCTCAGGGGTTCAAGGCAGTTTCTTATAAAGTTAAACATACACTTTTTATATAACCTAGCAATCTTGTTTCTAGGTATTTACCCAAGAGAAAATTTAAATAATCCAATTAAAGACCTGCATGTGAAGAAAAAGAGCCCCAAACTAGAAGTAACCCAGATGTCCATCTACTTGTGATTGGATAAATTAATTGTGGAACATCCATATAGTAGAATACTATCTGGCAATACAAAGGAATAAATTGATACATGCAACAAAATCAGTGAATCTCAAAAGCATTATGGTAGGTGAAAGAAGGCAGGCATACTCTATGGTTCTGTTTATGTAAAATTCTAGGAAAGGCAAAAATTTAGAGATGTAAGTTATATCAGTGGTTGCCAGGAGGTGGGGATGAAAGATTGACTGCAAAGGGACACAAGGAAACATTTTTGGGAAATGTACTATACATCGATTATGGTGGTATTTATTTGCCAAAACTCATTTAAGGGTATACTTTAAAAGGGTAAATTTTATTGTATATAAATGATCCTTCAATAATTTTTACTTTAAAAAGATAAGTAAATTATATACAGTACCCTAGAGAGAGAGAGAAGGGAGTTGAACATTTCATAGAAAATTATCAAGTAGGTGATTTTGAAGGAAGTGAAAGAAACCACATAGATATCTAGGAAAGGCACTCCAGGCCAAAAAAAAAAAAAATTAAAAAGCCAGTGTGAAGGGCTAGAAGCACACACACGCCAAATATGTTTATGGAAGGGCCAGGAGATCATATGGGTGTGGCTAGAGCAAAAGGACAAAGCAGCAGGAGGAGATAGAGCATAGAGGCACCTGGGAACAGATGAAGCAGCACCTTAAACGTCATAGGAAGCCATCAGTGGGCTTTGAGAAGCAGAGTGACATGACTTGACTTGAGTTTTGAATGAATAATTCTTTCTGCTTCATAGAGAATAGTCTGTAGAAGAATATGCATAAAAGGAAAGACACCAGCTAGAAGGCAATTGCAACAATCTAGACAAGAGATTATATATAGGTAGAGAGGGTGAGGAAAAATGTTTGTATTCTATAAAGAGAATTAGCTGTGAACCCTGGATGTGTGAGAAAAGAAATAGACAAGAATAAATCTGTGATTTCTTAGTCTGAACAGCTAAAAGGATGGGACTGTCATTTACTGAGGGGGAAAAAGTTGCAAGAGTTTGCTCATAACTCCAAACATAAATAGGAATAAAATATAAGCATTTATTTAATGTATTAGTTTGCTATGCCTGCCATAACAAAATACCACAGATTGGCTGGCTTAAAAACTGAAATTTATTTTTTCACAGTTCTGGAAACTATAAGTCCAAGATCAAGGTGCTAACAGGGTTGGTCTTCTCTGAGACCTCTTTATTTAGTAGATGACCACCTCCTTGCTGTGTCCTCACATGGTTTTTTTCTGTAAGTTTGGAAATATTTCTTACTTTCTCAGCATCTTTTATATGATAGTACTCTTATATGATAGCACAACTATAATTAAATATACATTCCTAGTGTCTCTTTGTGTGTCCAAATTTTCTCTCCTTATAAGGATACCAAAAAGATTAGATTAGAACCCCTGTCTCCCATAATGAAGAAGGATATTTTCTTGAGCCCTTCACAGGACTTGTGACAGGGGTACCCCATTTACTCAGCCCACTCTGCTCAACCCTTGCAAGAGGGAGTGCATGAGTGAATGAGTGTGGAAATCAGAGCAAGCAAGTTCAGGAACTAGATGTTTGCTTTAGTGCCTGCAAGAGCAAACTCTGTCCGAGTGGAGTGTCTGTGACCCCAAGGCCTCAGAGGGCATGCTACAATGCTCTCTTATCTCCACTGTCTGCAGACAGCAGTGTGTTATCAGCTAGTGAGTCCTTTGCTTCATTGCACTGGGAAGCTGCTTTCCATCAGTGAGGGCAATGGGCCAGTGTGATGGCCTCTTTGGGTAGCTGCACTTGGAGTGTCGTGAATTCTTGTCTGGTGCACAAAAGTAATGAGGTCACACGGACAAATTGAAGGATGGTGAATGCAAAGAATTTTTTGAGCAATAAAAGCAGCTCTTAGCAGACAGGGAGATGAAAAGGGGACAGGAAGGGCAGATTGATCTCCTTTGAAGTCAAGCTGCCTCTCTGCCTCTCTCCTCTGAAGTCAAGTTGCCCCTTTCTAATGTCCAGCCACCATCCCTGAAGTCAAGTTGTCTCTCCCTGAGGTCTAGCTGCTTCTACTTTCTACTGGCTGAGTCTGGGGTCTTTATAGGCACAGGATAAGGTATGAAGTAAACTGTAGGTAGTTTTGGAAAAGGCAACATTCGGTCAGTAAAAAAGATATTATTCAGAAAGAACCACTCAGGAGAGCACAGACACACAAAGACGGAAGTTCTCACTTTGGGCCACAGGTTTCAGGCTTTTTGACTCAAAGGTGGGGTTTTGCCAGGGACTCACCCCTGTCTGCCTAGAATTTCTCTGCCTCCTGTTACTATCAATATGACTTCATTTAACCTTAAACATTTCTTTAAAAGTCCTGTCTCCAATTACAGTGACATTCTGAAGCACTAGGGTTAGGGCCTCAACACAGAAATTCAGCCTATAACATTGAGTTGTATCATTTCAGAGTGAGGAGAAATATTCCTGCTAGCTCCCCCAAACCTGTTTTTATTATTGAAAAAAAAAAAAAAAAACTACCATGAGTACTTCATTCATTTAGATATTCAAATGAAAATTTGGGGAAGAGATAAAATTAGCCTCCCACTGATCATCTTTAGAACAAGTTTTATAGACTGTGAAGCTACCTGACACATTTGTAATGAAGAGAGAAATTATATATTATAGTGATATATTATAATGAAAAGAGAAGTGGTACATTATAGTAGGGGGAGTTGAAGCAGAGGACTGGCCTGGACATAAACATCTTTGAGCCTGGCAATGTGTGTTTCTTTACAGAATACATTTTGTGATCCTTCTCATAATATTTAAACAGTCTTGTAGAGAGAGAATTAATAATGATTTGGGGGAGTATTATATAAAAACTGTCTTGCCTACCACTGAGAGCTATGACTGCAGAATGCCTTCATAAATTAAACTTTTCTTTTTCAAAGTTGTACTTATACTTCTTCACTTGATATTTTGTGGTATGTTAAATAACAAATGTAAAATGCATAAGCTGAACACCTTGTATTATCAAATTTGCATAGATAAGTAGAAAAATATGCTGAGCTGACTGAATTTGGCTAGGTCTATAAATATCTAGTAACAATAGTGTTCAGAGCAATTAACATATTCATTTTTATAGTTGAAGGGAAACGTTTCTTCCACTTCTTAGCAATGTCTCTAAGCCTTCATTTAACATGACTAATGCTATAAAGTATGTAGCAATGACACTTACATCATCTAGCAGAGATGAATGAATAATGTATCAACATTTTAAATGAAAATGAATAATTTACTCAATTACCCAATAGAAGTGGCAGATATCCTGAGTAGAATTACACAATCATATATGAAGTATCAAGGCCAGCATCACGTTAATCTCAAAAAGAACCCATAATAAAATGACAACAGGTGAGGATCTGTTGAGTGGAAGAAAAGAACCTCTTCAAGGAGAACTACTTACCACTGCTCAAGGAAATAAGAGAAGACACAAACAGATGGAAAAACATTCCATGCTCATGGTTAGGAAGAATCAATAATGTGAAAATGGCCATACTGCCCAAAGTAATTTATAGATTTAACACTATCCCCATCAAACTACCTTTGGCCCTCTTCACAGAACTGGAAAAAACGACCTTAAACTTCGTATGGAACCACAAAGAAAGCCCACATAGCCAAGACAATCCTAAGCAAAAAGAACAAGGCTGGTGGCGTCACACTGCCAGACTTCAAGCTATACTACAAGGCAAAAGTAATCAAAACAGCATGGTACTGGTACCCAAACAGATACACAGCCCAGTGGAACAGAACAAAGGCATCCGGAGCAACACCGCACATCTACAACCATCTAATCTTTGACAAACCTGACAAAAACAAGCAATGGGAAAGGACCCTCTATTTAATAAATGGTGGGAAAATTGGCTAGCAGTGTGCAGAAAGCAGAAACTGGACTCCTTCCTGACACCTTACACTAAAATTAACTCCAGATGGATTAAGGACTTAAACATAAGATCTAACACCATAAAAACCCTAGAAGAAAACTTAAGCAAAACCATTCAGGACATAGGCATAGGCAAGGACTTCATGACTAAAACACCAAAAGCAATGGCAACAAAAGCCAAAATAGACAAATGGGATATAATTAAACTTAAGAGCTTCTGTACAGCGAAAGAAACAATCATTAAAGTGAACCAGCAACCAACAGAAAGGGAAAAAATTTTTGCAATCTACCCATCAGACAAAGGGCTAATATCCAGAATCTACAAAGAACTAAAACAGACTTGCAAGAAAAGAACAAACAAACCCAACCAAAAGTGGGCAAAGGATATGAACAGACACTTTTCAAAAGAAGACATATATGAGGCCAACAAACATATGAAAAACTGCTCATCATCACTGGTCATTAGAGAAATGCAAATTAAAACCACATTGAGATACCATCTCATGCCAGTTAGAATGGCAATCATTAAAAAATCAGGAGACAACAGATGCTAGAAAGGATGTGGAGAAATAGGAATACTTTTACACTGTTGGTGGGAGTGTAAATTAGTTCAACCACTGTGGAAGACAGTGTGGCAATTCCTCAAGGATTTAGAAATAGAAATTCCATTTGAGCCAGCAATTCCATTGCTGGGTATATACCCAAAGGACTATAAATCATTCTATTATAAAGACACATGCACATGCATGTTCATCGAGGCATTGTTTACAATAGCAAAGGCCTGGAACCAACCCAAATGCCCATCAATGATAGACTGGACAAAGAAAATGTGGCACATATACGCCATGGAATACTACATGGCCATAAAAAATGATGAGTTTGTGTCCTTTGTAGGGACATGATGAACCTGGAAACCATCATTCTCAGCAAATTGACACAAGAACAGAAAATCAAACACCATATGTTCTCACTCATAGGTGGGTGTTAAACAATGAGAACCCTTGGACACAGAGAGAGGAGTATCACACACTGGGGTCTGCTGCAGGGGGCTAGGAGATGGGTAGTGAGAGGGAGGGTGGGGAGGGATAATGTGGGGAGAAATGTCAGGTATAGGTGATGGGGAGATGGAGGCAGCAAACCACCTTGCCATGAATGTACCTATGTACCTATGAAACAATCTTGCATGATCTGCACATGTACCCCAGAATCTAGAGTACAATTATATATATATAGTAAACAAACATTTATTGGGAAATATGGGCAAAGCACTTCCTATAATCTGTCTCATTAGCCTGCTGAAGTTCCAACACTCTTGTTTTTGATACTTTGAATTCATCTTGCATGAAAGATTTACTCAAGGATGATGTGGCAATATTCTATAAGCAGGATTCTAGTATTGTTTTAGTGATATCAGGCACCAAAAATAGCTGGACATAGGATCAGTTATGAATCGAGCCTTGAGAATATCTCTAGGAGTTAAGACTATGTGATTCGCTCACTAGATTATTATATCATCTTCTGGCAAAACTAGAGATGTCACAACAACCCTCATAACCTGGGTACATTGCATTTTAGTATACTGATTAACAAATCAGTAATATTGCCAGTGAAAATCAATTTCTGACATTCATCACAGTCAGTGTTGACTGAGATGTGGCTAATAGTCATAGGTTTGTAGTAGCCTTTTCTGGAGTGTAGTAGCCTTTTCTGGAGTGTAGTAGCCTTTTCTGGAGTGTAGTCTCTCTGCTTTAATGCTAGCTGACCACTCCTAGAGTTTGGACTCCCGATCAGAATACTAGCTGCCCATGGTTGTAACTTGACCTAACATACGTATATTATGACAGTTTCTGTGCTGAGATATTTTAATGTAAGTTAAAACATTACTACATTCCACTTAAAATATTTCAGAATATATCCCTGAATCTAGGTCAATTCAGGAAGCAAAGAAAAATAGGGTCAGTACTTCAAAAATTGTGAACTCCTTGAGAACACTCACCACATCTCACTAAAAAATGGCCACATAATTATTCAAACTTCTTTAAAGGAAGAAACCAAGAAAGCATTGTTACCTGCTTAGCACTTGCCCATTGATATTAAGTTCTTGTGGAAATAGCTGCCTTTTTATAGCTATTTGACAATAAAATGGGAAAGATAATTCCATTTAAGATCTGAAAGTAGTTATAAAGAGTAGCATAGTTGAAAGACACTTAATAGAGCTTTACTACCATCTCACAATCCCTTAGCTCTCTGTAGGTAGAAAGACAAAGAAATATAAGTTCTGTCAAAAAAGGCTCATAATTCATTAGCGATAGTGAGAAAGAAACAGATAAATAATGAACTATTATATTGGATACTAGTGCTACTCAAAATGAGACTTTTTAATTAATTTACTTTAAAAGCAGGAACAGAAAACAAGGATAGCAGGTGTTTGGATCAAGAATCAAGAATGAGGTGAGTTGCTAAAAGTTTATTTACTGAATAATAATTTATTGAGTGCCTACTATAATATTTATTTGAATCTAAGATGTCAAACAATCCAGTGTTTTAGGAGGCAAACTTTATGTGAAATGTGCCTATCGGTTGTGAGAAGCATTTTCAGAAATGTAAAAATATGAATAAACATGTTCATACAATAGGTACCAAGCACTGTGCTAGGTATAGTAGGTACATAGATGTGCCTAAAAGTCATGATCTACCATTATGAAGATTAATCTACTGGAGGTACACAGATTAAAAAACACTTAAAAATATAATTATAATGTTATGTTGCAAGCAATTCTGGATACATCTAGTCAAGTGCTTATGTAGCAAAAAAATGTGATTTAAAAAGGTTGAAACAGATATTTCTCTAAATCTATTTTATTCTCTATTTTTTGACTAGTGAGTGCTAAAAGATTCATGCAGTATGATTATTCTGTTTCATCTTTTTCCCCACATCTATCAATCACCCTTTGGAGTTCTGTAAATTGCAGTCCTGTTTCTCATGCCTTTTTTTCAGATAATTTCTCCACCATGTTGGCACCTTGTCTAAATTATCAATCAGCATTAGTTTTATGAATTCAAATTGATAAACCTTTCTCGCATATTGAGAATTTCATAATGTGTCAAATTTATCCAAAACCTCTAGCTAAAATCTTAAAGAGTGCTGTTAAAGACAATGTAAATAAGCACTATTTTCTTTATGCAGCAAACAAGATTGGCCAAGTAATGTCAATTATTTTGCAACATGTTCCCTTAATCAGTATACATTAAGTATCAATTAACCATGTTTACAGTATTGTGCTGGGACTATGGGAGAAAAAATCAGGGACAGTGAGAATGAAATTCTCATTGTCACATGTTTTCAACTTCAAAAGAGGTTCAGATCTAGTTGAGGAGATCAGAGAGAAGATATTCTGTATGTCAGCCAGTAAATAACATTTATTCAAAACTGATCACTATCCTGAGTTATGTAAAGGACAGGGTGTTGGAGAAACAAAAAAGAGAAAAAAACAAAAACAAAAGAATTTCTCATAACCTGTTAATGAGAACACTCATTCAACAGCTTGGTAATCATTATATTTTGTTTCACTCTAGTCTACTTATGTATCAGAAACTGCAGAGATAATCAGATTCTACTGCTTTGAACCAATCAATTATAAAACATTAATAAATATATTCTCAGTTTTTCTTTAGCTAGCTGTCTTTGAAAACTTTATTATCCTCAATCCTTGAAGAAACATTTCATCTTATGCAAGCAAAACATTTAATTCTATTTTTGCCATTTCTTAAAAGCAAAGCCACCAAGAAAAGATTATTCCCATAAACTTGTTACTTATTGCTAACTTGGCATATTCAACTGGACTGTCTTGTATAATGTATATATTCTCAAAACTAAATAGATTATCTTGACACTTGATCTTGGCACAATGAAAGAAAAGCTTATATTTTCAAATATAAGGTCTGCATATTACTATATTATAAGGTTAAGATGGCAGAGAAGCTAGGTATGTCTTTAAAAGTCAAAGACATTTTGTCATTTGGTTGACAAACTATGAATTTAAGGAAATCTGATTATAAGAGGCTAAGTAATAAAAATAACTGGAATATAAATCCTAAACATGATGACTTTTTAAAAATATTTTGTACCCAAATGAGTATGTGCATTATAGGCATATTCAGTTTGTGATGGTTGCAATCTCAGATATATTATGTTCCAGCTATAACATTTTCTAGGAATTTTTCTAATGAACCTGCATAACATCTCATAATAAATATGAGGCGAGCAACATCTAAAGTAGAAAACATTAGGTGGGTATTATTATAAATGACACTGATATAGTGTAAAAAGGTCACAGTAACAAGAAAGCCACTAAAAGTGTCATCTGGACTTCATGGGCAAAGTAAATGTTTTGTACAAAAGTGTGAGATTATAAAATACATTAAAATAGCAGTTATCAGCAATAACATTATTTTCTTTAATGCACATAATTAAAAGTATACTAATAAATAATACATTCTAGGCACAACATAAGAAGATTGATTTTGCTTCTCCAAGGAGCAAGTGATGGGAATATTTGATCACATTCATGTACACAGTGTAAGTGGTACTGGAAGCCAGGCAGTAAGGGCTTAACAACTGGAATGATGAACCAGTGCAGCAAGGATATTTGGTCAGACCCTGTTTCCCATGGAGCCTGTCACTGTTTCTGTCACACACACTCATTTCAGGTGCCAGGTGGCACTAAAACCTCATGCCCATCAGGACGAATCAGTTGTTCCATCCCTTCTACTTCCCTAATTTGGGTTGAGAAGGGCATTTGAGCAATGGAACACAGTCATCAGCACACATTAATGTTTACCCTTGAAAGAATTCGGTTTTAGATGTCCACACTGATCCAAGTGAAACTTAAACTTGTGGGGATTACTTTTTTTAAAATCAGAGATGGAAACGTGGAGAAAGTCAGGACTTCTGTCACTCCTCTTGATCACCATGACAGGCAGGGATCATGGCCACATAAAGCTACTTTAGCTTTCAAATTATCCTCTGAGCCTTTGCTTTACTTAACCCCTTGATCTCATCATTTTTTGACTTCTGGGAGGTGGCAGTCCCGTGTTTATCTACTCTCTCTTCATCATTACTGTCTCCCTTTCCTCAGTTTCTATTTTTCCATTTTCAAACATGCATAGATCTTTGCTATCACAAATTGTCACTCTTATGATTTCATTGCGCTCTTCAAAAGGCATTCTGTTTCCCACTTTCTTTGACACAAAGTGGACTGTGTACCTTTCTCCATTTCTTTACCACCTACTTCTTTGTTAGTTTTTTTGCAAACTAGCTTCCATTCTGCCTCCTCTCCAAACCCAATACCATTTTTTAAAGCTATCAAGTATCTCTTTTCAAATGCTTTTCCTTATTCTGTTTGATGTCCATGCCACTGTCCTCTCTAAAGATTTCTTGATACATTTCTTGTTCCTTGCCTTCTGCGATCTGACATTATCCATAGTTTTTCTCCTTTACTAATGACTATTTCTTGTTTTTATTTATTTATTTCAGCAAGGATATCCAAATTCAGTGAGATTCTCTTTCAAGCAAGGATAAATGAACAGGCATGTATCAATGTTAATCCCTGGTTCTGATCAAATTGCTCTTCCCATCTGCCTGTTTTCTGAGTGTCCCTGACACCTATGCTCAGTCCTTTCTTAGCCCTATTTACAACATTTTCACTATTTTCTTTTATTGGGAAAGTTATTTTGTATTTCCATTTTGATTTTTTCTTATCCAAAAATAGGTGCCCACTGTTTAAAGTTATCTCTAAATATAAAATAAAAGTATTAACACATTATTTTCAACATTGTATCATTACATCATTCTTAACAAAATTATAACATTGTGCTATTTTGGTCTGTTTTCAACAATTTAAACTTCTAATGGTAAATAAGGATTAAAAGTATTAAAAAGGTTCAAGGCCATATCTAAGTGGTTTATAGGGAAAGCATTGGTGGTTGCTGGTGGTTGATGCAGAGATTGTAACTGTCTCCTAAGAACATATTGCTTCAGATATCTGCAGTATAAAAAACTGTATACAAACCCAATAAAAAGTTCTAATATTAAGTAATGGGGTCATTTAAAGGCCACATATGTCTGCAGACAAAGCCTTAGAGACATTCCAGACTGCTGACATATATCAAAACTAGAAGGAGCAATAGATCCAATCACATCTTTAATCCTAGACCTTAACATCACCTCAACAAGTAATACCTGAATATTTCTGTCACAAATGTCACAAGTGCCAAAACCAAAGTTAAATTTTCATTCAGTGATTTATGTTTTTATCACACTTTCAAACATAAAGCTAGTAAGATTTAGAACCAGTAAGTTTATTTTACCTTCTGCTCTAAATCTGACCTCTTATATTTTCATTACTATGTTTCTTTGGATTATTATTAATTTAAAAGACCCTGAAATAACACCAAAATAACACATATTTTCCTGAAGCAAAATTCATTAAATTATGATGGACTTGGTTCCTTATCTACCTATTTTAGAGAACACTAGACAAATACAACTTTAGAAAGATATTCTTGGCAGAGATGGTATAATAAGAATGCAAGTAACAGATGAGTGGTTGATTAAACAGTTTTAAAATCCTGTTCAACTCTGAGAGTCAGAATTTAGGTTATGAATCAATTTAAGGCACATTCTCTGCTGGGTAACTTCTTCATATTTCTTGTAACAATAGCAATATTTGTAAAAAGAAAAGCCCCAAGGCCAGGAGGGGAAATGGTACTTACGAGTATTGTGTCAGCAGTTCCAGATCATTATGCATGTTGATTGGATATGCTTCACTGAGTTCAAACAACTTCTCCAGGGCCTCATAAATGAAAATGATGCAAATCAGGGAAGCAAAAGCTTCTTCAGTAAACCGAGTGATGTAGCAGACAAGGGAACTAGCATCAGTGGCCACAAGTATGATACACAGAGTTGCAGTCCAAAGTCCAATGCTAGCTCTTAAAGATAAGTATGACAGCCCATACTCTCTGGGAGGAGGAAAAGGAAAGAACAGTGAAAAGAAGGTCATTTAACAGCTTGCTCTACTTTAAGCAAATGAAAATAAACCTCATTCAGGAAGTGAAAGTAAATAAGCTTCACATCCCATGAGTATCTAAACTCCAAGACTTTGTCTAAAGCAGAAGTCCCCAGCACCTGGTCTGTGGCCTGCTAGGAACTGCATTGTGCCGCAGGAGGTGAGTGGCAGGTGAGTGAGCATTAATTACCACCTGAGCTCTGCCTCCTGTCAGATCAGTGGTGACGTTAGATTCTCACAGAAGCACAAACCCTATTGTGACCTGTGCTTGTGAGGGACCTAGGTTGTGTGCTCCTTAGGAGAATCTAATGCCTGATGATCTGAGGTAGAATAGTTTCCTTTCAAAACCATCCCCCCAACCTCTTGTGGAAAAATTGTCTTCCATGAAACTGGTTCTTGGTGCCAAAATGACTGGGGACCACTGGTCTAAAGGGACAAAATCAAAAGAGATTTCTCAGTGCTTAAAACTGAGCTTTACTTTAAAAAATATTACATAACAATATATACAAATCTTTTACTTTTCCTCTATTCCCATGACAAAGCAAAAAGGACAAACTGAATCAAATCAGGCAATTCTGTCTCTACCAACAGATCTCCAAAAGTGATGTTGGGAGGAGTATAAATATAGTCAAGAAAAAAGAAAGGGGCTAAGGGCCAAAAAGTACATAACACTTACTTGCAAAATTTAAACAAAATCTTTTCAAACACCAAAACTGGTCCTGTACTGCCTAATATGGTAAGAGGCTGTCCACCAAAGAGAGAATAGGCTATCCCGGTCATGGATGCTCCAAAGAGAGATTCAATTGCACTCTGTGTAGAGATATAAATGGTTCAGTTACCTAAGCTGTACAGGCAGCCATTGTAGCTAGGGAGAAGACATTTAAAATACATGGATATGTGCTTTCTCCTTCACTATGAAAAGCCTAACAACCCTGGGCAAGACATGGGGTGGGAGGCTGACTAAAGGGACCAACAGCAAGAAGAAAATGCACAGTAACAAAGGTGGTGGTGTTCTCTTCACTTTCCTATCTCACGTTTCTGTTAACTTACAAAAGGTTTAGATGTATTCAGGATTAGTGTCTGGATAGAAACATGGCCCAGGTATATAAGAAATGGATCTCTTGTGAGATAAGAACTGAACCTAAGCCTAGCTTAGGATTGGGGGGCCGAAGGCAAGGCATCAGATGAGAACCTTTTGTAAGACTCAGAACTGGTCATTCTGAGACATTCCACTCCCAGATTGCAAGTCTCACTAGCCACAGCCATCCAGGAAATTCATACAAAGTTTATCTGCCAGAACATATCTCAAATCTCTCCTCATAGAAGAATCCAAAATTAAGTGCTCATTTAATCTAACTGAGAATCTTAAAAATGGATTATGTTTCAAAGTTCAGAGAAAAGCGTAATACATACTATGCGCCCTTCAGTTGCTTCTCCCAGCAGTCCTCCAAAGGTGATGACAGGAGACATACACGCGCAGTAGAGAAACAGAAAAGATGCTAAGCACTGCAGGCTGAAAGCATCTCTGAAGTCACTCCAGAAGTATGGAGCTTTTCTTTTGATATCTAAAATAAGTCCCCCAAAAATCCTAAGACAGGGGGGAAAACACAATAGTGAAACCCAAATATAAAAAAACACACAAGTCAAAATGCTCATTTGCTTTGTTGCCAGGTGACAGTATACGTTTTCCATCAGCAGAGGTGAGACCCACATTAACCTGCTGCATTGCGTTATAATGCATTACCTCAATTCCTAACCCAATATCGTGTCAACCACCAAAAATCCCAGGTTCTCTTAAACAAGGTTCAGAGCCGTTCACCAATCATAATCCAAATAATGAGATTCAAGGATTACTCTAATCTCTGTACCATTTCTACGTCAACCTACTCCTCCTAAACTCAGGCCTACGATCCTCAATCATTGGCAGGTTTTCTAAATGTTTAATTCCATTTGGCATAGCAGGAAGTGAGGGAGGGAGGGTTAACTGGCTTATACTCCAGTAGTGAGCATCACCCTAGAGAGAAAAAGCAATGTTTAACCATGGCTCCAGTTACCTACTCTCTCTGCCAAAAAACAAACAAACAAAAATCCCTCACTTGATATTGTTGCAGGAAGACATCCAAATGTCCTTTTGTATGGCAGCAATACTTAGTAGAGACAGATAGGTTCCAGAGCTGTTTTCATTTTTAGAAAACTAGGAGGGAGTCTTTATAATAATCAAGTAGACAAATGTAATTTTGATCCACTATTGTATTAACATATCCCAACATCTGTGATTCACAAGACAATAGTGACTTAACTTGGTATAAATTCATTTACTCCAAATATATTCAAAACCATGTTGAAACACTTGAAAGGGAAATTTTTTTGGGGGGGAAAATCTATTAAACTATAAAATGATGCTTAAAATTTGAGAGCTTTTTTATCTATTAGAAATGAGAGCATTAATAAGTAGGTATTTTCATTTTATGAACATTTAATAACAATATGAAGACTTAACATTTGGCCACTGTAAGTTGTTTTGTTCCATGGAATAATAATGTGGATAGCAAAATGAATGAGACTATGAGTAAGTTCCTACATGAAGGTAAGTGTTAATGGTGAAAAAACTTATTACGTTTCAATATACTGCCAGCATGCTGAGTATACTCAGATCATATAAAACTGTCAAATTTTTCTTGTTTTATGTATAGGAATATTCATTTGGCAGGCCTAGAATCACCTCAGAAAGGATTATTCTTTTTAAAAATAAATTCTGGTTAGACTTTTAAATGAAAGATGTACATATTATGAATAATTAAAATATTTTACCAACTAATTTCCCTGATCTGATTTATCTGTAATAGTTACCAATTAATAACTATCCTACTATTATGCATGTATAGGATCACTATGTTTTCCTGTATTGCTTCCATAAAAGAGCTATGGAGTAGGAGAGGGTTGAGAAGAATGAAACTTCAATTGAATTAAAGGACATTTGAAACTCAGAGAAGCTTGCAGAGAACCTGTGAAATATTTGTACACAAAGATGATCTTAGGCTTCTCTACCCATGTTTGGTAAAACATATACATATTTTCTTAATTTTTGGGATCATTTCTGAATAATTTATCTTATCAAAGTCACAATTCAAAACAGATTTTCTCTACCAGTCTATTTATGCATTCATTTATGATTTATATCCCACCTAATCCCAAAAAGAATTTGCAGTGGTTATGAGCTAATAATTAGTAATTAATATTTATAGTTTTGATACCACTTTATATTAGACCATTGATTCTAACCAATTACTTATTAGAGCATACATTAGTCTGAATAGTTGTTATAGTACTGTGTAATAAATGTGCTTTTAGCAGTAAAAATCTAAATCCGGAAGTGGGAGTTCATTACAGAGAACAGTGCAAGAGCAGCCCAGATGTACACCAGCAACTCCAGGAGAGCAGATGAGTAATGGATACTTCAAGTCATGTCAGCAACAGAATCTGTGGAAGAACTCTGGAGAAGCGAAGATACCGGATATTGGTGACCTGGGAGGATTTAGGAAGCAGTAAGGAAAAGTGAACTTCGAAAAAAATCTAAGCTATGTGGCATGTTACACCTGAGAAAGAGAAAAAAAAATACCACCGAAAATAAAAAGACAGCATTTGAAAGTATGAAAGCAAACAGAATGAAAACAAAGCTTCCAGTGAAGGGAAAAGGAAAAAATTGTTTAAACCATCTCAAATTAGGTATCAAGCTCGAGGAAGACATTAAAAGACATTTCCTCAGAGACAACACATAGATAAAGGGAAAGAACACAGAATTAAAATGCAGAGTGCTCAGGAACTGGAAAGTCAGCTTAGAGGACACATTGCAAGCAGTACAGGAAACGGCCTTGAGGGGAGGGGAGCACCAATCCTGCAAAGCCTTTGCAACTGCCTTTAATTATAATGGAGGCTATACACACATATTCCCTGAAGAGACATCCACCCAAGGGTTTCTGATTTTCTGCTCACACATTGCTTAGAGAGAGACAAGCTGTCAAAAAACCATAAAGCACCATTTTAAGAAATAAATTGAAGCTTTCATCTCTTCAAAGATGTGTGATTAGAAAAATAAAATTATATAGCTCTTTCAAATCATAGCCATAAAAATAAAAAAATACCATTATATACATCCTACTTGCATTTAATGAGATAGGGCCTACAAAACTGAGTTGTTGGTATTTAGTTTTATTTCTATCCTGAACTTGAAGCTTTCAATGGGTTCTTTTGGAAGGGTCAATTGATGGCTTTTCTTCTCATTCTAAGAATCTGGGAATGCATTTTATGCACAGCAAAATGAGAGACTAGGAAAGGTATAATGGAAGGGTATATCAACTGTTTCAGTTTAACAGTCATAACAATCATTAGTAACTTCAGAGAAATCAAACTAATTGGCATTTTCACCCTCAAAAAGCAGGTATTAAAAGTATAAAATAAATTAGATCCCAAAATAGCAATTCCTGACAGAGAAGAATGGTATGTCATTTGGTCCTTGAAGTCCATAGAAGTGATTTTCACTAACCTTCCAGTTCGCTGGAGTTCAGGTCCACTATGTCCTCCGTGGGGCTCTGCTTCCCCATGAGCTGCTGTTCCATTTGGTACAGCAGGTATCTTCCTCTTCTCCTGTGGAGAGTTTGTTTGTGTGTTTTGTTTTGTTTTAATTTCAGGTGTTAATTGTAAATAACAGTTTGTTTTCCTTGAAGCAGTATGTACAATGGCCAAGAACCCAGGCTCTGTACTTATTTGTTGTTTGACCTCTGGGAAGTTATCTAACCTTTTAAAGTGTTAGTTTCATCCTTCGTTAACTGGGGGTAACAACAGTATCTATCATATAGTATGGCTAAGAGAATTAAATGAGGTGATGAGCACTTACTAATTCTTTCAACTAATGCTTATTGAGTGCCCAGTGCCTAGTGTGTGCCATTCATTGTAATGAATGCTAGAGCTGCAAAGGTGGGCAAGAAAAAGCATTCTGTTGGCTAAAAGAGACAATAACTTTATAATATCTGGTACAGATGGGAGCTATGAAGAAAAATGAAGTAAAGGCAGGGGAAAGAGAGAGACCAGAAGGCAGGTAGGTTGGCATGAGGAAGTGTTAGTTATGGTGCTGTTATATGCCTAGCATAGTTTAACTGTTTAACAAACGGTAACTATTATCACTATTTTTAAAAGTATATTTCCCTCTGTGATTCCAGTTTGTATCTTTCTACCCAGTAAATAGTTTACAATATGGGTCTTTCTAACTTATAAAGCACCAAAGACTATTGTAAAAGGAGGTTGCTAATTTAACCAATGACAAATTACTGGAGATTCAGGTAACTGCTGTTTTCCCATAGGTCTATTCAATTCACTTTTATTAATGACAATGATTTTTTTAAAAAATCAGAAAATTCTATTTAAAATCCTACCTATGGTGATCTTAGAGCACACCAATGTGTTCAAAAGTACTTCAAAGGATAATAGGAAAAATCATAAGTGGTACAATTAAGATTTTTACTTGACCACCCTTCTAAAATAGAATTAGTGTAAACATGAAGAACAAATTGACTCATCAACTGATCTCACGTGAAATGAGACATTTAGGTAGAATGATACAGGATTAAAACATGAAAAAAAAAAAGGTTTTGAAAAATACACAATACAAGAAAATTTATTGCTTAATATTTTAACAATTTTCCCAGGAATATGGATGGACACACTAAGACTGAAGTTCAAAGACAAAAGAGAAGTATCTGTCAACTGATGAAGGAACTGTCTTTACAAGTAAGTAGGTAACATTAGTAACGGGATTTAAAAGTTGCCCTCAATACCTACTTCCCAATCACCTAGCAAAACAATTCATAGCTTTCACAAGTCTCAGAAAACAAGTTTTATTATGTGGTCTTCTGCAGGAATACTACTGACTAAATAAATTAACTCCGTTTTACAATGGCAAAACTAACAGAAGGTGATGTTTTGGGAGCCAAGTGTTAAGGAAAAGCAAGTCGTCAACTCTTAAATGTTGCTCATTGACAGGTTAGATGAAATGCAGGCTGAGAATTGACCACGGGACTTAGCATTGTGGAGATCATTGTTCACATACATATTTTAGTGAGGGGCAAAAGCCTCTGAGAGTGAATGTCAAAAGAGAATTGGAGGCTAACTGGAGGCAAGTAGCATAGAGAACTCTTCCGTGGCATTTTGTTACAAAAAGGAGTAAGAAGGGTGGCAGACTGGGCAGTGGTATCAAGCGTTCTTTTATTTAAGACTGGTAAATTTAATAGTATGTTGTATGCTAATAAAAGTGGTAAAATACAGAGCAAGACTTGATGATATAGAAGAGAAAGAGGAGAATCAGTAGAGTTGTGCTCTTGAGTAGATTTGAAGAGACAGGCTCTTTCTAGCATACAAGGAGAAGGCTGGCTTTGGCTAGTTCATCAATAATAATAAACAGGAAGGCAGAGTATGTGGATGCAGATGCTGGTCGATGGGTAGGTATGATGGTAGCAATCTATAGAAGTTCTTTTTTAATTGTGCTAAATTTCTCAGGGAAGTAAAAGGCACATCAGCATATGAGAGTGAGGGTCAGAAAGCATGCGCTGAAGGTTTGAAGAGAGAAGATTCAGTGTGAAATAGTCATCAAGGAAGAATGATTAGACTAGGGAAGTGTAGATGAACTTGCAACATGGAGGGCTCACTTGAGGTATGTGGTCATGAATTTATGTGACACCAGTCGGTATAGTTACATGCTTTCCTTCAACTTCAGCTTCATCAGTGCAGTACAGAGTAAAGTGCTGGATTCTCACAGGGTTGTGGTTTTGACAAGCAAGTGCATGACATGAGAGAAGAGCCAATAAGTTGAAGATACACAAAAGGAGGTGTTTTTAATGACTGATGCAAAGTTCTAATGAATATTTTCAAGGTTATCCCTTGAGGTGACAGGTTACTCTTCTCTTAACTGTAAGGAAGAGAATATTTAAAATGCTTGCATTTTCACATTTCAAATGAATAAAAACATGGAAATTATCCCAATGGTGAAAATATTATTTGAATGAGTATGAGTTCAGAATATTTAATATATATTAACTCATTTTGCTCCATCTAACAGAAAACAGCCTCATGCTATCTTTTGTTTAATTACAACATATCTTTAAAACATGAATGTTGAAAAGAAGCATAGAGCATATCTCTAATTCAAATTTGTTGTATAGAACTCTGCTGTCTAATATGACCGCCACAAACTAAATGTGTCTATTTACACTTAAGGTAATTAAAATGAAAAATTTTGTCCATTAGTTGCAGTACGAACATTTCTAATGCTTGCTAATGGCTTGAATACTAGACAGCATAGATATAGAACAGTTTCGTTATTGCAGAAAACTCTGTTGGACAGTGCTGATACAGAACATCAATAGAGGGGTTAAAATATTCATTCAAGGTCATACAAATAGATAACTGCAGAACCTAGATGCTTTGATTCTTAATTCAGTATTCTTTCTATGACTACCTCTCAATACCTAGAATCCAATAATTAATTCTGATTTTAAGGGTGTCATAAAATCATTAAAAAAATTGGCTTCCCGTCCCTCAGCTTGCCTCAAAAACATTATTGTTCAAAAAGACGTTTTCAAAAACACTTACCTTCATCTTTAGCGTTTCAATAGCTAATTGGTATAGTGAATTTTAAAGTCTCATTCCAAATGTATTAATATTTTGCTGAATTTCTCTAAATAACATTAATTAAACAGTTTCTACATATTCAGGAGGCATTACATTGCTCCTTTTAATATCATTAATACAAAGATATATACTACAAGTACAGAAATGAGATAACCTATAATTCCTACAATTAATAAGTAACTGTTTTTATTTTAGTAATAGATCAACTGAAATATGTGGCAGCAGTCACAGAATCATAAAACGGTAATTTTGAGAAAAGGAACTAAGTAGTCTTTAATAATTATGAAATGACTTCAGAATGAAAATATACAAATGAAGTATCCATATGGTTTCTTTAAACTGACAGTGAGATTGACATCCCCTTTTCAAGTACTCATGGTTGAGTGGTGCAACTGCTCATTTGCCCACCTCTGGCAAGGCAAAAACATTTCGAATTCCAGGGCTGGGTCAATTAGGCCACCTGTCGCTTTGAATAGGGCAGCAGAGTCAGGCCAGGCTGGACTCCACAGAGCAAGAGCCAAAGGCAAGACTAAATACGTAACAACTTAGGAGGGTTGTGGGAGACAGATTCAGCAGGCATAGAGGTGGCAGTATGAGGAGTGAGCTTAACAAACATTTGGTCATCGCTCTTAATAGTCATGCCTGCAATTTTAAGAATCATCCAGAAAAGAAAAATGCTTTGTATTTCTATCTTTCTGTATTGTATGATGGGTAAAATACATATTAGATGTTCATAAGCAAAATTTTAAAAACCTTTATATCATACATCCACACAAAAGCAAATATAAGAATGATAATTTTTAAATCTTCCCAATATTTACTGTTATTCACAGTTATATGGAGTTTTCTACATAATATGATTAAGTCATGTCTTTTAATTTTCCTAATGCTTGCCAATTTCAAAATGATGTATGGAAACATAGAAAGACAGTAATGGGCTTTTTCTCAGGTCATATTTTATATTGTTATTAAAATTTCAATCTTCCTTTTGTATAATATCTTTCAAGTAGAGGCTAAAATCTTTCCAGCCATATGGGACTCTTTGATTAGTAGGTTATCAAACTGCCAAGTTTCTCAGTGATGTGTGTTGGGTAGTATCAAGAAAGATCTTGTAACTTCATGCTCCTTCTGTATTAGAGGCTATAATTTAAATCCTTTGAATTCTTGATGGGTTATGCTATTTTAAAGCATGCATTTAAAAGACAACGAAATAATATAATTTCAAAGAATGTCTTCAATTATACATACCTGGGAAGGAACATTTTTGGGAGGCTCTATTCGAATGCTTGGGTCCCATTCTCCTGGAGGGAGAACAGTAACCTGATCCAGAAACTCATCAATCCCTGATACCAAATCATTACGATCTTTAGCTTTGTAAGCAACATCATGAAATACCTTTAGAAGAAATAGAAATATTATTTATAGTTTGCATACAATTATCAAATATTAATGTGTTCAGTGTTTTCAACCCAGTTATCTCCCACGATTGTAACAATTTTAAGAAACAGATAGCTCTGACTCTAAAAAAGTTTATAAAGTAAAATATTATAATTTTATGGATCAATACAGATAACTATTTTTCTTAGTATGTCAGATGAATGTTGAAACTTCTAGAGGGAAGGAGTAAGGGAAAGAAAAAGGAGGATGAAAGAAAGCTCATTAAACCAGAATTAGGCAAAAATTATTTATGTGTGGGAAAACCAATTTCTAGAGGAAGCTTTTGCTTAAGAAATAAAAATTTATAAAATATGTTGGAAATTTCAGCAGTATTTATACCCTGGCATAAATAAATTAATTTAAAAGTTTAATTTTGTTTCGATTTTGAAAATAATACTAAGTATTTTCTGGATATACAGTCATTCCTCAGCATCTGTCAGGAATCAGTTTTAGGACTCCTTGCAGATACCAGAATATATGGATACTTGAGTTCCTTATATAAAACGGGGCAGTATTTGCATATAACTTATGCATATCCTCCTGTATTTGGAGGGTCTCCAACTTTCTATGGTTTCTCTTACAACCTTTTGACTTTACAATGGTGCAAAGTGAAATGCATTGAGTATGCTCCTCAAATTTCAATGGGGTTAAGTCTGAATAAACCTATCATAAGTTGAAAATATAGTAAGTCAAAAACATAGTTTCCACTTGTGATATTTTCAGTGTGGGACATAACCCCCCCTGCTATATAAATAGTTGTTATACTGCATAATTTTAATGCATATTATTTTTATTGTAACATTATTTTTTATTGTTTCCCCCCAAAAAATATTTTTAATTTTGGTTTTTAGAGACAGAGTCTCACTCTGTCACGCAGGCTGGAATGTTGTGGCACCATCATAGTTCACTGCAGCCTCGAACTCCTGCTTAAGCTCCTGTCTCCCGAGTAGCTGGAACTACAGGTGTGCACCACCAAACCTGGCTAATTTTTAAAACATTTCTTGTAGAGGCAGGGTCTCATTATGTTGCCTGGGCCGATCTAGAACTCCTGGCCCCAAATCATCCTCCTGCCCTGGCCTCCCAAAATGCTGGGATTATAGGTGTGAGCTACTGCATGCTGACTTTTCAAATATTTTTGATTTGCAGTTGGTTAAGGTCAAAGGCGCAGAACTTGCAGATACAGAGAGCCAACTCTGTATTATACCTATACAACAAAGAAAGTGTATTTCCATTCAAAGTATGAGTAACATTTCATATTTACCCTCTCCACTTCCCCTCCTCATACATGTGCTATGTTAGTCATGTAGGCTGTTCACAGATATTCCAGGTCTTCTTCTAGACCACATGGTAAGATTGTACTTCTTTGCCTTTTTTGATACTTGGATTAGGTATATTCTACCTGGGTGTACGTACATACGTCACTTTGAATGGAAGTTATGAGTACTAATGTGTAATTTATCACCTTACTTTTTTTTCTGGTTTAGTGACTGAGAAAACACAGGTCTAGATAGAGCTTCTATAAGCCCAGGGGGCCTAAGTGATAATGAGTAGAATCTCTCTCCTATATCTTGATGAACATTAGGCATGATATAAATAAACCCTTATAGTTTTAAGTCATTAAGATTTTAGTTGGTTATTCTGGCAGCATAACCTAATGTATCCTAACATACACAGGAATTCTGTACTTAATATAATAAGTGGGGAAAATAAAAATAAGGATAAAGAAAAAAATTAATTTACAGTGAACACAATATAAATATTTCTGATACTTTTAAAATTTCACTTAGGATGAAATGAGACAAGTATTTGAGATTAGGGACTCCTATATTATTGTTATTATTGTTATTATTTTTTAGATGGAGTCTCATTCTGTTCCCCAGGCTGCAGTGCAGTGGCATGATCTCAGCTCACTGTAACCTCTGCCTCCCATTGTTCAAGTGATTCTCTTGCCTCAGCCTCCCGAGTCGCTGGGACTACAAGTGTGCACCATCACACTTGGCTAATTTTTTAAATTTTTAGTAGAGATGGAGTTTCACCATATTGGCCAGGCTGGTTTCGAACTCCTGACCTCATAATCTGCCCATCTCGACCTCCCAAAGTCCTGAGATGACAGGCATGAGCCACTGCGCCCAGCTGGGACACCTATATCATTCTTTATGCTGGCCTATATTATAATGATCAAATATCTCAAAATTGCCAGGTAAATACTGCTTTCAACTATTCTGTTCTGCTTTTAAACTATTTGTTTCTATTTCTGGTTTGATACTCAATATAAACTGTTAAGTAATAATGATTATTTTAAAAAGCTTCTTTTTGCCTTTCCAACTAAGACTACCTCATGAAACATTATTGGTGTGATAAAGACTTTGCTTAGGATAACACAAAAATATCAATGATCTATTAATAGTTTTGTTGTATTTTGAAAAAGAGTTTTTTAAATATAAAAGCACAGATTTCCATGGCACGAGCCTCTTCTAAAGATGGTTACATGGCCCTGAGACTTCATTTGAACACTTAAGATCTTCAAATGTTCTTAGTCCTCAATAAGAGTTTAGCAACTCTACCCTTTTCCTGTTAGTAACAACTCTCTTGAAATCTTTCTTAATTTGATCACATTTAATTAGAAAACTGCTTTGAGAGATCACATGATCCTATACCCTGTTTTAGGTAGATGAATCTCCAAATTCATTCAGGACAACAGATTTCCTATTATTTTAAAGTTCCTTAAAGGTATAGATGCCATAATTTGTTTGATTTTAAATCATAAATGGCATTTACTGTTGTTTCCCTATTACCAGTTTTATCAATAATCTGATTACTTTACATTCCTCTTCTATTTTCTCTTTGTCTAGAAAACCTAACTGTCTGATTTCAGTGTATATCTGACTTCTCTGACCCGCTTCTCAAACAAGATGATACACTTTGTTAATACTCTTAACAGTGTCTCCTTGATAGCTTTCACTGTAATTATAACATTCATTATAATTATTAATTATATAATTCATTTTTTAATGCCTGTTTTCTCTGATAAAACATGAGCTTGAACATTCACTCAGTAAATATTCATCAAACTATTCAAGTGCTAGTGATAGAGCAGTGAACAAAACCACAAAAAAATCCCTTCCCCATGGGGCTTACATTCTAAGGGGAGGGATAAGATGAAAAGTAAACAAAATAAATGAGTATATATTTTGGTAGATGATGGAAGGTGCTATGGAGAAAAATGAAGCAGGAAAAGGGAATAAGGACATGACTGGGGACTGTTACAATTTTGAACAAGGTGATTAAGAAAGGCTTCCATGGGTAGATATTTCAGCAAGGACCTGAAGGAGGTAAGGATGCCTGCCCTATTATTGGAACAAGAGCTTTCCAGGCAGAAACAATTACCAGTGTGGAGCATGCATGTCATGTTTGAGAAGCAGCGAGAGGAAGAGTAGCAGATGATGTCTAAAAGGCAAGGTGGAGGAGGTGGAAGGACATCTTGTAGGACTTTGTAGGTCATCATAAGAACTTAGACTTTTACTCTGAATGAGTAGGAAGCCATTAGACGGTCTTGAGCAGAAGACTGTTGTGTTGAGCATAGGATGAAGTGGGGTAAAGGCAGAAAGAAAAACCAAGAGACTATTGCATTAATAGAATAATAATAGTGACATGAACCCACTGATGACAGTGGAAGCCAGGTGATAACAATGCAGAAAATTAGTACAGTGACAGGATTATGGAGATATTGTGAAAGTCAGCCCAGGAAGATTTGATGATAAATTGTATTTGGAATGTGAAATAATTAAAGCAGTCAAGGATGATTTCAGGATTGTTCTATGAGGCCGGTGACCATGTCTTTAATTTCTACCACCTTATCTCTAATATACAGTAGGCAATAAGCATATACTAAACATGATAAAAACATGAAATAAGACAATCATTATCATTCCCAGTTTAAAGATGAGGAAAGTGAGGCACAGAGAGGTGAAGTTATTTAATTTATCCCATATCATACAACCAAGACATGCCTTTCCTTCTTCCCTATTTCCTTATTCTACTTCTCTTTCTTCCTTTCATTTGCTTCTTATTTTTTATTATAAGTTCTAAAAGATAGGAGATTCTACATCACCTTTGTGAACTGATAAAACTTGTGAAGAAGAAGCCATAATAGATAATTAAGGAGTAAAGTTCTCAATTTAATGAGTGAGAAGAAGGACAGATCCAGAAAAAAGGCAAGAAGGAATTAGGAAGAAATCCCAGCATATGAGGTTTTATTTCCTTTTCTTTCAAGCCTGTTTTTACTATTCTTGGACTTTCAGATATTTCTTTTGGTTGATATTTCTTAAAATAAGCTTTTGAAGCTCCTCAGTAAATCTTGTTGGGATTCGGATTGGAATTGCACTGATTTCTCTCTCAGGAACACTGCTTGCCTGGACTGTGGCAATCGCTTCTCTTTGGTCTCTCTGCTTTCATCCATCCCCCTCCATGACCTATTCGTGTGTGTGTGTGTGTGTGTGTGTGTGTGTGTGTGATGCAGTTTTGCTCTTATTGCCCAGCTGGAGTGCAATGATCTTGGCTCACCGCAACCTACACCTCCAGGTTTTAGCAATTCTCCTGCCTCAGCCTCCCAAGTAGCTGGGATTACAGGCATGCACCACCATACACAGCTAATTTTGTATTTTGAGTAGAGACAGGGTTTCCCCATGTTGGTCAGGCTGATCTTGAATTCTCGACCTCAGGTGATCCTCCCACCTTGGGCCTCTCAAAATCCTGAGATTACAGATGGGAGCCACAGCACCCAGCCAGCATTTTAAAATATAATACAAATCATGTCAACTCTCTAATAAAAAGCTGTTTGCTTCCCAACTCATTCAATGTCCTTTTATAATCTACAAATATCCTGCACAGACTCGCCCTCATCCTATAAATTCTCTGACCTCATCCCCTACTGCTCCCTCCATTTCTTACTTCTGCCCACCAATGTTACCCTTCTTGTTCCCCCGATGTTCCAGACACACTTCCATCCCAAAGCCTTTGCTCTTGTTTATTCTTTTGCTTGGAAAGCTCTCCTCTCAGGTACCTACATAGGTTGCTCTCTTTTTTCCTTTAGGATGTTTGCTGAAATATTACCACAGTAAAGTCTTCTCTGACCATTTTATTTTAACTTGTAACTCTCCCCAGCCCATCTCTACCTCCCTTTACTGCTTTCATGATTTCCTTCACAGCACTTATCACCATAGGCCATATATTTTACTCTTCATATATTAGTCTTTCTTTTCACAAGACAGTTGGCTCAATTACAAAGAAAAGTTTTTCAGCACAAAAAGCTGAAAATTCCAAAAACCAGAGTGCCTCTTCTCCTTCAAAGAATCACAACTCCTCACCAGCCAGGTAACAAAACGAATAGAGAATGAGTTTGATGAATTGACAGAAGTAGGCCTAAGAAGGTGCATAATAACAAACTCCTCCAAGCTAAAAGAGCATGTTCTAACCCAGTGCAAGGAAGCTAAGAAACCTTGAAAAAAGGTTACAGGAATTGCTAACCAGAATAACCAGCTTAGAGAAGAACATAAATGACCTGATGGAGCTAAAAAACACAGCACAAGAACTTTGTGAGCATATACATTTATCAATAGCCAAATAAATCAAGCAGAAAAAAACAGTATCAGAGATTGAAGATCAGCTTAATGAAATAAAACATGAAAAGAAGATCAGAGAAAAAAGAAGGAAAAGGAATGAACAAAGCCTCCAAGAAACATGGGACTATGTGAAAAGATCAAACCTATGTTTGATTTAATGTACCTGAGAGTGATGTGGAGAGTGGAACCAAGTTGGAAAAAACTCTGCAGGATATTATCCAGGAGAACTTCCTCAACCAAGCAAGACAGGTCAATACTCAAATTCAGGAAATACAGAGAATACCACAAATATATTCCCAAAGCAGAACAACCCCAAGACACATAATCATGAGATTCACCAAGGTTGAAATGATGGAAAAAATGTTAAGGGCAGCCAGAGAGAAAGGTCAGGTTACCCACAAAAGGAAGCACATCAGACTAACAGTGGATCTCTGCAAAAACCCTACAAGCCAGAAGAGAGTAGAGTCCAATATTCAGCATTCTTAAAAAAAAGAATTTTCAACCCAGAATTTTATATCCAGCCAAACTAAGCTTCATAAATGAAGAAGAAATAAAATCCTTTACAGACAAGCAAATGCTGAGAGATTTTGTCACCACCAAGCCTGCCTTACAAGAGCTCTTGAAGGAAGCACTAAATATGGAAAGGGAAAACCTGTACTGGCCACTGTAAAACAATGTAAAAACCATTGACACTACAAAGAAACTGCATCAACCAACGAGCAAAATAACCAGCTAGCATCATAACGGCATCAAATTCACACTTAACAATATTTACCTTAAATATAAACAGGCTCATTGCCTCATTAAAAGACACAGACTGGCAAATTGGATAAAGGGTCAAGACTCATTGGTGTGTTCTCTTCAGGAGAACTCATTTTTTATGCAAAGATACACATGGTCTTGAAATAAAGAAATGGAGAAACATTTACCAAGCAAATGGAAAAAATAAAGTAGGGGTTGCAATCCTAGTCTCTGATAAAACAGGTTTAAACCAACAAAAATTAAAAAAAAGACAAAGAAGGGTATTACATAATGGTAAAGGGGTCAATGCAACAAGAAGAGTTAACTATCCTAAATATATATGCACCAAATACAGGAGCACCCAGATACATAAAGCAAATTCTTAGAGACCTGCAAAGAAATGTAGACTCCCACACAATAATAGTGGGAGAATTTATCACCTAACTGTCAATATTAGACAGATCGATGAGACAGAAAATTAACAAAGATATTCAGAACTTGAACTCAGCTCTGGACCAAGTGGACCTAACGGACATCTACAGAATGCTCCACCCCAAATCAACAGAATATAAATTCTTCTCAGCATAGCATCCCACTTATTCAAAAATTGGTAACACAATTAGAAGTAAAATGCTCCTCAGCAAATGCAAAAGAACAGAAATCATAACAAACAGTCTCTCAGATCACAGTGCAGCCAAATTAGAACTCAGGATTAAGAAACTCACTCAAAACTGCACAACAACATGAAAACTGAACAACCTGCTCCTGAAGGACTACTGAGTAAATAACAAAACGAAATAGAAATAAATAAGTTTTTTGAAACCAATGAGAACAAAGGCACAATGTACCAGAATCTCTAGGACATGGCTAAAGCAGTGTTTAGAGGGAAATTTATAGCACTAAATGCCCAGAAGAGAAAGCAGGAAGGATCTAAACTCGACACCCTAACATCACAGTTTAAAAAACTAGAGAAGCAAGAGCAAACAAATTCAAAACTGGCAGAAGGCAAGAAATAACTAAGATCAGAGCAGAACTGAAGGAGATAGAGACTGGTTATTTGAAAAGATTAACAAAGTAGATAGACCACTAGCCAGACTATAAAGAAGAAAAGATAGAAGAATCAGATAGACACAATAAAATAAGCATAAAGGGGTATCACTAGTGATCCCACAGAAATACAAACTAACATCAGAGAACACTATGAACACCTATATGCAAATAAACTAGAAGACGTAGAAGAAATGGATAAATTCCTAGACACATACACCCTCCCAAGACTAAACCACAAAGAAGTCAAATCCCTGAAAAGACCAATATATAAGTTCTAAAACTGAGGCAGTAATTAATAGCCTACCAACCAAATAAAGCCTAGGACCAGACAGATTCACAGCCAAACTGTACCAGATACAAAGAGAAGCTGGTACCATTCCTTCTAAAACTATTCCAAACAATAGAAAAAAAGGGACTCCTTAACTTATTTTATGAGGCCAGCATCATCTTGATACCAAAACCTGGCAGAGACACAACTACAAAAGAAAATTTCAGGCCAATATCCCTGAAGAATGTTGATACAAAAATCCTCAATAAAATACTGGCAAACTGAATCCAGCAGTGCATCAAAAAGCTTATCCACCACAATCAAGTCAGCTTCATCCCTGGGATGCAAGGCTGGTTCAACATATGCAAGTCAATAAATATAAACTATCACACAAACAGAACCAATGACAAAAAAACACATGATTATCTCAATAAATGCAGAAAAGGCCTTCAATAAAATTCAACATCACTTCATGCTAAAACCTCTCTATAAACTAAGTATTGATGGAACTAGATCTCAGAGATTTAGTAACAAAATGAAGCACACAACAAAATTTAGCAATTATTCGTGGAAAAAAAGAAAAATAGAATGTTCAATAATTCCACACTGAATATACAATAGCATACTTAGTAAATGATAACTTTATTGAGAACAGTTTAAGTAAAATTACAGTGGCAAACATAAGATTGCAATATGATAAGAAATGAATGAAGCCAAAAATATTCAGGATCAAGTAGAGACTACTCCTTCAAAACACTCAAGATTCATATTGAACCAACCCTTCTTCAAAGTACATGCTTCAAAAGTACATGCTGTTCTAAGCAGTAAAGAATTTTTTTTTAAGGATGGGGTAAACCTAGACATTCATTTCATA
The DNA here is from genome assembly GCF_048565385.1 of Saimiri boliviensis. Taxonomy (NCBI): domain Eukaryota; kingdom Metazoa; phylum Chordata; class Mammalia; order Primates; family Cebidae; genus Saimiri; species Saimiri boliviensis. Next base: position 77,722,221 of record NC_133453.1, read on the forward strand.
TGTATTTCTTCCAAGTAGCTAATATGCGTTGTGCATGCTTGCTGTCAGGGTTCACTTAAGATCTAGAAGAGAGAGGAAACTGTTCACTCAAATATCCAGAAAAAGAAAAACAACACCTTTCTTAGTATTTTGTTTTCATTTTCATTAAAGTATATTATTTATATTAACATAGAATGGCTTTACTGATATTATATATTTGTTTATTTTGAGACAAGGTCTGGCTCTATTGCCCAGGCTGGAGTGCAGTGGTGCCATCACAGCTCACTACAACCTCTGCCTTTCTGGCTCAAGTGATTCTCCCACCTCAGCCTTTCAAGTAGCTGAGTAGCTGGGATTATAGCTGGGATTATAGGCAGCTAATTTTTTTTTTTTTTTTTTTTTTTTTTGAGTTTTGGTAGAGACAAAGTTTCACCATTCTGCTCAGGCTGGTCTCAAACATGTGCCATCAAGTGATCTACTCATCTTGGGCTCTGAAAGTATTAGAATTACAGATGTGAGCCACTGTGACTGTCCTATTGTTATTTTTAAATGAATTCATTAACACATATTTTTTAAATTTCTCAGTTTTAAGTTCCATTACGGTAAATACCAAAATATGTATGTATTCAAAAGCTCTTTGTGGTGCTTAGTAATTTTTGAGAATGTGAAGGAATCAACACATTAGCAGCAGTGTTGATAAGCACAATAAGATTTATCTCTATTAAAGCTCACAGAAATGAAGAAAATTATTGGCTTGAGTCAAGATAGAATATTGGTATGATAACTAGAATATGCAGTCATTGATTCATTGTTTACAAATTTGTGGAACCCTGACTGAGGGTCAGACACTGTGATAAGTCCAAAATTACAAAAGGAAGACAGTCTACCTAGAATGTGTTCCAAGTACAGAGAGGGAAAAAAACAGAACTTAGCTCAACAAATCTTTAATTGAGCAACTGGCAAAATCAGGGCACAAAAATGAATATTCAATGCTAAAATGCTAACTGTTCTCATGGAATTTATAGTTTGATAATGTAATCCAATGTACTATATTTTTTAACTAAAGTAAACTCTATGAGTCAACATATTAAATTCTATTCTGAATGAGTACAATTGTTCCTTTTTTCTTTTTTTTGAGACAGAGTCTTGCTCTGTCACTCAGGCTAGAGTACAGTGGCCTAATCTTTGCTCACTGACATTTCCACTTCCCAGGTTCAAGTGATTCTCCCCTTCAACCTCCTGAGTAGCTAGGACTACAGGCACATGCCACCACACCCAGCTAATTTTTGTATTTTTAGTGGAGACAGGGTTTCACCATGTTGGCCAGGCTGATCTCGAACTCCTGACCTCAGGTGATCTGCCTGTCTTGGCCTTCCAAAGTGCTGGGATAACAGATGTGAGTCATTACGCCTGGCCTAGTACAATTATTCAGTAGCCTTCAAAGCAATTAGATAAGCAGAACAATTGTTTCACCTCAGCTTTAAACAATACAAAACTGTTTTCACTTTTAAAAAAATTTAGAGGAATGCTGGGAAGATGGCCGCCTAAGAACAGCGCAGGACTTCAGCTCCCAGTGAAAGTGCAGAGGGTGAGTGTACGCCGCATTTCCAGACGAACTCTTATTGCCCACAGACCAGGAGATACCCAGGCAGAGGGGTCGCCAGCGTCGCAGTCCCAGCCGATGCGGCTGTTTTGGCCCCCGCGGGGCTGATTCTGTCCGCTTGGCTGCTGTGACCACGCCCTGTTGCTGCGGTTCTCCGTACAAAAGTCACTGGTCTGGGAGCCCTCATAGCTGGCAAGCAGAGCCCTGAGACGGCACAGTTCCCCACTCATCTGAAATAGCGAGTCAGGCCAGGAGATTCCTAGGCAAAAAATCCGCCAGGAGCCAGCGCCGCAGTTCGAGCCGACTCCGTGAGTCGCAGCACGGGAGATCCCGGCGCCTTTTCAACAAGCGACTGGAACACCGGGTCATTCAACTTAAAAGACTCTGAGTCAGGGAGCCAGGTGATCAGGCTCGGTTGGTCCCACCCCTCCACCCCCAACAACAACGAAAACAAAAACAGTAATTGGAAACCCTCGGGGTTGAGCCCTTCAAACCAAGCACAGCTGAACTGGGACGGTCCGGCTCGGCGGGGGAGGGGCTTCCGCCATTACTGAGACTCCCCACCTCTATGGAGGCAGGCTGCTGTTGCCGAGGCAACCCGCCGTTGCCGAGGCAACCTGCCACAACAGAGAGAGTCAGCCATAACAGAGGCGGGGCCACCATTGCGGAGACAGTTCTAACTAAGCCCATATAAAAAGGACTACAGGGAAGAGCTCAGGGCAGCTGGGCGGAGCCCACAGCAGCTCAGCAAAGCCCCTGGGGGCAGGCAGAGGCTAGGCCTGCTGCTAGCTGGGCCGGTCAGACCTGAAAGAAAAATTAAAAAAAAGGCAGTAGTGCAACGGAATCTCATAAAGCTCCAACTCCCTGGGACAGAGACAGACAACAGGTGGATAAACCCACAAAAATGGGAAGAAACCAGCGCAAAAAGGATGAAAACTCCCGAAACCAGAACACCTCTCCTCCTAAAAGGGATCACAACTCCTCACCAGCAAGGGAACCAGACTGGATGGATAAGGAGGGTGATGAAATGACAGAATCAGACTTCAGAAGGTGGGTAGTAAAAAACTACAGTGAGCTAAAAGAACATGTTCTAACCCAACGCAAAGAAAAGAGGAACCTTGAAAAAAGATTGGACGAACTGCTGACGAGAATGGATAGCATAGAGAGGAGTATAAGTGAATTGATGGAGCTGAAAAACGCAACACGAGAACTTCGTGAAGCATGCACGAGCTTCAACAGCCGAATTGACCAAGCAGAAGAAAGGATATCAGAGGTCGAAGATCAACTCAATGAAATAAAAAGAGAAGGCAAGAACAGAGAAAAAAGCGCAAAAAGGAATGAACAAAATCTTCAAGAAATGTGGGACTATGTGAAAAGACCTAATCTACGTCTGATAGGTGTACCTGAATGTGATGAAGAGAATGAATCCAAGCTGGAAAATACTCGTCAGGATATTATCCAGGAAAACTTCCCCAACCTAGCAAGGCAGACCAATATTCAAATCCAGGAAATACAGAGAACACCACAAAGATATTCCTCAAGAAGAGCAACCCAAAGGCACATAATCGTCAGATTCACCAGGGTTGAAATGAAAGAGAAAATCCTAAGGGCAGCCAGAGAGAAAGGTCGGGTTACCCACAAAGGGAAGCCCATTAGACTCACAGCAGATCTCTCAGCAGAAACCCTACAAGCCAGAAGAGATTGGGGGCCAATATTCAACATCCTTAAAGAAAAGAACTTTCAACCCAGAATCTCCTATCCAGCCAAACTAAGCTTCATAAGTGAAGGAAAAATAAAATCCTTTGTGAACAAGCAAGCGCTCAGAGATTTCATCACCACCAAACCTGCCCTACAAGAACTCCTGAAAGAGGCTCTACACATATAAAGGAACAACCAGTACCAGCCACTCCAAAAACACGCCAAATGGTAAAAAAGCATCAACACAATCAAGAATCTGCATCAACTAACCAACAAAACAGCCAGGTAGCATCAAAATGACAGTATTAAATTCACACATAACAATACTATCCCTAAATGTCAATGGACTAAATGCCCCAATCAAAAGACACAGACTGGCAAATTGGATAAAAAGCCAAAACCCATCAGTGTGCTGTATCCAGGAAACCCATCTTACATGCAAGGATACACAAAGGCTCAAAATAAAGGGATGGAGGAAGATCTACCAAGCAAATGGAGAGCAAAAAAAGGCAGGAGTTGCAATTCTCATCTCTGATAAAATAGACTTTAAAGCAACAAAGATCAAAAGAGACAAAGAAGGACATTACATAATGGTAAAAGGATCACTGCAACAAGAAGACCTAACGATCCTAAATATATACGCACCCAATACAGGAGCACCCAGATACATAAGGCAAGTTCTTAATGACTTACAAAGAGACTTAGACTCCCACACAATAATAGTGGGAGACTTCAACACCCCATTGTCAATATTAGATCAACCAGACAGAAAATCAACAAGGATATCCAGGACCTGAATACAGACCTGGAACAAGCAAACCTAATAGACATTTACAGAACTCTCCACCCCAAATCCACAGAATATACATTCTTCTCAGCACCACATCACACCTACTCTAAAATTGACCACATAATTGGCAATAAATCACTCCTCAGCAAATGCAAAAGAACAGAAATCATAACAAACAGTCTCTGAGACCACAGTGCAATCGAGTTAGAACTCAGAATGCAGAAACTAACTCAGAACCGCACAGCTTCATGGAAACTGAATAACTTGCTCTTGAAGGCTGACTGGATAAATAATGAAATGAAGGCAGAAATAAAGATGTTCTTCAAAACCAATGAGAATGAAGACACAACATACCAGAATCTCTGGGACACATTTAAAGCAGTCTCTAGAGGAAAATATATAGCAATGAGTGCCCACATGAGAAGAAAGGAGAGATCTAAAATTGACACCCTATCATCAAAATTGAAAGAGCTAGAGGAGCAAGATCAAAAACACTCAAAACCTAGCAGAAGACAGGAAATAACTAAGATCAGAGCAGAACTGAAGGAAATAGAGACACAAAAAACTCTTCAAAAAATCAATAAAACCAGGAGCAGGTTTTTTGAAAAGATCAACAAAATAGACAGACCACTAGCCAGATTAATAAAAAAGAAAAGAGAGAATAACCAAATTGATGCAATAAAAAACGATAAAGGGGATATCACCGCAGATGCCACAGAAATCCAAACCATCATCAGAGATTATTACAAACAACTCTATGCACATAAACTAGTAAACGTGGAAGAAATGGATAAATTCCTGGACACCTGCATCCTCCCAAGCCTAAACCTGGAAGAAGCCGAAACCCTGAATAGACCAATAACATGGTCTGAAGTCGAGGCAGCAATAAAGAGCCTACCACCCAAAAAAAGCCCAGGTCCAGATGGGTTCACAGCTGAATTCTACCAGACATACAAAGAGGAGCTGATACCATTCCTTCTGAAATTATTCCAGACAATCCAAAAAGAGGGAATCCTTCCCAAATCATTTTATGAGACAAACATCATCCTGATACCAAAACCCAGCAGAGAGTCAACAAGAAAAGAAAATTTCAGGCCAATATCCATGATGCACATAGATGCAAAAATCTTCAATAAAATACTGGCAAACTGATTGCAACAGCATATCAAAAAGCTCATCCACCATGATCAAGTAGGATTCATCCCGGGGATGCAAGGCTGGTTCAACATACGCAAGTCCATAAACATAATTCACCACATAAACAGAACCAAAGACAAAAACCACATGATTATCTCGATTGATGCAGAGAAGGCTTTTGACAAAATTCAACAACCCTTTATGCTAAAAACCCTCAATAAACTAGGTATTGATGGAACATATCTCAAAACAATAAAAGCTATTTACGACAAACCAACAGCCAATATCACACTGAATGGGCAAAAACTGGAAGCATTCCCTTTGAAATCTGGCACTAGACAAGGATGTCCTCTCTCACCACTCCTATTCAATATAGTACTGGAAGTTCTAGCCAGAGCAATCAGGCAAGAAAAAGAAATAAAGGGTATTCAAACTGGAAAGGAGGAAATCAAATTGTCTCTATTTGCAGATGACATGATTGTATATCTGGAAGACCCCATCATCTCAGCACAAAATCTCCTGAAACTGATAGACAACTTCAGCAAAGTCTCGGGATACAAAATCAACGTGCAAAAATCACAAGCATTCCTATACACCAGTAATAGACTTCAAGAGAGCCAAATCAAGAACAAACTGCCATTCACAATTGCTACAAAGAGAATAAAGTACCTAGGAATACAACTAACAAGGAACGTAAAGGACCTCTTCAAGGAGAACTACAAGCCATTGCTCAACGAAATAAGAGAGGATACAAACAGATGGAGAAACATTCCATGTTCATGGTTAGGAAGAATCAACATCATGAAAATGGCCATACTGCCCAAAGTAATTTACAGATTCAATGCTATTCCCATCAAGCTACCAATGACCTTCTTCACAGAACTGGAAAAAAACACCTTAAACTTCATATGAAACCAAAAGAGAGCCCGCATAGCCAAGTCAATTCTAAGCAAAAAGAACAAAGCAGGAGGCATCACACTACCAGACTTCAAACTGTACTACAAGGCTACAGTAATCAAAACAGCATGGTACTGGTACCAAAACAGAGATATAGACCAATGGAACAGAACAGAGGCCTCAGAGGAAATACAACATACCTACAACCATCTGATCTTCGACAAACCTGACAAAAACAAGCAATGGGGAAAGGATTCCCTGTTTAATAAATGGTGTTAGGAAAACTGGCTAGCCATGTGCAGAAAGCAGAAACAGGACCCCTTCCTGACACCTTACACCAAAATTAACTCCAGATGGATTAAAGACTTAAACATCAGACCTAATACCATAAAAATCTTAGAAGAAAATCTAGGCAAAACCATTCAGGACATAGGTGTAGGCAAGGACTTCATGACCAAAACGCCAAAAGCAATGGCAACAAAAGCCAAAATAGACAAATGGGACCTAATCAAACTCCACAGCTTCTGCACGGCAAAAGAAACAGTCAGTAGAGTGAATCGGCAACCAACAGAATGGGAAAAAATTGTTGCAGCCTACCCATCTGACAAGGGGCTGACATCTAGAATTTACAAAGAACTAAAGCAGATCTACAAGAAAAAAACAAGCCCATTCAAAAATGGGCGAAGGATATGAACAGATACTTTACAAAAGAAGACATACAGGAGGCCAACAAACATGTGAAAAAATGCTCATCATCACTGGTCATCAGAGAAATGCAAATCAAAACCACATTGAGATACCATCTCACACCAGTTAGAATGGCGATCATTAAAAAATCGGGAAACAACAGATGCTGGAGAGGATGTGGAGAAATAGGAACACTTTTACACTGTTGGTGGGAATGTAAATTAATTCAACCATTGTGGAAGACAGTGTGGCGATTCCTCAAGGACCTAAAAATAGAAATCCCATTTGACCCAGCAATCCCATTACTGGGTATATATCCAAAGGATTATAAATCATTCTACTACAAGGACACGTGCACACGAATGTTCATTGCAGCACTGTTTACAATAGCAAAGACCTGGAACCAACCCAAATGCCCAACGATGATAGACTGGATAGGGAAAATGTGGTACATATACACCACGGAATATTACGCAGCCATCAAAAACGATGAGTTCACGTCCTTTGTAGGGACATGGATGAACCTGGAAACCATCATTCTCAGCAAACTGACACAAGAGCAGAAAATCAAACACCATATATTCTCACTCATAGGAGGGTGTTGAACAATGAGAACATATGGACACAGGGAGGGGAGCACTACACACTGGGGTCCGTTGGGGGGAAATGGGGGAGGGGCCGGGGGGGTGGAGAGGTGGGAAGAGATAGCATGGGGAGAAATGACAGATATAGGTGAGGGGACGGAAGGCAGCAAACCACACTGCTATGTGTGTACCTATGCAACAATCTTGCATGTTCATCACATGTACCCCAAAACCTAAAATGCAATAAAAAAAAATTTAAACATTATTTGATATTCAATCAATGTCCTACTATAATTGACATGTCCTATTATAGCTAATAGCTCTTATCTTCTAGAGTAACTTTCCGGTTGAGTTTCTGCTTCTCTATCCTATAATCTACAAAGAGTTACAAATTACCTTTTAAGCTGCGCTCTAAAACTTTCAAGCCTAAATAATTGAAAAAATATGTTTTTATTAGATGACTGATGCTTATGCTCACATTTCAGTCTTTATTATATGATTGATACTTATTCTCAAGTTAGGTAGCTCTTACTAATCAAAGAAATAGATGGGAGTCCCTTCTCTGTTCTCATCCTAAATCTGTAATTTATAGAACATGGATGTTTCCCTGTTCTATGTCCACTTGATTGATTAGTCAAGAAAACTTTGCAGCTGACATCTTTCTGTTGAGAAACATTTTGATTCCCAATTGAGGAAGTAGAGGATGAAAAGAAGAGAGCTACATTGTTATACATGTACTCCCATGACATAGTAGGATCCTCTCACATTATCACATGTCTCATGCCCCACCGAAACCTTAAAATAATGCCCTAATTTCTTAGGTGGGGAAAGATTAAATTGTAGAATACCAATCACAGCATCATTTATTTTGCAATACTGTAAAAAATGCAAAATACTAATAAATATGGAAGTACTAAGAGCTTTTATACTGTGAGTGTTTTCTCAAAGAGAGTTCTGCTAGCTCAGTTGTGTGGTCCTCATTAAGCTATTTTTTTTTTCATCCTCCTGTCTTCTCAGAAATTTCCTGAATAGAGTAAGTTTTTCAGTACAGTGGATTGAATAATGTCATCCCAAAATACACATCAACCCTGGAGCCTCTGAATGTGGCCTTATTTGAAATAAGGATTTTCTGCAGATGTATGTAAGGTAAATATCTCAAGATGAAATTATACTAAATTAGGATGGGCCCTGAATCCAATGATTTAGATGAATTTAGGATGGGCCATAAATCCAATGACAACTATCTGTCTTCATAACAAAAAAATGAGAAGACACACAGAGACAGCTAGGAGAAGACCATGTGAATATGGAGACAGAGATCAAAGTTCTGTTGCCAAAAGCCAGAGAAGACCAAGAGCCACCAGAATATCAAAGAGACAAGGAAGGATCCTCCCCTAGAGACTTCAAAAGGAGTGTGGCCCTGCTGACACCTTGACTTCAGACTTCCAGCCTCAAAAATGTGGGAAAACAAATTACTGTCATTTAAGCCGCCCAATTTGTGGTAATTTGTTATGGCAGTCATTGTAAACTAATATACTCATTAAGTTGGTTCTTTTTGAAAACTGAGGGAAAACAATGTTTTTCTTCTAGCTTTTGCTTTCCTATGTATAAATATCAAAAACTAATTCATATGACTATAAAACATAATTTGGACAGATAGAATAATTTATAATATTGAACCCCCAAAGCAAGTTCAAATTTTAGCTTTTGTAAACTTAGAAAAAGTAATGCACAATACTAATTGATTCTTTTTACAGAATTTTCAAATATGTGCAGCCATGTATTTCAATAAATACATTATTAAATTATTTAGATGAAATCTAGAAAGTATATAATCCTATTTGTTCACTTACACTGAATTTTGATTTAATGCCCCTTCTGTGATCTACTGCATCTGTTCTTCCCGTTAACAGAACGAATTTCCATAATGTGTTGGAGAATCCAAGTCAAAGAGAATAGTGGTTTGATACTACTTTTTATGTTCTTATTTTAAAGATCTTACATTTTTGAGACATACACCTCTTTGAAAAGCTGGTGAAAGTTTTTCCAGTATAAAAAAATCTACATAACAAAACTTTTACATAGAAAAAGTTATGTGCTACATTTCAGAAATCACAAGCCCTTTGAAATCTATTTGCAACTTCTCAAATAGTTCCCAAACTCCCAGTTCAAAAACATCTATATTCAGACAACTGTAGAGAGTAGATACTGCATGCATTTTGGTGTCATGTATTCTATTTAGATAAACTGCTATTGTTTTTTCTTTAAACTTTGAAATTATTTACCTAAAACAAGATTTCCAATGATATTAACAATGGTGCTTATTTTGGCAGCATATATACCACAAAGGGAATATTAATAATACATTCTAAGTGTCACTGAAAAAATTTCTTTAGACTATGAAGTTTTAAAATATTACATTCATGTGTATTAATTTATTATCACTTTGGAAAACATTTTTCTAAAGGAAATTATATAATGGAAGCATGGGAGAATGGCATTCAATACAGAGAAATCTGATTCACAACAAACTGTCACGAAAACAGGACCTCCAAAAGCTTTAGGTAGACCTAGTTGGGGAAAATGCTCCCAATGAACTTGAATAAATACCTCATCTGTCATTAGGGTTGCAATTGATCTGCCAATCTCATGGTACTGTTGACCCTTTCCCAGGGGTCCCAGGAGAATGAACAAAAATCTGTAATTAAGAAGAAAAAAGTTTTAAGGTAGAAACATAAAAATAATTTTAATAATACAGAATCACTCATCTCAAAGAAATTACTGAAAATGATGATTTTGATGTGAAATACTTTCATGGATTTTCACAGTTCATTATTATTTTGAAAAAAATCTATAATGATGGACTCTTACGTTTAAGGTGTTCAAGCAATGGGAATGCATGCTATTTTTTTTTTTTAATCACAATGTTTCTCCATTTAGTTATCTGTAGAGCCTGTACAGTTATTACTGGAAATTTAAGGATTCTATGATCCTTACAGAAAGAGAGTGGGAAAAGTAAAATCTTATTAGACCTTTCTAAATGGGAAGGAAGAAAACTCGCTTGTTTGCAAAATAGAGAACAGTTCAAAGGGAGGAAAGATAACACAAGAACAAAACAGAGAAATATACAGTCGAAAACAGTAGGTGGATGTACAATTTTCATTATATAAAATAATTGTCAGGAATCAAAGATCAGTGAGGTGGAAGAAAATGGGGAGTTAATGATCTATTATTTATAATGCTAAGGAATAAAAATAGCATCTGCACTATAATATTCCATCTAAATTAGGTTGAACATTTGGCAAATTCATCATCACAAATGGTACTTTTAAAGAAATCAATTGATACTCTAACTTTAGCAGATTGGTAATTGCCCTGTCTCTGAGAAGGTCAATCCTTTGGGGAATTGTGAAAATTAAAGAATATCCTATATTCTGCCATATCATTCTGTTGTATTAATTTGTTAAATGATTTATGCTATTAAGTATGAATACTAATGGCTTTACAAAGTGTACTAAAATAGTTACTGTAATTCTACTCCTCATTTAGTTATAATCTTTAGAGATTTTACATGTTTTTACATGAGACAAATATTACACAATTTTAGGGGATGTGACAATATGTGTGTGGTTTCAGTTACAATTGAACCCAAGCCAATTTCTACTATGTAGAAATGTCCAGTATACATTAAAAACAGGGATGGTTTAATGTGGTGGCAAGTGCTTTATCAACTGTAATTTTTTTAAAGAAACTTCCTATGCACATCTTGCTGTTTTTCAGGTTTCCATTCCACAGGCTATTTTTAGTTCTAAAAGATTATTTTCTGACATTTCTACTATGTGTTGCCATTGTATTAATAGGATGCCCTTTTGTCTTAAAAAAAAAAAAAAAAAGGATAATTAGAAACCCTGAGTGGCTTTCTTTATTCTGTTTGTCCAACTAATCTTCCATTTTTCACCTTTCCTAACTAGTCTTGTCTTTAAATATCTTCTCATACAGTTGCTTTGCAGTACCCTAATTTTTTTTCTCCATTGTTCTCTACAAATATTTTGCTATCTCAGTATGAAATAAGGTCACTTAAACCTGACAGTTTTCAAAGTAAGGGTATATAATTGCATTATGGCTTTTTTCTACTCATAGAAATTTTTCTTTTCCTCCTTTTGAAATACAAGTACTATCATTGTCATAAATAGCCATCTTTTGCTCATAGTTTACCAGACACCTTCCTAAGTTGTGGAACACAAATGCACTGCTTGGAGGACTGAAAAGAAATTTGAAACTGCTAAAATAGTACCTCTACAATTAGTAAGTTTGACATCTTAGATATGAATCCCAGATTCCCAGAAACCCTGGATAGGTTACAGTTTGTCCATAGAAAAAAACAGCCTGAATCACACAGTCAGATGCCATTTTAATATGCTCAGTTCATCCTTTCCTTTTGTACATAAAAGTTGATGTGTATCAGAGCTCTCAGTAACCCTCAAACAGGATAACTAAAAAGTTCTTTCTATAACCTGAATAGTAACTAGATTCCTCCCTCAAACCATAGACAGACATAGGTACTTAAACACTGAATATTGTTCTAGTCAGCTGAGCTCTTACACAATGAGACCTCTCCTGCCTATGCTATTCCATAGTTGTAGAATATTTTATCCATAATCAAAACATGGAGTTATGTAATCTGCTGTATTGTGAGTTAAAGCCAAAGATCCACAGAGGACATATAATTCTACAGTTAACCCAGCACCTGAATTTTTCATCAAGGCAACTTGGCTAAGGCATTCAATGTTTGTAAGAGGAGGCATGCTAACAGCATTTGAGATAGCTGTAGCATCAAACAAAGGGCACCAGCCATATGGGAACAGGGCCCTAAATAGACATGTTTTGCTGTGGGAATAGGACTAAAGTAAAAGGCTATCTGCATTTTGGAATCACACTGATGGTAAGAGAATGGAAGAAAACAAGGCTCCTGGGTAAATTGCTAGGAACCTAATGTGCTAAAGTCAATATTCTGTTTTCCTTTCTTTCTTTTTTTTTTTTATAGTTTTAGTCATGGACAGCCTTATTCTATAAACTGATAAACAGCATAATTCAGTTTGTATTATGCCTAAGTTGTTAGTTTATTGTTAAATGAAAAACAAGTTCAGATCATCAAATTAAATTTGTATTTTAACTCAGATTCAACCATACTGCAATAATACTTCCATCAGTGATTCTACAGATCCTGTGGGTGGGAAGCCCACTGTTCCTAGCATTGAAACATATATTTGACAGGGGAGGGGCTATCCTAACTATGGCACTTACGTGCATCTTGAAGCCTTATTCAAGTGTAAGCAAACCTTAGTAACTGTTCTTTTTGAATTGGACCATACTCATGTACAGAATCCTTTCTTTCTTTAGCAGACAATTTAATGCAATCTTTAAGAAAAAGACTTAACATGTTACCACTTCTTTTACCAAAAATGTAAAAAAGAAAAAGAATTCGTATGCTTTCAGAGTACCTTGAGATGAGTAATATGCTTAAAATGAAACAAAAGTTTGAGAAAAGGGAGAAAAGAATAGAATAATTTTTAAAGCACCTTTCCCCTCCTCCACAAACAAAATTTAATATTAGTTTTGTGAATTTCATGTTAGTTTCTAGTCAAACTTCTAACAGAAAATTATATTTAATCCTCATTTTCTTTCCACAAAAAAAAATGGTTTAAGAAAAATACAAACGATGCTTTTATACTTTTACCTGGTTGGGATTGGTACTTCAGCCAATCCTTGAAGCAGTACAGCTGGAGACAACCTGACAAATGCAACTACAGTTCGATCCAAGAAGTCCAGTTCTCCCACTAAGATGTTTGATGCTTCAGCACCTGGAGGAATCTTTTTCATAAAATGCAGATCAACCTGCAAGCATCACCAGGCAAATACGATAAATCAAAACTGGAAAAATCTGGCAAATCACATTCTTGCACAGTGCTTCACATATAGGAATCCATGAATAAATATAGTTTAAATAAATATACACAGTTTGTTCATCTGTGTGTATCTCATTTGCCCTTTTTCCATAAAAAACTTTTTTTTAAATTGTGGATTATTTTAACTTATCATCAATAAGCTGAGTACTCTAGTTCTTCTATTTATTGTTTTTAAAATAAGTTTCTCCAGCGTCAACGATCTTGAAATGTTAGACAGGGAAAAGTATGTGAGTTCAGTTAAATAACTACTCTTTAACCATAATTTAATTAGCATTTGCCAATAGAGTTAATATTTTTATACTGTATTACTTAATTTTTGTACATAACACATTTTAATTAATATTCAAATATGCTTATTTCAAAAGAAATATAATCGTTTCTCTTTACAGTATAAATTATGACTTTAACCTCCTCTCTTTTCTAGTTGTTCTACATTATTCACATTATATACTTGGCCTTGTAATTATTCGATATTAGTTTTTCATCTGAGAATTTAGATATGACAGAGTAGAAAAAATCAGAATAAAATATTAACATTTGGAGTTACTGAAGAACTATAGTTGAATTTCTGACATGAGATGTTTGTGATTGAAATGAATATACACAAAGCAAAAGTGATCATTAGCAAGAAGAAATGCTCAGAATAAAGGATGAAGTCTAAAAATGAATGCAAAATATCCTTAACAATAAATATCAATTTTTATTGGCAGGGCCTCAGTGGAAGACAAGCAGTGACTTTAATGTAAACTGTGCAAGATCTATGTTTTGTTTCTAATTCACTTGAGTTGCTTTTTATGTAACGCTGTTTTTAGGGGAGTAAGAATTTATCTGCTCTAGTAATTGATCTTATGCTCTGATGTTAATATAATGAGGGCAAAAGATCAAAGTGAGAATAGCCAAGAGAGAGAGGAAAGAGCTCTGGCTAATATGAGTGAAGCTGAGAAGATTTTTTTTTTTTTTTTTTTGAAGCCCAGATAGTTCTTTTGCAGGTTTAATGATTTGAGAATATTTTCCCCAAAAACTTAAAATGAAAAAATATATAGTAATACTTTAGTGACTACATTAAATACGTTGCTTTCTGAAATCAAGACCTTAGCACAGCTATTTGGAAGTTTTATAACTAATAAATCTTTCCAAAAAATAAGGATACCACAAAATATATAACCTACCATATGAAGCATACATTCTTTCACAAGGATTAAATATAAAAATATTCTGTGGTACTCCATCAAAAATATCAAATAGAGCCAATATTTTATTTTAAAGAAAAGGAAGAATGATTTAACAAAGAAAAATTGCCTATAAAATATATAACAAATATTATGCATCCAAAGTTTTTAAGCTACAAAAATACTCCCAAATATAAATTTGTAAATTCACAATTCATGTACACTGGATTACATAGCAAATATTTTGCTTTTGTGGAATCTGATCTTTTAGTTTACAGATAGCAAAAGTACTTATTTACTATAATAAGTAAGGTTAAATTTCATGAAATTTATTGTGGTATTTTTGTAGGTATTTATCTAGCTAGGAGAAATGTACACATTTTAAATGATTTAAATTAGTAAAGCTTTATATTTTCATTGTAATTCAAAAATTCCAAAGGAGGGAATAAAAGATTTGCCATATACTGTTAGCCCTTTGAGGAAAACATAATAAATTTTCATAATCTTTTCAGTTTCTAAAAGAATAAACAGTTAAGTTTTCTCTCTCAATGGAAAGAACAATGATACAATATAAATACCAAAAACAATATTTAAAATGAGGAAACATCTTTTAAAAAAATCCAAAATTGATAATATGCATTATACTGATAATACCTGACATTTAAATTCCACCTTAAAAACTCTATAAACTCATTTATCACTTGACAAATGCCATTGTCTTAACTACTAAACTCTGTGCCTCAGGCAGATGACGATTATAGAAATAATTGTTTTAATATGAAATTTAATTACATCAAGAAGTACATAGTGTGTTAAAATAGTTAAATTTTGTAAAAGGAAATAAATGGTCATTACACATGATTTTTAAATTTACATAATACTTAATGTGTCATCAATAACCTTTTATTTAGAAAAATGCATTAAAATATACAGCATTTAATTTCAGGATAAGCAAATTCATCTTTTGATTTCAAATGGAGTAAGTTATAGTTCTATAACACATATCTGGGGTAGCCATTATATTATACTCATTACATTATATTGTTCTTGGAGTAGTCATATACTTTGGGAAGTAATCGACTATGTATTATCTAATTATATTATTCTATAGTCTATATAATTATATATTATTCCTGGAGCAACCTTACATTTTGTGTTGGTGTACTATATACTTCATGAAGAAACATATTTGACAAATCAACTACCTTTTTTTGTTTGATTATTTTTTGAGACAGGGTCTCACTCTGTCACCCATAGTGGAGTGCAGCAGTGCGATCCCAGCTCACTGGAGTCTCAAACTTCCTGGCTCAAGCCACCCTGATCTCCCAGTTCAGCCTTCTGAGTATCTGGGACTACAGGTGTGCCACCATGCCTGGCTAATTTTTTCTAGATTTTGTATAGATGAGGTCTCACTATGTTACCTAGGTTGATCTCTAACTCCTGAGTTCAAGTGATCCTCCTGTCTTGGCCTCCCAAAATGCTAGGATTACAGGTGTGAGCCACCATGCCCTTGGCCCCTTAAGCAACTTTTAATATAACAAAGTATTATGTTTAAAGACCTGAATGTAATGTCTTATAAAATTATAAATACCTAATGCAGCTCTAGGGAATGTAGGTTGAACTACATCCCTAAGACAACTGTCAAGTGAATGCAAACACTTGGAATGGACAAGAAAAAATCCTGGAAGCTTCTGGTCTTCTGAACAGGATCTTGAAGAAATCAAGCTATACTATTCTGGGTCCGTATTTACACTCATGCTTCTGGGCTCTCCAGACCTCACCTTTATGCTTAAAATGGAAAGATTTCTTTATTCTAGGCCTTTGATACTTAAGCTGTGGATGAGAAACAGTACATTTCTAGGGGAACAGGGAACAAAATTAGATAGCAGACCAAGGTAAAATTGGAAGTGTTTGGGCAAACTGCACACTAAAAATTAAAGGAAAAACAGATAGAAATTTAAGAAGAAAGTTTAAGTCTTCAGAAAATTATAGAAAGTACAAGAATATTCATAGGGATTCTCTGGGGAGAAATGTTGTCTTGACACTAACTTGCCAGTGATCTTGAGCAGCTCTCTTAATTGCTCTGGGATTCAGCTTTGTTGCTGACTAAATGAGATGTCTAAGGTTCCCTACAGTTCGAGGATTAAATAATAAAACTCTTTGTAATATGTTTCTTACACTAAACCTAAATGCAGAAGAAAGTTCTTTCTATGTAAAAAATTATGTGAAGCCTTCTCTGGGTCATTTGAAGTAAAAGAAAACACCACCAACATAAAAATCACGTTCTACTGTCAGTTTGAAAAAGACAAACTGTTTTGACACATCTGCTTTTTAAAAGTATTATGGGAAAATAAAACCTGGCAATTCAGGATATTTTTCTAAATCATTCCTTAAGTAAGTTTGATAGGTCTATCCACTGGAAGGCTTATAAATATGTAGGTTAAATGTAGATGGAATAAATATGATCAAATCATATATGATGAATAAAGACCTTTTTTCTCTTAACACCACAAAATGTTTGGAATTTGTATATTAAGATTCTGGGGTTCTGAATCTGCATATTAAGACTTAAAATACTAAAATAGTAAACTAACCTGGAAACTAGACAAATTTTGATAAATTCAATGCTAAACTAAAATCATAGGCTAAAAAAAATCAACTCATGCACCTGCAAAATCTGGCACTAAAATTTGTTTCCATAATGATAGATCACAATTGCTCTTTTTAAACCCTCGTTTTCTGCCCTCTCAGGCTTTAAAGTCAAAAATCTTACTGTCTTTTTTAAATTCCAAAACTAGGCTCACATTATTTTGAATCTTAAAGGATTCATTCAACAAATATATACCAAGTACTATTTAAGACACTAAAGATCCAGTAGAGACCAAAATATTTAATTTCTGACACTACCATCTCTACTACTAATGATAACAACAGTAAGCGTAACCCTTTTATTAAGTACCTGCTATATGCCTAGCACTGTGTCAGGATCTCTCTATATGTTATCTCATTAAATCTTCACAATGAAATTGTAGTTTTCTTACTTTACAAATGAGAAGGCTGAACTTTTGAGAACTTCTCTAAGATCAGACAGTTTATAATGCCAGAGTTGGGATTGAAGATCTCATACTGTTTCTCAAAAGCCATGTTCTTTCTAGTGTGCCATGCTATGAACAAGAAATTGAGGAATATAGGAAGCTGACACTAAGTAGAGGGTTCTAGAAATTTAACTTGCCTATTAAAAAAAATGAAATGGGCCAGTGATCGAAAATGTGATGAGAAAGAAAAGGATTAAAACAAAGGAAATTGACTTTTGACTCTTCCATAGTTTTAATTGTTTGGGGGAACCAGAAGACGAGACTACTGCCTACAATTGGCAATCTTCATTTTCTTTAATATGTTATAAAGTATTTTTGAAGGCTGCAAAGATAGGTCACACAACCAATAGCAAAATGATGTGGGGATATAAAATTCAGTATATAAAGGTTATATTGTTTTTAACAAGTTAAATCACAATTTATTTGAAAGGAGGAGCTATGTGATTTATAAGGATTGTTTCTGAGGATGTTAAATATGCCTTCTTTATACTGTTAATGTGTACATACATAAATATGCAGCTTGTTACATTACTACTTTTAAGATCATTTCAAATTAAGAATATCAGAAATTAAATGTATGGCAGATTGTGACAACTTTTTTCCAACTTGCAGATGAATGAAGATGCAATGCTTTAGAAAGATAGTTCTTAGAGTGGTAGATGGAATACATTTGAACTGGCTTAATGTTTGAACCACATGCCTCCACACAGTGAAATGAGCTTTGAACCACTGTAGAAATATAGCCCGAGTATGCCCTCACCTCTCTCTCTTGCTGGTGTGGAGGTCCTTTTTCATGTCTTTGTTTCATCCCACATGGACTAGTATGCCCCTTTTGTTGGCCTCCCAGTCCCTGCACGCATAATTAACAGACTTAAGCTGGTACACCATGCTCCCACGGAGACTCCACCAGGCACCAGAGGGAGAGCATGCACACAACTAGACCTAGATCATTTAGGCATTGTCAGAGGGATTCTGAAACAGGTCCAAGTAGCTGATCACTATTAATCTTTTCAGAACCTTGATTCAGGCTACTTCCTCCACTGATGCCACCCATTCCCACCTCCTCCCACTACTACAATTATTTCGAGTGCTAAGGGCTTTATTAAAATATTACCCTGAGTTACTTCTATTTCAGCCACTCAGATAAACAGAATTGTTAACCTGCCTTATTTTCACCAAGTATTGAAACTCCTTCTTTTTTGCCTTGTCTTTTTTTTTTTTTTTTTTTTTTTTTGAGATGGGGTCTCACTCTGTCATCCAGGCTGCAGTGGCATGAACTTGGCTCACTGCAACCTCTGCCTCCTGGGCTCAAGCAATCCTCCCACCTTAGCCTTCCAAGTAGCTGGAACCACAGGCACGCGCCACCACACCCGGCTAGAAACTTGTCTTTTCTACTCAATGTTACTTTGCCATAGCTTGCAACGGCAATTGTACAATGTCAAGAATTTGCTAATCAAAATCACATTATTGTAACTGACTCATTATTTTCTGAGAATACATTCAAGTTAATGATTTCATTTCAGTTGTCCCCAATTAGATGTAGATGTATTCCTCAATACAGTCAGTTCTTAATATGATTTTATTGAAAACTCTGCTCGGTTTTACTATGTCCTTCTAGGATTTCCTTACGGTAATGACTTTTTCTTGATTACATTAACAATTAAGTTTTATATTATGATTTGCTTTCCCACAAATAGAGGAAAGGTAATTTTGAACACAAACTAGCCAAGGTTTTTAAACAATAGATTAAACTTCTGTTAAATTCCCCGTGAAGCCCAGTTATTCTTTTTATTGGAAGAGATAATATTATACCAAGTGGCTGAAACCTGAATACTATGCATAAAACTCACATGTTCAGTTTTTTTTTAATAAGCAAAATATTACATGTGGACTTAATGCTGACATTATCTGTAACAATATCAAACTTTGACAAGAAACAAAAAAAGTGCATGCAAAATACTGTGTCAACACCTCTTAAAATGGGTAGTAATTTCTAGTAGTAATTTAGCAACTTACATGAGAGGGAGAAAAGCTCACCTTGCTAAAGTCAACAGTGCTGTTTTCTCTGCTAACATCATTTTTATTTTCAACACAGGCTGGAGCAGACTGAGGAGAAACAACTTGACCTGCTAAAAGAGATTGTTGTGACAGAATACAACCAATTACTTACATAGTTCTAGATATATTAAGTGAAATATGCACTTCAATTAAACTAGACTAACAGGTTTCTTAATGAATTTATGATGTAAGCATGAAGGGTCAATATAAATAGTTCTATATTAATACAAAAATTCTTATTTATCAGTTGCAGGTAGAAATGGGAGAATTCAGCAACAAAAAAACAATTTTCAGACAAAAATTCCAAATGATTCTTTTCAGTAAAGATTATCTACAAAAATATATAAATGTTACCAGGATTTTGAAGCATCATTGATTTCAATCAAAATTAATGGTATACATTAAAAGACAAGATAGACATCTGTTAAGATTTAAGCTCAGCCTGAAGAATTAAAAATGTAAAGTATTAAAAAGAACAAATATTTATCAGAAAATGACACGGATATTTTTAGGTTCTATTGCATCTAAAAAGCCAATGAAAAACATTTATCTGGCCATAAATCTTAGAGTTTTCTATATATGGGGGTTCTTTTAGAAATACCTTTATTTCACACAATATGAACCCAAGGATGTGATTTTATGCTTGACTATTCTATTACATAAGCATACTGATATTTGTCTGTGATGTAAAAGATAAAACTTGAATTGTTTTACTTTTCGGTTAACACTAAACTAAAACATAATTATTTTGTAGTTCTTTTCCCTATTATAGGGAAGATGATGAGAGTTAAGTGGATAGCAACGCTGGGAGTGTGGCAATGACCAGAAAAGGTTAAATTCCATCATTCACTAAATACGAAACACTGTTGCAGTGAGTCATCTGAAATTTGTTCATAATTAGCAATGCAACGAAAATTAAACCTCTCCCCATTTTATTGGTTCTTTTTCTGTAGAATGAGTAATGACAACCCAACTTTGAAGCCTTGCCTATGTTTATGATAATAACTCAATGACTCAAAATACTGCTTTTATTCACATCCATTGTAGATGGTAGAAGCAGTCTCTCTGCCTGGCTCTTCTCTCTATCTACCTAAATCCTAATTTTATTCTAAATTCACCTTTAGTGCCATTTCTCATTACTTCAGTCTCTTTCTGAACTTCTCTAAACTCCCAGTGTAAATGCAACCCCCCCCCACAAAAACCCATTTCTTTACATTGTCTCCTGAAACCCTATTTATTCTTTGTTACCTAGAAATTACCAACTGCAGCTAAAAACACTAATTATTTACTTTCAAATATTACTATAATTTTGCTTTTTGGATCAGTAAGCCTCTCAAACAGGGGTCATTTATTAATAGGAATAATTTCATGATTTAAAGTTGTTATAATGCCAGAAAAGTAATAGGATTAATATTCTTCTAGAACTTAAAGATTTCACTACTTTCATTAAACAATGTAAAAGAATATATCTGGAGAAGATAAAAATAAAATGACTTTTTAAAGTAAGTTCACCTCAAACCATGTTCACAAATTTCTGATTATAGCATATTCTAGGGAAATATATAAACTTCAGATAAATGTAAGAAAGCTACATAAATTATGTTCATTCTCCCATTTCTAACCACGATGTGCAGCTATGACTGTGAACTGTTCATTAGCAGCCTTTCAATTTACCATTCTCAAAATAATAACTGTAGTTTTAAAAAACCTTTTACATAATGCATTTGTGCTACTAACAGATGTCTTCAATCACCAGTTTCACATCATTCTCCATATTTTAATGAGTTAGAACAGTAGATATATTTAAAACTAAATTTATTGACTATTCTGTAAAATTGAGTAGTGAAATTCAAGTCATGGAAAAATTAAACATATATCTGCTTTCTTATTCATTTAATGTGGTATAAATCTACATGGAAGAACAATTATTTAGTTCTATCACCAAACATGTACAAAACAAAAGTCAAACCAGTGCAAAATCATTAACTTTGAAGAGATTAAATTTTGAATTGAATAGAAAATATATGGAAACTTAAAATTTGAAGAAATTGAATACCTTATGTTTTCATTTGTATACTTTAAGAAGACCATTTCATAAATTATCTTCAGCTCAGGAAGTATCTTTAAAACACTGACAGTTGTATTTCTCCTTGTAAATAATTATAGTAATTAATAATTAATATTATATGTAATAATTATAAGTAACATTTTGAGATTTATTGTTGTATGCTATTCTTGTTCTAAAATAAGAACAACTTTATAAAATATTACCTTATATGGTTGATAATGAAGAAGGGATTTAGAAACTATTTTTTATAAACATTTTAAGTAATGTTGATAATGACCTAGCTGAGAGTTTAACTAGCAGGAGACATATCAGATTACAGTAAACTTGCTAGTCCTAGATTTTAGATATGTTTATAGAATGTATGTTAATATAAGAAGCATAAGAACTACTAGCCCATGATATAAAAACCACAAATTGTTTATATTTCATATTTCATAGTAGCAGTAAATGGAGGAATTATTCATAATTAAATATATTTATTCACATCAAAAGTCCTGCAAAGTTTAAATAGTATTTCAAATCTTGTTATTATTTCTAAAAATGAAATAGTATATAGAACAATGTATTGGTAGTATATAGAACAATGTATACATACTATTTAAAAATTAAGCTAACAAGTTTGAATTGGGTTATTTCGAAAAAACAAGTTTTTTTAAAAGCTTAACATTTTATTTGCTGTATATATATAACTAACATTCACACATAAATTATAGTCCATAGAACTAACTGAAACCTCATAAATTAAAAATTTTTTATAGGTCTGTGATCAATTGTAATCTTTGTTTAAATATATTTTTCTTTAGTTTATGCCAGTTATTGCCACCTTTCAGAAGAAGATGATGGGAATAAATTTCAAAAATAATTTCATTAACTGAAAAACTATTACATAAAAAGAATCAAAAATTCAGATTTTGGAAGGGCATCTCTTATTTCCTTGGTGATGTCTAAGGCAATAGTGGTTCACAGAATGAAAATTTTTAGATACATAATTTTACTTTTAGCCAGAAGTGAGTATTTTCCTAACAGAATTACAAAGAATTTGCTAAAATATTTTCTCCTCACAGAAAAAAAATAATATAAAGTTAGGATTTAGCATTCATATATGTGTGGAAGCTTTATGAATGCTAATCGTACACAGTAATTTTTTAAGTGCTATACCACAGCACTTACAAATGCTTTTTACCTGTTTTTTAATATTACCTTTGTCCACTGATCACTGCCCATATTATTTCCTATAAATGAATGTCATTGCAATGTTTAATTATTTCTGTTATAATACCCACATAATTTTGAGGTATGAGATCACTATGAAAAAAGGCATTAATTCAGTAATCTTATTATATTCAGAGTAAGTTATTTAAAAACTAATAAAAAGTGGGTATCACTAAGATTAACTGGTATCTGTGATTATTTAAATGTAAATAGAAACATTTGAGAAACCTAGTATCATTTGCTATTTACTAAATACATTTTTCTGACCTGTTAAGCTCAAGAGTTCCTCACCTTAAATGAAAATTTCTAATATCTGTTTGATATCTTATCAATTAAGATGCATATTATATAGTATTCATGTTACCACCCGTTTGAATTCCTTTTCTTTGAGTTATATGAATTTATTTTTTTTTCCTCTGGACCTCCATGTAGGAATCATATATGTCAGATAAAAAGTTACTCTAGACCATGTATATTTCTAGGGCAAATTATAATAGATATGAGGGAAGTATAGGAAAAAATTAAGAGTATTTCAAGTAAATACTGACTAGAAAAATGAAGCTCTGTTTTTCTGCTTGTTACAACATAACTTTTTCACTAAGTATATTGTGAAACTGGCAAAGTCATTTTCTTTATCATAAAGTTGTGGGGAAGGAACATGAGATTACATCAAAAGTATTATTTCATAACTGTAGGCAGTATTATTAGAACACCTCATTATTGGAAAACAAAAGGTATATTCTCAAAAATCCTGTTGAGCATTATATTAACTCATTTGTCTTTAGCTATCATTCTCTTCTTTAAGTATGCACATATGTATCATAAAACAGCAGCATAGCAACTTTTAAATTTATATTTGGCCAAATTCGTATCAATAGAATATACTGCATAAATGTATCATTACTTTCTACTGCTTAATCCACTGTAAATCATGTGTACTAGAAGGAAACTGAGATGAAGACATGAAGACATTACTATTAACCTAGAGACCAAGCTGGGTTACACTACCTCAGAAACCTTCAACGCATTTAGAGTACCCAAAGGGTAGGAGATGAGGGAGGTACAGAGATGAGATGAGCCTGTTAGAGACAGACACAAGACAGAGCAAAATAAAGAAATATAAAGATGAATGACAAAGTTACATACATGTGTAACAATACATTTATTCATGGGAATAGAAAACATGAAGAAAGAGGGCTAAATATTTAGAAAATGTTGATTAGGTGAGCTACACTTCAAAAACATGAAAAGTATGCACACAGTTAAACCTGGAGAAAAATTAGTATGCCTGAAAATAATTAATGCATATAAGAAATAAATTCTAACACATCATACTAGAATTATGTTCACTCTTAAAATCTAGTCTTGACATTCCAAAAGTGTAATGACAATACAGCCTCCAGGCAGAACCATCAGTTGTGTCAGTAATGTCATCTCAATTTTCTTGGAACAGTGGAAAATATCCTATTTATTAAACAATGTTTAATTATTTAATATACACAAATATTTTAATGTGTTTCATCTCAAGCAATTTTAAGAATTATTATTCTAGCTTTAGTTTTCTTCAAAGGTAGAACATTATGAGGGACAAACTTTAAACTCTGGATATCTTATTTATGAGACCATTGTATTAAAAAAGCAATAAAACATATAAATATCTAAATACATAAAGGCAGCATGCATCTGAAAATTCAAAGTACAGCATTTGTAAAAGGAGCAAATATAATGTCATAAATCTGATTTCCAAAACCATAAATAAATACCATGCACAATATGTATGAGTACATTGCTTTAAAGGCTGGAATCTACCCAGGCCTAAAGAGTGAACTTTATGTCCCATCCTCCCAAAAAACTGTTCTTCAGTGACCTATGGCTTTGAACAGTAGTTAGAGACATTCTGCACTTTAACTCCTTTTGAGATCCTAAATAAAAGGTACAACTGGAAAGTATTCAGATTAGGAAAGACAAAAGATATGTGAAGGAAAACGAACAGAGTTAAAAATTATTGGTAACGAATAGGGCAGAATAAAGACACACTATACTTAAGAAAACTAATAATCTCAAATTATCTTCAAAAATATGAAAATTATCACAGGGGCAATAATATTTTATAATAGGTTCATAATCCCAATGTCTCAAAAGGCAATTGAATACATGACCCAAATGATAAATACAGGTACTGATAAATTTTGCCTTCTGGATCGCTTAACACAAGTCTTCTTTTTAGTTTTAGAAAATCTTCCTAGTACAAATAATTATTTGAATATTTTTGATATATTTATTTTGAGTGTTTTACCACCCATACTCTTTTCAGGGTACTAATGTCAAAGTAGATATTATATTTCTATTATTTTTGCTGTTGTTTTGCCAAATGTAACTGTCACTTTTTATTGAAACACCAGAATGAGACATTTAATTCTCACAGTTTTGATGCTTAATGAAAAGTGAAAGTTAAACACAGCATGGTGGCATTAAAAATGCATAGTGAATCCATAGCATCCTGCATGTCAGCCCTGAAGAGAATGTGGAATACCAAGAAAATAATTATTCAAAAAAGTAAACTAGTGTATTTAGAGATGAGATTGACAAATTATCACAAATCACTAAAAAAGGAATGAACAAAAGATAGTAGACTAGGGAAGGAGAAGATAAAGGAAATATACTATTTTATTAACATAATCTATAAAATGGGGAAGACCCCATTTGAAATACAGTGTCTGAATATTTCACCCCAAGAGTATCGCCAAGGTAGCCTACTCAAGATATAAGTCAATTAAGAAGTAGAAACTTTATTCTCTATGACTCTTTCAGACTTACCTACATAAGCATCAATCTGTTTTTGAAGAAATTTCAGCACACATTAAACAAGAAACAGGGACTTACTTCTACCATTATGATTAGGGAGGAAAATGTGTTCTGTTTTCAAGTTTCTGGAAACATCTTTGCTCTATTTAATTTCTATTCTATAATATTTTTTAAAAGCCAATCATTTTGCATAATAGATTTTACTCAAGAGATTTTTAAAAATTAATAGTATCACCTCTACTTTTTTGAGTTTTGAAATCCTTTTGAATCTCTGTATTATTGCACAAAAATTTAAATCTCTATTGCATATTTAAAACAGAATGTCCAATTTATATTTATGGTTATTAATTTCAATGTTTATATATCTAGAGTTTGTTAGGTTTTAGAGTTCATAAGTAGATTGAGAATCTTAGTAGTAAAGGTCTTTCATATTTTTTTCACTTTTGGGTAGAAGATTTATTTCTAAATTGGTGAAGTCTATACATATTTTCAGAATTCTCAACACACATAATTATGCAAAGTGTGTGAGGAAGCAAAACAGAGTCATAAGGAGGTGTTATAAGCTTAGGCTTAGAAAACCACTTCTGACAGCATACTCTACAACAATACTTAATTGGGTATATGAATCTTATTAGAAATGTTTCCAAGTTTTTATTGCCCTTACGTATGCCTCAAAAAGATTGTATGTGTTCAGATAAAGGCTGATTGTACAGATGGTGACAGAATCACTTCAGAACCACTCAGATTCTGGTTTTCGGGAAAACCAAACCATTTCTTAAATAAGACAAAAAGCAGGCTCTCAGAAAACCTTGTATCTATATGTAGATTTGTGATTCACAGTTATAATTCTATCATCTCTTCTTATGTTTAATAGAAGTTTAAAGTAGTAACAAACAGTGTGCCTAGATCTGCATGATATTACAATAAATAATTGATCCAATAAATTCTATAGTCTCTTAGTTCAAAAAAATAAAATGCAATGAAATTATTTGTGTAGTAAACATTATCTCCAATGAAATGTAACGTATAAATCATAAATAGTTCAAAATCCAAGATCCTTGCCTCTTTGAAGAAACATACCTCTTTCTCAAAGACATAGCTCTTATTATCTGATTTTCAGCAAAAGTCATGAAGGCGAGAGTTCATTTTTATAAAATCTGTGTGCATTCTTAGAAAGTTAATTCCTCCGTATATTTTAATAAAGTTTTTGGAATCATGCAGACATAAGCCCATAGCCAAAATTAGTAAATATCTGAGTCTATTTTAACATTATCATACCAAATACTAGAATTATAAGCATAACAAAAGCACTACTTTTGTAATACATCTCTTAGAATATAAGAGCCTGAAGTTCTGTTACCTTACGTATCACATATTTTAAAGCAAATTGTGATTTAGAATATAAATATATTTTGAATATACGATTTTATTCCAAGCAAGTTAAATCTCCTCAGAATGGTCAGTAGACTCTATGTTTATAGAGTTGGTTTTTACCATAAAGTATTCACAATTATTTTATTGAACTTAATATATGTACAGCTATACACTCTTCTATATAACAAAAATGATTTATATTCAGACAATAAAAAGTCACAAAAATCAAATGAGTATTTCAAAAATGATTTTTGTCATTAACAAACTGGTTTTATATTCTGAGACCAAAAAAATTATACCTAATCATCTTTATCTATTTAATAAAGCATTTCTTAATATTTGTTTATGTATGTATATTTAATTCAGTAGTAGGAAAACTCATTAAAATTCCCATATGAAGTAAAGTCTGGAGAAAACTAATTTTCATACATTTTTATTTAAGGCATCTCTGAAGCTTTTGAAAACAGGGTGAGATTACATGATATTTCATGCTGTCAATACATGTGCTTTCATCCATTTGTGGAAGTCAGTCTTTCCAGTAAAGCATTTGAAAATACTTTTCGTTAATTTTTATCTTTTAGAACTGGAAACTTTTAAAGCTGATTGAAGTTTAACAAATTCAAATCATCTTCAAGGAAATCTCATTTTTTTCATGAGAATAATGGAAAGGATTGATGATAACAGAAGATTCCTAAGCAACTTCCTTAGTGCAAATGATGATGAGTTAAATAAATGCAAGGAGAGAACAAAAAAAATACAGGAAAGATAAAATAGTCTGGAGCATAAATCACAGTAAGTCAAGATTGCTAGGAAACAACAGTGGTCATCTATGTTGGTATATATGATGGTGAGTGGGGTGGCTCCAACAATGTTGAAGATGCCGCACTACAAACAGCAATAAGCCCTTGAGCTGGAATCAGCCTTAATGAATGTAAAGCTGCAATCAATGCACTGACTAGTCTTTTCATTTTCTCGATTGGAATTTGTTAACTATAACCAATATGAAACCAATATCTTTCTTCCACAAACACTAGATGATGACCATGATGGCATAAGTCAAAGCCCTTCATTACATTTTTAAGCTACAGGACAAAGGCTAGGACCTTATTTGGTATTTTCATTTTTTTCCTGAACCTTTTGGGAAACTTAAATTCTTTTATAAAATTTTTACAATTTGATGCTTGATAATAAGACCATATACTCCTGTGAAAGAGTTTACAATAATCTGAATTTCAAAAAATCACTTTCTTATAAAACATATTTTAAAAGATTAGAAGCCCTTTGATATTTCAGAGATCTATAGTAGACATAAAGAGCACAATAAACAAACATTTACCATTTTTGTCCATGGAATTTGGTTCTGACTGTTTCTTGCCAATATCAGCAAAGGAACGAACAATGGGAATCCTGTTAGTGAGTTTTTTCTGATTCTGATGATGATGCTGTTTCATCAATGCCTCATGGACCCTATGGCGTACATCTTCATTCAGTTGACCTGAGCTCACTTGTTGGTCAAGAACCATATCTGAAGAGAAAAGGCCGGAAGAAGATGAGCACAGCTTTCCTCTAGCACATATGCCAGCCGTGAACCACTGAGTCCAAATATGCAAGCCCTAAACAACGTTATTCATCTTGAAATAGGAAAAACTTCCTTAAAAAATGTCTAAGTATGGTTTTATAAACAGAAATTTATCTTCCATTGTAGAAACGTTGTACAAGAAGAACTTGGGCAAATTTTAATTATAAACCATTCTATTTTAAATATATAATTCTTATTAAGTATTATTTTTCAAATGGGTATAGTTGCATTGAGAAGAAAGTTCTTTATTTCTCATTATTCACACTGATGGTAGGAAAATGTATAGAGATAATATCAAAATTCATAGTGTGTTTAAATTTGAAAAGTGGTCTTATATTTAAATATTCTTCCCATTTTCTAGTACAGAATAATTTTCTTTCTTCCTCATTAAGTAAACAAAAGTCTATCTGTGAAAATCTGATGCAAGGAGGCCTGTGACGTGATCTAGCTACTGAATTTGGAGAGTAAACAATTCTGTTTCATATGGATAGAAAATCAGCCCTTTCTCAAACTTTCCTTGAAACACACTCCCTTGAGAATGCTAGATTAAAAAGATATTCTATAACTGCAAAACAAAGACTGGAAGGTGATATTTCAGAAGTCTATAATTAAGCAGATTATTTACCATACATAGTATCAGAGATGTCAATAAAGTAGATTAGTAAAGGCATTTTAAATTTGTGATATTAAGATCACATCAATAAACATTAGTGTAATTAATCTGCTTTCTGATTATCAAATGTGAATTCTAATTTTTTTAGGCATTAACACCTTATGTAAAGCAGATCACAATGAACTGCCTTCCACTGCCTTTTTGGGTACAATAAAAGTTTTAAAGTTGGCAGAATGCTCCCTTACCAACAGTGTTTTCCTTCAGTGTGAAAGGGAAATGAACTATGGGACAGATTTAGGCCACTTTATGACATTCTAGCTAGATGACTTTGCAGAGTTGAACAGCCTCAGTGTCCTTACTTGTAGAATGGAGATAATAATACCTATATCATATGTTGATGCCAAGACTAATGACATAAAGCACCTGATTGGGATATTGAGGCTATCAGTAAATATTTCCCAGTAGAGGATTTTCTTTGCAATTTTCATTACATAGATTATGGGTTCCTGGTTTGAAATTTGTGGTGGGTTTTAATATATTCCTATCTTATAACACTTTATCAAGTAGAGACAAAACTGAGCTTATTAATAGCAGAAAACCCAAATTAAACTCTCTAAAACAATTTTATTGACTCACATAACAGAAAGACCAAAGTTAAATTGGCTCTAATTTTGCTTATCTGTGATTCTGTTAACCTCTCCTCCTCTAGAGTAAGCTTTAACCTCAGGCTGATTTTCCTTATGGTAATAAGGTGGCTTCCAGCAGCAACAAGGAAATATATATTTTTGTTCATATACAGTGAGAAATATATTGGTATTTTGTGACTTTCTCTTAGAAGAGTTATTTTTTGCCCTGGCCAGGAAAAATCATAAGTCTAACTGACATAGCCCTGCCCATCTTGAACTAATCACTGGCAAAGGAAATGGTATTCATTTGACTGACAGGCTAATAAAGAACTGCCCTTTGCTCTAGAGTTAATTCTCTAAACCAGAGATAGACAAGCTCTTTTTGTACTGAGCCAGCTAATGAATATTTTAGGTGTTATAGGCCACATGATCTCTCTCACAAATACTGAACTTTGCCTTTGTAGCAGGAAAGCAGCCACAGGCTTTCACAAATGAGCCTAGTTATGCTCCAATAAAACTTTTTTATGGATGCTGAAATTTGATTTTCATATAATATTCACATCAAATATGTTCTTATTTTTTTATTATTTTTCAACCATTTAGAATATAATCACCATTCTTAGCTCAAATGCCCTACAAAATCAGAGAGTAGGCCATATTTGGCACATGGAGTATAGTTTTCTCTATCATTTTTGTGTTTACAATGGAAAGAGGTAGAATGAATATTTGGAAGTCACCCATAATATATACCTGGAATGTTTGAAAGTCAGTCACTATAATTACCTCAAAGGTCCCTTCCAATTCTGAAAATGTATGATACTATAGAATAATATTTAAATCTATTTTTCAGTTCTTTGGAGATCAGTAGTTATAATACCCCTGGGTTAATCTGAAATAAAGGAGATAATAAATTGTCAACATATATGACATTACACTGAAACCTTGCTAAGATGGAAAAATGTATATAAAATATGCAAATACTTCATAATAGAAGTTGTAAAGTGGTTATAAGAATACCAATATGATATCATTATAAGGCAGTTCCAACCATAAGCCATGATATGAATTCCCCATTTAATATTCTAGTCAGAATTAAAAGTATTCACATAGTAAACCTTGAACGCATTTATAATTTTTAATTTCTATTAAAGCACAATGTTTCCAGGTTCGAACACTACAAAACCCATAGGTCACTATCTTCACAGTTTTTCAAAGATAAGATTTTTATTTGAAACAGTTATGTATGGAAAAGTAAATGTAAAAGAAAAAACATATTCATCTGTTCATTAGTTACAGAGAAGTACACAGTAAACTTCTCCAAAGTATAGCCGTATCAAATTATATCTTACTTGTCTGGAAAAAATTAATCATTTTTCTTAAGAATATAACTTATAGTGGGGTAAGATTTAAGTACCAAAAGGAATCTGAATTAGTAATCACTGACATTGTTCGTTTCACCACTACAATATATATTAGTATTAACTTGAAAAGTGTGAAAGGATAATGGACCATAATGGCTTTGGGTCCAGAGTGCAGTCCTGCAATCTCAGCAGGCTATGATGCCTAAATAATACAGTCTAGTCTGCCCCAGGATCTGGATGATAAGAGATAAAGCAAGAAAAAAAAAAAAAAGGACAAATAGGTCACACTCTACTAACACTAAGTACGCTCTAGAAACACTAGTAGCATTTGTGGGAAAAGGCCTCAGAAAAATGAAAAATTGTTTTTCATCCTATCATAATCCATCTTGAATGAAAGCCACTAGAGGCTATGACGTATTGCAGATTCTATATAAATCTCTGCGTTTTTGAAGATCATCATCTCAATGTTTTGAAAATCATCATCTCAATGTTTTGAAAATCCTTTGTCTTACCTTTAAAAGATATTGGGGGAGATGGGGGAATTTGATATGAAGTTCCTAGATTCTGTGATTTGGTTTCCAGCACTAACAGGATTGTGTGTACTAAAGATGTAAATTACAATAGAATACTTACTTTTCAGATCAAGGATTGTCACAGTATAGGCAAGTTAAAAAAATATATGGTTATTCCTATACTCTCAAATCTATAATTACATTCAGTGAAGCAAACTGTAGATTCTTTTTTCAATGAAAGATTTTATTTTTTATTTTTTTCCCTGAAAAACATTTATTTTATTTATTTATTTTTCTTTTTTTAAAAATTATACTTTAAGTTCTGGGGTACACGTGCAGATTGTGCAGGTTACACAGGTATACACATGCCATGGTGGTGGTTTGCTGCATCCATCACCCCATCATCTACGTTAGGTATTTCTCCTAATGTTATCCTCCATGAGCTCCCCACCCCCAGGCCTTAGTGTGTGATGTTCCCCTCCCTGTGTCTGTGTGCTCTTATTGTTGAACACTCACTTATGAGTAAGAGTATGCAGTGTTTGGTTTTCTGTTCTTGTGTCAGTTTGCTGAGAATGATGGTTTCCAGTTTCATTCATGTCCCTGCAAAGGACATGAACTCATCCTTTTTATGGCTGCATCATATTCCATGGTGTATATGTGCCACATTTTCTTTATCCAGTCTATCATTCATGGGCATTTGGGTTGGTTCAAGTTTTTGCTATTGTGAACTGTGCCACAATAAACATACATGTGCATGTGTCTTTATAATAGAATGATTTATAATCCTTTGGGTATATACCCAGTAATGGGATTGCTGGGTCAAATGGTATTTCTATTTCTAGATCCTTGAGGAACTGCCACACTGTTTTCCATAATGGTTTCATTAATTTACACTCCCATCAACAGTGTAAAAGCATTCCTATTTCTCTTTAAATGAGTTGGGGGCTATGATTGATGATCTGTCCATTGTACTAACTTTGGTTTGGTTTTAATTTCTTCCTAATTCTCATTGACAGAATTAGGCTAAAGTATACACACACTACAGAGAGGATATTTTCATCATTAATCTTCATAATGCTTAATTAAAAGAGATTAACATAGACCATAAAGTTCCCTGTAATTTATATGAATATAATTCAGAAACATATTCAATACAATTAATCTGCATATCAGACTAAATTGTGGTAAGAAAATATATCTGGAGAATTTTAGATTTGAAAAGGTTAAGTAATGTTTTGAAGGATAAAGTTTAAACTTATTGAGTTTCCTGAAACATTGGGAAACAGATATATTTTAAATTAACTTTAGCCAAAAGAAAATCCCACTTTAATTATACCAGAAATTCTTGTCAGACCTGCCAGATACAAAAGGGATTTTTTGCTACTAAGTCTACAAAAATCTCTTAAGGAATTATCTGAGTCTGTTAAAAACATAACAGAACATTGCTGTAAAGATCCTTGATCATTACAAAACAATATCTGGGTCATATTCATCTACTAGAAAATGTCTGAAAAACATAAACACTGCAAAGCCTCTGCATTCACAAAGTACTAGTGATTAGAATCCTTAAAGGTAAACTCTTACTTAGCTTTTGTAAAACTAAAACTAGTGACTAATGTATGTGAATTATGGCTAAGAGAGAAAAATAATAAATAAGAGCTGAGAAAAAAAGTTTCAGGACTGACTATTAATCACTATAGCCATAAATTATCATTAAATAGAATAAAACAAAAATTATGACTGGGCACAGTAGCTCAGGCCTGTAATCCTAGCACTTTGGGAAGCTGAGGCAGGTGAATTGATTGAACCTAGGAGTTTGAGACCAGCCTGGGCAACATAATGAGACCCCATCTAAAAAATATTATGATTAGAGGTTAGTAAAATAATTATTTCAATTTCTGCAAAGTTCATCTTCGATAAGAAACTTTCTATTTATCTGTTTATGATGAAATAGTCTCTTTCCTACTTCATATGTTGCTATGATAATAAAATATAATGATGTGAAAACACTTTGCAAAGTTAGAAGTCTTAGAAATGGAAAGTATGCTTATTTATTACAAATTTAGTAATGCAGCTCAATTTTTATAAAATAAAAATAGAAATAAAAAATAAGAAAATTACAAGCATAGAGAGAAAATGTTTTAATGAGATTATATTGAGGGCACAAATAAGTAACTTTTAAATTTAGTTAAATTATAGTTATTAATGAGAGGGACTCTCTTTTCAGTAATGATTGTAAAGGAATCTAAGGTAATGATCTATACAAATTTTTGTAATCATATTTTTCTATGTGATGTTAGCTCTAAACCACTGACATATTCTAAATGTCATTCTACAGGCTGCTTTACACTGAAAAATGGGACATTCAGGTTGGGCTACTTCAAAGTCAGAAAGATACACCCTAATTAGAAGAGCAGAAAGAATACTAAAAAGTTATTTAGGGTATCAAGACGTCATTGAACTACTTTCACTGTAAGGATAGACTTAGAAAATGTAATTTGCTTGAAAAGGCTATATTTAACCCAGTTAACCTTCACATATTCTACAGAATTGAGCTTGGGAAAGGGGGACACAGTTAGGAAAAAGTAGCATAATTTTAGACAATGAAAGTAAACTAAGTGATAAAATGAACTGTGTTTCAGTCAAATTACCAGGGGAAAATTTCCTCATAGGAATCCTGAGAAAAGCATTAGAAATTACATAATTTAAGAAATGTAAAGGCCAGCAAAAGCATAAAGGGTATGTTATGAGGCTAATTTTGCCAGGTGGTAGAATGTGACAGTTTCGTTTCCCATTTGGATTAATCTATTTTCAAAGGTAATGCCATCAGGTATTTAAGCAGCAAAAACAAACCCCTTAGAGCAAGGCCTTTAACCTTCTAAATCTTAGTTTCTTTATTTATGAAATAAGGATAACAATAATAATACCAAGCCCCAGGTTTGAGTATTAGAAAGATAATTACAAACTTAAGAGCTTTCTATACTTCAAAGTAGTATGAAAAGCCTAGCTGTTTTATTCTTAATTAAAATATAAAAATGTTTATTGGGTATTAGCAAGACCCTGTAATGTAAAGGTAAGAAACTGAGTACTATTTCAACATTCATAGGGAGTTTGCTAATTTCTTAATCTTTTTCTCTTGATTTAGTGTAGCTACAGTAGCCTGCATACTTCTAAAAATTATACATATATGTTTAACTTTATAAAGTCTTTTAGGCTACAGTTATATAATTTAAAGAATAATCTCTTTACACATGTTATATGAAACAGAAGAGGACTGCTTATCTTTCTGTTTTACACATACTGCAATGCCTATCAACACCAATGACTAAATCAATAATTTTTAAGGTGATAATTGTGCCACCAAAATTTGGGTGACATCCACTTCAAGACATCTCTTTTTCTTCAGACAGTAGTTGTAATGGAATAGAAAAAACACTGGGCTTAAAGTTAGGGGCCCTTGGGTGAAATGTAGGCCATGACAATTTTAGAGGTTCTATTTTCTGATTGAAAAATGAGAATGACATCTACTTCATAGGGCTGTCTGCAGATTAAATTAGATATGTTATTTTTCCAATACATTATTCTCATATATATTTGTAAAAACACACATACAGTTTTTTTCATTTCTATAATATACTTGAAGTATTAGGTCTTTCTATATCACAAATAAATATTACATAGAACGAATTTTACTTTTTCCCAAACTAATAATTTTTTAAACTGCCTCTTTTCTTTGTTTGTATTTTAAAAACCTCCATCAACTATTTCATTTATACTCTTTCAAAATTCATTTCTGTGTTTTTGTATTATTTTGTTTTTACTAAAATATGTTTGTCTTCCAGTAAAAAGATACAGGAGCTTTTTTACTCAATTTCTGTAATAATAACACATTTCCTAAATATAACTGTCTGTATTATAAGATATCATTGGATTCTATTACTAATCATTCATCCTAGGGACAGGTTATAGTATTGAATTACAAAACAAATCTTAACTGTATCACTTGACTTCCTCTGGAATTCAAGAGTTTTTATTAAGTTTAAAATAAATTGCCATAACTTTCTATGTCCATTCTAAACCAACATTTTTCTGTTTATTGACATTTTTTCATTTGGTTATTTCATGTGTTTGACTATTGAAAATAAGTATTTAGCTTGAGGTTTTCTTTTTTTCCTTTAAATTTCTAGTGGTGAGAATCTAAATGCGATAATGAAGATAAACGATGAATGGGAATCAAGACACTAGGTTCTTGTCCTAGACTTGGCACTGCCAAATTAGACAATATTTCTCTGAGATTCAGCTTCTTTTATCTCAAAAAACAATGTAAGAGAAAATGACTTTTAAGGCCTCATACAGTGATTGTGAGAATTCATTTTCCGAAGTTCATATATATATTGAATTATAAGGAAAAGAGAGTAACAAAAAAGTAGCTGTGCCTATAAAATAGACTAAGAGAGAAAAAATATACCTGCAATTTCTTCTAAAGTGTTGGCATGCATGTCCAGCAACACAGTTCCATTCAGAATACAACTTCTCAACTCAAACAAGCTGTGCAATGAAAGAGTAGCCACATACGGCTTGCTCCACCTTTCTCCTCCATCTTCCACATCTTCTTCAAACTTCAACCACCTATACAAATAAATATTATCAGCACAGTTTATATTATATTGTAGATGAATGATCCTTTATCCCAAAAATAAAAGGTTGGAATAGAAAAATAGTCATATTGTGTCTTGCTTCATAGGTTTTGGAAGTATATTAAAAACTAGCTTAAGCCATTTGGCTTATTTCATTTTAATTCAATTTAACTAGTATTCTTTTGTAATTAAAAAAATTGAAAATAAAGGAAAATTCATGATATTTTGTTAACTTGTCTAACCCTGAAGAAACATTTAAATATAAGTGTTTAACCAGTGATCACAGCTAACCTTATGTACCACTAATAAAGAACGTATACTTCATGGAAAGTTAATGTTAATTGAAAAAGAAATGAAAGAATACTTATTTTTCTTTAGTGGGAAGTCTTAAACATGAATATTTTAGTCTCTTGGTAATTTTCTTATAAAATCTTGAGGTAGGCTAGCATGATTTGGGGCCTATTATATGGGAAAATAATTATTAGGCTTGCTTGGATGGAAGCTAGTAATAACAGTCACTCCCTAGGGACTGAATATGTGAGACTTGAGCTCAGACTCCATCCCTGGGTGTTCCTGCCAGGTTAGATAATCAGAGAAGAATCTTGATGTCATTATATCAAATACGAGACTAGTGTCTTCTTGGACTGAAATGAATAGTAATACCATATTATCTGTAAGCAAGATAAATGGGATAGATAAAGAGAAACCAATGATTTTATTGCTCTGGCACAAACTTCTTAATCTCTTATCCTTTTAGGAACTTGCTCTCTAATCCTAATAAATGACTAATGTAGTTTCACCATTTCTAATGACCCTTAGTCTAAATTGTCTTGCCAACCTCCATCTCCACCATTTCCTTCATTCCTTTTCTCCTTAGTCATTTTTGACCCTAATTTCTCTTTCTAAGTAATATCATTCAAATCCTCTACATAATATTGTATCACTATTTTGTGTAATAAAGTGGTCCAACTTCAACACACAACAAATACGTGGGAGTAATCAAGTGGATTAGCCAAAAGTAGCTAACCGAAAGAGTTAGTCAGAATGATTAATATGAAGAGTAGTAAGAAGGATCAGGAAAGCTATGGATCTGTCTCCAGTGTTTAGGAAGCAAAAAGAAAAAAAAAAAAAAGTGGCATTTCTATTTGACCCAGCAATCCCAGTGGGATTGCTGGGTCAAATCCCAAATGATTATAAATCATTCTACTATAAAGACACATGCACATGTATGTTCACTGTGGCACTGTGCACAATAGCAAAGACTTGGAACCAACCCAAATGACCATCAAGGATAGACTGGATAAAGAAAATGTGGCACATATACATCATGGACTACTATGCAGCCATAAAAGAGGATGAGTTCATGTCCTTTGCAGGGACATGGATAAAACTGGAAACCACCATTCTCAGCAAACTGACACAAGAACAGAAAATCAAACACTGCATGTTCTCACTCATAAGTGGGTGTTGAACAATGAGAACACATGGACACAGGGAGGAGAACATCACACACTGGGGTTTACTAGGGGATGGCGGGGCTTGGGAAGGGATAGCAGGGGGTGGTGGGATTGGGGAGATAATGTTACGAGAAATACCTAATGTAGATGACAGGGGAATAGATGCAGCAAACTACCATGGCATATGTATACCTATGTAACAATCCTGAACAATCTGCACATGTACACCAGAACTCAAAATATAATTTAAAAAAAAAGAAAAAAAATGGTCAGAAATTGAAAAGGAAACCAATAGGGAAGAATATTTATACTCACCAAAATTTACAATCAAGTAAGAATAGGTATGGCTATATAGAATATATGGATATTGAAAAAACTTACATTTAAGCCACAAATCACCAACAGTATCTCTTCAAGGCTGAGTATTTTATAGGACATTTTTGTCTACACAGAAAGTTTTCATATTAGTTATTCTTAAAGTTTTTCAGTCCTAAACAGGGCCATAATACCTCATAAATCATATGATGGTCTTTAGTATTGTTACGAACTACAACTGGTTCTCCCTCTCTTCCTAGAAAAGAGTAAAATAACATTACCTGACTCTCTTTTAATTGAGTGAGTCCATGTGTCTGTGATTAGTTCTGGAAATGAAGTGGGGACAGATATTACGTGTGTGTCACTTCCAGACTGGAGCATTTAATTGTCAAGAGGATGTCCTCTGGAGCTCACCTTTTCCTTGACATGCAACCAGCAAAGTTCATGATAAAGGCTGTTCTATCAGTTGAGGTCTCTAAGTAACTATTTAATACAATGAACAGATGAGCAAAACTCCAATGATCCATGATGGCCATGAACTGTGAGTCACAAATAAACAGTTTTAAGCCACTGAGACTGCAGGATATTTGTATAGCATAATTTAGCCTATCCCGTCTGACACAGAACACCATTTTAGCTATTCATATCAGCATAAAAATCCTAATCAGAATTAATGTTGAAAAAAATGTGATTTTAATAAATATAATAAATTAGTATTTCTTGTCAGATATGAGAATAAGGCCATGGTCACATTATGATTTCAGTATCACAAAGGAACAACCTCTTGGCAGACATTTTAATGGAATAGTATTATATAAACTATCTTTGACTAGTTGAGAATAAAAAGAAATTTATGTTTTGTCTGTAAACTACAACTAAACAACTATGCAATAAAAGGAAAGTCTTTTAACTTCTCTGGGCCCATTTTCTCACAGTTAAAATGATGAGACAAATATAACACATTAAGTAATTTTCCAAAGATCACCTAGCCAGTGACCTTGTCAAACCAGGATTCAACTTTAAGTTTTTTTTTTTATTTTTATTTTTCTCCAGAGTCTGTGCCTATTTCCCTCCATAATACAGTGATTTGAGTTGAATTTATAGTCTTTTTTAGCTCAAAGATCTTATGCTAATGCTTATAGCAGAAATACGTTTAATTTTCATCCATGTCTGGAGCCAATCTTAAGTTGCAAAATGTTTTGTTCTCACTTTTTCTTTTACATTATTCTGATTTGTTTTCTTTATTACCTATTATGCTAGATAAAAATAGATGGTTTTCCTTTGTGAGTAAGACTCAAGCATCCTATTCTGTTGAAGTGCTATAATGAAACTTTCCATAAAGAAGTGGTGTCAGGGGAGTGGATACAGATTTTATTAAATCTCCTAATTAAATTATAATCTACTGACATATGCTGTGGGTTTCAGATAAAAAGAGCAAAAGGACGGAGACTATTTAATAGCATGTATGCTGGTGTTATTTTGGCTGACAAACTTCATTAAGTTGGAAATTTGCTTTCTAGTCTATTTGATGGTAAAGGAAACCTAGAGTTTTAAAAGGGTGTACTACAATTTGAGGAAATACAGGTTTTTCTCTACATAAAATGTCCTCAATTAACATTTCTAGAACCATGGTACTTTCTGTCATCCCTGTCTATAAAATTGATTCTAAAATGTAACAGTGAGATGACGGGTAACAGTGATGATGTCTCTACAAGAAATAAAAAATTTTAACCAGGTGTGGTGGTGCATGCCTGTAGTCCCAGCTGCTCAGGAGGCTGAGATGGCAGAATTGCTTGAGCCCAGGAGGTGGAGGCTGCAGTGAGCCATGATAATGCCACTGCCTTCCAGCCTGGGTGACACAGTGAGATCCTGCCTCAAAAAAATCAATTAATTAATTAAATTGAATGTAATCTTCAAAAATTATACTCAAGTACAAATTCCTGAAATGTCTTTGTACATTACTAAAAAAATCACATTGTTTCTTAACTACTTAAGTGTAACTATAAACTTACCCATACAATAATATTGTGTGTAAGCTGTAATAACGTTAATAACAAATTCACTTTTAAAATACTCCTGGACCTCTTGATCTATATAGAATGATAAAATTCTTGCTTTTTTTTTTTTTTTTTTTTTGAGACGGAGCCTCACTGCAACCTACGCCTCCTGGGTTCAAGTGATTTTTCCGCCTCAGCCTCCCAAGCAGCTGGGACTACAGGCACGTGCCACCATGCCCATCTAATTTTTGTATTTTTAGTAGAGACGTGGTTTCACCATGTTGGACAGGGCGGTCTGATCTCTTGACCTCGTGATCCACGTGCCTTGGCCTCCCAAAGTGCTGGGATTACAGGCATGAGCCACCGTGCCCAGCCCAATAAAATTCTTTCTTATAATAAAATTCATAGTTTTGAAATGTACTTCTGGATAACAGTGAAAATGACTAAATAAGTGACAAAGCATCTAAACCATTTCATCTTGGCTCCTTTGAAAGTAAGTTTTAAATTTTAGGAATGCTAAAAAGGGGTTGCTGTTTTTACTTCAGAAAAAAATGACTAAACCAAAGACAATCAAAAAGTAAAAAGAAGAGGTTCACATAAAAATAAAATGCTCAATTAAACAAGAAGATTTAACTATCTTAAATATATATGACCCCAAACTGGAAGACCTAGATTCATAAAACAAGTTCTTAAAGAGTTATGAAGAGACTTAGATAACTACATAATAATAGTGGAAGACTTAAACACCCCAATGATGGTATTGGACAGATCACTGAGACAAATACTAACAAAAGATATTTGAGATCTAAACTTACCACTTGATCAAATGAACCTACGAGACATCTACAGAGCACTCCACCCAATAAAAACAATTCTTTTCATCTGTACATGTCACATATTCCAAAATTGACCATATACTTAGCCATAAAGCAACTCTGAACAAATTTAAAAAACCAAAATCATACCAATCATACTCTCAGAACACAATGCAATAAAAATGTAAATCAATACCAAGAAGAACTCTCAAAACCATACAATTACATGGAAACTACACAACCTGCTCCTGAATGATTTTGAGTAAACAATTAAATAAAGATAGAAATCAAGAAATTCTTTGAAACTAATGAAAACAAAGATACCACATACTAGAATCTCTGGGACACAACAAAAGCAGTGTTAAGAGGAAAGTTTAAACTACTAAATGTTGACATTAAAAAAAAAGTTACATTTCAAGTTAAGCTAACATCACACTTGAAGTAATTTGAAGAACAAAAGCCAACTTATCCCAAAGGTAACAGAAGAAAAGAAATAACCAAAATAGAGCTGAACGGAATAAAATGGAGATGAGAAAAATCATACAAAAGACCAATGAAACCAAGAGTTGGTTCTTTGAAAGAATAAATAAGATTGATATACTTCTAGCTAGACTAATTAAAAAAAAAAAAAGAAGATAAAAATAAACACAATCAGAAAACACAAAGGTGACACTACTACTAACCCCACAGAGATTTATGAACATCTCTCTGCTCACAAACTAGAAAAGCTAGAAGAAATGGATAAATTCCTCGGAATATATTATCACCCAAGATTAAACCAGAAATAAATTATTATAATTAAATTTTATTTTTTTGAGACAGCGTCTCACTCTGTCACCCAGGCTGGAGTGAAGTGGCACGATCTTGGCTCGCTACAACCTCTGCCTCCTGTGCTCAAGTGATTCTCCTGCCTCACTTCCCAAGTAGCTGGGACTACAGGCATGCACCACTGTGTCCAGCTAATTTTTTTGTATTTTTAGTAGAGACAGGGTTTCACCATATTGACCAAGCCGGTCTCAAATGCCTGGGCTCAAGTGATCCACCTGCCTCGACCTCCCAGTGTAGGAATTAGAGGTGTGATCCACTGCACCTGGCCTAACCAAAAAGAAATTGAAACTAAGAACACATCAGTAATGAGTTCCAAAATTGAATCAGTAATAAAAAACCTATCAACCAGAAAAAAGCCTTGTATCAGATGGACTCACAGCCAAATTCTGCCAGATGTATAAAAAAGAGCTGATACTGAAACCATTCCAAAAAGTAAGGAAGAGGGGCTCCTCTCCAATTCATTCTATGAAGCCACCATCATTTCTAATACCAAAACAAGCAGATACACACCAAAAAGCTTCATATCAATATCCCTGATGAATACAGATGCAAAAATTCTCCATAAAATACTAGCAAACCAAATCCAGCAGCACATCAAAAAAACAATCCACCATGATCAAATAGTCTTGATTCCTGGGATACAAGCTTGGTTCAACATATGCAAATCAATAAATGTTATTCATCACATAAACAGAACTAAAAACAAAAATCACATGATCATCTCAGTAGATGCAGAAAAGGCTTTTTGATAAAATTAAAGATTCCTTCATGTTTGAAATCCTAAAATAAACTAGACATTGAAGGTATACACCTCAAAATAAGAAGTGTTATCTACAACAAACCTATAGCCAACATCATACTGAATGGGCAAAAGCTGGAAGCTTTCTTTTTGAAAACTGGTACAAGACAATGATTCCCACTCTCACCACTCTTATTCAACATAAGTCCTGAAGTCCTAACCAGAGAAACAGGAAAGAATAAAAAATAAAATGCATCCAGATAGAGAGAGAGGAAGTCAAACTATCTCTCTTAGCAAATGATATGACACTGTACTTAAGAAACCCCATAATCTCTGCTTGAGGCTCCTAGATCTGCTAAACAACTTCATCCAAGTTTTAGGATACAAAATCAATGTGCAAATGGTATACATTTATATACATCAATAACATTCAAGCTGAGAGCTAAACCAAAAATGCAATCCCATTAGCAATAGCCATGAAAACCATAAAGTATCTAGGAATACAGCTAAACAGGGAGGTGAAAGATCTCTGCAATGAGAATTACAAAACAGTGCTGAAATCAATCAGAGATGACACAAACAAATGGAAAAACATTCCATGCTCATGGATAGAAAAAAATCAATAACATTAAAATGGCCATATTGCCTAAAGCAATTTACAGATTAAATGCTATTCCTATCAACCTACCAATAACATTTTTACAAAATTAGAAACAAATTATACATTTTTACAAAATTAGAAAAATAATCTAAAATTTATATGGGACCAAAAAAGATCCCAAATAGCCAAAGTGATCCTGAACAAAAAGAACAAAGCTGGAGGCATCACATTACCTAACTTCAAACTATACTACAAGGTTACAGTAACCAAAACAGCATGGCACCAGTATAAAAACAGACATGTAAGCCAATGGAACAGGTTAAAGAACCCAGAATAGTGCTGCACATGTAGAACCATTTGACCTTCAACACAGCCAATAAAAATAAGCAAGGAGGAAAGGACTCCCTATTCAATAAATGCTGCTGGGATAACTGGCTAGCCACATGCAGAAGATTGACACTGGACCACTATCTTTCACAGTATACAAAAGTCAACTCAAGATGAATTAAAGACTTAAATATAAAACCCAAAACTATAAAAACTCTAGAAAAAAATCCAGGAAATATCATTCTGGACATCAGCCAAGGAAAAAACTTCATGATGAAGATGCCAAAAGCAATTGCAACAAAAACAAACATTGACAAGTGGAACCTAATTGACCTAAAGAGCTTCTGCACAGCAAAATAAACTATCAACAAAGTAAACAACCTACAGAGTGAGAGAAAATGTTTGCATCTGACCAAGGTCTAATATCCAGAATCGTTAAGGAACTCAAATAAATTGACAAGCAAAAACCAAACAACCCCATTTAAAAAGTGGGCAAACAATGTTAGCAGACACTTCTCAAAGAAGACATATGAATACAAGTAGCCAACAAGCATATGAAAAAATGCTCAGTACCACTAATCCTTAGGGAAATGTAAATCAAAATTATAATGAGATACCATCACACACCAGAATGCTATTACTAAAAAAATCAAAAAATAACAGAAGCTAAAGAGGTTGCAGAGAAAGGGGAATGCTTCTACATTGCTGGTGGGAATGTAAAT
The DNA here is from genome assembly GCF_048565385.1 of Saimiri boliviensis. Lineage (NCBI taxonomy): Eukaryota > Metazoa > Chordata > Mammalia > Primates > Cebidae > Saimiri > Saimiri boliviensis. The sequence goes on from NC_133453.1 coordinate 77,766,472, forward strand.
TAGTTCAGCCACTGTGGAAAGTAGCTTGGAATTTCTCAAATAACTTAAAACAGAACTATCATTTGTCCTAACAATCCCATTACTCGGTATATAACCAATGGGATATAAACCATTCTACCACAGAGACACATGCACATGTATGTTCATTACAGCACTATTCACAATAGCAAAGATATGAAATCAACCTATGTGCCTACCAGTGGTGGACTGGATAAAGGAAATGTGGTACATATACACCATGCAATACTATGCAGCTATAAAAAATGAGATCATGGCCTTTGCCACAACATGGATGGAGCTAGAGGCCATCTTCCTAAGTGAATTAATGCAAGAAGAGAAAACTAAATACTGCATGTTCTCACAAGTGGGAATGAAATATTGAGTACACATGCACACAAAGAAGGGAACAACAGACACTGAAGCCTAGTTGAAGGCAGAGAGTGGGAAGATTGAAAACTATCTATTGGGTGACAAAATGATCTGTACACCAAAGCTGTAACATGAAATTTACCCATGTAACAAGCCTGCACATATACCCCTTTAACCTAAAATAAAAGTTGGAAAGAAAAAAAAAAGAAATCCTGATAAGATGTTGGCTCTGTGTGTTGATGTGTGTCTGTGTGTGTGTGTGTGTGTGTGTGTGTGTGTGTGTGTGTGTGGTGTGTATGAGTGTTTAGTTCTATGCATTAAAAAAATTTTTTTTGAGATATAGTCTCACTCTGTCATCCAGGCTGCAGTGCAGTAGTGCAATCACAGCTGACTGCAGCCTCAACTTCCGGGGCATACGTGATCCTTCCACTTCAGCTTCCCAAGTAGCTGGGACTATATAGCAAGGAAATATGTCTGGCTATTTTTTTTAATTTTTTTAAATAGGTATGGGGTCTTGCTATGTTATCCAGCCTGGTCTAGAACACCTAGCCTCAAGTAATCCTGCCTCAGCTGACCGGGATTACAGGCATGAGTCACCATGCCCAGCCTCCGTTCTATGCACTTCTATCCCATGTATAGATAGATGTAACCTCTACCACAGTCAACATATGAAGCTGTTCCATCAGCACAAAAGAAATCTGTTGTGCTGCACCTTTATATTCCCAATCCTCACTATTTCTATTCCCTGGAAATCACTAATCTATTCTTCATCACTATACTTTTGTCATTTTGAGGGTGTTATCTAAATGGTATTACATAGTTTACAACCTTTTGAGACTGATACTTTTTTACTAAGCTTAATGCCCTTGAGATACATTCAAGTTGTTGCATGTATCAGTAGTTTATTCCTCTTTATTGCTGAGTATATTTCATTATAAAGACGGATGTATCAGTTTGTTTAATCAGTCACCCATGGAGGACATTTAGGTTGTTTGCAGGTGTCGTCACTACAAATAAATCTGCTGTGAACACTCATGCAGAGGTCTTTGTGTGAACATGTTTCATTTCTCTGGGATAAATGTCCAAGAGTGTAATTGCTGGGTTATATAGTAAATGCATGTTTAGTTTTATCAGAAATTGTCAAACTATTTTCCATAAGTGGTTCTACTATTTTACATTCACACCAGAAATGTATGAAAAATCCAGTTTTTTCATATCCTCACCAGCATTTGTTATTATGATTATTTTTAATTTTGATTATTCTATTAGGTATGCAGTAATACTGCAGAGCAGTTCTAATTTGCATTTTCCTAATGACTAATGATACTGAACATTTTTCCATGTGCTATTTGCTATAGGTATCTCTTCTTCGATGAAATGTCTGTTTGTGCCTTTTGCCCATTTTTTTAGTTGATTTATTTTCATACTGTTGAACTTTGAGAGTTCTTTATATGTTCTACATATAACACTTTTGTTGAATATCTGGTTTGCAAATACTTTCTGTCTGTAGCTTGCCTTTTAATCCACTTAACAGAATCTTTCACAGCACAAACATTATAATTTTGGTAAAGTTCAATCTATAAATATTTCCTTTTACAAGTTGTGCTTTTGGTGTTATGTCTAAAAACTTGCCACCTAGCCCTAGGTCCTGAAGATTTTCTCTTATGTTTTCTTTGAAAAATTTCATGGCTTTATGTTTCAAATTTAAATTTATAATCTATTTTGAATTAATTTTTATGTACATGGTGACGTTTATATCAAGGTTAATTATTTTGCCTGTAGATGTCTAATTGCTCCAACATTATTTTTTGAAAAGATTATTCTTCCTTCATTTAATAGTTTTTGTCCTTTGTCAAAAATCAGTAAGCTTTACTTATGCTGGTCTATTTCTTAGTTCTCTATTTTGTTCCAGTGATTTATGTGTCTGAAATGACATTTAAAAAAAATCCAATTATTCTTCCTTCCTTTAGAATAATTTTCTTCAAGTTGAGGGCTTAATTCTATGAGAAAAGAATGGAGCTCCTTTCAGGGAGTTTGGAACTTCAGGGAGTTCCAAACAGTTTGTTAGTTAAGATGACCAAATATAAGTTATATGCATGGATGGTTTGATGTACCCATAGGTTTTTTGAATATTATAGGAGGAGGCAGAAGGTACTTTCCATAAAAAGGTACCCACATGTTACAAATATCATGTTACTAAAGATACTAAACATTTCAAGATTCAGTGCTTTATGCCAGCTCCAGAATGATGCCAATTCTTTAAGAGATATTTAAATGAATATTGTTAAAGAGACTATTAAAAATAATATGTATACATAAATACATAACTATATCTCTCTTTTCTGTTCTTTTAAATCCTATTTCATCCTTCAAAGATAGACATGAACAGATCTGGGAACACACCAGACACTGTTTTAAGATTTGTAGTCACTGAATATCCTGTCAATTGCAAAATGCCTGATTGCAGTTAATGACCTAAAGTGCAGCAATTTGGTCCAGTTTTCAAATAAACTCTGCTGACATGTGTTTGAATAGCAAACCAAAGCAAACAAGAGTTTCAAAGCATGAATGAGATGTAATGGATAATGCTAAAATAACAAATAAGTAAAATTGTTGGCCAATTGCATGACCTTTTCTGTGGAGGGAGAAGGGAGGATTTAAACTCTGAGAAGATTATTTTCATTTCCTTCAGTATGTCTGGAACTGTTTTCATCCAAGATTAGCACACTGGAGTCTCTTTCTACTAAGCAACATTAAATAGGTGTTTCACAAATTCTTTGAGTATTAAGTTGATTATAATCTCCTCTAAAATACTCATATTAAATCATACAGAATAAAATTATTCTTCCAATTAGAAATTGTTTTTTTCTAGAGAACTTAACTCTTTCTCAGTGTTCTAGTCTCACTAACTCAGTTTAACTTTTCTAAGATTTTTAATTCTCTCATTCTACACAAACAAAGAGTAACCATATCATCCAAAAGGAGTTACTATATCATCCAAAATTATAGCCTTAAGGGAAGTAATGGATGTCTTCAGAACAACAACAACAAAAATCCTCTTTTAGGAGAGTTGGGTGACATGGCTAGGGTGAAGCTAGAGAATAACCTGTAATCACAGAATACATGTAATCATCTTAAGAAGAAATGAAATATATCCAAACCTAGTGTTTACAGATATTAACTCTTCTTAATCCATATTATTTTCATACCTGTTCTTAATCCATACTATTTTCCACTGAAAAATCCAGATGACCTAAACCATTACTAATTTTGAATATTAAATGCCTTCACAGTATCAATAAAATTGTTTTTTGATCTAATAATCGTTTTCTATGCTGCAATGTATATATCAGAAGCCTAACTGTTACCCCCTGCTTTGCCTCTTCTGAGCTCATTTGTGGGAAGCATTTACAAAGGGCAACTACAGTGAGTCAAACATGTTGTCGCCACAATTGCACAGCTGTGGTAGCTTTGCTCACTTTTCTATAAATAACATTATATGTTATTTATAAGCAGGACATTGTAATTGTGTTGATTTCATTAGTCTCTTCATATGGCTTCTTTTACGGTTTTTAAAAGTGAACAGCTGGTTTTTACAACATTTATTAAATAATTATGATTCAAAAATTTAGCTTCAAAATCTAAAAGTTTGCTTAAGTTTTACTTGGCAATGACAGTGGGCATAAATTATGCAAGATGTGATATGTGACAGGTGCAATGTGCTGATAAAATATCCTTTTTATTTCTGCTATGAGGGTAGAAAATTATTAATCCCATCTGGAATACTAATCAAAAGCCAGAAGTGCTTTAAATGGTGATGCTAATGATTTACTAGAATTAAACTGCATTTGAAAAATCAGAAGGAGTCATGAATTAACAAAAAATTGGGTTTTTTAGATGAACTAGGGCAATCAGAACAAAATTACTTCTGCCACTTTAGAGCCTATTACTTTTCAAAATCCTCAATAAATATGTTCTGCTCTCCCGTGAAGCACTGTGTCTCAGTTAAAACTTTATCTACCCCTCCTTCAATAGCTGTTATTATTTTCATTGCTCATCAGATGTCTCCCTGAAGCTCAAACAGCTATACCATGCATTAGATTCCAGAAGCCAGACACGAATATAACTCCTAATAATACTAGAGAATGCAAATATTAACTGGATTACCTTTTTTATTCTTTATAAATCAACAGCAATATATTTTGGTGGTTTAGGATAAACATGGTATTTGAGTTAGTCCATTAGAGCATAACAAAATTCTACCTGCTCAACTGTAACAAGGTGAAAATGCTAGATTCTAGTATCAATTCTGCTTTCTCCTAGCTTTATGAGAGTGGGCAAGTTACAAGAAATTTTGGTTAAAAGAAATAGATCACTATTTGATCTGTAAGATGAAAAATCACCAACCACTATTAAGAATAGGGCATTACTCCTGCCAAAATATATATTTCAAGCTCTATTATGTAGTATGAGGAAAAAGAAGGGACTCTTTTAAAAAACCTTCAAAAAAGTACTTCTTTGCAATAGATTAGAGACTCTAATTAGCCAAAGCTGTCTAGTCATCGCAGTCAAAAGATCTCTTTCCTTTAAGTCACTCAGGAACATCTGTTCCTTGTAATTCATAGAAGACAGATGCTTCTGGTCTTAGAGAGGTGTGCATTTTAACTTTCTATTCAAAAACCATAGAAGAGCTAGTTACATCACTAGTTTGTGAAAAAGATGATCATATATAACTTTTCTGTAACCGAATAAAGAAGATGAGCACATATATTACATATTTCTAAAACTCCCACATATTTTTTTGATGCAGTTAGGACAAAAAGCAAGGTAGAAGTCTTTTAATCTTAATATGTACCTGGTTATATAAAAGCTATTTTAAATTTAAGTCTATATTTAAAATGTTATAATACAAAACATTATGAGGAAACTTACGTACAATTTTTATTAAAAAATCAGTTCATACAGAATAACATGCCATTTAAAGTGTTCAAAAAGGCTAATAAAAATAATGAACAATTTGATATAAAACAGATAAAGAAAATGAATAGTTCGTTCACATGAAAAAAATAAAAACATATGAAAAGATGTTGAATCTCACTAATAATTTGAATGATCAAATTAAAACAGTGAGATTTATGTCTTATTTATAAAACCAGAAAAAAACATTTTAAGTGGTTTGATAATTTACTGTGACCAGATATAGAGGAAATAGGCACTCTCAAACAATGTTGATAAAAGTGCAAATTACAAAAACATTTATGCAGGTAAGTTTACAGTATTTATCAAAGTGAAAAATGTCTGCTCTCTTTGCCACGTATGTTCCCATTGTTAGAAATTCACTTTACAGAAATAGCTACAAAATAATGACAAAATATTTGTGTGAACAATCATTGCAGTTGTTCCTATGGAAAAAAATAAACAACCTAAATGTCAATCAAGACTAGCTAATAAATAAATAAGAGAAAGTTTATCCATATAATTGAATGCAATGAAGCCATCAAATAGATGACGTAAATTTGAATTGCTGATATGGAAAAATGTGCCAAATATATTAGGTGGAAAAGACAAGGTATGAATACTATACATTATATAATCCCCATTGTATAAATTTAAAAGGGCATATATTTACATGAAGATTTAGGTATTAAAATTTGGGGGAAAAATACACAAAAAATATTAACAGTGATTACATTTGAAAAGAGATACTGTGAATAAACATAGAGAAGTACTTTTACTTTTCTGCCATTCTATGCCTTGTGAATTTTAAACACTGGCAGTTATTAGTTTTATTTATTTTAAATGTTAATAAGATAAACTAGGTGGTAGCCATTTTGGTTTTCTCATTTTTCGTGGGGTTTTTTTTTTTTTTTTTGAAATAAAGGAGAGCCGTAAAGACCACTAGAAATATCTCAAACAAGAATTAAGTAGGCCAGTGTTATTCACAACATTCATTTTCATAATTGAGCATTTAATTCTACACTGTTTGAGTAAAGTCAATGAATAAAATGCAGCTACAAGTTTAACATGATCCAGTGGAATTACTGTGGCTTTCAGACAGCAGTGGCACTCTAAGGACCACTAATAAATATGATCAAGATAAAGATTTTCTAACAATAAAGCTGTGCTATCATGGAAGAGATAGCCTAACAAAACAATAAAACCTCTGTGAGCTGGGGCACTGTGGCTCATGCTTGTAATGCCAGAACTTGAGGAGGCTGAGGCAGGTGGATCACTTGAGGTCAGGAGTTTGAGACCAGCCTACCCAACATGGTAAAACTCCATCTCTAATAAAAATACAAAAAGTAGATGGGTGTGGTGGCAGACACCTGTGGCTCCAGTTACTAGGGAGGCTGAAACAGGAGAATCACTTGAACCCAGGAGGCAGAGGTTGTAGTGAGCTGAAATCTCACCACTGCACTCCAGCCTGGGTGACAGAGAGAGACTTTCTCAGAAAAAACAACAAAACACCTGTGTCAATGATGTCTTTAAGCACATTCTGCTATTTATGCCTAGAATACTGTCCCCTCTGCTTTTCCACCTAGTTAACTCCAACTCAACTCACAGGAGCCAGCTCAAGCATCACCTTTACCAGGGAAGCTACCCTGATTCTCTTTCACCTTGTGGTTTAGAAAACCCATCGGTGTTCTGTATACAGGAAACCCATCTCACATGCAAGGATACACAAAGGCTCAAAATAAAGGGATGTAGGAAGATTTACCAAGCAAATGGAGAGCAAAAAAAGCAGGAGCTGCAATTCTCATCTCTGATAAAATAGACTTTAAACCAACAAAGATCAAAAGAGACAAAGAAGGACATTACATAATGGTCAAGGGATCAATGCAACAAGAAGAGCTAACAATCCTAAATATATATGCACCCAATACAGGAGCACCCAGATACATAAAGCAAGTTCCCAATGACTTACAAAGAGACTTAGATTCCCACACATTAATAGTGGGAGACTTTAACACCCCATTGTCAATATTAGACAGATCAACGAGACAGAAAATTAACAAGGAAATCCAGGACTTGAACTCAGATCTGCACCAAGCAAACCTAATAGACATTTACAGAACTCTCCACCCCAAATACACAGAATATACATTCTTCTCAGTACCACATCACACCTACTCTAAAATTGACCACATAATTGGAAGTAAATCACTCCTCAGCAAATGCAAAAGAACAGAAATCATAACAGTCTCTCAGACCACAGTGCAATCAAGTTAGGACTCAGAATTCAGAAACTAACTCAGAACCGCACAGCTTCATGGAAACTGAACAACTGGCTCCTAAATGTTGACTGGATAAACAATGAAATGAAGGCAGAAATAAAGATGTTCTTTGAAACCAACAATGAAATGAAGGCAGAAATAAAGATGTTCTTTGAAACCAATGAGAATGAAGACACAACATACCAGAATCTCTGGGACACATTTAAAACAGTTTCTAGAGGAAAATATATAGCAACAAATGCCTACATGAGAAGCAAGGAAAGATCTAAAATCGACATCCTATCATCAAAATTGAAAGAGCTAGAGGAGCAAGATCAAAAAAATTCAAAACTTAGCTGAAGACAAGAAATAACTAAGATCAGAGCAGAACTGAAAGAGATAGAGACAGAAAAACCCCTTCAAAAAACAATAAATCCAGGAGCTGGTTTTTCAAAAAGATCCAACAAAATAGACCACTAGCCAGATTAATAAAAAAGAAAAGAGAGAATAATCAAATACATGCAATAAGAAACGATAAAGGGGATATCACCACAGATTCCACAGAAATACAAATCATCATCAGAGATTATTACAAACAACTCTATGCACAAAAACTAGTAAACCTGGAAGAAATGGATAAATTCCTGAACATTTGCACCTTCCCAAGCCTAAAACAGGAAGAAGTTAAAACCCTGAATAGACCAATAACAAGGTCTGAAATTGAGGCAGCAATTAAGAGCATACCACCCAAAAAAAGCCCAGGTCCAGATGGGTTCACAGCCAAATTCTACCAGACATACAAAGAGGAGCTGGTACCATTCCTTCTGAAACTACTCCAAACAATCCAAAAAGAGGGAATTCTTCCCAAATCATTTTATGAGACCAACATCATCCTGATACCAAAACCCAGCAGAGACTCAGCAAGAAAAGAAAACTTTAGGCCAATATCCATGATGAACATAGATGCAAAATTCTTCAATAAAATACTGGCAAACCGATTGCAACAGCACATCAAAAAGCTTATCCACCATGATCAAGTAGGCTTCATCCCGGGGATGCAAGGCTGGTTCAACATAGCAAGTCTATAAATGTAATTCACCCCATAAACAGAACCAAAGACAAAAACCACATGACTATCTCAACTGATGCAGAGAAGGCCTTTGACAAAATTCAACAGTGCTTTATGCTAAAAACCCTCAATAAACTAGGTATTAATGGAACATATCTCAAAATAATCAAAGCCATTTATGACAAACCAATAGCCAATATCATACTGAATGGGCAAAAACTGGAAGCATTCCCTTTGAAATCTGTCACTGACAAGGATGCCCTTTCTCACCACTCCTACTCAATATAGTATTGGAAGTTCTAGCCAGAGCAATCAGGCAAGAAAAAGAAATAAAGCATATTCAAATAGCAAAGGAGGAAGTCAAATTGCCTCCATTTGCAGACGATATGATTGTATATTTAGAAGACCCCATCGTCTTAGCCCAAACTCTCCTGAAACTGATAAGCAACCTCAGCAAATTCTAAGGATAAAAAATCAACATGAAAAATCACAAGCATTCCTATACACCAATAACAGACTTAAAGAGAGCCAAATCAAGAACGAACTGCCATTCACAATTGCTACAAATAGAATAAAATACCTAGTAATACAACTAACAAGGAACCTAAAGGACCTCTTCAAGGAGAACTACAAACCACTGTTCAACGAAATAAGAGAGGACACAAACAGATGAAGAAACATTCCATGTTCATGGTTAGGAAAAATCAATATCATGAAAATGGCCATACTGCCCAAAGTAATTTACAGATTCAATGCTATCCCCATCAAGCTACCAATGACCTTCTTCACAGAACTGGAAAAAACCACCTTAAACTTCATATGAAACCAAAAGAGAGCCCACATAGCCAAGTGAATTCTAAGCAGAAAGAACAAAGTGGGAAGCATCACACTACCAGACTTCAAACTATACTACAAGGCTACAGTAATCAAAACAGCATGGTATTGGTATGAAAACAGAGATGTAGACCAATGGAACAGAACAGAGGCCTCGGAGGCAACACAACAAATCTACAACCATCTGATCTTTGACAAACCTGACAAAAACAAGCAATGGGGAAAGGAGTCCTTGTTTAATAAATGGTGTTGGGAAAACTGGCTAGCCATGTGAAGAAAGCAGAAACTGGACCCCTTCCTGACACGTTACACTAAAATTAACTCCAGATAGATTAAAGACCTAAACATAAGACCTAATACCATAAAAACTCTAGAAGAAAATCTAGGCAAAACCATTCAGGACATAGGCGTAGGCAAGGACTTCATAGCCAAAACACCAAAACCATTGGCAACAAAAGCCAAAATAGACAAATGGGACCTAATCAAACTCCACAGCTTCTGCACGGCAAAAGAAACAGTCATTAGAGTGAATCGGCAACCAACAGAATGGGAAAAAGTTTTTGCAGTCTACCTATCTGACAAAGGGCTGATATCCAGAATCTACAAAGAACTATATCAGATTTACAAGAAAACAACAAACAAGCCCATTCAAAAGTGGGTGAAGGATATGAACAGATACTTTACAAAAGAAGACATACAGGAGGCCAACAAACATATGAAAAAATGCTCATCATCACTGGTCATTAGAGAAATGCAAATCAAAACTACATTGAGATACCATCTCATGCCAATTAGAATGTCGATCATTAAAAAATCTGGAGACAACAGATGCTGGAGAGGATATGGAGAAATAGGAACACAATTACATTGTTGATGGGAGTGTAAATTAGTTCAACCATTGTGGAAGACAGTGTGGCAATTCCTCAACGACCTAGAAATATAAATTCCATTTGACCCAGCAATCCCATTACTGGGTATATATCCAAAGGATTATAAATCATTCTACTATAAGGACACATGCACACAAATGTTCATTGCAGCACTGTTCACAATAGCAAAGACCTAAAACCAACCCAAATGCCCATAGATGATAGACTGGACAGGGAAAATATGGCACATATACACCATGGAATACTATGCAGCCATAAAAAATGATGAGTTTGTGTCCCTTGTAGGGACATGGATGAACCTGGAAACCATCATTCTCAGCAAACTGACACAAGAACAGAAAGTCAAATACCACATGTTCTCACTCATAGGTGGTGTTAAACAATGAGAACACATGGACACAGGGAAGGGAGCATCACACACTGGAGTCTCTTAGAAGGAAATAGGGGAGGGAAAGGGGAGGGTAGGGAGTTGGGGAGAGAGAGCATGGGGAGAAATGCCAGATATAGGTGACGGGGAGGAAGGCAGCAAATCATACTGCCATGTGTGTACCTATGCAACAATCTTGCATGTTCTTCACATGTACCCCAATATCTAAAATGCAATTTTTAAAAAAGATAACTGCCATTCAAAGTTTGGTCTCAAACCCAAAACATTTTAAACAACATCAACTGGGAGCTTTTTAGAAATTTATGGTCTGACTATGCCTGAGGTCTACCAAGTCTACATTTTACACAACATTTTTGGTAATTTGCATTTACATGAAAATCTGGGAACCAGTGGGTAAATGACAACCCTGGGTGTGACCACAGTTTCTTGTGCACACCTGTATCATAGCATTCATTATACAGCATTTACAACTTTGTTTCCTTGTCTAAATTAGACTGCAAGATCCCTAAAGGCAAGATCTAAGATTTTTGTTGTGAAAAATTCATACCTGGCACATAATGGACACTCTATAAATGTTTGTTAAATGAGGAAATCAGAAGGAATAAATGAAAAGTAAACACAAAATTTAATTCTAACTTTACAGAATGCTGTCAATTATATAGCAATATAAAAATCTTAATTACAATGATAGACAAAGTGATTTTAAAAGACATTTAAAAAAATCACTATCCTTAAATGTATGCATATCCTAGAAACATATTACAAAATATTTTTATCCTCACCAAAGAGTATATGAAATCCAGCACTATACCCAAAGCGTTTTATCATAATATTTGCCCTTTATTTTTTTAAAAAGCCCACTTTCAAGTTACCATGTAATATCATAAATTTAGGTGCAAGCTGAAAAAATAGAAATAAATTACTTTTAGATTTCTCTTGTTTTGTTGATGACACACAAATTATGTTACTGTTTATCTTTAAGACTGCAGCTGTTGGCTCTGCATCACTGTTTACTGTAATTACTGCCTTCAGATTTCTTTCTGACCCATATCCTGTTATAGGATATGCTCAGGCCAGATCAGCAACTTCAGCAATCATGGATGTTTGCAAAATTGTTGCATTAGAAATCTCTTTTTCTAGTAACATGAACATTCTTCAACAAAAATTCTCACCTGGCTGTTTCTCGCCACTCAGCGTCCTCACCTTCACGCCAACAAATCTCATCCAGTTCTGTGAAAAGGTCATGAGGAATGTGTTCCTCATCATCATCCTCGGTTCCAAGAATAAACTGTACCCTCTGTGATGGGGTGTCTAAAAAAGTCAGAGACATGAACATATATTACCATGACTCTGAGTTTAAAATGTCCCAGTCAGTGCCTTCAACATCACCCGAAACTCATACCTCCTCTGCTCCCCACTGCAACACTCATCCAAAACAGACTCAGGAACTAAAACCAAATTCATCATTACATGAAGTCCAGGGTAATTTGGGATCATAAATATGTAAAATGTATATATTAATGTATATATATATGTATATAAAATAATAAAATAAAATATGATTATTTTGGATTATTTTAACACTCATGGAAACTATTTTTATTTCTCTCACACATATACTCATTTTCTCTCATCACATATGCTATATAATGGGTAATATTCAGAAGAGTAGACTATGATAAAATTCACTTCTACTAAAACTATGCAGAATATTATTCACCAAAAAAAATTCCTTGTGATCCTCCTTTGTAGTCATCTCTACCTCACTTCTGTAGCCCCCAGCAACCACTAATCTAGTCTCTGCTGCAAAATGTCATCTAAGTGAAAACACAGCATATAACCTTTTGAGACTGGCTTTACTCACTTAGCAAGTGCCTTTGGGATTTTGAGAGTTATCTGTGCCATTGTGTATATTAGTAGTTCATTCGTTTTTATAGCTGAGTAACAGTCCATTGTAGGAATGTACCACTCTTGGCTTATGCATTCACTTGCTGAAGGACATTTCGGTTTCTAGTGCTTGGCAATTATAAATAGAACTACTATAAGTATCTTGTGTAGGCTTTTGTGTAAACATATATTTTTATTTCCCTAGGGTAACTGACTAAAAGTAGGATTGCTAGTCATATGATAAGTGTACGTTCAGCTTTATAAGACACTGTCAAACTACCTTCCAGAATGGCTGTACCATTTTGCACTCCCAGGAGCAATGCAGGTGAGCTGCAGTTGTTCTGAATCTTCACCAGCACTTGGTATTATCAATTGTTTTGTAGACAATCTATGTAGTAGTATTTCATCGTGGTGTTAATTTACATTTTTGTGATAGCTATTGTTGACAATTTTTCCTGAGTTTATTTGACATCTATATTTATTTATTTTTATCGGGTTGTTTGTTCCTTACCATTGAGTTTTGAGACTTCTTTATACATTACGGATACACGATTTTTTTTTGAACATATGATTTGCAACATTTGTCTTTTCTCCCCATTTATAGTTTGTCTTTATGTTCTTTTAGCAGTATCTTTCACTGAGGAAAAGTTTTAAATATTGATAAATTCTAAATTTTTTTGTGTGTTATAGATTATGCTTTTGGTATCACATTTGAAAACTCTTTGCCTAAAGGCCACAAAAATTTTCTCTTACACTTTCTTCTAAAGTTTTGTAGCATTATATTTTACATCTTGGGACTATGGTCCATTTTGAGTTAATTTTTGTATAAGATATGAGGTTTAGTTCGAGTTTTTAAAATTTTTTAAATATGGATGTTAAATTGTTCCAACAGCATACCACTTATGGAAAAGACCCAAATAAAAGACACAGAAAAAATATATTATCCATTAAATTGCCTTTGCATCTTTTTCAAAAATCAATTTGCTACATTTGTTTGGACTATTTTTCTGGACTTTCTAATACGTTCCATTGATCTAGGCTTATGCTTCAGTCAGTCCAGGATGTTATAACAAAGTACCACAGATTGAGTGGTTTATAAACAACAGAAATTTATTTCTTGCAGTTCTGGAAGCTAGATATCTGAAATCAGGGTTCCAGCATGGTTAGGCTCTAGTGAAGGCCTTATTCTGGGTTGTAAATTGCTATTTTCTCCTTGCAATATCACATGGTGGAAAAGGTTGAGAGAGCTCTCTGGGGTTCATTTTATAAGGGCACCAATCTCAATCATGAGGACTTCACCCTCATGACCTAATTTCACTTCAAAGTCCTAACCTCCTAATACCATCATATTGGGGTTAGAATATCAACATATGAGTTTTGAGGGGACACAAACATTTAGTTCATGGCTTTGTCTATTCCTTTGACAATATCACTCTTTTTGATCACTATAGCTTTAAAGTAATTCTTAAAGTTAGACAGTATGAGTCTCCCAACTTTGCTCTTCTTTTTCAAAACTGTTTGGCTATTCTAATCTTTTTGCCTTTCTATGCACATTTTGGAAAAGTTTTTGTATAACTACAAAATTCCTGCTTGGAATTTGATTGAAATTGCATTAATTCTATGGATTAATTTGGGGAGAATAGTATCTTAACTGTGATGATTTTTTCTAATCCATGGAAACTACATGCATCTTCATTTATTTAGGTCTCTTTCATTTCAAATCATTTATTTCACTGAATTTTATAGTTTTCAGAACACAGATATTCTACCTGCTTTGTTAAATTTATACCTAGATATTTCATTTCTTGAAACTATTATAATTTTTAATTTGTTTCCAATTATTTTAAAGCAAGTATAGGGAAATGTGATTTATTTTCATGTGACCTTGTCCTTCAAACTTGTTAAACTTACTTATAATTTCTAAAATTTTTTTGTAGATTCCATGGAATTTTTCAGGTATACAACCATGTCATCTGTGAAAATGAACAATTTTATTTTTTCCTTTCCAAACTATCTCTTTCCTTATTTATTATTGTTTTTTCATTATTATAATAGCTAGAATTCCAGCAGGATATTCAGTGGCAGTGGGGAGAGTGGCCATCCTTACTTTGTTCCTGGTCGCAGGGGTAAAATAGTCTTTCATGAATAAGTATGACCTTATTTCCCTTTGTCTGAGAATGCCTTTATTTAACCTTCATGCCTAAAGGTATGTCACTGAATATAGAATCCTGGACTGAATGTTCCTTCAGCGTTCTCAAATGCTGTTCCACTTCCTTTTAGCCTTCATGTTTCTTAATGAGAAATCTGCAATCATTGGGATCATTGTTCCATTTTTCTCTGACTACTATTAGAATCTTTTCTTTGTTTTTAATTTTCAGAAGCTTCATTATAATGCTTTTGAATAATTTTAGGATTTTGGGTTTTGTTTCGATGTTTGTTTTAGCATTTATCTTGAGAACCCTGAGCTGCTTGAATGTGTAAGGTTTTTTTTTTTTTTCCCAGAAATAATTAATTAATTATTTATTTATTTATTTATTTAGAGACAGAGTCTTACTCTGTTATCCAGGCTGGAGTGCAGTGGTGTGATCTCTGCTCATTGCAACCTCTGCCTCCCGAGTTCAAATGATTCTCCCATCTCAGCCTCCCAAGTAGCTGGGAATACAGGCATGCACCACCATACCCAGCTAATTTTGGTATTTTTAGTAGAGATGGGGTTTCAGCACATTGGCCAGGCTGGTCTCAAACTCCTGACCTCAAGTGATCCACCTGCCTTGGCCTCCCAAAATGCTGGGATTATAGGCGTGAGGCACCACACCTGCCTTCCAGCAATTATTTCTTCCATAGTTTACTGTTTGTCTGTTTGCTTCGTACTCTTTCTCTTCTGCTTCTGATATACTGATAGCGGAATCCACTGAGAATGGTCATCAACAACAGCCACAGCTTGTTTTGACATCATCTTTTCTCTGACTAGTTTTCCCATAAATATGCTATCAGTCACTCTGATAAATCTAATCAATAGAGAGTGGAAACAAATTCATTCACTTTGTCTCATACATGTCTTTACTTAAGATTACCATCAACAGGACTCAAAGTAGAAGGATGGGACCAATCTATAGTATATATCTCAACCACACTCTCAATGTATTTAGCTGCTGAACCCAACCAACTGAATAAATCCCCCAAACCCTAAAGATCTCCCTTACAAAGCCACGTGACTTTCTCCTTAAGTTTCTATATTAACCTTTCCACTTGGCCGGAGGCATTAGATCAGGTACAGCAGGATGTATGAGCAATTGCTTGGCCTTTTCCTTGGACCACAAAGAGGTAGCTGAGGGCAATCTTATCATCCATGAAAACTTTAGTCCATGAATTGAGGCTGGAGAAGACCGCAATGGTATTATTAATCTTTTAGATTAAAATCAGGGGCACATTTCTTACCAATTTTTCTAATTTGATGATTCCCATTGCAGGGATAACTGCCTGTAGCGTGCACATAACTAATAAGTCAATTATACCTCCAGGGAGCTCATCCTCATAGCCAAGTGTAGATTTTGTAGTTCTCTCCAAAATCATCTGAAGCCCACATAATCCACTGGTGGTGTTTGCTTAAACATTCAAAGGTCTCTTAAAAACATCCCTGTGGCTCAAGTCACTGTGTTCTTGGTAGAGAGGGAAAATAATACACAATTTGCAAATAAGATATACAATCTTGGCTGGGTGCGGTGGCTCATGCCTATAATCCCAGCACTTTGGGAAGCTGAGGTGGGCAGATCACGAGGTCAGGAGTTCGAGACCAGCCTGGCCAGTGTGATGAAACCATGTCTCTACTAAAAATTCAAAAAATTAGCTGAGCATGGTGGTGCACACCTGTAGTCCCAGCTACTCAGGAGGCTGAGGCAGGAAGATTGCTTAAACCTGGCAGGCAGAGGTTGCAGTGAGCTGAGATTGCACCATTGCACTTCCACCTAGGTGACAGAGTGAGACTCCGACTCAAAGAAAAGAAAAAAAAAGACATACAGTCTTGAGGGTTCACACAATGGCCCTAGAAAGAACATGTTATTTACAATGATTGTGGCCCAAAAATTGACCATGTCAGTTAGAAGACACAGGTTGGCAATGCCTCCAACAAGGCCCCCAGGCCAGCTAGTTGGTCTTGGAGTTCTCAGTTCAGTTCAGATAATTGAGATTATCCCTATTTTTTAGAGAAACTGCCTGGGGACAGTCAGTACAATCTGATCTATTTGTCCATGCCAGCTTCTAGGTTAGTGATGGGTATATAGAGGGGAGTAAAGAAGATACTCAAAGTTGTTAATAGGTGTGTGTGTGTGTGTGTGTGTGTGTGTGTGTGTGTGTGTGTGTAGGAGATAAAGGATCTTTTCCTGGTGTTTCTAAAAATCTTCTCCTTCAGGTTAAAAGCAATGATGATCAAAACGCAGGCAGAGCCATCTGATGAAGAATGTTAAGCCAGCAGGCAATTACATTTAAAGCATATCCACAGTTTGAGAGACTCACACAAAGATCTTTTCTTTATGTGAGAGGCTCCAGGGTTAAGTTCTGAAAGATCATTAATTTTACTCCCGCACCTGAAACATAGAGTGTGCTCCATTCTGGTAGGTGTAATTTCACTTTTTTTCTAACCATCCTCTATAACACTCAGACCTTTAGTTGGGAAGGGTCAAAATAAGGGAGAAGAGGGCATTTTAATAAAATTTACAGAGACTTGTTATGTCCCCTACAGTAGTGGAGCATTTGGGCAGTTGTAGGAGGTCTTGGCAAGCAGTGTATTCAACTAAATCGTTACTACTCTTGTAATGCAGGACCATTTCAAGTCAACAAGCGTATCCAGTTAGCTATACAAGAAATAAGTATAAATCCCTGAGGTCTCCTTTTAGCTGAGCTATTATTTGGAGGGTGTACCAATCAGGCTGGCCTGAGGTTTCTGTAAGAAGAAAGAATAATGCATCATGCCCAGAAATAGTCATGGTGGAATCCTGATTTTTCAGTATAAGTTTATATAAAATCTTAACCCTTTCATCCTGATTAGGATCTACATAAAGGCCAAGAGGAGATGATCTCTTTCTGAAGAAAGCCATTCGGTGACCAAACCATGTTACTTGTATGTGTGGACCAGAGGGAGATGAGAGAGGCAGAGTTGGAAACTTTTTTTTTAATTTTTGAAGAAGCTCTTCCAACACTCAACAATACCAGATGCCCATAGATTATAGGAAATGTGGAAGGTCTATCAGATACCTTGACTATCAGCCAATTGTTGCATGGCTTTGAGAATTAAAAAGTGCATGACTGTCTGACTGTGAATGGTCAGAAATCTGAATACATAACACCAATTAGTTTAAAGGGTCACATGGTATGTCTAGAATAAGCTAATTGGCTGTAACAGCAACAACATAATCTCAGACTAGATGTATCTGCTGCCCTACTATAAATCCAACATTTATTAAGTTCTTGCTGGGTTTCAATATAAGGGTTATAGAACTGTTCTAGAACTTCAGGCTGACCACACGAATTTATCTAAATTTCTTTGTTGATCTTTTCATTCTCCAGTGGGTCACTTATATCAGCATTATGAAACCAACCTGGGGTTGTAAGAATGCAATACTAATCAATGCCTCATCTATAGTTTCCCCTTGACTTTGTCTGTTTCAGAAAAATCTCCATAAAAGGGCCAAAGTTCTCTTACAGCAGATGGAATCCATTACAGAAAATTCCGAGACTTTTTACTGTCATCTCCAAATGGATTACAAGTTTGCATGATAGTAGCATAGTCTGAGCAAAAAATACATCCCAGTTGTAGTCATTCTTCTGTAACCAATATTATATGACCCACCTCACTCATTTTCCAAGAAAATCAACCAAAGTTCTAATGATTTGCCTGGTTTCTCTATGTAATAGTCATGAATTTTCCTCTCATACTCACTGATGGTATGCATCTCTAAAACTGTTGTCTGAAAGAAAATGCAAACTTGTTCCTCTCTCCTCACCCCACAGTCCAGATGAATCTAAGTACTAATTGTTAGAATGGGTGAACCTGAGACTACTGCCAGACTGTAATCTCCCTACCTAAAGGAGAGTTAAAACCAAATCTACTGCATGGTTCCCAGCTTGCAACTCCATTCCCAAATCCTCCTCATTAATAGGCAATAGAGAAGAAGAATATTTAGTACTCTGCTTACTAGACAATTTGGTCAGTAAGTTTGCTACCAATACCAAAGGGACTTCTCTCAAAGTGTTTTAATTAGCTGTGAGGCCATAATCCTTCTTTCTACAAAAGCCATGTCTCTGTCAGTATCCCTTCCTCACTGCCCAAACTGACAAGAATTGTGAAGGCTATCAGTATTGCCCTGCTAGTTTTGAGGATGCTAGCAAGTCATGAGACTCTTGAGTCAGAGATAAAAGAAAGTTTATTATGCACAGAATAGTAGTACCTAGAGTATCATCATTTGTGTTGTATTCTGTGCCCCAACTCCCACAGAAGGATGTGCAAAGGGCCAGGAGATGCTGTACATGCAGTGGGATGTATGACAGGGGAGAAACAAGGTAGGGAACTCAATTCTTTTTATAACAGACATTAATCCTCACTGATTGTTGCCCCATAAGGAGACATTATCTTTACTGTATAAAGATAACAAACCTACCCTTTGCTCCAGAGAGAGACACTACCTATATCTTCCTAGTGTGTTCACAATACAAACATACTAGTAGAGATAGAAGGCACAGACCTCTGCCCACAAGATATTTGGAATCCATTACAAATTTGTCTCTCAACAGTCATCTTCATGTTGTCATCACTCTCAGAAAAAAGAAAGAAAACTCTTTGAATTAAAAGCTTTTTTGTTGAAATTGAAACTTCTTTGTGAATCTTTTCACTACCTTTCTACCTCTAAATATTCCCAATTTTGTGTGCCCATTCTTCAATGCATTCTTTGAGGGGGGAAAAAAAATCTTGGGATTTTGCTTTCATTATTTCCTCTTTCATTACATTTTGTAAAGATTACATGATTGTTACCTAGAAATCTTTACTAGGTTTTAAACAGAAAATTCAAAAATCAGTTACAAGTATATAGTAATACTGAAATTCCTATATGGCAGAAAAAATTGTTAGTCTAGTCAGAAAAAAATTAATATATCTTAGAAGAAAAAGACAAGAATAGGAATAAACCCAGCAAAATTATGTAGTACATTTGTGAAAAAAATTATGAAACTTTACTGAATGATGTAAAAGAAGACCCAAATATATGCATCAGTTATATTGATGGGAAAGACTTACTAATAAAACAAATCATGAATTCAATGTTAGTCCAATAAAACATCTGGTATGTTTTAAACATTTTAAAACACAAAAGAATGAGTAAATCAGTAACAAGTATATAGTAATTACTGAAATCCATAATGTTAAGCATTTCATATGTGAAAATAAACCAATTAATAAGTTATTGAAATAATTAGGTTATAACTAAGTCACAATGGAGAGGACTTCAGAGGGCAAAGGTGAAAAATAACCAAACAATGATAATAGTGTCATATTTCTGTGTAAGTAAATATGGTAACTCTTGCCTAACAGCCTCATCTTCTGCCAGTCTTTCCCTTGCTATTACCTTCTGAGTACATTAGCCTTCTTTAAGACTCTTAAAAATATGCTCTTTCCCACCTCAGAATCTTCTAGCTGTCTTAGACATCCACTCTCCACTTAATTGTAGTGTACTTTGGCACACCTACATAATCATCCTTATAAAACAGACATATGAACACATACATATCCACATCTGAGCATGTTCATATACAAATCAGGCCCCTATTATCCTAAGTCACAGCATTCTGCATTTCTTGATCCACTTATCTCAATTGAAACTAATCATTATTGTATAATAATTGATTTTACATCTATCTCTTTGTTATAATGGCTAAAATATAAAGGCAGGAACCATGTTTGTTTTATTCACTGCTAAATCAAAGATTTAACAAATATTAATTTATTTAAAAATGGAAACCCTGTACAGATATTAACTTATGGCCAAGATGTGTTTTATATACTTTTTTTAATTAATCCTCTTGTATGAACTTTATGCATAGCTTTCTGGGTGAAGTCGGGTAACAAAATATATCTTTTCAACATGTCAGCTTGTTTTTTTCTGGGAGTTTTTTTCAAGGAGAATATAAGCTTGTTCAAAGTTTCCGTTCTTATTCTGTACCGGTAATCACAATAACAGTTAAAAAAAAAAAAGAAAAAGAAAAACCCATCTACCTGAAGAGCAGTTAGTAGTTGAGAATAAATTCATCAGTATGAAAGGTAACCTTCACGTATTAAACTAAATAAAACATTGGCATGTTATAAGAAATAACTAACTGCTCTAAAGAAAAAAACAAATTCCTAAAGTAAATCAGGTAAGAATAGATGTGGTTATTAAAACATATGGAAAATATTCTTTACCTAACTCAATAAAACTGCCCTGGGTTTTGTTGTTGTTGTTGTTGTTTTTGTTTGTTTGTTTTTTGTTTTTTTGCTTTAGTTCCTACAATATGCATTCTTCAGGAGTTGAAACCTGCAGAACACTTAGCACACTTACATCAATTTTTAAATACATATTCTATAGAAAAAAATTGGTATGTCCCCACCCAAATCTCATCTTGAACTGTAACTCCATAATTCCTACATGTTGTGGGAGAGACCCAGTGAGAGATAATTGAATCATGGGAACAGTTCTCCCCATACTGTTCTTGTGGTAGTGAATAAGTCTCAAGAGATCTGAGAGTTTTATAATGGGAAACTTCTTTTGCTTGGCTCTTATTCTCTCTTATCTGCTGTCATGTAAGACATGCCTTTTGCCTCCCACCATGATTGTGAGGCCTCCCCAGCCATGTGAAACTGTGAGTCCATTAAATCTCTTTTTCTTTATAAATAACCCAGTCACAGGTATGTCTTTATCAAGAGTATGAAAATGGACTAATACATAAATATAGAAAACAAGTAAAATATATTTAAACAATATATTTACAGAACATGAAGAAACACTCCTTTATTATTGAAGTGAAATGATATGACTGCAAATAGCATAAAAAACAAAGTAGAATAATTTAGATGAATTAGAAGTTCAATTATATTGCGATTCATGAGAATCCATGATAATTTTGCTATCTTATTAGCCAAGAAATTCCCATAACCGGGCAACTAATTAAATGATAGCAAGCAAAGAAGTTGTGATTCAAAAAAATGTGAGGGTAGATTTATTTTGCAAATAAAGTATCTTTTTAAAAAGTAAAATACTGCAGTTTTCAGCATGGCTGTACTTTGATTAATTACCTGGTCAATTCATAACTGTAGGATAGTATCTACTGCAGTTCACATATATGCTATACCATATTTACTGTACTTAAATTGCTTATAATCTGGTTTTAAAGATAAGATGAATCCATAATAACAGACAATGTAAGACAATAATAATTAGGTACTAATATGTCTGGTGCTTAGTGCTGCAAGAGTAAAGAGGTATGAAAATAAATGAAGGCTACAGTGGTCAAGGAAGTTTTCACAAGAGGAGATGGGATTATATCAGGCCACATCAGTATTAAGAACATAATATTTTTGACTATATGGTAAAGAAAAGGATCCAGAATTACTGAGACAAAATTAATGATTCAGTTTAGGCAATGGATTTAGAAATAGAATAATGCAAGGAAACATCTCAGTAGCTGAAGTTCAAGATGAAATCTCAGGTCTGAAATCCACTGCATGCTCTAGAGAGAAACTTTATGCAGATAATACATACAGGGCCAGGAATCAGAATCAAGGAAAAGTTGGAATCTGACTGCACCTGATGCGTTAAGATTCCAGGTAAGCAGTAAAATAATAGCCATGTTGTCTGCATCAAATAAAGATGAAAAAATACCAAAGAGAAGAAGAGCAAAAATTCCAATGCAAAAAAGGCAGAGAGAATCCTTTCCTGTGCATCTATATGTAATAACGGTAAATAATATGTACATATTTATACATATAACTAAAATAAGCATATATAAATATATACTAAATATTTAAAATATATAGAGATATACAACATTTTAAATGAGGATTCTATCTTTAATAGTTAATGACTGGTTGAAATTAGTATGAACCAAACTGGAAGCAGTCAATATCAAGAATTCAAAAGCTCAAGAAAAAAACAATTATTTAGTTTTATAAGCAAATCCAATGGTAAATAGTATAAAAATGAAATTCCAAAAAGCAGAACTGCAGCCAGAAGAAAAAGAATGAGTGAGTCATGAATGCTGTCTTGTAAGAATTTAATAAAATACAGTAACTTGGTTTGTCACACTAGTTTGTATCATGTAATGAGCACAAGTAGAAATATGTAGGCTTTCTCTAGCAAAGTAGTTCCATCATAGGAAAACTAGAGTGAAATAAACTTGGTTGCAAGACAGGAACATGGCTAAGAGAAAGAAACAAAGAAATAATAGCACTGGAGAGCTGGGCATCAAAGTCAGAGTAAGCCCAGGAGTAAGACTCTTACAATGGTGAATAAGCAATCTACTCATACTGGGCTCCTTATATTTCTACCTGCCAGAATTGGTCTTCCAGAAAAAGATTGGACCAAGCCCCAAAAGGGAAAATTATAGATGTAAAAATAATTTTCAAGCTAGAAAGAATTACATAAATATTACTGATGATGATATTAATGGTAAGGGTGATGTTTATAATGATGATATATACTTACCTACCAGAAATAGAGAGTTCTGCAAATTGAAGCAGGGAAAATAATTACACCATTAATTAAAAGTGAGTTGTCAGAATGAGAGCCAGCATTGCAGGCCGGGTGCTCCAAAAAAAATTTTGCATATGTTAAATTTGAGATGACTAAGGGAACATCATATGAAGAAGGTCATAAGACAGCTGGAGATTTGAGATTGGATTCTGGAAGAAAGAGCAGGGTCAGAGATAGAGACATAGATGGCATTTAATGAAAGATATCACATGATTACAATGATGATGACTCAAAAATGAAAAACTAGAGAGAAGAACACTAAACACTGGAGAAGTTAATAAGGTTTAAGATTTGGCAGAAGGAAGGTAAGTTATCAAAAGAATCAGAAAAGGAATAAATATATAAAAGGATTAATACATTATACAAATATATAATGAGCACTTTCCTTTTGTCAAGATACCATTCTAAGCAGTAAATAAGACAAATATAAACAGGAAAAAGCCTCTGCCTTCATGCAGCTTATGTCTCATGGAGAAAGTAGTATAACCAGGAACAAAGTAGAAAAGAATTAAAAAAAAAAAAAAAAAAAGAAGTCAATAAAGTTGGATACTGTAGGGTGGTCAATGAGAACTGTGTAAGAGAAAAAGGATCTGGCTATCCTAATTTTAAATAGCATTGGATAGCATTAAATAGCATGTATTACTGTTATAATCAGAAATAGACAAATAAGGTATTTCCATTTGGAATATGGACTATATTTACAATAAATGATTAGTTGAGGAGAACTGCTTGAACCTGAGAGGCAGAGGTAGCAGTAAGCTGAGATTGCACCACTGCACTCCAGCCTGGGTGACAAAGCAAGACTCCATCTCAGAAAAAAAAAAAAAAAAAAAAAAAAAATCAACTACTGACAAACATTGATAAACACAACAATGTGGAAAAAACTGCAAGATGGCTGAATAGGAACAGCTCTGGAGTGCAGTTCCCAGCAAGAACAACACAGAGGGTGAGTGAACACTGAATTTCCAAACGAATTATTACTGCTTACAGACCAGGAGATTCCCAGGCTGTAAAGCACCATGAGTTTCTAGCATGGCTGATTCAGCTGGCATAGTGAGTTTCTGCACAAAAACTCACAGAAATCTGGGTGGCCGTTTCAACAGGCACCTGGAGTGCCTGGGAGACAGAGCCGTCCATTCAACTGAAAAAAAGTGGGCTCAAACGGGGAACCAGGTGATCTGGCTCGACAGATCCCACCCCCACAAAGACCAGCAATCTCAAATGCTCTGGACTGAGAGTTTCACAGCAAAGTGCAGCTGGACCTGGGTAAGTCCAGCTCTGTTGGGGGAAGGGCATCCACGCTTACTGAGGCAGTCCGCCACTACCGAGGCAGTCTGCCAATGCTGAGGCAGTTCTAACTATACCTCTATAAACAAAACCAAAGGAAGTTCACAAAGCAACTGGGCAGAGCCCACGGCAGCTCAGCAATGCCTCTGCTGGCAGACTGTGACTAGGCCACTTCCTTGCTGGGCAGGCAGCTCTGAAAAAAGGTAGCAGCATGTCAGGAACTTATAAATAAAGCCACACCTTCCTAGGACAGAGCAACTGGGAAAAAAGGCAGTTATGAGTTCCACTGCAGCAGACTTAAATGTACCTGCCCAGCAGCTCTGAACAGAGCAATGGAGTACATAGTTCAGCACTTGAGTTACTATAAAGGACAGACTGTCTCCTGAAGTAGCTCCCTGATTCCCATATATCCAAAGAGTCACCTCATAAAGGAGAGCTCAGTTTGACATCTCGTGGGTATCCTTCTGGGATGAAGATAACAGAAGAAGAAACGAACAGCAACCTTTGCTGTTCTGCAGCTGCTGCAGGTGATCCCCAGGCAAGCAGAATCTGGAGTGGACCTCCAGCAGTCCTACGGCAGAGGGGCCTGACTATTAGAAGGAAAACTAAGAAACAGAAAGAAATAACTTCATCATCAACAAAAAGGACATCCACTCAGAGACACCATCCAAAAGTCACCAACTACAAAGACCACAGGTAGATAAAGCCACTAAGATGGGAAGAAACCAGCAAAAAAGGATAAAAACACCCAAACCAGAACACCTCTCCTCCTCCAAGGATCACAATGCATCACCAGCAAAGGAACAAAGCTGGATGGAGAATGAGTCTGATGAATTGACAGAAACAGGCTTTAGAAGGTGGATAATAAACTTCTCTGAGCTAGAAGAATATGTTCTAACCCAATGCAAAGAAACTAAGAACCCTGAAAAAAGGTTTGTTGAAATGCTAAGGAGAATAAACACCTTAGAGAAGAATATAAATGACTTAATGGAGCTGAAAAATATAACACGAGAACTTTGCAAAGCATACACGTTTCAATAACTAAATCGACCAGCATAAGAAAGGATATCAGAGATTGAAGAACAACTCAATGAAATAAAATGAGAAGGTAAATTAGAGAAAAAAGAGTGAAAAGAAATTAACAAAGCCTCCAAGAAATATGGGATTACGTGAAACTACCTATCTACGTTTGATAGGTGTACCTGAATGTGACAGAGAGAATGAACCCAAGCTGGAAAATACTCTTGAGGATGTGACCCAGGAGAACTTCCCCAATCTAGCAAGGTAGGCCACCATTCAAGTCCAGGAAATACAGACAACACCACAAAGATATTCCTCAAGAGGAGCAACCCTAAGGCACATAATCGTCAGATTCACCAGGGTTGAAATGAAGGTAAAAAATGCTAAGGACAGTCAGAGAAAAAGGTCAGGCTACACACAACAGGGAGCCCATCAGACTCCCAGCAGATCTCCCAGCAGAAACCCTACAAGCCAGAAGAGAGTGGGGGGAAATATTCAACATTCTTAAAGAAAAGAACTTTCAATCTAGAATTTCATATCCAGCCAAACTAAGCTTCATAAGTGAAGGAGAAATAAAATCCTTTACAAACAAGCAATTGCTGAGAGATTTTGTCACCACCAGGCTTGCCTTACGAGAGCTCCTGAAAGAAGTACTAAGCATAGGAACAACCAGTACCAGCCACTCCAAAAATGTACCAAATTGTAAAAAGCACTGACACAATGAAGAAACCACGTCAACTAATGGGCAAAACAACCAGCTAGCATCAAAATGGCAGGATCAAATTCACATATAACAATATTAACCTTAAATGTAAATGGGCTAAATGCCCCAATCAAAAGACACAGACTGGCAAAGTGGATTAAAAAGTCAAAATCCATTGGTGTGCTGTATCCAGGAAACCCATCTCACATGCAAGGATACACAAAGGCTCAAAATAAAGGGATGGAGGAAGATTTACCAAGCAAATGGAGAGCACAAAAAAGCAGGAGTTGCAATCCTAGTCTCTGATAAAATAGACTTTAAACCAACAAAGATCAAAAGAGACAAAGAAGGACATTACATAATGGTAAAAGGATAAATGCAACAAGAAGAGCTAACAATCCTAAATATATATGCACCCAATATAGGAGCACCCAGATACATAAAGCAAGTTCGTAATGACCTGACCTACAAAGAGACTTACACTCACACACAATAATAGTGGGAGACTTTAAAACTCCACTGTCAATATTAGATCAATGAGACAGAAAATTAACAAGGATACCCAGGACTTGAACTCAGATCTGCATCAAGCAAACCTAATAGGCATATATGGAACTCTCCACCCCAAATCCACTCAGCATCTCATGGCACCTACTCTAAAACTGACCACATAATTGGAAGTAAATCACTCCTCATCAAATGTTAAAGAACAGAAATCGTAACAGTCTCTCCAACCAGTGCAATCAAATTAGAACTCAAGATTAAGAAACTAACTCAGAACCACACAACTTCATGGAAACTGAACAACTGGCTTCTGAATGTTGACTGGATAAACAATGAAACGAAAGCAGAAATAAAGATGTTCTTTGAAACCAACGAGAACAAAGACACAACATATCAGAATCTCTGGGACACATTTAAAGCAGTGTCTAGAGGGAAATTTATAGCAATAAATGCCCACATGAGAAGCAATGAAAGATCTAAAACAAACACCCTATCATCAAAATTGAAAGAGCTAGAGGAGCAAGATCACAAAAACCTCAAAAGCTAGCAGAAGACAAGAAATAACTAAGATTAGAGCAGAACCGAAGGAGATAGAGACAAAAAAAAAACCTTTCAAAAAAAATCAATAAATCCAGGAGCTCGTTTTTTGAAAAGATCAACAAAATAGGCAGACCACTAGACATTAATAAAAACGAAAAGAGAGAATCAAATAGATGCAGTAAAAAAAACAATAAAAGGGATATCACCACTGTTTCCACAGAAATACAAGCAACCATCAGATATTACTACAAACAACACTATGCACATAAACCAGTAAACCTGGAAGAAATGGATAAATTCCTGGATACTTGCTCCCTCCCAAGCCTAAGCCAGGAAGAAGTAAAAACCCTGAATAGACTAATAACAAGGGTTAAAGTTGAGGCAGCAATTAATAGCATACCAACCAAAAAAAAAAAACACCGCAGGTCCAGAGGGTTCACAGCCAAATTCTATTAGGTATACAAAGAGGAGCTGGTACCACTTCTTCTGAAATAATTCCAAACAATTCAAAAAGAGGGGATTCTTCCCAAATCATTTTATGAGACCAACATCATCTTGATACCAAAACCCAGCAGAGAATCAACAAAACAAGAAAACTTCAGGCCAATATCCATGATGAACAGAGATGCAAAAATCTTCAATAGGATTGCAACAATCGATCAAAAAGCTTATCCATCATGATCAAGTAGGCTTCATCCAGGGATGCAAGGCTGGTTCAATATACACAAGTCTATAAATCTAATCCACCCATAAACAGAACCAAAGACAAAGACCACATGATTATCTCAGTAGATGCAGAGAAGGTCTTTGACAAAATTTAACAGTGTTTTATGCTAAAAAACCCTCAATAAACTAGGTATTGACAGAACATATCTCAAAATAATAACAGTTATTTATGACAAACCCACAGCCAATATCACACTGAAGAGGCAAAAACTGGAAGCATTCCCTTTGATATCTGGCACCAAACAAGCATGCCTTCTCTCACCACCCCTATTCAATACGGTATTGGAAGTTCTAGCCAGAGCACTTAGGCAAAAAAAAAGAAATAAAGGGTATTCAAATAGGAAAGGAGGAAGTCAAATTGTCTCCATTTGCAGACGACATGATTGTATATTTAGAAGACCCCATCATCTCAGCCCCAAATCTCCTGAAACTAATAAGCAACTTCAGAAAAGTCTCAGGATACAAAAATCAATGTGCAGAAACTACAAGCATTCCAATACACCAATAACAGACTAACAGAGGACCAAGTCAAGATCGAACTCCCATTCACAATGGCTACAAAGATAATAAAATACCTAGGAATACAACTAACAAAGGATGTGAAGGACCTCTTCAAGGAGAACTACTAACCACTGCTCAAGGAAATAAGAGAGGGCAAGAACAGATGGAGAAACATTCCATGCTTATGGTTAGGAGGAATCAATATTGTGAAAATGGCTGTACTGCTCAAAGTAATTTATAGATTCAACAACATCCTCATCAAGCTACCTATGACCCTCTTCGCAGAACTGGAAAAAACCACCTTAAACTTTATATGAAACCAAAAGAGAGCCTGCATAGCCAAGACAGTTCTAAGCAAAAAGAACAAAGCTGGAGGCATCATGCTACCTGACTTCAAACTATACTACAATGCTACGGTAATCAAAACAGCATGGTACTGGTACCAAAACAGAGATACAGACCAATGGAACAGAACAGAGGCCTCAGAAATAATACCACATATCTACAACCATCTGATCTTTGATAAACTGGACAAAAACAAGCAATGAGAAAAGGATTCCCTTTTTAATAAGTGATGTTGGGAAAACTGGCTAGCCATATGCAGAAAGCGGAAACTGGACCCCTTGCTGACACCTTACACTAAATTAACTCCAGACGGATTAAAGACTTAAACATAAGTCCTAACACCATAAAAACCCTAGAAGAAAATCTAGGCACAACCATTCAGGACATAGGTATAGGCAAGGACTTCATGACTAAAACACCAAAAGCAATGCCAACAAAGCCAAAATAGACAAATGGGATCTAATTAAACTCCAGAGCTGCTGCACAGCAAAGGAAACAATTATTAGAGTGAAATGGCAACCAACAGAATGGTAAAAAATGTTTGCAATCTACCCATCTGACAAAGGGCTAATATCCAGAATCTACAAAGAACTAAAACAGATTTACAAGAAACAAACAAACAAACCCATTCAAAAGTGGGCATAGGACATGAACAGACACTTTTCAAAAGAAGACATTTATGAAGCCAATGAACATATGAAAAAATGCTCATCATCACTGGTCATCAGAGAAATGCAAATCACAACCACATTAAGATACCATCTCACACCAGTTAGAATGATGATCATCAAAAAACACGGAGACAACAGATGCTGGAGAGGATGTGGAGAAATATAAACACTTTTACACTCTTGGTGGGAGTGTAAATTAGTTCAACCATTGTGGAAGACAGTGTGGCAATTCCTCAAGGACCTAGAAATAGAAATTCCATTTGACCCAGCAATCTCATTACTGGGTATATATCCGAAGGATTATAAATCATTCTATTATAAAGACACATGCACATGTATGTTTATTGTGGAACTGTTCACAATAGCAAAGACCTGGAACCAAGCCAAATGCCCATCAATGATGACAAGGAAAATGCAGCACATATACACCATGGAATACTCTGCAGCCATAAATAACAATGAGTTCATATCCTTTTCAGGGCCATCGATGAAGCTGGGAAACATCATTGTCAGAAAACTGACACAAGAACAGAAAAACAAATACCCCATGTTCTTACTCATAGGTGGGTATTGAACAATGAGAATACATGGACACAGGGAGGGGAGCATCACACATTGGGGTTTGTTGGGGGAGAATAGGGAGGGACAACAGGGGGTAGGGAGGTTGAGGAGGAATAACATGGGAGAAATGCCAGATATAGGTAATGGAGGAATGGAGGCAGCAAACCACATTGCCATGTATGTACCCTAGAACCTAAAGTGCAATAAAATATATATTTAAAAAATAAAAATTAAAAGATGATTAATTAAGGAAATCAAATTTAAATAATTATACTATTTGGGGAAAGCCCTTGTAGAATCATAACTGGAAACAGGCAAATTTTTTAGCAAACTTCTATCTTTGTATTATTAGCTATATTACTCATATTTCTTTAATAACTCATATACTAATTAACTAGGGTCTTAAAAAGATTGCTCCTAATAAACAATGAAAGCACTCTCCTTTTGTAGGCCCTCTCCAAAAATGCTCTATTTTTTAGGCCCTTTCTGGACAATATTTAACAAAAATGTTGAGAAATATATTTATCATGTCAGCATTGCAAGTATAATGACAGAAGTGAATTGAAAAATTCTATTTTAATATGTGATCTTGCTGTCATGAAGTACATAAGCCTTGGTTACTATGACATTTAGCTTAAGAGAACAGATTCACAGAATGCTTACCATTGTGCATTTCTGAATCACAGACACTTTTCTTCCTCTTTATTCCTTGTTATACTTCAGATGAATCCATATTCAGATAATCTATCTTATGAAATTATGACAAGTTTGGTAGTTCTGTTCCAAATTTATGTCTCCAACCTCCTTGAAGCTCAATAATATTTTCCATTTTCAGATGAACTTTAAAATTTTGCTCATACTATTTGAATGTCATGAACATTCTATTCATTGAAATTCCTATATTTTAATTAATTTACATAATTGAAATAATATAATAATTATTATCCATACTAGTTAGTAATTTCATTACAGGGTAATAGATTGATAAAATAAATGTTTCAGATAAAGCACCAAGAATAAATAAATATTTCTTTCCACATGAGATATAAGATTATATGCAGAATTTGCAAATGATGCTCTAAAAACCTGGTTATGTGACTGCAATTTTTCACCCATACAGAGGCTATAAAGGGTCATGAGATGAAACAGTAGACACATTTTAGAGTAGAGTCCTTCGGAAAGGGCTGTAACATGACTCTTACATTTCCTTGTTCTCCTTTAAAGGGATGGCAGTAGGGGTATGATTCCTGCCTGAGAAACACAAAGTCAGCCTAGCTGCTGATGGCTGATACTGCTTCATTCAATAACACTTTCATTATCGGAGCACTGAGTGTGTGTGTGTGTCTTCTGTGAATCATACGTTAAGTCACAAACAGAACGGGAGAGGGGAGAAAAAAAGAGAGAGAGAGTGGAATATAGAGTCATCTTGGGTTGCCACAGAGCACTGAGAAGATTTCAGCAGAGAGACTCTATCACTATAACTGAATTCCTAGGGGATGAAGACAAATAAGTAGTAAGGCAGGAAAGAGTACAGGTGAGAAAATCTCCAGGAGAGAATGAGTAAACTCAAAGTCTTGCTAAGCCTAGAAAGTATGACATTAACTTTTCATAGCAGCAGTGAAGTAGGAACTTTCCTGCTTTACCTCCATTAGAGAGATAAGAAACTAGAGCTAGGAAGATTATGGAGCATCTAGAGGAAGAAAATTTCAGCTAGAAAAAAAAAGCAACTAAAGTTGATCCTTTAACAACACAAGTGTTACGGGCATCGATCTCCCACACAGCTGAAAATCTGTATATAACTTTTGACTCCCTCAAAATTTAACTACTAATAGCCTACTGCTGACCAAGAGCCTTAATGATAACATAAACAGTCAATTAAGACATAATGTGTACGTTACATGTATTATGTGCTGTATTTTTACAATAAGCTGGAGAAAAAACTAAGAAAATCATGAAGAAAAGAAAATATATTTACTATTTATGAAGTGCAAATGGATTATATAAAGGTCTTCATCCTCCTTGTCTTCATGTTGAGTAGGGTGAGGAGGAGAAGGAATAGGAGGGGTTGGTCTTGCTATCTCAGGAGTGGCAGAGGCAGAAAAGGTAGAAGGGAGGCAAGAGAGGCAGACACACTTGGAGTAACTTTATGGAAATACATTGTAATTTCTGACCTTTTCACTTTTCCATTTCTCTAAAACTGTTTCCATGAGATACCGATCCTTCTTTCACCATTTACTTTAGTTTCAGTGCACATATTATAAAAGGGTCCATGTAGTAAAAGAGGTTGAACGTAGTCTTGAATAATTATAACTCTTCTGCCAGATTGTCTAATGTCAATTTGTTTTCTGGCACTGCTTTTTCAATGTCTTCCTCATCTTCTAGCACTGGTTTAGAAGTACTCATCTTCATTGAGTCATCTACTAATTATTCCTCTAACATGGTGTCTGTTTGCTCTTGAGTTTCTCCAGGATCTATATTCTGACACCTTTTACATCCACCTTTTTTGCCACATCCACAATCGCTTTCATAGTTTCCTTGATTGGCTCTGTTGCAAATCTTGTGAAGTCATGCACAGTTTTCTCCAGCAGGAATTTGTTGTTTCAAGCTTGATGGCTTTCATGGATTTTTCCGTAGTAATGAAGGCATCTTCAATGGTGTAATCCTTCTAGAGTTTCATGATGTTTTCTCTATTGGGGTTCTCTTCCATAGCATAGACAATGCTTTCCATAGAGTACCATGTGTAATGAGCCTTAAACGTCCTTAAAAAACCTGATCTAGAAGCCGATTACAAGTATTGTATTTTGGGTCAAGTAGATCACTTTAACACCTTCTTAAGCATTAGCTTATGGGATTCTAGATGGCCAGAAGCATAGTCCAATATCAAAAGAATTTTCAAAGGCATTTTCTTACTGGTAAGGTACTTCATGACTTTGCGGACAAAGCATCAATAGAACCAAACTAGAAAAAAGGTTCTCATTGTCCAGGCCTTTTTGTACAACCAAAAGACTGGCAGGTGGAATTTATCTTTGCCTTTCAAGGATCTGGGGTTAGTAGTTTTATAGATAAGGGCAGTCTTGATCATAAACCCAACGGCATCTGCACAAAACAGTAGAGTTAGCCTACTCCTTCCTGCTTTAAATACTGATGCGCTCATCCTTTGTGGCGTTTTTCCCCCAGAATTGGGCACTTTTGTCTGAACAGGCATTAAAAACCTGTTCAGGTTGGGTGTTGAACGATGAAACACATGGACACAGGGAGGGGAGCACTACACACTGGGGTCCGTTGGGGGGAAATGGGGGAGGGACAAGGGGGTGGGGAGGTGGGAAGAGATAGCATGGGGAGAAATGACAGATACAGGTGAGGGGATGGAAGACAGCAAACCACACTGCCTTGTGTGTACCTATGCAACAATCTTGCATGTTCTTCACATGTACCCCCAAACCTAAAATGCAATAATAAAATAATAATTAAAAAAAAAACCTGTTCAAGCAGATATCCTTTCTCCTACAAAAATCATAAATGAAAGAAAGTACACTTACAGTACTATACTATATTTGTTGATAAGTTTATGCATCTATTTATGTAATACGTCTGGAACAGTGGGCAACTACAGCTGTAAACCTCAATCTGCAGTACGTATCAAGCAATTCAGCTTTGTCTTGTAATGTTTTGACTTTTCTCTGCTTCTTTGGAGCACTATGGGCCTCACTGTGGCACTTCATATGGGTTCTATGGTTTTATTCAAGGTTCACAATATTATACAAAATATGATGAAAAATATGTGAGAACCATAAGAGATCATTTTTTACAGCAATATGCCGTTTAGTGGAGAGATGAACTGCTCAAGCAGAGATGGTTAACATCACAAGGTGTTTTAAGTGGTACTGGAAACACTTGAACCACATAATAGCAACAGCAAGTGGATACAAACATTACTACAGTAGTACAATAAGTACAACAGTAAATTGAATGCAGTTATGATTTAATACTGCATTTTTACATTTGTTTACATTTGTCTCAATTGCCAATGATACCATGTATAGTCCATAAGTGTTTGTGTACCTAAGGCCTGATAAAGTTCAACTTTTACAATAGATTTGTGTATATTTTATGGTAGTAAATGACACAATAGACTAGTATCTACCTATATGTTATGCATTTATGACATACTTTTTTCCTATTTGTTTTATATTTCTAAGCTACGCAGTTTGTGAGTTTTTTCAAATTGTCATAAATCTTTTTTTAAAAAGTATATATATACACACAATTTTTTTTTAGACAGTTTCTTTCTGTCACCCGGGCTGGACTGCAGTGGCACTATCTCAGCTCACTGCAGGCTTCATCTCCTGGGTTCAAGTGATTCTCCTGCCTCAGACTCCCAAGTAGCTGGGACTACAGGTGCGCATCACTATGTCTGGCGAATTTTTGTATTTTTAGTAGAGAGGAGGTTTCGCCATGTTGGCCACGCTGGTCTAAATCTCCTGGCCTCAAGTGATCTGCCTGCTTAGGCCTCTCAAAAAACTGGGATAACAGACATGAGCCACTGCAACTAGCCCATTAGTTTTTAATATCCAAAAAATATATCACTTTGGGAGGCAGATCAGGTCAAGAGACCAAGACCATCCCAGCCAACATGGTGAAACCCTGTCTCTACTAAAAATACAAAAATTGGCTGGGCATGGAGGCACATGCTTGTAGTCCCAGGGCAGACATAATAATTTTGCATTGTATGACAGCCAGTTCTGACTACCTAATCACTTCTCAGAGGTCACATCTCATAGCAGCAATGCTTCAACATTGGTATTACGGTCTTCATGTCTCTGAAACATTTTCTCTCATTACTGTTTCCAAAGACTTATTTCAGTTCACTCTGCATCAATAATCTGGATGTTTATAATAGCATGCATGCAAACCCCAAATCTCAATTGCTATGTATGTAAGTGTTAATTTTAAGGCTTATTAGTGTTCCTTCTTATAAAGCATGAGGATTACTCACTACACACCTTTAAAATACTATTTTTAAGTAAACATGAGGATATAATACCCTCACAATTATGAATAAGGAGTATTTGAAAATGTGAGATAGGGTGTCAGGTATTCAAAAGATTTCTCTAAAACACAATGATAGCAGCAATAGTAGAGAAAATGTTAATTTATTGAAATTGGGTCATCTTCTCAGTGACAAGAAGTATTTTATTTTGATTCACGGTAACATATGGTTCCCTGTCTCTGGCTTTTCATTCTTCAAAATAGAAATGATTTCATAGGTATTAGGTTATTTTCACAGAAGATTTTTCATAACCATCCTACTAACATATTTTTAACATCTTAAAGAGGGATTCAAATTATGTTTCAATACAGTAAAATTTCCAAATGTGTAATGCGACACCCATTTTTCATGTCTATTAAAAATAGACACCTTAAAATAGTATTACATATTTCATGTAAATTGCAGTACTATCAAAATCAGAAAAAAAATTCTTGTTAAAAATTGTTACTTTTATTAGGGATGGGGTCATGCTCTGTCACCCAGACTGGAGTTCAATGGCATGACTGTTGTAACCCTGAACTCCTGGGCTAAGCAATCCTCTCACCTCAGCCTCCTAAGTAACTGGGTTTATAGGTGTGAGCCACAGCACCTGGCAGAATTTTCTAAGTTAATAGAAATATTTCTCCTGTGTTGATGAATATTTATTTTTATGATAGCCACTAAAACCATAGAGCAATGAAATACAGACTTCAGCCAAGAATATAGAAGATCAAGATATGGGTCTGCTTCTATATATACCAAAACATATAATAGAAATAAATAACACAGAGAAATTTGCCAAAAGAATAAAGGTCTCAGCCTCTTAGCAGACTCTGCTGGAATCTGCAGCCGCATCAAAACCACCATTATGAAAGTAATATCAAAAGCCACAAGAGTGAGAAGGTATTTAAAACATATAAAACAAAAGACTTATTTCCATAATATGTAAAGAACTTCTACAAATCAATAAAAATCCAACTAAAAATATTACTTTAATAGGCACTTCATAGAAGAGACTATCCAAATGGCCAAAACCATATTCAATGTTACTCAATCTCATTGGTAATCAAGAAATATAAATTAAAACAATGAGATATAATTATACATCTTAACAGAATGGCCAATGTTAAAAGAATGAATTTACTAAGTGTTAGTAAGGATGCAAAGAAACAAAAGTTCTCATACCTCATTGGTGGGAATGTAAATGTGTACCCCAATTTGGAAATTTATTTGGCATTAGCTACCAAAACTGAAAATATGCATGCCCTGTGACTTAACAATAGATAATTTCATTACTCGGTATGAAAAATGCATATGTATACAAAAAGACATATACAACAATGTTCACAGCAGTATTATTTTTAGTATCTCCTAATATTATATGATCCAAACATCATCAACAGTAAGATGCAAATATACCATGCATATAGAAGCACATTAATACACTATACAATAATGAAAATGAATACACTGAAGTTACATCCAAAAACTTTGGTGAATTCCACAAACGGAATATTGAGCAATGAATTCCTCATTCATTTGTATAACATTCAAAAGCAAGCAAAACACCCAGTGTAAAAAGAAAGGCCAGAGATCCTTTTGAGGAGGAGGGAAAACATAATGACTTATAATGATCACAAAGGGAGTTTCTAGAGTGCCCATCAAGGAGGTAGTTACATAGATGCTTTGGTGTGATAATTCATTGGGTTCTATATGTATGTTTCTATGCTTTAACACTTGTGAATGCTTGTCTTAAACTTTACGATAAGATACATTTGTAAAAACATCTTGATATTCTTATATAACACCTAATTGGGAGTTAAAATAGGAACAGAAATCCATTGCCCACCAAAAAGTAGCTCTTTGAAGTCATGTTTCTTTATTTACTTCATTTTTCCTGAAGTGTGTGCACAATTTACCATCTAAGACTGGTAAAATCCTATTATAATTCCAGGACTATGTTAATTTATTCAGTATCTTTGTATACATATTTCAAACATGTATTTAATAGAGTCTGTATTTTTTAGATTTATTTCTACTTCTTATAGATTAGCTAATTGTAACTGGCATAATCCTATCATCTTTCCTATTATTTTTCTGGAGGATGAGGAAAAAAATAAACGTTCCAAATTTCCCTTATCTTTCATATTTCCACTGACTCAAGCTTATGTTGCAAACTTACCATTTTTAAACAGATTATCTATGTTCTCAGTTGAAAATATATTTTCAAATAATACAAGGTGAATAGAAGATGACATCAAAAATAACAAATGTGAAATTTTAGCAGCTTTCTGTTACTGGGGAGTTGATTGTAATATGAAGGAGAATTAATTAATCATCATCACATTCATATAAACAAATTATTGTATTTATTAAGTACAGTAGCCAAAGTAGGTTGAACTTATTTGTGAGCATCAAAATTTTTCTGTGTGAGCAAAACGTCACCACCATCACTACCACACAAACCAAAAGCTGGTCCCTCTTTAGACTCACCTAGGAATCATAGCCCAGCCATCAGGTCTGGTAGACTGGAGCCAGTCATTGTCTGTGATGTAAGTGTAAACTTTTTCAGCTGTATTAAAGGCCTGTTCTTTTACCTGAATGCAACACTAATACAACTAGGTTTCTGTGTTTGTTTGTTTTTTAACAACAATGGATTCTATTATTGAGTCTTATAATAAAGAAGGATTCTGCTGATGTTGCTTATACATTGGATTAATAAAACTTTTTAAGAGTGCCCAAATTCCAGGTTCATCCATGTCCCTGGAATTTGGGCACTCTTAAAAAGTTTTATTACTCCAATGTATAAGCAATATCAGCAGAATCCTTCTTTATTATAAGACTCAATAATAGAATCCATCATTCTCAGCAAACTGACACAAGAGCAGAAAATCAAACACCGCATGTTCTCACTCATAGGTGGGTGTTGAACAATGAGAACACATGGACCCAGGGAGGGGAGCACTACACACTGGGGTCCGTTGGGGGAAAATGGGGGAGGGACAGGGGGGTGGGGAGGTGGGAAGAGATAGCATGGGGAGAAATGACAGATACAGGTGAGGGGACAGAAGGCAGAAAACCACACTGCCATGTGTGTACCTATGCAACAATCTTGCATGTTCTTCACATGTACCCCAAAACCTAAAATGCAATAAAATATATATATATATAAAAGAGTGCCCAAATTCAAACATTTTCCAAAAAAATCTTTCTGTTAAACTGATGCCTGCTTCATAATTTGGTCCCAAATTATTTCATGACTTCACAGATTCATACTGCAATTTAAAACATATATCTAGCTTCATAGAAGAGATATCTGATACGCTCTTAAATTCTGCTCTATTCTATACTTCTTTGGAGGTTGAATTCCAAATAACTTTGAGGTACCTGCAGTAATAGCTTCAAAATATTTTCTTTAGAGTACTTCCAAGTAAAATAACTATTTTTTAAGTAGGCAGAAATTTTCTTTAATGCCTTCAGCATGGATATATCATATATTCCCACTATGCAGAATATCAAAAACCAAATCAAATAGGATGGTGTTTAGGGTTTGGTTGAAGTCTCTGTGTGTGACTGAGTACTTACTATAGCAAATAAACTGAGGGTGGAATAAGGATAAAGGCAGAGGATTAGTACTAGAGAAACTGAAAAAAAGTAAAATCCAGAAAGTTCCACTACTGGAAACCACCAAGTGCCAGACGTTTGTACCTGATAAACTGTATTAGGTCTAAATATCAGTAAAGATATTCAGATAATTGAAGGAGGAAAAAGAT
Source organism: Saimiri boliviensis (assembly GCF_048565385.1). Taxonomy (NCBI): domain Eukaryota; kingdom Metazoa; phylum Chordata; class Mammalia; order Primates; family Cebidae; genus Saimiri; species Saimiri boliviensis. Next base: position 77,805,555 of record NC_133453.1, read on the forward strand.
AGGGGGCATCCAAAAATAGCAGCTAAAATGTAAAAGAATCTGGGCCATTGGACTTATTTCCAATTCTCACCAAATTGAGAAGCAGAAGCTTCTCAGAATCTGATTCTTGATCATAAGTGGTTATTTAAATAATTTGGAATACTTCTTAAAAATGCCAGTGCCTAGGGAAACACCCAAGATTAATTAAATAAAAAACCTTGAGGGCGAAGCCTAGCAGCAATTATTTTTTAAAAGCTACTCAGATGATTCTAATGTTCCAGAAGGTCCAATAAGTACTGTTCTAGAGCATTGTTTGTCAAATTTTAAGAGGCATGTAAGTTACTGTATTAGTCTGTTTCACATTGCGATAAAGAAGTTCTCTGAAACTGAGTAATTTGTAAAGAAATGAGATTTAATTGTCTCACAGCTCCACATAACTTGGGAGGCCTCAGGAAACCTACAATTGCAGTAGAAGGGGAAGTGGGCACCTTCTTCACAAGGTGGCAGGAGAGAGAGAGAGCAAAAAGCAGGGAACACTCCCTTATAAATCCCTCAGATCTCCTGAGAACTCATTCACCATCATGACAAAAGCATGGGGGAAACCACCTTCAAGATCTAATCACCTTATTCCTTTGACACATGAAAATTACAAGTCTCTCCCTCAACAGGTGGGGATTACAAATGTAGATGAGATTTTAGTAGCGACACAGAGCCAAATCATATCAGTTACCTAAAGACATTTTTATTGTACAGATCCTGACTCAAGTGGGTAGGGCCTGAGATTCTGCATTTCTGGCAAGCTCAAATTTGATGCTAATACTTTTGGTTTTGTTCTTTGAGGTAGAAATTTATTTTTACCATTTTTATTATAAAATAAATGGTTTATTTATTAAAGAATTTTTAGAAGCTAGCAGTACAGCTTTCTTTCTTTATGTTTGGCAACTTTAAAAATAATTCCAACTTCTATTTTAGATTCGGGGGTACATGTGCAGGCTTGTTACATAGGCATATTGCATGATGCTGAGGTTTTGGGTATGATTGATCCTGTCACTCAAGTAGTGAGCAGCATAGCACCCAATAATTACTTTTTTAACCCTAGTTCCCCACTCTTCCTCTTCTCTTTGGTGGCTCCCAGTGTCTATTGTTGCCATCTTTATGCCCACAACTACCCAATGTTTAGCTCCCACTTACAAGTGAGAACATGTGGTATTCGGTTTTGTCTTCCTGCATTAATTCACTTAGAATAATGGCCTCCAGTTGTATACATGCTGCTACAAAGAACAGAATTTTGCTCTTTTTTATGGATGCAATGTATGTTATGGAATATATGTACATTTTCTTTATTCAATCCACTGTTGATGTGCACCTAGGTTGATTCCATATCTTTGCTATGGTGAATAGCACTGTGATGAACACTCACATCCATGACTTTTGATAGAATAATTCGTTTTCCTTTGGGTATATACACAGTAATGACATTGCTGGGTCAATAGTAGTTCTGTTTTAAGTTCTTTGAGAACTCTCCAAAACGCTTTCCATAGTGGCTAAACCAATTTATATTCCCACCAACAGTGTATAAGCACACCCTTCTCTGCAGTCTTGTCAGCATCTGTTATTTTTTGACTTTTTAGTAATCACCATTCTGACTGGTATGAGATAGTATCTTATTGTGGTTTTGATTTGCATTTCTCTCATGATTAATGATATTGAGCATTTCTTCAGATGTTTATTGGCTGCTTATATATCTTCTTTTAAGAAGTGTCTGTTCATGTCTTTTACCCACTTTTAAATCACATTTTTGCTTGTTGACTTGTTTAAATTCCCTATAAATTCTGGATATTAGATTCTTGATGAACCAAACTTTAAATAAAAAAGTTTCCAGAGCAGTGGATATTAACTTTCTGTGTAGCTATCAACAGCTCCACAGAAGAATCACCTGGGGGTACTTTTTTAAAAATATTCATGCTTAGGCCCCAGGCACAGAGATTATGGTTAGTGTAGGGGTTGAGCATTAGCATGGTTTTAGAGCACTCAAATGCAGTCAATACTGAGAACTACTGTTCTAGAAAAACTGGCACGATGCATACAGTTATGGAAAAATAAATAAAAAGAGGCACAGGGAACAAACAAATAATAAATATAGCTTAGTTTTATTTGTTCACTAAACATTTGTAAGATGATACAAATATATTTTCTCAAATATGAGAAAATGATGAAAAGTCATCATTAGAGCATAGCCCAACAGATAATCCATTCCTAGTGTCTAAGAGGGCATCTCCGCTAACTTTAAGCAGATGGAACTTGAAAGAGAAAAATATGCCAAATTGTCACTTTTGTACACTCTAAGACTTCCCCTCATGAAACAGAAAACATTTAAAAACGTGGAAGATACTTAGTACATCTTACACTCTCTGCCCATCTGCCCATTCTTACAGACAACCATCCTTCTATCATGGCGGTGCAGGATACCTAGAGTACTTTTCTTTACACACTCTGCCACCAACAACCATGCTGCCCCGCGTAGAACAGGGCATTTGAAAAGTGTAATGCTTATAATTACACATACCGTTGGAAACATGAAACATACTGGTAGCAGCCTCATTAAGCAATTTTAGGATAAAGCTGAGTAGATATAGCAGCAATCTACCTTGCCTTGTTTAAAAATGAGAAAAAAAAAAACCTGGGAGTCCATAAAAAGTACTAAAAATCAATCAAGAGTAAAAATAATCTGACAGTCCAAAGGAAGATCATAGCTCTGAAAATTATCCACTTTAGCATAAAAAGAAACTATCCAGAAATCACTGGAGATACACTCTACCAAGCAGAAAAAAATAAAAAGTAATCAGGAAAGGACAGGCTAAAATGTAAAGAAAACAGAATGAGATAAGAAAGAAATTCAAAACTAAAAATTCAACAGCAATATCAAAACCCATAATAAAAATCAGAAAATGCAGGATTTATACTGCAGATAATCAAATGGTAATATAAAAGACTAATATTAAAATACAAAGGAAAAGGATACGGGGTAGAAATCAGAAGTCTGACAGGTACTTGTATGTTCATCACAGTGCTATTCAACACAGCAAGGACATGAAATCAATTAAGTGCCATCATGGTGAGGTGAATAAAGAAAATGTGGTATACATACACCATGGAATACTATGCACTATAAAAAGAGAAACATCATGTCCTTTTGCAGGAACATAAATGCAGCTGGAGGCCATTTATCCTAAGCAAATTAACTCAGGAACAGAAAACCAAACACTGCATGTTCTCACTCATAAGTGGGAGATAAACACTGGGTACTCATGGACATAAAGATGGCAACAACAGGTACTGGGAATCACCAGAGCTGGGAAGGAGGGCAGGGAACAAGGGTTGTATAACTATACTCTGTGCTCACTACCTGCATAATAGGACCATCCATACTTCAAATGTCAGCATCATGCAACATACTCATTTAACAAACCTGCACATGTACCCCCAAATCCAAAGTTAAAAAAAAAAAAAGAAAGAAAGGTACATGTGGTTAAAATGTTTGAAGAAAGTAGAGGGATATAAGCAAAGAAAGTCTTCACAAAGATATCAAAGTAAACTGAACAGAATAAAATATAATAGGAAAATGTTCTCTAGGTAGAAAACTATCTATGTATGCAGGCTGGAAACACTTTTTAATACATCTACCATTAGGTCAATCTTAGCAATTTTCTTCATTAAGGGACACAGAAAAATGTCTATAAACATTCAGGACTAAAATAGATAAATCTAAAAATTAAGATAAAAATAGGAAGACTAGACTTATCTGCAATACTTACTAAAGCAAGATATTAAATAAAGCAAATAGAGCAATATCAAGAGATATTTAAAAGTAAAATTGTTATCCCAAATATTTATATGCCATTAACTCACATATCTGAATGACTAAAGGTGGATTTGGAGGAGGTTGGGGAACTGCTTAAAATGGTAGAGACTTTATCATGTTTAAAAGGTGATAAGAACAATCTATTTGAAGAGGAAGAGGTCAATTAAATTAGAAATGGCGTAAGTTTCCAAAGTGGTGAGAGGGAATAGAAAATAAACATAAAGGAAAAGATAACTTCATTATTTTCGTGCAGTTTTAACTGTTTAATAGGAAGAAAGGTTGCAGCTATAACTTTTTAATAGGAAGAAAGTAAAGTGAGTTATTTCTGATGATATATTTTCCCTCTGAAGTAGAAAGCAAGATTACTCTAAGTAATGGTGGAAAGAGAGGATGTTGAGGATTGATGAAGAAGGTGAAGAAAGTTGAAAAATAATTATTTTAAAAGTCAAAGATACACAATGGAATTAGGAGGAGACGTTGATTGTCTCCCTGAGTCACAATTTTATAATGGTTACAATCTGCCCTGTTGAATGATGATTTCCAGCAGAGTATCTCTGCTTGTGGAAGCAAGGAGAAAAAAGGGAAGTGGAGAAACACCAATATAAGTATGGCTTTAAAAGCCAGTAGAAGAAAAGAAATTATTAAAATCAGAGAACAACTGAAAGAAATTGACATGCAAAAGTCCATACAAAAGATCAATAAAATGAAAAGTTTGTTTTTTGAAATAATAAACAAGATTGATAGACTACTAGTTAAATTAACAAAAAAAGAGAAGACCCAAATAAGCACAATTAGAAATGACATTACAACCAATCCCACAAAAATACAAAAGATATTCAGAAACTAATCAGAGACTCTCGTGAACATCTCTATGCAAACAAATAAGAAAATCTAGAGGAAATGGATAAGTTCCTGGAAACACAAAACCTTCCAAGATTGAACAAGGAATAAAGTGAAAACATGAATAAGCCAATAACAAGTTCTGAAATTGAATCAGTAATTTAAAAAAACCTACCAACCAAAAAAAGCCCTGAACCAGATGGATTCACAGCTGAATTCTACTAGATATACAAAGAAGAATTGGTACCAATCCTACTAAAATTCTTCCAAAAAACCGAGGATGAGGGGTGGCTTCTCACTAACATGTTATAAAAGCCAACATCATCTTTATACCAAAATCTGGCAAAGACATACATTAACAGGAAACTTCAAGCTAATATCCCTGATGAATATAGACAAAAAATCCTCAACAAAATACTAACAAACTGAATCCAGCAGCACATCAAAAACTAATTCGCCATTATAAAGTAGGTTGCATTCCTGGGATGCAAGGTTGGTTCAACATACACAATTGAATAGATATGATTCCCTACATACACAGAATAAAAGCCAAAACTATGTGGTTATCTCAATAGATACAGAAAAGTCCTTCAAGAGAATCTGCAATCCCTTCATGATAAAATACCCTCAACAGGCTAGTCATTGAAGAAGCATGACTCAAAACAGAAAGAGCCATCTATGAAAAACACACAGCTAAAATCATACTGAATGGGCAAATGCTGTAACTATTCCCCTTGGGAATCAGAACAAGAAAGGGATGCATACTCTTACCACTCCTATTCAACATAGTATGGGAAGACCCAGCCAGAGCAATCAGGCAAGAGAAAGAAATAAAAGGCATTCAAATAGTTAGTCAAACTATCTCTCTTTGCTGATGATTGTAATTTTATAAGTAGAAAACCCTAAAGACTCCACCAAAAGGCTATTAGAATTGACAATTTCAGTAAAGTGTCAGGATACAAAGTCAATTTACAAAACTCAGTAGTACTTCTATATACCAATAACACTGTATCAGAGAGCAAAGCCAAAAACTCAATCCCATTTATGATAGGCACACACACAAAAAATGAAATACATCTAACAAAGGAGGTGAAAGATCTCTACAAGGAGAAAGTACAAAACACTGCTGAAAGACATCCGATAACACAAATAAATGTAAAAATGTTCCATGCTCATGAATAGGAAGAATCAATATCATTAAAATGACCATTCTGTCCAAAGCAATTTACAGGACTCAATATTATCTCTATCAAAATACCAACATTGTTTTTCACAGAATTAGAAAAAACTATTCTAAAATCAATATGGAATCAAAAAATAGCCCAAATAGCCAAAGCAATTCTAAGCAAAAAGAACAAAGTAAGAGCCATCAGGTTATCTGACTTTATACTATACATTAACCTAAACAGCATGCAAAAGCAGACACATACAGCAATGGAAAAGAATAGAGAACCCAGAAATAAAGCCAGACACCTACAACCATCTGATCTTCAACAAAGACAACAAAAATAACCAACAGAGAAAGGATTCCCTGTTCAATAAATGGTACGGGGATAACTGTCAAGCCATATGCAAAAGAATGAAACTGGATCCCTGCTTTTCCCTATATACAAAAATTAACTCAAGTTGAATTAAATAATTAAATGTAAGACCTTAAGTTATGAAAATTATAGAAGAAAGTCTAGGAAACACCCTTCCTAATATTAACTTTGACAAATAACTTATGGCTAAATCTCCAAAAGCAATTGCAACAAAAACAAAAATTGACAAGTGGGACCTGATTAAACTAAAAACCTCTGCAGGCAAATCTCAGTAGTCTAAACAGACAGTTTACAGAATGGGAGAAACCATGCATTCAAAAAAATGTCTGATACTCAGAATCTCTAAGCAAAATTTAAACAAATTATCAAGTAAGAAACAAATAATCCTATTAAAAATGAGCAAAGGATATGAACAAACACTTCTCAAAAGAAAACATATGAGCAGTCAACAAACATATGAAGAAATGCTCAACATCCTTCATTATCAGAGAAGTGCAAATCAAAATTACAAAGAGATACCAACCCATACAAATCTGGATGGTGATTATTAAAAAGTCAAGAAATAACAGATGCTCACAAGGCTGCAGAGGAACTGGAAGGCTTACATACTGTTAGTGAAAATATAAATTGGTTCAGCCATTGTGAAAGATGAATGCAGCTGGAGGCTATTATCCTAAGTAAATTGACTCAGGAACACAAAACCAAATACTGTACCACGTTTTCACTCATAAGTTGGAGCTAAACACTGGGTACTCATGGACATAAAGATGGCAACAATAGACACTGGGAATCACCAGAGCTGGGAAGGATGGCAGGGAACAAGGGTTGTAAAATTAACTATACTCTGTACTCACTACCTGGGTGATAGGCCCATCCATACCCCAAACGTCAGCATTATGCAACATACTCATGTAACACAACTGCACATATATATCCCCTGAATCCAAAGTAAAATAACTGAAATACATACATAATCAAAATGTTTAAATAAAATAGAGGGATATGAACAAGGCAAAAACTATGAGCTAAAATATGAATAAATTAATAAGCTGAAATAAACACTTCAATGTCAGGACAAGGAGAAAAATGATGAAAAAATATAAAAGAGGGATCAAAATAAGTTGAAAATGAAACTGAAAGGGACATGCCTAATGATTTTTTTTTTTAAGTATTTAAATAAATGGGAGAGAAAATAATAGAAAATAGTACATGTTTAAACATTTTAAAGAACTAATAATACACATTCTCATTAAATATCAACCAAGAAAAGCATAAAAGTCATAGATATATTTATATATCTCAAAACATCATAATAAATGCAAAGCTAAATACCAAAAGAAAGGAAATGATTTAAACTCATAAAAATATAAAATCCAAATTAAATATGGAACAATAGATTTTTATCTCTTTTCTTGACATGTTCATGAAATTGACAAATCAATGGACATTATGTTGAAAGTTCTGAGTTAAAATACCTGTTAATTTGGAATTGTATACCTAGCTAAATTATTTTTCAAGATTGTGAACAAAATGCAAATTAATTTATACAAGCAATATAAACTACATTTAATTCAATTATTTACATCTTTAAGAAATCTATTAAAACATTTTAAATAAAATGCTGTTTCCTGTTAAAAATGAAAATAAAAGAGGCAGTAGAGGTATGAATAAAACGAAAACTTAGAACCTAAGATATTTAGAATACTAGTATTACTAAATAGACTACTGGTAATATTAATGAAATACTAGTAATGCTAAAGTATTCCTAAATTGCATGCTGTGCAATCAGAGTAGAATAAGCAAATAAAGACAAACTTAAGGGGTTAAGTAGTTGCAAAAGCAAGAAAGGAGTGAAACTGTGGTCAGAGAGAAAGATAAGTGAATTAGTGCCTTCAGGGTTAGAATAATCATGGATGAGGAGGTAAGCTAAGTACAGTGACTGAGAAGGTCACAAGTTATGGGATAGTCAAGGAACTGAAAACCAGATTGTCATTTATGTCATTTACATGGGCTCTCATGGCACTCAGAAAATTTTGACAACTACAAAAACACGTATTTTGGTATTCTTAAACACTTTTAAAGGGAGAGCATTCACAATAGTAAAAAGTTCACATCTGAAATGGTTTGGCTATGTCCCCTTCCAAATCTCATCTTGAATTCCCACATTTTGTGGGAAGGACCTGGAGAGAGGTAACTGAATCATGGGGTCAGGTCTCCCCGTGCTATTCTCATGATAGTAAGTAAGACTCATGAGATCTGATAGTTATTATAAGGGGCAGTTTTCCTGCACAAGCTCTCTTTGCCTGCTGCCATCCTTATAAGATGTGGCTTGCTCCTCCTTGCCTTCACCATGATTGTGAGGCTTCCCCAGCCATGTGGGACTGTAAGTCCAATTTAACGTCTTTCATTTGTAAATTGCCCAGTCTCAGGTACATTTTTATCAGCAGCATGAAAACATACTAGTATGATAAATTGATACAAGTAGAGTGGGGTGCTGCTGAAAAGATACTCAAAATGTGGAAGTGACTTTGGAACTGGGTAACAGGCAGAAGTTGGAACAGTTTGGAGGGATCAGAAGAAAATAGGAAAATGTGGGAAAGTTTGGAACTTCCTAGAGACTTGTTGAATGGCTTTGGCCAAAAACCTGAGAGCAATATGGACAATAAGGTCCAGGCAGTCTCAGGTGAAAATGAGGAACTTGTTGGGAACTGGAGCAAAGGTAACTCTTGTTATGTTTTAGCAAAAAGACTGGCAGCATTTTACCCCTTCCCTAGAGAGTTGTGAAACTCTGAACCTGAGAGAGATTATTTAGGGTATCTGGCAGAAGAAATTTCTAAGCAGCAGAGCTTTCAAGAGGCAACTTGGGTGCTGTTAGAGGCATTCAGTTTCAAAAGGGAAGCAGAGGATAAAAGTTCAGAAAATTTGCAATTGACAATGCAATAGAAAAGAAAAATCAGTTTCCTGAGGCTAAATTCAAACCAGCTGTAGAGAATTGCCTAAGTAATGAGGAGTCAAATGTTAATTCCAAAGACAAAGTGGAAAATGTCTCCAGAGCATGTCAAAGGTCTTTATGGCAGCCCCTTCCATCACAGGCCCTGAGGCCCAGGAGGGAAAAGTGGTTTTGTGGGTCAGGCAAAAGGTACCCATGCTGTGTGCAGCCTAGAAACTTGGTACCGTGCATTCCAGCTGCTCCAGCCATGGCTGAAAGGGGCAAATGTAGACCTTAGGCTGTGGCTTTAGAAGGTGCAAGCCTTGGCAGCTTCCACATGGTGTTGAGTCTATAGGTGTAAAAGAGTCAAGAACTGGGGTTTGGGGACTTTTGTCTAGGTTTCAGAGGATGTATGGAAATGCCTGGATGCTCAGGCAGAAGTTTGCTGCAGGAGCAGGGCCCTCATGGAGAACCTCTGCTAGGGAAGTGCAGAGGGAAATGTGGGGTTACAGCCCCCACAGAGAGTCCCCACTAGGACACTGCCTAATGGAGTTGTGAGAAGAGGGCCACGGTCCTCCAGATCCCTGAATGGAAGATCCACTCACAGCTTGCACTTGTAAGCCTGGAAAAGTGACAGACACTCAATGCCAGCCCTTGAAAGCAGCCAGGAGGGTGGCTATAACCTGCAAAGCCACAAGGACGAAGCTGTCCAAGACTATGGGAATCTACTTCTTGTATCAGTGTGACCTGGATCTGAGACACAGAGTCAAAGAAGATCATTTTGGAGCTTTAAGTTTTGACTGCCCTGCAGGATTTTTGATGTGTATGGGGGCTGTAGCCTCTTTGTTTTGGCTAATATCTCCCTTTTGGAATGGCAGTATTTATCTAATGCCTGCACCCCAGTTGTATCTAGGAAGTAACTAGCTTGCTTTTGATTTTACAGGCTCACAGGTGGAAGGGACTTGCCTTATCTCGGATAAGACTTTGGACTGAGGACTTTTGAGTTAATGCCGAAATGAGTTGAGACCTTAGGGGACTCTTAGAAAGGCATGATTGGTTTTGAGATGTCAGGACATGAGATTTGGGAGGCCAGGAGCAGAATGATATGGTTTGGTGGTGTCCTTACCCAAATCTCATCTTGAATTTCCACATGTGTGGGAGGGACCCAGTAGGAGTTAACTGAATCATTGGGGCAAGTCTTTCCTGTACTGCTCTCATGATACTAAGTCTTATGAGATCTGATAGTTATTTTAAGGGGAAGTTTTCCTGCAGGAGCTCTCTTTGCCTACTGCCACCGACATAAGACATGACTTGCTCCTCCTTGGTTTCCACTGTGATTGTGAGGCATCCCCAGCCATGTACAACTGTAAGTTCAATTTAACCTCTTTCTTTGGTCAATTGTCCAGTCTCAGATATGTCTTTATCAGCAGTATGAAAATGAACTAATACAACACCCTAAGACTGAAACTTGGGGATCATCAATAAAAGTGCAAATGGAAATTAAATTAAGGCATTTTCCCCTGGATTTTTAAACCATTTTGAATAATAATGATTATTTATACAAATTATCAAGAGTTTATACAATTAAGCTTTACTTCTTAATTCTATTTCCTATACAATTCTCAACTTCAAAAAACAAAGATCAAGCTTTAACTCTCCACTTCTCTCCAACCTGCCCAACATCTTTTATAAAAATATAAACAATTTTATGAGCATAAGGTATTACTCCTAATTATAAACTGTAGAAGCAAGTATATTATCATAATTAATTTAATAAAGACAAGGAAAAGGATTCTTACCAAATGAAGGTGACTCCCTTCCATCCTCTAATCCTGAATCTCTCTCTCTGTCTCTCTTTCTGTGTTTATGACCACGATGCCTGTGACGTCGATGGCTTTTTCTTCCTCCCAAGGGTACATGTACTCCAATAAATAGTGTTCGATGACCTTCATTAGGAAATAAATGCACAAATTAAACTCCAAATTATTCCAGGGCACAGAGGTGATAATTTACATGTAATGAAGACTCGATTTAATTTAATTCAGCAAATAATTGTTGATGTTTATGATACATAAAGCTTGGAGCTTGGCACTCTCTTCTGGCATTTTGCCTAATTAAGTATACCATAGCTCTATCACAAACATTTATAATACTAATTGTTTGCTTAAATATTTTGCAATGATCACTGTCTTTATAATCTCTATGTATCTATTCCCCAAGCTTAATTACACCCTTCTCATTAGAAAAAAAAAAAAATTGTTGTATCTTCTCTCTACCTTCAGATAATTGTGTTATCTCATCAATTCCCTTCCCTTCACAGTTAAGTGTTTTTTAAAAAGTCACTATCCGTAATAAAACAGGTTTCACTAAAGCCTGTGTTAATGCCAAATCCCACGGAGGTTTTTCTATTCTCTTTCTGTATGTTGCACTTGATATTGGCCATCTATTATACTTAAAAAAGGTCCCAAAGCATAAGAGTTGTAACTCTGGCATATTGGTATAATTGTTCAATTTTATTATTAGCTATTGTTAATCTCTTAATGTGCCTAATTTATAAGTTAAATTGTATCATAGGTATGTATGTATAGAAAAGACACAGTATATACAGGGTTTGGTACTATCTGAGGTTTCAGATGTCTATTGGGGGTCTTAGAACATATCCCCTACAGATAAAGTGAGATTACTAGAAAAAGAAATGAGCTATCAAAACAAAAAAGACATAAAAGAACCATTAATGCATATTGCTAGATGAAAGAAGACAATTTTGAAAGCTACATGCTATCATATTCCAACTATATGACATTCTGAAAAAGCTAAAACTGTAGAGACAGCAAAAATATCAGCAGTTATTAGGACTTCAGTAAGAAAGTATAGGGACGAACAGGTGGAGCACAGGGCATTTTTAGGGAAGTTAAACCATTCTTGATACTGTAGTGGTAGGCATATGTCATTACACATTTATCAAAACCAATAGAACTGTACGACACAAAGTGTACCCTAATGTAAACTATGGACTTTGGTTAATAATTACCTATTAATGTTGTTTTATCAATTGCAACAAATGTACTGCATTAATGTAAAATGTGATTAATAGAAGAAATTATATGCAGTGGGGAGAGGAAATATATGGGAACTGTCTAAACTTTCTGTGCAATGTTTTTATAAACCTAAACTACTCTGAAAATAAAGCCTATCCAAAAAAGTTAACATTCATAGCTACCTATAGCACTAAGTAGCCATAGAGAAATTTATTTTATGAGGAAGCAAAAGGACAAGCAAACAACCAGATATTTGTGTCAACAAGTCGATTACATATAGGAGAATGTTGTATCAGGGGGAAAAAAACTCCAAAGAAAACATTAAAATACTAGGTTTAAACAAATCTTACTTTCTCAAGTGCCAAAGTCTACAAAATATTATAATGGCAATACTATGGATGAAGGCTATGTCCCCCTGAGGTTTATATTTGGAAGTCCCAACCCCAAATGTGATTGTATTTAGAGATAGGGCCTTTATAGAGGTTAAGGTTAAATGAGGCCATAGGAGTAGGGCTGGATTTAATTAAGGTTAAATGAGGCCATAGGAGTAGGGCTGGATTCATTCCTGTTCCTAAAAGAAGAAACACCAAAGAGCTATGTCTCTCTTGCTCTCTCTCCAAGCACACAAAGAGGTAACACAATCATGCAAGGAGATGGCAACTTCCCATAAGCCAAAAGAAAAGTCTTCAGAATGAGACCCACGTGGCTAGCCCTCTTGATCTTATGTGTCTCAGCCTCCAGAACTGTGAGAAAATACATTTCTGTAGTTTAAGTTTCCCAGTCTGTGGCATTTTCTTCTGGCAGCCTGTCAACTAATACAGCAGGGAAGGCCTAAACCAAAGCCATACGATAATAAGTTTCAGAAGACACGTAATTGAAATTGCAAGATTTCTAAACTATTCAATATATATCACTTAGGCTGATAGTGTTTCTTTGAAAGGGATAACTGAATTCTACTAAAATGAATGAGCCTACTTTAGTAGATATATTTGTACTTAAGTTATGTGATTTTTCAATAAAATGCAAAAAGGAAAATATTTATTTTTTATACACAGGGTTAAATTACCTCCAAATTCTAGCAGGATTGAAGGTGAGACTGGCATGAAACTATAGAATTAGTTATTCTTCTATTGCTGGAAAAAATACGATATTATATATTTTTTAATAGTGGATATAAATCTTTTATAATCCTAAAAATAATTATAGATCAATCCTCTGGCAAACTGAAAGCTGAAAAATAGTTTCTATATTCAGGTTTCTGTCCTGTATGCATTCATGGAGGCAAGTGAAAAACTGTAATTGGTTCAAGTACCAGATTATAGACAATTAAAACGAACAAAAAGCCCTTTACCAATAAGGCTCAATTTTGAAAAAAGAAAATAAAGGAAAATGAATTAATATCTATATGTGTTAAGTACTATTTGTTATTTTATTGACCACAATATTAAGTTATATATGTACGAAACAATAAAGTATTAATTAAAAACATGATCTCTGAGATTGAGTCAAATGCTTACATTCATATCCATATCATTTATATTTATGCAACCTTGAAAAAAGTACTTTATCTTTCACTTTATCTATAAAATGAAAAGATTAGTAGCTATATCTTTAAGAAAGTGGTTTTTTTCATCATTCATGAAACAAAAGGTTCAAAAAAGTTGTCACATTTTAAGTCCCACAGTTGACGAATAAATGTACTTTCTCTCTCTTTAGAGTTTAAGACAGATCAACAGAGCACAGGGAATTTGAGGAAGTAATCAGTTGCTACCTCTTAACTATTGAAGAAAATGTTGAAAATGTAGGTGGCAACGTTAGCATCAGTTGGGGAGAATACTGTCTTCTCTCCTGTAATTCCTTTTAGGTTAAAGCTTTCTTTGATTAAGGTAGAGATGCTACCTGTCAAAATTAGTACTAGTGTGATGCATATTGCACAGTCTCAACTACAGCTAAAGTGAGGTGGGAGGGGGGAGTTGAAGAAAACAGCAGACAGTTTAATTTTGAAATAGAATGATAGGAGAAATAGTAAAGAACAAAAAATGGTAAGTGAGAAGCTGGGCAAAAAAGACTAAGAGGTAATAAGCAGGATATGAAGGACAGAAATGATAAAAACAGCAAAATTAAAAACAGAGAAAAAATACAAATAAAGAAGAAACAAGTAGAAAAGTTTTATGAGAATAGGAAAATGGCCTCAGGAAATATGGTAACAATGATTGCAGGAGACATCCTTATCTATGTTATCAGATAAAGCAAGAGAAAAGACAGTCAGTCTCATTAGTTTTGCAACACATGTAATACTCGTGAAGTTATAAGCTGGTAAAAATTACCTTTGTTCTCTCATTTCTTCCCAGCTGCTGAAACCCTTCCAGTGAGCCAAAATGAATTTTCTAAGTGTTCCCTTTACTTTCCTAGATCTAACATAAATCCGTCTTCTCTGGAGGACAATGCTTCCCCTACAACCTCTCAGTGACGGCTGCTTCTCTCCCACAGTTCTTATGCAAGGTGGAAAGGTGTTATTCTTGTTCCTGTGATGTCCGGTTGGGTGAGTGGAATGAGCAAAGTGGTGCTTCTTTGCTCCATTCCGACATTTTCAGACCATTTCCCCATATCCTTCCTGACATCCTTCAGATTTAAATATCATGGTCGGTATTACTCACTACATACTTTTGCCTCATGGTTGCTGCTATCTACTAAGGTCCAGGTAATTCCCGCTCAACTATCTGAGCTCTTTGCACACTCATTCTCCTCCGTACTGCCTTACTTCTTAAGATTTCAAAACACATGTAGATGATTTTTGTGATATTCTGGCCTTTCAATTTCTTGAACTTTAATCTTCCAATGATCTTTTCATCCTAGGCTTTTCATTGGCAATAATTACAACCCCTCCACAATCTCAATTTTATGCATTCCACCCCCAAAGTTTGTAAATATAAGCAAGGCGGGTATCTCTGAGTTGTCCACTGATGTATTCCAAATACCTAGAACAGTACTTGACAGTTTTTGGTGCTCAAAAAATATCCATTGAATAAATAGATCTTTTATAGAGAGAGGATGATTTTCAAGTGAAATAGACAGCAGACCTAATAATGCATTATACTACTAAGCACTGTATGAAAGGAATGGAAACAAGCTAAAAGCCACAACTTTATAGCAACAGTACTGAAATTGCTAAAATTCATGATTGTGGAACTATAGAGAACATGTTTTCATGGTTCTGCATAGTTAGGGACTTATAAAGCAAGACAAACTGAAATCTGGATTAAAGATGGACTGAATAGATAGAGACCTTCAGAGATATGCAGACAATTACCTTCTAGAGGTCTATGTTTACATTTCAAAGAAGAACAAAATCTCAGAGCTACTGGTTTACATTTCAAAGGGTTTAAACTGGGACTTCCTCATTCTTCCCCCTAAAGATTTGCTTATTGTATATAAGGGAGATAAGGTTTCTCTTCCTCTCTCAGAAAAGGAGAAGACAAGAGAAGACCATTTGCTATATAAAGAATTTATATAGTAATTCCTATATAAATTCCCAGATTCATAATTTCAGGGCTCCCCTCATGTGCACATATCCCTGTCTTCTTTCCAAGGTGGCTATTGCTATAAGTGATAATAACGGTCTGTCTTGATCCAAAAACCTCATTTGTTTTCAGGACAAAATAAATAAATATAGATATTTAAAAATTACTAATATATTTAGGAGAGTTTCTACAAAGATTACATGAGATAATACAATAAATATAAAATATTAAAGGCAATGCCTGGTACATGGAAACTCTAATACATGTTAGTTCCCTTTTCACAATGCTAATGACTTAAAAAAAGGAAAAAGAAGGATGAATCATGTTTTCCTGTCCCATTTCATTTTCTTCTTGTTTCTCTCTGCATTACCAATTTTATAATGCCAGGAATTATCCTGACATAATTATCCTGACATTTTATAATTGTCAGGAATTATAACACTAGCCTAAAGAATTGGAGTCCTCTCAGGTCCTGCAAAGAATAGTATAGAAATAACATTTTCAGATTAATATTACCATAAATTTTTCCAATATCCATAATTCAATTTTTCACCCTGATAGCTATCAGTTGAGAAGGAAAAAAATTGAAGAAATTTAATGACAGGTGGTTATTGTTCTAAAATGACTTAACAATTATTAACCTAATTTGATTCACTACTCAAGAACACATAAGGAATAATTTTTATTTTATAAATAAAGGCAAAAACTTTAATTAAAGAAGGGATTCCAAAAAAAAAAAAAAAAAAAAGAAGGGATTCTTTTCAAGTGGACATTTCTTAAATCAATAAAATGGTCAACAAAATTAACTTTATATAATGTTAAAAATAAAAAATTAATAAAAATACAAAACCATTTAGATATGAATATGTTTTGAAAACATTAGTGAGTATGGAACAGTATCATTAAAAGAAAAGATTTTTTGAGATAAGCAGAGAACACTAGAATTTATTCAGAATTTATCTGCAGTTAGTACCATTTGCACAATTCAGGCTCAGAACTGAAAATGAGCTGATTCTTTTCTTTTGTCTTGTAAAACCTTATCTAAAATGCCTTCTTCAACTAACACTTCAAATAGTTAACCAAAATTTCTCCCTGCAGAATCTCTGTTAAAAAGCAAATTTTGGCTTCCAAAGGCCTATACAGAATTCATAATGAATTCTTAGAAAAATAATGCACAGGTAGAACACAGCTATTGGTAAGGAAAAGTCACAGAAAAATGTCAAGGTCCTCTCTCTCTCTGTCTCTCTCTCTCTTTCTCTCTCTCTCTCTCTGTCTCTCTCTCTCTCTTTCTCTCTCTGGCTGGCTGTCTCTCTCTTCTCTCTCTCTCTCTCTCTCTCTCTGAGACAGAGTCTCAGTCTGCTGCCCATTGCCAGGCTGGAGTGCTGTCAGCTCACTGCAACCTCCACCTCCTGGGTTCAAGCATTTCTCCTGCCTCAGCCTCCCAAGTAGCTGATACTACAGGCACATGCCACCATACCCAGCTAATCTTCTGTAATTTTAGTAGACACAGGGTTTCACCATGTTAGCCAGGATAGTCTTGATCTCCTGACCTCATGATCGGCCCACCTTGGCCTCCCAAAGTGCTGGCATTACAGGCGTGAGCCACCACGACTGGCCTTCTCTCTTTAACTTAAAGATATAGATATCAATTCAGACAAAATACAGTTTCGTCATTAAGAAAATCAAGGTTTATATATATTATTTTCTGAGCACAAATCCTGGATATTTGACACTTAAGTTGTGTGGATATTATTTTGTTAAACAGATTCAGAATTATTGAAAGTATTTTAATTATATAATAAGTACTAGTATTGAAATGATTCTTGATGTGACTATGGTCACACTAAACTGAATGTTTATAAAATGTGGTGAGGAGAGAGATGTATTTGGAAACCGATTAATAATGCTATTAATAAACTATTCTCCTTCATTTAGCTGGGAGGGAAGGGATCAAGGTGTCTACTCCTTAAGATCACTGTGTCTTTTTAGGTTGGGTTTTTATATGAAATAAACATAGCACAGTTGTTGCATAATGACTGAGTTGCTACAGAAATTTAGATGTGTCAATCACAGGAAAAGGTCAAGTACATTAAGCTCAGTAAGCATATAATGTTTAATTCCATGGTGACTCTAACAGAGTCAGAAAACACAAGGCATCATTAATCATAATACATCAAAGCACTCGAAGTCCAACGGAAATTTTCTGCTGAGAGAGAGAAACAGAGAAAAAGAGACTGAGAGAATAGCAAAGAGGTATTATTAGGCTACTGCATCATGGTTCCTTGTGTTGTTTTGTTAAAAGAAAAAGATAGTGTTAAACTAATGCTGGTCATACTCACCTGACCCTGGGAAGGTATTTATAATATAAAACGAAATGCTTTGTGACTACAACTATTTTAGATGAGATTAGAAATCTTTAAAGTCCTAAAGTCGCTCATCAAAAGGGCCACTAACTGAGATTTACTATTTTAGAAGGTACTGTGGCACATTTTCAAAATACTGTTTCTTACAAGTTTCCAACACTGTCTTGAGCAAAACATCAGAACTAAATTAACTTTGTATCTTGAGATAGTGTTTATTTTTAATCTTAGAACATAATAAGCATTTAATATGTCTTGAATAAGTAAATGAAACCTAATATGTGTTTTCTTTAAAAAAATGACATGATAATTCCCAATTTTGGTAGATCATAAAACAGCTTATGAGGCCGGTTGCGGTGGCTCATGCTTGTAATCCCAGCACTTTGGGAGGCCGAGGCAGGTGGATCACCTGAGGTCGGGAGTTAAAGACTAGCCTGACCCACATGGAGAAACCCCGTCTCTACAAACAACAACAACAACAACAACAACAACAACAAACAGGCTAATGAATTAAGCCCAACAATGAAAACAGCAGCAAATAATACAAATTAAAATACACATTAAAAGCATTAAACAATACCAATCTGTAATGAGGCAAATGTTCTTATGTGGTACCAGCCATTAAATGCTGTAGGAGTTCACAAAAGAGTAAAATCAAGGATAACCTAGGCAATGAGTGAAAACTTCATGGAGGATATAGGACTTGAGTTGCTCTTAAACAATAACCAGGTTTTACGTCAGCAGAGGAGTGAAAAGTTTAGAAAAAGGAGATAAAGTGAGCAAAAACAGAAGAACAATTGGGGGGAAAATGTGAAGTTCATATGAGAGCAGGAGAGAAAAGGCGAGATGAGATAGAGCACATATTTTTATAATCAGCAAAGCTTGCAATTTCACTATTATTTTAAAACATTTTGTTGTTTTAATTTGCAAGGAAGAGAAAGAAAATAGATCAACATATGTCCTAAGATCCTTAAAAAATGAATGCAAAAGAGAAAGTGGTACTTCCTTACCTCCCCAATCTCATTTTAATTAAATTATAAATTTTGAACAGCCCTGTCAATTTGCTTCAGGGAAATAGGTTAGGAAGTGAACAAAAAATGTAAAGCTGTAAAATTTTCCACATTTAGTTTTGTATTATATTAATTTAAAAGACATGTGCACATGTAGAAAGTAGCTCATTCTGAAAGTTACAGTAATTAAGAACAGAAAGGCTTGCCTGGAAAAACTGAGGAGTTGCTGAGGAGAAAAACAGATTTCCATGAGGAAAGTTTATGAAATTCAACTGTGAAACAATTAAAATATCTGAAAGCAAAGATAAAAACACTTGGCATTTCTGTATAGATGTTTACAAATGAAAAATACATAGATATTGTGGTAGTTTTTTTTTTTAAATGGCCATATTTTAGCAGCCTCCTCCATCAAGAGTTGGAATATATTTCTCCAACCCTTGAATCTGGATCAATGAGGCATTAACAAATGTGACATTAGCAAATGTCCCCAGCATAGCCAGTTGGATAATCAGTGACCATGGAGAGAGAAGTCCTAGCTGGCAGTCATCCAGCTGAGGACTTCACAAACCAGCTAGCCTCTGTTGTGACATCATTAGTTGATTGTAGATGTGGGCACCAGCCAACTCATATTAGAACTAACTAGCTGAGTCCAACCCAAATTCACAACCTACAGAATTATTACCTAAATAAAATGGTTGCTGTTTGAAGCCACTGAATTTGGAAATGGACTGTGACACAGCAATAGCTGAGTGCTAAAATTTATTTGGAAAAAAAAATTATAAAAGACAGATGGACAGGATATAAAATACAAAATTTAAAGTACCAGGAAAGTGATCCAAATTGGAAAACAATGGAGAATGTTAACTTATGACAGGTATCTCAATGGGCAGGCAAATTAAGAATCAAGAATTAAAAAATATTGATACTATATTATGATCAACGTTGATAGGAACAACGAACTATGTATAAGAAGCTGCGTTGCCGGGCGCGGTGGCTCAAGCCTGTAATCCCAGCACTTTGGGAGGCTCTGGTGGGTGGATCACGAGGTCAAGAGATCGAGACCATCCTGGTCAACATGGTGAAACCCCACCGCTACTGAAAATCTAAAAAATTGGCTGGGCATGGTGGCGCGTGCCTGTAATCCCAGCTACTCAGGAGGCTGAGGCAGGAGAATTGCCTGAACCCAGGAGGCGGAGGTTGCGATGAGCCGAGATCGCGCCATTGCACTCCAGCCTGGGTAACGAGAGCAAAACTCCGTCTCAAACAAACAAACAAACAAACAAACAAACAAGAAGCTGCGTAAAGGTACAAACTGAGGATACTAGAGGAGGCAAACAAAACCCAAGGAAGAATATAAATAAATGCCAATTCATTTGGAACTTAAGATAGCTGTAAGAGTTTACAGCTAAAAAAAAAAAAAAAAAGAAAGAAAAAAAGAAAAAAGAAAGAAAAAGAAACCAGCCTTTATAGAAAATTTACCATGTACCATCTACTATGCTAAGTGTTTTATTTATGTCTTCTCATTTAATCTTCAAAAATTCCCTGTAAACTGTAGACTATTTTTCCCAACTTACAAATGATGAAATTGAGGTTCAAAAAAGTAACTTGCTAATAATAGCATAGTGCCTTTAGCTAACAATACTATATTGTATGCTTAAAAATCTTTCAAGAGGGTGAATCTTATGATGTTTTCTTACCACATACACACTTATAATGATAATAATGATAATAATGGCATTAGGAAGTTTTGGGAGGCGATAGATATATCTGTGGCTTTGAGGCTAGTAATGATTTCATGAGTATATACTTATTCCAAACTCATTGAGTTGTGTGCATTAAATATGTGCAGTTTTTTACATGTCGATCACCCCTCAATAAGTTAAAAAAACAAAAAGGGCAATTCCCCAAAGCCATACAATCAGAGACTGAATCAAAATTCAAAATCAGGTCTACCAAATCTAATTTTATCACTTATAATTGTCAGTATACACTCTTAACACCTTACACTTCCTTATAAAACTTTTCAAAATTTCAATTTAATAACATTATACAATCAAGCGTATAGTACCTATGATAGGCTGCAGCATGGTCTGCCTAATCATGTTTATATTTTCAGTACCTGGCATATTAAAAGCTCATAAGTGTTTCTTGAATAAATAAATGAATGACAACAAATCTAAAGCCTTTTTCCCAGCATTATAAGCTGGAGTAGGCTGAAATAATCAAAAACAGAGAAGAGAAGGTTTTAAGAATGATAAGATCCGTATTGGCAGGTATAGAAAAATAGCATGCCTTGTGAGAGGAGGCACAGGAACACAGAGAGCCCAGGGACACAAATGAACATACTTCATCTGTTTTTATCAGAAAGTAAAAAGAATATTTACCTCCTTCAATGCAATAAAAATTGATTTATACCGACACATAGAAACTATGTTTCTCATTTTTTAATTATTTTTGGAGGACATTTTTGATGAAAACTCGGCTTACAATCTACTGTAGATAACCTGGGAGCAGTGATATGCTAGGGCTGGCTTCTCCAGCTTACCAGCACCAGTTACATGCATCTCTTCCTAACTTTATGTTAACTGAAAACCACTCAGTGGTATGAAATTGGCCACAGAGAAATAATTTAACCACATATATTGGCAAATGCTACAAATCAAGGCTACTGAGGAGGCAGAAGGATAAGGGGGAAGAGCAGGAGTATTATTAGAATGTCGGTGCCTGGTGCCAGGTGTGAACATAGAGATGAAACAACCTAACTTTCTTTTTCTAGTTGCTGACAATGTTCTATACCCATCATGGACACATCAATTTACTTTAATAAGGCTCGTATATTAGACTCTTTCATAGATTCATCTTCTTCAGTGTGTCTACCTTAGGTATATTCAATATGGAAAGGGCCACAGAACACATCGGGGGCACATGGGTTATATCCATGTGAACTTACAGCGCTTACATGTAGAAATATATCTATCACCTCCCAAAGCTTCCTAATGCTTTTAGTATCATCATTATTGTTATTTGTATGTGTGTGTAAGCACACAACATAAGATCCACCCTCTCAGAAGATTTTAAGTATACAATACGGTATTGTTAGCTATAGGCACTATGCTGTATAGTAGATCTCTAGATCCTATTTATAGGCGAGTTACTTTTTGAACCTCAATTTCTTTATTTGTAAGTTGGAGAAAATAATCCACAGTTTACAGAAATTTTGTGAATTCAAAAAGGCTGAAGACAGAGTGCTGGCAGTGAGTAGCACTATTTTAATATTTAGGATTCATATTCATAAGCCCTAAGAGAAAATTAGTGTGGTAGCATGAGAAAAATAGGCCATTTACATATAAGCAATGTTTCAATTTCATAAACATGACCTTTGTTTTCATGAACAATAGTGTTATTAATTTTATCGATGCTGATAGTTTTGGATTAATCACTGTGATGTCATAAAATGCTTTTATGCTATATTGTCATCTAATTCAATCGTGGCAATTATTACAAGAAACAAATTGAGTTTTGCAAAAGAAAAAGAGGCATAAACTTAAATAATTTAGCTCAAAATTAGAAATATTTTTTTGCTAATAAAGCTGTCATATTTTTGTATTACAAATGTACCTAAGGTATTTAGAAGCAGTTTGAAAGTGTCAAAAAAGAATATTCATAATCTTCCTGCCCCAGAGACCAGACAAAAGCTTATTGTACCAGCAGGAAATTAAAATTTTACTTTCTGCTAATAACGATTACAATCAGTTTGGTTTCTTTTATTATCTTCTCACCTGAAACTCATTAAGAAAATAGAGAGAAGGGAAGAAAAGAGAAAGGATTTTATTTCACTGTGCTTTCAGCAGTTCTGACACACTGTGGGCACTAGGAATAACTAGGTAGTAAGAAAGAGGTAAGATAGAATGGGAAAGCAAACACATAGAACTGGAGAGTAGAATGATGGCTACCAGGGGCTGGGGCACTTGGAGGGCTGAGGAAGGGGCTGCAGTAATGCTGGTCAAAGGATATAAAATTCTAGTTTGACAGGAGAAATAAGTTCAAGAGATCTATTGTACAACATAGTGACAATAGTTAATAACATAATGTATTCTTGAAAAATAGTGAGAGTGGATAAGTATTCTCACGACAAAAATAATAACTGTGAGGTAAGGCATACATTAATTAGCTATATTTAGTTATTCTATAGTGCATATATATACATATATATATTTCAAAGCATCATGTTGTACACTATAAATACAATTTTATCTGTCAATTTTTAAAAATAATTTCTAAAAAAGAACAGGAAAGCAAACATTACTTGGAGAAAATATATAGAAATTCCATTTGACCCAGCAATCCCATTACTGGGTATATACCCAAAGGATTATAAATCATTCTATTATAAAGACACATGTACACATATGTGCATAACAGCACTGTTTACAATAGCAAAAACCTGGAACTAACCCACATGTCCATCGACAATACACTGGACAAGGAAAATATGGCACATATGCACAATGGAATACTATGCAGCCATAAAAAATGATGAGTCTGTGTCCTTTGTAGGGACATGGATGAACCTGGAAACCATCATTCTCACATGGACACAGGGAGGGGAGCATCACACACTGAGGTATTTTGTGGTGGGGCAAGGGAGGTACAGCAGAGGGGTGGGGAGGTCAGGGAGGGATAACATGGGGAGGAATGCCAGATGTAGGTGACCGGCAGCTGGAGGCAGCAAACCACATTGCCATGTATGCACCTATGCAACAATCCTGCATAATCTGCACATGTACCCCAGAACCTAAAGTACAATTAAAATAAATAAATAAATAAAAGAACATTCAAAATAGTAATCTCAGAATACTGATATTCCAAAATAGAATTAATCCTATTAAGGTTGCAGTGATTCTGGTACTGCTAAGATTATAGGTGTTATGTTCTCCAAACCAAGAACATCATCACTTTCAATTTATTATTCAATATTTATTCATTATTATCAGTATTTATATCAATTGATATTTTATATGTAAACATTGATGTGCAAAGTAATTTATTTTTCCCAATGGGTTCTAGAACTCCAGCACCCTATTGACAGAACCAGTAACTAAACCGCCTTGGAGAATGAAGAATGTGAAATAGAAATTTAGATCAGTGCCCTCAGTGCTAGGCTCAGTACATTATTAGCACTTAATTAATATTGGTGAGTGCTGATAATTTCTTGAGACATGTCTCAATTGACTGGTAGCTACACCTGCTTATATGGCAACAGGATTCTATAGAAAGGAGATAACCTGTGAAGAGTATGTACTGTATGCAGCTGAGGAGCTTTTAAGCTCTCATTCTAGGGGCAAGATAGCTGAAATAGAGATTTAAGAATTTAGTTGCGAAGTGGACTAAGTTGATCACCTTCACAATGCCACCTTCATAGTACTACTCCCACACTATTAAACTGTATAACTAAACAAGAACATACTTAAGTCTCAGATGTCTAGAAAACTCAAAACAAAAGTATAGTGTTAATATAAACCTATGTGGTAAATATTAAGAGGCTTTGGTCATTTGTGGTTTGTCTTTAAAGTATTGAATACTTTTCAGGAAAAGTACTCAATGACTAAAGGAACAATGCCTTGCTGTAAATTTCCTCTCAATACGTATAGGATTATATTTAATGTAATGAAAATGAGTTTCGTTTTATCTATTTTTTTCTCTGAAATAGTGATTGGTTGAAAATGTTATATATACATATATGCACAAATACACAGTTCTCCTTATCCACAGAAAATGTCATATGTCACATTAAAGAGCAAATATACCAAATAGTGAGTTATTATGCCTTTGATAAATAGAAAATCATACTAAACAGTTTGACTCATATGGAACTATGAAGGGAGAATAACAATATGAGTTCTTATTCTAAAATCAGCTGCCTAAAAACCAGCATCCTAACCTAGAGATATAAAATGTATAACTAGGACCCCCAAATTATGAGACTGTACTTTTGCAAGATTTCTTAGTCCTATATATACATGAAAATATATGTTATTGAACTCATGCAAACACAGGCCTGAGTACTTGCAAATTGTCAAATAAACCATGATCAAATTCAGAAAAATACTTCAGATTTTTCAAATTTACCTGGAAATAAAATACATGATAAAAGCAGGGTATAGATACTTACCCAGTTACCTTTCACTTCAAATAAACAAAATATCAGAAATAAATTATATATCAAAATGTATTGATGTGAATCACATTCACAAATTATGTGAAAAAATAAAATGATGAAACACGGAACATCTGAGAGTTAATTTTGGAACAAAAGTAAATTCTTTTTTGTTTTTAACTCCAGTTTTTATTTTGAAGTTCAGATGTACATGTGTACGATGTACAGATTTGTTGCATAAGTAAATATGTGCCAGGGTGGTTTGCTGCACAGATCATCCCATCACCTAGGTATTAAGTCAAGCATCCATCAGCTATCCTTCCTGATGCTTTCTGTCCTTCCACCTCCCACCCTCCAGCAGGCCTCAGTGTGTTGTTTCCCCCCAGATGTCCATGTGTTCTCATCATTCAGCTCCCACTTGTAAGTGAAAACATGTGGTATTTGGTTTTCTGTTACTGCTTTAGTTTGCTGAGGGTAATGGCTTCCAGTTCCATCCATATCCTTGCTAAGGACATGATCCTGTTCCTTTTTATGGCTGCATAGTATTCCAGGGTATGTATGTACCACATTTTCTTTACCCAATCTATCATTGATGGGTATTTAAGTTGATTCCATGTCTTTGCTATTGTGAATAGTGCTGCAATGAACACACATGTGCATGCATCTTTATAACAGAATAATTCATATTCCTTTGGGAATACACCCAATAATGGCATTGTTGAGTCAAATGGCTTTTCTGCCTCTAGGTCTTTGGGAAATCATCTCACTGTCTTCCATAATGGTTGAAGTAATTTACACTTCCATCAGTAATGTAAGAGTTCCTTTTCCTCCACAACTTCACCAGAATCTGTTTTTTTTTTTTTTTTTTTTTTTTTTTTTTACTTTTTACTAATAACCATTCTGACTGCTGTGAGATGGTATCTCATTGAGGTTTTGATTTGCATTTCTCTAATGATTAGTGATGTTGAGCTTTTTTTCTTACGTCAACCTCATGTATGTCTTTTTTTGAAAAGTGTCTGTTCATATCCTTTGCCCACACAAAAGTAAATTATATTACTGAAGACTTTAAAAGAATCATCTCTTATTTAGTTCTTATTCTTAGGATACCTACTGAAAAATAGAACAGTTTATTAGAAGATGTGCACAGGTGTCTAAGATAGCTCAACAAAAGACTGTAATTTACTATTGGCTACATTTTCTGAAATGAAATGTTCAGTATTAGTCCCTCTCCACATTTTTTATCCTGAGATGTCCAGTATTTGTCAGGCAAAACCTATAATTTCAAATGAACCTTGTGTAATTAACTCTACTGATTATTACTAATGGAGCAAACACCCTTAGAATTGCTCCATCAGTTGACATTGATCTTATATCAACACTAATAAGTTGCACAAAAATTAATCAACCAATAATATCAGAAATAAATGTTTTTTTCTTTTTCAAAGAAAAACATTTGAAATAAAGAAACTGTTAAGTCTTTATGTTGTGGTACAGCAGAGAAGGTAATTTAAAGTAAGATATCATGAGGCTATATTAAAGTAGTCTCCAATGGGAGGTTGGCTTTCCTAAAAATGGGAATATATCTTAGTTCAATGGAAATTTTCTAACTATAAAACTTTTCAAACTTTTGCTAAAACATTTGTAAAACTATTATGATATGGGTACTAAATATCAAATTCCTTATTGCTTTTATAGTAGAATAGTCTCAACTTTTAAAAAACTGTCATAAAAAATCAGTAAATATGTACAAGCCTTCCTTGTGGGTTTGAATCCCTGCCCTACCACTTACTAGTCAGGTAACTTATGTAAGTCATTTAATCTTCTGTGCTTTAGTTTCCTCATCTGTGAAACAGAGATAATAGTGTCCTTACCCCATAGAGTGACTTCAAGGATTAATCCATTCTCCACAATTTGACCTACCTCTCGTAAAGATTTAAACTTTATATCCAGTCACATTTTATGCCCCATACACAATCCCAGTGCTTCAGCCACATCATATTTGTCATTCCAAAAATACAACAGATACTTCCTTCTTTGCCTTCTGAACTCCTATTTATCCTTCAAAGTTCACCTCTGTCTCTGTGAAGACAACATCGATTTCTAGAAGTAGAATGCACTTTCTAATTCTATTGGCAATTTGTTTTGTGCAGTCATACATAATGATGTTTCAGTCAAATGATAGATCACATATAAAACAGTGGTACCATAAGATAATGGAGCTGAAAAATTCTTGTTGCCTAGTGACATAGTAGCCTGTAACATCACAGTGCAATTACTTTTATTTTTATAACTTTATTGCAGCTTTTTTTTTAAATCAGGATGACGGACTAGGGATGTCAGATGCCAGTTCTTAGAAAGATCAGTTACAGACAGTTGAATGGTCATGATCCAAATGGAAAACTGAGGGAAGAGAGCCATGAACTTCCAGAGAGCTCATGATAAGAAACTGGGGTGCAGACAAGGAAAGCAGCCAAAGTCTAGCAGGCACTGACCCCTGAGGAAGTTGGAGTCCCATGTAAAGGGTAGGTTGGGGTACTTCTCTGCTCCCTTCACTCCTATGACAAACTGCTGACTGACAAATTGTCAGAGAACCCTTCTGCCCTTACAATCCCAGGCAACGCAGTTGGTGGCAATATGGGAACTCTCTAGGGTGGGAGCCTCAGGTGGCCAGTTCATGCTGGTGTGCCCACACTTCCCTCAGATCCTAACTGAAATGGCAGGTGCCACACTGGTTGTGCACCCATTGTGGGCCACTGCCCTGTCCAAGGAACCTCAGTCCTTGTGTTGCCACACTACCGGATCCCCTGCAATCATACCTCAGAACCTGCTCTGACTTTGGCTACCACGGGAGACTGGTGGATCCCTGGGGAGCTGGAGGTTCCACGGAAATCTAGCCCTTGGTGCAGGTCACCCCTATGGGAGGGCTGAGAACATTCTGCCAAAGCCATACTTGGGAAAAGGAAATGCCGCACAATGCCATTGCTGAAGCGGGTGGCAGTAGTGGCTGTAAACAGACAAGGAGAGTGAGTCATCTCCTGCTCCCCTGCTGCCCTGTTGTGAACACAGCAGAAGTTTTCCTGCTGAGGACTGACTGAGTGCACGTGTAGATCGCCTTTCCAGCACCATCCGTGGCAGCTACACCTCATTGAAAGTGAGCCCATGGCACCCAGGTATGCATGAAGGGTAGGGCCTGTCTCCCATCCCTACACAGACGAGAGGCAGCGCTGTCTACTCTAGGCTGGGGGAAGAGGCTCTGCCCTGAGCCCATTTTGGTGGTAGCCACCAGATGGGCAATTCTACAGACTTCAGTCACACTGCAGCCTGGGAGCCAAATAACAATATCTATATGCTGAAAATGCGAGCCCTGTGACAGAGATGTGATAGGAAAATGGATCACATTCCTGCCTGCCCAGGATAAGAGGCTAGCGCAGCCCCGTGCCCCTGCCCTTACCACCAAGACCTCAGTTCACTCCAACACAAGCTCCCCACACTAACCTCAATTAGGGCAGCTGTCTCCATTCATCATTAGTCTGCCTGAGGATGAGCTGATTCTTACTCTTAAGCACCACCTACTTGACTGGAGACTGAATTGCACCACCAAATAAAAATCCTCTGTCAGAAGGGTATAGTACTAGTGTACAAGATGTTTCGTTAGACCTCTGCACTCATAATCACCCAGAAGATAATGTGTTGGCTCATATGCCCAATACATGGGTACAACAAGCAGTATTTGAGAAAGCAACCACACAAAGGCTATCCATAACCAAAGAGCCCATGCAGAGTCTTGGCATCATGAAAGCACCCAGAAAAGAAGCCAAACAATCATACACAACATACACCATAGTAATACCCTCAAGGGAAAAAAGAATAAACATTATAAAGTCCCATCCAAACAATAGCAAATTCAAAAATTAGAAGCAACCACTCCTTCGAATGAGAAGAAATCAGTGCAAGAACTCCAGTGGTATAAAAAGAGTGTTTTGACACCTCCAAAGGATCTGGCTAGCTTTCTAGCAATGGACTCTTAAAAAAAAAAAAGAAAAATGACTGTTAGGCTGAGCATGGTGGCTCACACCCGTAATCCCAGCACTTTGGTAGGCCAAGGCAGGTGGATCAAAAGGTCAGGAGTTCAATACCAGCCTGGCCAACACGGCCAACCTGTCTCTACAAAAAATACAAAAATCAGCCAGGCATGGTGGCGGGCACCTGTAATCCCAGCTACTCAGGAGGCTGAGGCAGGAGAATCACTTGAACCCGGGAGGCGGAGGTTGCAGTGAGCTGAGACCATGCCCTTGCACTCCAGCCTGAGCAACAGAGCGAGACTCCATTTCAACAACAACAACAACAAAAAAAAAAAAAAAAAAAAAAGAAAAAAAAAAAGAAAAGAAAGAAAAAAAGAAAAACAAGGAAAAGAAAAATTACTGATAAAGAATTCAAGATACAGATTCTAATATCTTGGATATTATTGCACTTGATTCTAAAGAAATGCAATGATATCAAGAGAATGCTGAAAACCAATACAAATAAACAAGAAAAACAGCTCAGAAAATGAAAGACAAGATAGTTATATTTAAAAATATAAAACTTCTGAAAATAAAAAAATTCACAAAAGTAATTTCCAAATACAACTGAAAACATTAACAAAACACTAGACCAAGTAGAGAAAAAAGAATTTCAGAGCTTAAGTCTTGTCTTTCAAATTAACACAGTCAGACAAAAATAAAGAGAAACGTATTTAAAAAAATAACCAAAGCCTTTGAGAAATATGGAATTACGTAAATTGACCAAACCTATAGCTTATAGGTATTTCTGAGAAAGAAGGAAAAGTAAGCAATTTGGAAAATATATTTAAGGGAATCATTCAGGAAATTTTCCCTGATCTTTTTGGAAGGTAGTCATCCAGATAAAAGTTCAGAGACCACCTGCAAGATACTATGTAAGAAGAACATCATCAAGGCATAAAGTCATCAGACTAACCGAGGTCAACGCTAAAGAAAAAATATTAAAGAGAGTTAGAGAGAAGAGTAAAGTTACCTATAAAGGAAATTCCATCAGACTAGCGGTGGATTTGTCAACAGAAACCATATAAGCCAAAAGAGTTAGGTGGCCTACTTTTAGCCTTTTTAAGGAAAAACATATTATAGCCTGAAATTGTATATCCTACCAAACTATGCTTCATAAACAAAGGAAAAATAAAATCTTTCTCAAACTAGCAAATATTTAGAAAATTCATCACCATGAGACTGGTGCTATAAGATATGATCAAAGGTTGAAAATATGGGGAAGAAGGGCAATACTATTTGTCATAAAAGAGTATACTCTTGGCCGGGTGTGGTGGCTCACGCCTGTAATCCCAGCACTTTGGGAGGCCGAGGCAGGTGGATCACGAGGTCAAGAGATCGAGACCATCCTGGTCAACATGGTGAAACCCCGTCTCTACTAAAAAAAATACAAAAAATTAGCTGGGCATGGTGGTGCGTGCCTGTAGTCCCAGCTACTCAGGAGGCTGAGGCAGGAGAATTGCCTGAACCCAGGAGGCGGACGTTGCGGTGAGCCGAGATCGCGCCGTTGTACTCCAGCCTGGGTAACAAGAGCGAAACTCTGTCTCAAAAAAAAAAAAAATAAAATAAAAAAGAGTATACTCTTTTATGTAATAAAAGAATATAGGACAATACTCTTCTGTCATAAAAGCTCATATAATTACAAAATTCAAAGATCATGGAAAGCAATTACACCACTGGGACTATAAAACAACTAGCTAACAATACTACGATTGGAACAAAACTTCACGTGTTAATATTAAATTTGAACAGAAATGACATAAATGAAGATATAGATTGACAAATTGCATTTAAGAAACAAGATACAACATCTGCTGATTACCAGAGATCCATTTAATGTCAAAGGACCCCCACAGGCTCAAAGTAAAGGAGTGGAGAAAAATATATCACACAACAGAAAACAAAAAAGAGCATAGATTTCTATTCTTACATCAGATAAAACAGAATTTATACCAATAATCGTTTTCAAAAAATACATAATGATGAAGAGTTCAATTCTATAATAATATTTAACTATTTTATACACACACACACACACACACACACACACACACACACACAATAACAGTGGAGGACTTCAACATCCTACTGACAGCACTAGACAGATCACTGAAGCAGAAAACTAACGAAGAAACTCTGAAATTAAACTGCACTCTTGACCAAATGGACCTGATAGACATCTATGGAACCTTCCATTCAACAACCACAGAATATACATTTTTTTTCTCATCTGCACAGCCCTAATTTTTTTGACTCTTTTCATTTCTTTATTTTTAAAACTGTTTTTCACTTTAGTTGCAAGATACTGTATTACAGTTACGAGATATGCACTTACTATATTTGGCTTTTTAGTGTAAAACACTTGAAATTACAATCATTCTGGTCAGAAAACAATTTTAGTTATCTATAAGAGCTGAGGAATGTAGTGGGTGAAATGAGAAAAGTAGGAGAATACTACCACTGATAGAATTATGTTTTATAATAGCTTTCTGCTAGGTGCTTATATTTTCTTTGAACTTTGGGTCTTGCTATGGTTTGGATATGGTTTGTCCCCATCAAAACTCATGTTAAAATTTTATGTGGCAGTGTTGGGAGGTGGAGCTTAGTGAGAGGTGTTCAGTTCATGAGGGCAGATCCCTTATGAATGGCTTGGTGCCCTTCTCATGGTAGCGAGGGAGTTTTCACTCTTGTAAGATCTTACTAGTTCTTGAACAAGTGGGTTATCTCCCTCAAGAGCAGGTTGTTATAAAGCAAGGATGTTTCTTGAGTTTTGCCCTTTCACACATAACCCCTTCCACTTTGGCCTTCTACCATGTTATGATGAAGCACCAAAGCCTTCACTAGAAGCCAAGAAGATGCTAGTGCCATTGTTTTTGAACTTTCCAGCCTACACAACTGTGACCTCAATAAACTTAATTTCTTCATAAATGACTCACATATTCTGTTATAACAACAGAAAGCAAACTAAAACACATATATAGTGTACTATGTGGCCCTAAAAGGAAATAAACTAGTAAGCCAATTATTTCTGCCCAGATGCAATGAGCAAAAGAATAACAACATAGGGACATAACTTTCTCTATTAAACTTCTGACTTAAAAGATTTTAATATCTGCTAAAAGTAATATATGTTTTTGTTTTTTGTTTTTTTGGTTTTTTTGAGATGGAGTTTCTCGCTTGTTACCCAGGCTGGAGTACAACGGCATGATCTCGGCTCACCGCAACCTCCGCCTCCTGGATTCAAGCAATTCTCCTGTCTCAGCCTCCTGAGTAGCTGGGACTATAGGTGCATACCACCATGCTTGGCTAATTTTTTCTATGTTTAGTAGGGATGGGGTTTCACCATGTTGACCAGGATGGTCTCGATCTCTTGACCTCATGATTCACCCGCCTCAGCCTCCCAAAGTGCTGGGATTATAGGTGTGAGCCACCATGCCTGGCCTAGGGTTTTTAAAAAAGTATCTTTAAATTTAATTTGCAGGGCAAAATTTTATTATTAACTTTTTCATTAAAGTTTTATGAATTCCTGAATGTCAGATTGAAATGTAATCAGATTTATTTATATTAGTATATGCAACATATTAGAAACTTCTGTATTTATGTGTTAAATGTTTGATATTTGATGAACATTTATTTATTTACCTAATTACATTGTAAATTAAAATTATTGCATGATCAGTGACATAGTATTGAAATATATATGAATGGCACTCAATGCAATACATTTTTTAGCACCTATCCAGTTTAAGTAAAAGTGCTGGATCCCAGGGAGAATGCAACAATGTGTAAGATGAAAAATTGTCCCTCAATGAGTCTATAATCAAATACCAAAAACATAGAGATATGTAAAATAATCATATAAGAAAAGGCATAAACTTTCATAAAGAGAGATTAAGAGGAGAAAGGTAATTATTATCATTATCTGGGGAAAGATAATAACTCTTAGAAGGTAACACAACTGGATGGGCAGAATGAACATTCTACTTTTGTGTAGAGAATAACACTAGCAAATGAATGCTATGAGAAGGCATTAATTTGGCATTGGACAACATAAAAGGTTTTTGAACAGAAAGTCTGTAGTAATATTCCTAATGTGTTACTACTACTTTGTTCTCAGTCTGTAGAAAGTAGCAGAAATTACGTAAAAAATTCTTCTTAAAACATGGGAAATGACATTCTCTCTCTCTAAGTAGGTTGTCTATATATCAATGATTTGGAATAAAATTCAACCTCTATAAACCTAATGCAGGTTATAACAAGTGTGATGTTAAGAAACAAAGAGATATAATGAGTAAAGGTATCCTATACCACACTCAAAAATTAACTCAAAGTGAATCAAAAACTTAAACTTCAAGACCCAAAAGTATAAAGCTCTTGGGAGGAAACTGACATGGTTAGGCTCTGTGTCCCCATCCAAATCTCATCTTGTAGCACCCACAATTCCCATATGTTGGGAGATGACTGAATCACGGGGTGAGTCATTCCTGTGCTGTTCTTGGATAGTGAAATGGGTCTCACAAGATCTGATCATTTTAAAAATGGGAGTTTCTCTGCACAAGCTCTCTCTCTTTTGGCCTGCTGCCATCCATGTAGGATGTGACTTGCTCCTCCTTGCCTTCCATGATTGTAAGGCCTCCCCAGCCATGCGGAACTGGAAGTGCATTAAACCACTTTCTTTTGTAAATTGCCCAGTCTTGGGTATGTTTTTATCAGCAGCATAAAAATGGACTAATACAGAAACGTGGGAAAACACTTCATATTGAATTTGGCAAAGATTTCCTGGCTATGATATTGAAAGCATAGGCAATAAAAGTAAAATATACAAAATGAACTATATCAAACTAAAAAATTTCTGTGCACCAGAGTACACAACTAATAGATTTAAAAGGCAACATATAGAATGGAAGAAAATATTGACTAATCATATATTTGATAAGAGGGTAATGTCTAGAATATATGAAGAACTCATACAACTCAACAACAATAAAACAGCCATGTTAAACTAATAATAATTTAAATGTTTATTTAATCCTATTAAATTTTTTAATTTAGATATTAATTTTAAAATTAAAAAAATTAAATTTAATAGGGTTAAATGTCTATTCAAGTCATTTGTCTATTAAAAAAAAATAGATAGGCTGGGCTCAGTGGCTCACACCTATAATCCCAACATTTTGGGAGGCTGAGGTGTGTGAATCATGAGGTCAGGAGTTCGAGAGCAGCCTGGCCAATATGGAAACCCCATCTCTACTAAAAATGCAAAAATTAGCCTGGCATGGTGGCATGCACCTGCAGTCCCAGCTGCTCAGGAGGCTGAGGCAGGAGAATTGCTTGAATCTCAGAGGCGGAAGTTGCAGTGAGCCAAGATAACGCAACTGCACTCCAGCCTGGGTGACAGAGTGAGACTGTGTCTCAAAAAAAAAAAAAAAAAAAGACAAAGGACTCGAATAGAAATTTCTCAAAGTTGATATACAAATGAGGAACAAGTACATGAAAAGATGCTAAGCATCAATATTAGGGAAATGCAAATCAATCTACAGTAAAATATTGCCTCATAGCCATTACTATAAATATCAAAATACACACACACACACACACACACACACACACACACACACACACAAACATACCAGAAAATAACAAGTGTTGGCAAGGATGTGGAGACCCCTTGTGCATTATTGGTGGGGATGTAAAATGGTGCAGCCACTAAGGAAAACAGTATAGCAGTTCCTCAAAAAAATAAAAATAGAATTATCATATATGATTCACTATTCCCACTTTTGGGTATATCTTCAAAAGAATTGAAAACAAGATCTCAAAGAGATATTTGCACATCCATATTCACAATAACATTATTCATAATAGTGAAGCAACTCAAAAGTTCTACGGTTGAAAGGACAAGGGAAATGTGGTAAATGCAATGAAAGGTTATTCAACTTAAAAAGGAAAAAATTCTGGCTCATGCTACAACATGACTGAAACTTGAGGACTTTATACTAAATAAAATATGTCAGTCACAAAAAGAAAAATAGTATATGATTGCATTTGTATGAAATATCTAAAGTAGCTAAATTCATAGAAACAGAAGGTAGAATGGTGGTTGACAGGAACTGAAGGCAGAAGAAAAGGGGAGCTATTGTTTGTATAACAAGTTTCAATTTTGGAAGAGAATAAAAGTCTGGATATTGGTTGCACAACAATGTGAATGTACTTAACATTACTGAATAGTATACTTGCAATATTTATGAAAATCAGTATGCATCTGAGGGAGAATGGCAGAGTTCCTTTTCAAGTTCTGCTGTTTTTAAAGAACTAAAGTATGCATCAGTGTGGCCACAACAGAAACCTGTCACTTCCTAGAGGATGACTGGACTACTTCAAACTCAACTAGCTAGTAGAGCCAATTTCAGCTAACATTTAAGATAGTATATCTCATACTATTCATTTTTGATCTACATAAAAATATTTTCAAATAATTAAGAAAAACAGTTCCACTGTTTAATAACATTGCCTTGATTGGTAATTGATCGCTGCATTCAAATGGCTAAAATTATAGCACATCATCTTTAGCTATTCAATTTTCTTCTCTTTATGATCATGTAATAAGTTAATTGATCATACTTTTAAGTAACTTGCTTCATTAATTTACCCTTATGCCTGCAGAAGATACAACAAAGGTCTTATCTAAAAAAAATAAAATATTCATTAAATTTAAAAGAGTACAGTCATCCATTCTGAGAAAAACTGGATAGGACCAAAGTGAACAATGAAGAGAAAACTGAGGTGAATAAGAAAAACTGAAGGGGCACTGGTTTATTTTCACTGAGTCCATATGGAAACTCACCTCACCTATCCATGCATCCACCCTGGAGTTTAAGGCTCAGTATAGAGTGGCATTCTCTTTCATGTTGTCTTTTAATCAGATTCACGAGAAACAGACACTGAAATAAGACTCTCTTACCAAGATCTCCAACATACTTGTCACTTCCTGGTCATTGGGTTAATACGGTGAAACAGTATGATGTTCTAGAAAACATACACTCATCCAAATCATCTTGGATTCTATTATGATAGAAGGTACGAGAGTTAACATATCCCTGGAGCAAGACCAATAATATGTACTGCTGTAATTCCCACAGGAATGTTAACTACTTCTGGTACTGCTTCTTGATAGTAATTGGGAGAAAATGCATTTTCCAGATCAACAGATGCATACCATGTTCCCAAGGTCATGTTAACTTGCTGTAGCAAAGATCCCACATCTGATATGGCAGCTGCAATTGGTGCTACCAGCTGGTTGAATTTGAAGTAGTCCATTATCAACCTCTAGAATGTGACAAGTTTGAGTTGTGGCCACACTGACACATACTTTAGACCTTTAAAAGCTGCAGAAACTTGAGAAGAAACTGCCATTCTCTTTCAGATGCAACACTCATTTACTATCATGGCCAAATCAAGTAGTTTTAGAGTTCCCTAACCCACTACAATAGTTCTTACCTCCACAAGCTAAATAACCAATGTGGTGGTCCTGCCAACTACCAAGTATGTCTACTGGACCTATTCAGGGAACAGAGAAATGAACAATCAAAGGACTGGCTTCCCCAGGAAACAGATTCTGAGATACGTGTTCAGGGAGTTTGTTGAAGAGAACTGTCAGCAATAACAACACTGAAGGATTACAAGAAGCAGAATTTGGTATAGTGAGAACTTGAAATTATGGTGCAATTGCAGTAGAGGCCTCAATTGATTCCACATGGAACTCTGATGCTGGGATAGCCCTTCAGAGTTGTCTCATATTGAGGCAAGGGGGGCAGGCTTTTGTAAGCCTTCATTGACTACAGGGTCATGTACTCATTGAGTTATACTCAATCAGTAAACCACAGGGGAGGCAGCTCCCATAGGCAAGAGGCAGCTCCTTTCAGCTGAAGGTAATTCCTGGGAAAGAACATAGGTATTAAACCATCAAGCAGGCAGCACCTCTGGCAACTGAGGAAATAAATGCCTCAATCCTTAAAGGTGAATATTGGTGGTTCATTGTAACATCCATTCTAGGGTTTCCAGATTTAGCAAATAAAAATAATAAAAAAAATATTGCGTGGGATGTACTTATACCAAAAAGTTGTTTATTATTTATCTTAAATTCAAATTTAGCCGGGCGCGGTGGCTCAAGCCTGTAATCCCAGCACTTTGGGAGGCCGAGGCGGGTGGATCACAAGGTCAAGAGATCGAGACCATCCTGGTCAACATGGTGAAACCCCGTCTCTACTAAAAATACAAAAAATTAGCTGGGCATGGTGTTGTGTGC
The DNA here is from genome assembly GCF_048565385.1 of Saimiri boliviensis. NCBI lineage: Eukaryota > Metazoa > Chordata > Mammalia > Primates > Cebidae > Saimiri > Saimiri boliviensis. Next base: position 77,843,158 of record NC_133453.1, read on the forward strand.
CTGTAATCCCAGCTACTCAGGAGGCTGAGGCAGGAGAATTGCCTGAACCCAGGAGGCGGAGGTTGCGGTGAGCCGAGATCGCGCCATTGCACTCCAGCCTGGGGAACAAGAGCGAAACTCCGTCTCAAAAAAAAAAAAAAAAAAATTCAAATTTATCTGGGTATCATATGTTTTATCTGACATGTGTTAAAGGGCAAGTAGAGGAAAGAATTTTAAGGGTATTAATATAGTTCCCATTTTATAATCTTAAACTTAAATAGTACTCATCTCACATTGATGTGGGAGACCAAAAACAAAAATGACTTAACATCAACAATTTTTCTCTATTCAGAATCCTGAAATTGTCTAATTACAGGAATTCAATATCCTTCACTTTTTTATTGCAGGAAGCAGAAGTAGGCTTAGAAAGAATACTCAGGCAGTATTAAGGAGGCTGTATAATGAGAAAGACTCAGTCTACAGTACATAGGAGAGAGAAAGAAGTAGAGCAGTGGCAGTGAGAATGGAAAGGAAAGGATAAGATGAGTAGAGACACCACTGAGATACATTGAAAGACTGTACTGACTGCATAGTTCACAAAAATAGGAGGTGAATAGAAAAATCCAGTAAGATTGTTTTCCTTCTATTTTAATAGGAGGAAACGACATAAAATTGTACAAGCTATATTTAAAATAAATAAACTTATTTAAAGAGAAAATTAAACATTTGATATATCGTCTAACAGAATGTATAATATACATATGAAGACATTAATGAATATATTATATCAAGCTGTTGTTATTGAGCAGGGGATCATTTTCTATTAAATATATTGCACTTGAGACTTTATAGATATTTTTAACCATCTGGCATTTCTACAACCTGTACTCAGGATGTTACATTACACTAGTAATTTTATTAAATAAATATATACACATAACTCCTGAGAAACACTCATTTTCAAATGTAAAATTTTAACTAAGAGTTTAGATATTTTTTAAATGTGTTTATCTATGATAGCAATTCCAAACTCTACTTTATTTAAAATATTTATTGTGTATTAACTGCCTTAATAAAGAAGCTCTTTAAAAGTGGAGTTTTGTTCTTTTCCTTTAAATTGCACAAAATGAGGATACTACAGTTTGAATGTGTCCTCAAAAAGCATGTGTTGGAAATTTAATCCCTAGTGCAACAATATGTGATGTGGGGCCTAATAGGAAGTATTTAGGTCATGAAAGCTCCACTCTCAGGAATGGCTGGATTAATGTGGATTATCAAAAAGCTTGAGACTGTGAGTTCAATCTTTCTCCCCCGTCTCATCCTTCCACCTTCCACCATGGGATGATATAGCACAAGGGCCCTTACAGATATGTACCTCCCAATCTTGGGCTTCCCAGTCTCTGGAACTGTTAGATATAAATTTCTCTTCTTTATAAATTATCTAGTCTGTGGTATTCTGTTATAGCAACCCCAAACAGAAGATGAATTACCACTTCTGTTAATAAGATAGCCATTATTTCAGTAATGCTATATTTCTCCTTGGTGCTCTCCCACTCATGTGATATTTTATTTTGCTGCCAGCTGATTCTTGCTGAACGGCAATATCCATCACTTCACTCTCGCACTATTTCCTAACTCTGGCTAATTGATCCAGAACAACTAATAGACCTATAAAATTTTTGTGCACATCACAACAGAACCCTCCATAGCATCGTCAAATTCTAGATTATTTAGTATGGGCTCTGTGTAAAACAAATATTAGAATGCCAATATAAATTAGATTTTTTTCTTATTTGCCATCAAAGTTCTAAAATTCAATGTTAATTTGCATTCCATAGTTAATTTCAGTCACCAATGACTTAATCACAGTTATTACCTTCTCGGATTAAATTACCCATTATTGAGATCAGTAAACTGAACAAAATCTGGCTAATCCAATTATGCTCTACCAATCAGAAATCTTTTTTAGTAAGCATTGCACACTGTTGTCTGTATTTCTTAACCATGCCAAGCAAGGCACATGTAATATATGTAGGTATAATAATTAAAATGATCTTAGTAAATCCTATTTTTATTAAGTATTTTCCATCTAAAAGGATCATTTATAATCTTTAAACTCAAGATGAATTTTTCTTGGAGTTGAGTATATTTCTGGGCTACTACTTTTCTTTGTTAGGTTCCTTTTGATATATGTTTAGTAAATATAGGGATAACTTATCATAGCATGACATAAACAGGAAGGTAAATATGTTGTTTTTTAACAAATGTAATGGCATGTCAAACCCAAAGATAAATTATTTTTATATTATTCATTACCAGTTTAGATTTTACAAGGTTTTGCTCCCTTAAATTGATGTAATGAATGTGGATAGCATAGCAAATCAATAGGCCCACCGAGTAAGCATAACCTTCTTAGTTCTGAGTATTTTTGTGAAATAAGCAAAATGTCAGGAACAGAGTCATATAGTTGTTGAGAGTTGTTTCTAAATATTATAGTAATTCTCCTGTTATGTTAGTGTTGTGACTAAAGATAAGATCCAAGAACAATTAATTTAATTGTACTATAAATGATTACATTACAATGCCTAAAATGAAAAATCCCTTACCTCTCAACTCAGTGGTTTATTGGGAGCTCTCTCTGATGACTTGCACTTAAGATCACCTTGGTTTCACCTTTCAATCAAACGATGACCAATACTATACCTTGTATCTCACTAGTAATAATTTATAGTTAAAAATAAAAATTAGCTAATCCTATATGTGCATTAAATATTGGTATAATAATAATTGACAATATTTATACAACTCTTTTTCCAGGTACTATTCAAAGTAATTTTCCCTTAATTCTTGTAGAAAAACTAGGAAATATATTCCATATTATCCTTGCTTAAACAGTTCAGAACAATGAGGTGTAAAAAAGCTAACTAATTGGCTGAAGTTCCTAAGGTAAACAAGGGGTAGCACTGGTATTTGAATCCACTGCAGTCTGGTTTCAGAGCCTATACAGTTAACCACTAGATCATACTACCTTCCTGTTGAATTAGTCATCCTTCTTCCTAATGTGTGTGTGTGTGTGTGTGTGTGTGTGTGTGTGTGTGTGTGTGTATGCGTAAAATGAAAATTCCAATTGTCCTTACTTCTCTTCCAGTGACAGCCTACTCTGACAACATAGGCTTAGGTAGATGCCCCTCCTGTGCTAAATTTACCTCTCATACAGCACCTGTTATGCTGATCTGTCATCATTTCTCAACTGATTGTAATTCTATGAAGCAAGGATTATTAAAAGACTGACATATAGTAGAATGCCTTGGATATAGTAAGGGTTCAAAAAATGTCTATTGGATGAACTGATGCTTCTCATTGTTTTCAGGTCTGCCTACTGACATTCCAAACTGTACCAAAACAATCAGATGTACCCCTCCCCAGTACACTACCATTACTCCAATCCCAACTTTTGCAATTCTTCATAATATGACAAACTACATTTATCCTTCAAATACTTTTGGAAAGCACACCAATAGCTATCCCAAGAAGAGAGGTCTAACCTTCTAAATCTTCTTTCTCAAAGTGTGTTTTGAGAATAGAACGAGTTCCACCTCTATCCACAACTGCTTCTTCATCATTTCTCTGTAAAACAAAGAGAAAGAAGATTAAATGATAACACATATATTATCTTAATTTCAAAAAACAAACATTGATATAATCTAATATTTCAAAGTTTAATTCAGTCACTTAAATCTAGTTGTTCATGAGTAGTCTATTTGATTGTTAAGCATTGGCTTAAAAAGAAGACAAAAATAAATTTGACAACATATTTGAAGAAATATCATTTGGTTTTTTACAACACTGAAGGCAGTCAAACATTCCAGTTGTCACCATTTGTTAGTGAGATGAAAAAACAAAAAACAAACAGTTATCCTAACAATTTAATAATATCCATTTTTATCCTTGATAAAGAATTCTTGTTAACAAGATGACATTTTGAACTATGCAAGGAAAATATGAAAATCACTAGTATTAACACCACTAATGCTATGGCAGGGTAAAATAATTCCACTGTCATTAAAAATGGGGTTGGGGGATCTAATCCCTTGAAAGCAATTAATAGCAATTATTAGGTAAAAGGTAACTCTAATTACTTTGCTTCAATATAATACATTTTATTCAAACTAAACAATAAATTATCTATATATTTTTGCCAATTTAGAATGAGTGAATAGAGACTATGTCTTCCGAGTACTAAACACATGCTCAAAATAATACAGACACTAATTTGGTATACAAAATAGAATGGGGGGAGTTGAGTATAATCCATTTTGACAATGAAGGAATGAACAAAATGCAAAATTCTGAATGAAGTAAAATGCAAACTATTGTATTTCCAACTCTTTTCTGGTTGTGCATACCTCTGTAAAAATGACCTTAAAAGTGAAGGCTGAGCACAAAAGGAGAACTAAAAAGATAGACTAAAGATGAGTGAAGCTTCCAAGCTCTATTCCTGTCTATTGTAGTATATGTCTAGTAGAAAAAAAGGTTTTTGTTTCTTCTTTGAAAGCCAGAGTATATTGAAAAAGAAATTTAAAAAAAATAAATTTTAAATATGAAAACATTGTTTTCTTCTATCAACTACACTGAAGCATCAGACATTGGGATCCTGCCTAATGGAAGAAATCTTTGACAGAGTGCCATAATATGTGGTAGCGAATGTAAGAGTCCTGGGAATCCAGAAAAGAAAGAAGTCACCCTTAATTTAAGAGCATGGACAGAACAGAGAGAGAAGGAGGAAAAAAAATTCAATGTCTCAATCTTGGAGAATTCTTATAAGGGGCACATGAAGAATTAGAGTAAAGAGAAGATAAATGAAAGAAGAATCAATAATGTCAAAAAACATACAGACTTTTTTTAATGATGCAAAATTATTTTCCAATGTTGTTGAACTTGGACTGCATGATCATTGGTAACGTTGAAAGGGGAACATATAAGAAAATGCAAAAGTCAAATTCTAATCAAGCAAAAATAATGAGATTCTCTATCATGAAGAAATGAGAAAAGAGGATATAGTTCTTGCCTCGCAAGGCACGGCTGATTGTCATCAACTTACCCCCCACCACATATCTTTGCTTTTAGACTTTGACTAGACTTAAGTTCCAGTGAGCCTTGAAAGGTGAGGTACAAAAGGTGACCCACAAGGAGTTGAGCTACACTCCAAATAACTGCAAGATATTTCCAATGTATGCAGATAGAAATACATAGGACATATGTGGGAATTGATATTAAGGGTGTTGAGGTAATAATGGAAGGAATATAACATTGTCTCAGGCTGACTTTATTGATATGGGCCCACTAAGCAGAGATTCTCGATTTAATGTCATTGCTCAAAGGGTTAGAAGGGCTCTAACAGTTTGATTAGTTGGCTAAAACATGAATCAAGAGGTGGCCTACACTAAATGAAGTTGAAATTCCAGAACTGCTTTGGTACACTGTAGAGGAAAATATATAAAGGCTTGGGAAGACTGAAATGTTAGAGTAGATTTATGATTTAAGGCTTGTTCGCCCAGGCCAGGAGGGTTCAGAAGGCACATCTTTCATCATGACTATGGGAAACAAATTTGTGATGGGAACCCTAGCATCCTTGAAGAGCTCTATTGTCTTTTTCCTCTGTGAGTCAGGAATTACAATGGGAACTGCTGTCATCAAACTAGAATCCTAAAAGGTAATTGGGATAATTAGATCCCAAGCAGGACAGGGGCCAAGAGATAACACTTAATCACCAAAGAGGGGTGTGGTTACTCTAAATAGTAGTCAAAACAGTAATCAGAATATTCTGATTCAGAGACCTATGGTATTCGTTAGTTAAGGTGTCACTAGAAGTAAAATAGATGGGCAGTCTACTAAATTTTTATATGATCTGTAGAAGCAAAAAATGTTGGGTTCTAGGTCAGTGAAGAAGTCTAACTTAAATCATTAAAAGAGAGAGTCATGGTCTCTCAGTCAACGTCCATATTTGAGCCAATTTACAGACTCAGAATCTCTTGAATGAAGGAGAGGCCAGATCCACTAGAGAAAGGATCCTGCTACACTCCCCAAAATTTGTAGTCTTTCTCATAACCTTCCTCAAAAAGACCTACCACCTTTTACCAGGATGACTGTGTATTGGGGAAAAGGAAATAATTGGACTTTGGGGGATAACTGGACACTGTCTCTGAACTGACATTATTCCAAGCAGACTGAAAATGTCATTTGGGCTCACCAGCCAGAATAGGGAGTTATGGATGTCAGGTAGTCAATGAAATTCTGGCTGGAATCAGTCTCACTCTGGGCCCAGTGGGTTTCTGAATACATCTTGTGGTTACTTCCTCAAGTCAAGAAGGAATAATTGAAAGAAAAATAGATTATAATTATGAGAATCTTCAAAATTAGAGTATTCGTTTTCTTTTCAAGTCAGTTAGACCTTTCCATATGTGAAGGTTAAAGGAAAGGTGTCAATATAGAGGAGAACTAAGATGCTAGGAAAGAAGTAAATAAAAATCCCCCCAGTCCAGGTGCCAAGAAAGACTATTACTCTGGTCTAAGAACTAAGCTACTAGCATTAAAGATAGGAACTCTTTTTTTTTTTTCTTCTGAGGTTTGGGGAGAAGATTGGAAGGGTTTTCTATAGTCAGAGATATTCTGAAAAAACAAAGAAAATGATAAGTGAGGAATCTTCTACTAGGTTGCCTTGTTTTGGGGGGCAAACTGAGAGGTGATATCATTTTCCAACAGTAACAGAGCAAGTAAATGAAGAAATTGAGACATTGAGAAGAAAAAAGATTCGAAATCCTTTTTGAGAGTGATATTTTAGTTGACATTATCAGGACCTTTTATGGATAATCAGAACAGATAACTATTCCCATCAGTTTTAATTTGAGATGACCAATGCAAAGGAATCTAAGAGAAAAATGTCACAATATTTTTAGCTTCCTTTGGATAACACGTTAAAAACAGTTAAAACCTCCATAAGAGCAGAGTATAGCAAGTTCCACCATTCTTAGATGTTAAAAATCTGCTTTCACTTAGCTTTTCTGATTAGTTTACTACTGTCTTAGAAAAGAGTTCAAGGAATTAGATGCTAAACTGGTAAATGAGGTGTGAGGTATATGGTTAACTGTTTTCCTAAATACTTACGAGCATGGAAGAAATAATAGTGTTAAAACACACAAAAAAAGACATGATAGTCTGGTGTCTGAAGTAGGGAAAAGTATACCTAACACACATTATGTTTTATACCAAATAAAGTTTAAAAATTCTCATGTCTGTGAAAAAGCCTGAATGTGTGTGTATACACACACACATATATATACACACACACACACACATATATGCTTCTTAATTCTTCAACATAATCTTGATAAAGATTTTTGCCTCCATGTTTTACAAATCAGTACTTTCAGGTACAGATACATTTCAACCAGGGAGGTCAGCCCTCCTGTGCTTCACACATAGCAAAATACATAATAAATGGAAAGATATGTTTTTTAGCCTGTGGTCTTGTATCATATAAAGAGACAGATCAGGGCTAAGTGTTTGCAATCAGAGTTAAAGAAATGTACCCTATGAATAGAAAAAAAGTTAAAGAAAAAATGAAAATAAAACAGGATTCATAGGATAAGAGCTTTGCTCTTGGGCAGTTTTTAAAATGACTTGGTTTGATCAATAAATGCAATATAAAAAAACTAAAAATGGGGTTTATACAATTTTCCCAAACCAGACAAATACGTTTCAATCTATTTAGACTCTCTTATTGATATATTTACAAAGCAAATTTATTATTTTTGCAAGACCTAGTCAAATATATGTCACATTAGAATGAATCTCTGCCCTCTGAGGTGCTGTTAGGCAGAATGCCAAAAGCTAAGTCACGCATCCATGTTCAAAGGTCAAAACAAGCACGATTCCACTGTATATTACAATGGCAATCTCTTAAAAACAACTGCAAAATGGAAAGCTTTGTGTGAAAGATAAGATGTTTTCCCCTAAGCAGTGAAATATTTAATTTTTATTTCAAGGACCTGAAACAATTTTTAACTTATGCAAATGATTTTTCTCTTTATTTATATAAGGCATCTATGCTATCCTCAAACAAAAGATAATTCCATTAAATAGTTGGAAAGATACTAAGAGTGAAATTTTATAGTAGAATCTAAATAAGAGATAGTTGACTAATTACTGTATAAGTTGCAAGTAAAAATGACTTATTTTAATGTTTATTTGAAAGAAAAATACTAGAAGTTAGAATATGAATATAATTCAACCTAAGTGTCTCATTTTGAAGCTTCACATACAGTACCCCCTTTAAATACTCAATGGATGCTTCAAAGAGAAATCAAATGTACACTAATTAATACTAATACATGTACTGAAAGTCTTCTGCTTTGGTTACAGTTTGAAAGATCATTTCAATATTGTTTAAAACTTTTTAACAGAGCATGTCCCTCCCTCCATGTTACCAACAGCAAGTAAACATTGGGTAGGATGAAGGGAATGCAGAGGGACAAATGGTACTGGGTGCCAGATTTTGGTTACCTCAAACATATAGAAAGATAAATTCTTGTTTCATTTTGTACTGAGTTACTCTCTAGATTTGTTGAATATCAAACACATCAATGAATTTTAATTTCCACATGTATTTGAGCATTTAGGAGTAAATTTTAGCATTGTGTAAGGAAGAAAACACATAAACATATTACATTGCACCTTAATACAGTTTACCCTTGCTATGTCATTGGGTAAACTTTTTTTTTTTTTTTTTTGAGAGGGAGTCTTGCTCTGTTGCTCAGGCTGGAACGCAGTGGCATGATCTCGGCTCACTGCAACCTCCCCCTTCTGGGTTCCTGGGTTCAAGCAATTCTCTTGCCTTAGCCTCCCAAATAGCTGGGCTTATAGGCATGCAACACCACACCCAGTTAATTTTTGCATTTTTAGTAGGGATGCAGTTTCGTCATGCTGGCCAGCCTGGTCTTGAACTCCTGACCTCAGGCGATCCACCTTCCTTGGCCTCCCAAAGCGCAAAGACTACGCGTATGAGCCACCACGCCCAACTCCATTGGGTAAACATTTATAAGATAATCGATTCTAGTAAGCAGTGCAGGACAGTGTTTTAAAATTTGTTTGGACATGATCCACAGTGAGAAATATATTTTACATCCCAACACAGTGACATATTTTTATATGTGTAAACAAAAGTTTCACAAACCAATACTTACTATTAACAATGTACCCTGATATTTTCTACTCTATGGTATTCTACTTCATTTAAAACTACTCATCACTATCTACTAAATTTATTTTAAGACTTAATAATAATAGGTCTTCACTTGCAGGTTGAAAAGCACCAGTGAAGACTATTGCCCTGGTAAAGACTATTAGTTAACAGTAACTAATCTGAGAGAAATCACATCTTACGTCCCTAATCAAATGAACAAACCATAATTCATTACTTTCCAAGATAGTATTTTCCCATTTTAGAAGTGTCAGTTGTGCTAAATTTAGAAAGGGAGGGAGGAATTTTTTTGTTGTTACTTTTTACTAAAATATTAGAGAGCAACACACACACACAAAAAAAAAGGTTTCTAGCTCAACTTTCCTTTCTGAACCAGTGCATTCCCTCATGGAAGAGCAGCACACTTCATTGTTACAATGTTCACATAAAAATATCAACAATTTCTTCTGGAATTGTTTGTAAATATCATTAATCTCCCTACGAATACGTTAAAAATACATTATTCTGATTTACTGTAACTCTTGTCCACAGTCTGAACAAAATATATTTTTCCATTTTTATAAAATAAAAGTAACAATAATGCCATGAGCTATAAAATTCAAATGTTTTATATCCATTCTGTAATCCTTTTCGTAATTCTCTTTGCATTGTAGAATGAATAGAGGACAAAGCAGTTCATTTTCAATTCCGAATTCTTTCTTAAACTACTTCTAACCCTGTCCTTCTACACTGTTCCTTTCCTCTACCTATAAATCTCCATTTTCACTGATTTTTTATTTATTCTTCTACTGTTACACTTGATAAACTAAGCAATTTTATTTATATATCAATATATTCTCCTCCCTTTAAAAAAAAGATAGCATGCTAGAAACACTTTCTTGTGCCTTGCTTTCTTACTTAACAATACTTTTTACAGTATGTAGAGATCCTTCTTATTCATTTTATAGCTGTATAATACTCCATGGTATGGATGCACTGTAATTCAGTCAACCAGTCCCCTACTGACAGGCATTTGAATAGCCACCATTCTTTTACTATTACAATTATTGGAAATGGATAACTTTGTACATATATCACTTTATATTTTTACCAGTTTATTTTCTGAGACAGATTCCTAGAAGTGGGATTGCCATGTCAAAGATTAGATGAATCTGCCATTCTGGCAGATACTCCAAATTCCCCTTCATAAGGTTGTATCCCCTGCTTTATTTATAATATCAATTTTTAAAAAGCAACCACCATTTCTGCCTTTTTATTAGCTATTACTATAGTATGGTGTACTATATATTCTCCACTAATCCTTATAAATCTGCTTAGCGCTCTTTTCCCCATGCTCTCTCTTTACAAGCTACATCACCAAATTCCTTGCCTTCCACCTTCTGGTTAAGTTCAGCCAAGAAGAGAGCATGCTAGAAGACTGGAGTGTGAGAGAAGAGAGGCATAGTTCCTGTCAGGCCATAGTATGGCAATGGCTGCATTCCTCTATCAAAGAACAAAGCTCTTGTCCTCTGACTCCTTTACAGCTATAGCTCTTGCCAATATTTATTAACTGCTCCCACACCTCATTCTGTTAGGCCTAGGGTTAGTAATAGATTCCTGTTGTTGCAGGTTTGCAGGATTTCAAGAACCCTAGTGGATTTCCCTTTATCCTGCCTATACCTTTATATGTACATTTTTTATTTCTTATTTGCCCACACCTTTATACACTGTCCTTTCATTAAACTCTTTTTATCACCCCTTTTGAGTAACCATCTGTTTCTTGCTGTGACTCTGACCTATATGCATGTGTCATGTTTTAATGAGTAAAAATCCATAGCTTCAAATCGTGTGGAAATGGACATGTAATTAAGATGGCAACCTATGTACATGACTTTGAGTATGAAACATCTTTCAAAAATATAGTGCTGAATGAAGGGTCAAGTACAAAATGGTAGGGAAGAAACTGGATCATAAAACATTGCTCCACAGTATGACTAACTTAAAATGTTTAATTTCTGCCCAAAATAAAAAAGAGGGTATAAGAATAAACTTCTGGATGTGTGAAAGGAAGTGAAAAAGAGTAACTAATAAAATGTAAGTATGGAACACTTTCAAAGAAGTTTTCTAATAACTAAAGGAATGCATGGTCTCTGTCAATCTATGGGTTAGTATCTTCATTAATATAAATAAAACATTTTCTAATATTAATTTAAGAAGCAGTAAAAATATATGGACACATATATTTTATAAACATGACCTAAGAGCTAGTTTTTTAAGTGTTTATTATTTTCAAAGGCTTCAAACTTTTCAATTTTCATTAATGTTAAATACTTCATAGAAAACAAAGGCTGATTTTACACATTTCACTATGTTAAAATATGTATTTTCCAAACTTTTAACACCTCACATGCCATATTATTTTTACATTCAAATTTAATAATGTTTTGTTAGTTTCATTAAATAACAGATTAAAGATTTTAACTTCTTAGTTTTCTTATTTATCTTATTACTTTTACGTCAAAGTAAAAAATTAAGAAAATTGAAAATTAACATTTAGATTCAATGCTAAAATTCAACATATGCATCCGTTATTTACTCTAGAGTCATTCCATTTTTTCATTACCATGTAAGTTAAAGTGTAATACAAATATAAAAGACTCCACTGCTTAAGGTCTAATTGTATCATACTGCTTTAAATAGGGCAATATATATACCAATATCAGCTCAGAGATTGCTGTGTTATAAAAATTTAAATAAATACTAACTGAACTGAAACCTAAGCCTGAGTCAAGCTTAACTTTTAATTTCACTGCATATATTATATTGCCATAAAATTTATTGGACTATTACTTTGAAATTCAGTATTTAAACTCATATTTAATCTATGACATATACCATCTCATGATAATACAAGTTAAATCTGTTTCATCTACTATATTAAGTAAATCATATAAAATATATTTCTTCTAAGGTAGGCCAATAAATCACTCTCTCTTTCCTTATGCATTTTTATTAAAAAAGTATTTAAGTTCCTTTCTAAAGTATGTACTTGGGGTGTTGGCATACCAACCAACCAAATTAGGTTTCATTTATTTATGCAAAGCAAATGTATTGTTTCATCTTTATACATACAAGCAAAAATAGAACTGAGAATAAGAATTGGAGGGCAAAATCCTCTAATGTAGGAATAGTGTTTTATTTACTTGGAAAACTCCACCAATCCAAAATGGAAAGACCAGTTGAGGGACCACACAGTTAGGTCAGGGAGGCTCTGGTCTTTTGAAATGAAATAGTCCAGTGAAAGGTTCAGAGTTCAAAGTTCAGAGGTGACAATGCTGGAGCTCCTTCTAGTTCAGGATTAAGTTCATCACAACGTATAGTGTTATACTTCTGACTGTTGCTGTGACCTAAGGAATACTATCTCTCCTAGTGGGCCTAACATCTACTAGTTAAAGGTTAAAAGGTATCTGAGAAGTTAAGAAGAGTTTTACTTGGTCAAAAGTATTTTAAAGGGTAGTGAAACCTGCATTTTTGCCTACCCAGTTTGCTGTTTTTAATTCTAGATTTGATTACTGACTTGTTCTTAAGGGTCCTTCTGGAGCCTCTGTTCTGCCTGTGAATTTAGTTTTGTATCCAGAACCTGATATTAACTGCTACTAGATCTCCTTATTGCTCTCCATGCTGTGTTTACTCTCTTCATGTTAACTTGTTCATAAATGCCTTACCACAAGGCGCCATCTGTCTTGCAGGCCTTCCTTTATTTCCTGCTGTGTCCTTCCCAAAGCATCTGCCACATACTCCTTGAGTTGGATGCCCAAGTCTGTATTCTTGCTAGTGTATCCTGTCTCTCTGCTGCTCATTCTCTCATTCTGGAGGGCATCAGAAAGCCAGTGCTGGATAGAGACTAAGAGTTTTTATGTGCAGCCACATAACATCTAGATGCAAGTCTTGTTTTAATAAATTTCTAGCTATGTGACTTTGTATATTTTAGGTAATCTCTCTGTCTTGAGTGACTTATTTACACATGTAAAGTTTATTAATTTGCCTGGATGTATTAGGTTTTCAATAAATGTTTGTTATTATTGCTTCTTATATTATTTGTATATTACAGGATTTCCTTCTTTTATATGGCTCAGGAATGTGACTCTGTGTGTGTGTGTGTGTGTGTGTGTGTGTGTGTGGTGTGTGCATGTGCTGTGTGTGTGTGTATAGATACATGCATATGTATATTATATATATATACCACATTCTCTTTATCCATGCATCCACTGATAGATTCTTATGTACTATTGGGGCCACAAAAACCAATAGGACATGGTTCCTTCCCTCAGAGAGAGTACAGACTTGATGTAAGTGCAGTAATATAATGATATTATGAAGGAAATACAACAAGCGACAATCATAAAGATTGTTAGTTTTTCAGATAATGTCAGTAAAGACTCCATTGAAAGATATGGGAGCTGATTTTTAAAAGATAAATGAATCTTTGCTGGCTGACTAGGGGGAAAACTGATGGTTTAGTCATAAGTATCATAAGTGTCATAACAAGAGCTGAGTTATTTGAAAAAAAGGTGAAAGACATGAGCAGGACCCAGAGCAAGACTGATTTGCTACTAAACTGCCAAGCTAGTGATTTGGTTCTCCTTACGATCTGAATTCTGGGAAAGAAAACTTCTCTCAAACCCTGGGACAGGATTGAAAATCCTTTCGTAAAAAAGTAGAACCCTGAGAAATTATGTATATATATATATATATATATATATATATATATATATATATGTATGTATTTGTACATAATTCTTAAAACTGCAAATGCCATGGAAGGGCAAAATAGTTAACTAGATATATGATAAAAGAATGAGGGAACCAGGAAAAAGATCTAAAGAAATTACACAGAACATAGCATACAATTGCAAAAATATAAAAAATCCGAAAGAAATAACTAAAGATATAAGGGTTAATATGAGAAAGTCTAACATATACCTAATTGAAATTACTTTAAGGTAAGAATGAAGAGTGGAGTACTATTTTAAAATAATAGGTAAGAACTTTCAAGAATTGATAGAGGACATGAATCTTCAGATTCAGGAATCACAAACACAAAAAGCAAAAGAAAATTCATTCCTACACACATTATTTGAAACAGTAGAATGAGACATTTTTAAAGCTTCCAGAAAAAAAAATCTACAAAGAAATGACAAAATAACAAAACAGAATAAGCAAGACAATAAAATAATATCTGTAAGTATCTAGGAAAAAATTTTGTTATTCTAGAAGTATATGCCTAGCAAAGCCAGCTTTCAAGAAAAACATTTAATCTGCACAGCAAAGGAAACAATTAGCAAAATGAAAGGCAACCTATAGCATGGGGAAAAAATATTTGAAAACCATGTATCAGATAAAGGGTAAGGAGTTAGTATCCAAAAAATATAAGAAGCTAATACAACTCAATAGTCTGATTTTTTAAAAAGCTTAATTTTAAAATGAGCATAGGACCTGAGTAAACATTTTTCCAAAGAATATATAAAAATGATCAGCAGATACATGAAAGGGTGCTCACACTCCCCAGTCATCAAAGAAATGCAAATCAAAACTACATGAGATATCAGCTAACACCTGCTAGAATAGATATTATCAAAAAGACAAGATATAAGTATTGGTGATGGTGTAGAGAAAAGGGAACCCTTGAACACTGTTGATGGGCATGTAAACTGATGCATCCATCATGGAAAACATTATGGAAGTTCCTCAAAATTAAAAACAGAACTACCTTATGATCTAGCAATCCCACTTCTGCCTATATATCCAAGGAAATGAGATCGGTATCTCAAAGAGATAGTTAGACCTCTATGTTCATTGCAGCATTATCCACAAGAGCCATGATATGGAAACAACATAAGTGTCTGTCAGTGAATCAATGGATAAAGAGAATGTGGTATATATATTTTTATATATGTATACATAGATATACATATATATATATATGTACACACACAGAGTCATATTCCTCAGCCATATAAAGAAGGAAATTCTGCAATATGCAAAAGCATGAATGAATCTGGAGGACATTATGCTGAACGAAATAAGCCAAACATAGAAAAACAAGTACTATATGATCTTACCTATATGTAGAATCTTAAATAAAAGTCAAAATCATATAAGCAGAGGGTAGAAGGTTGGTTGTCAGGGACTGAAGAGCATGGGGAAATGGGGAGATATTGATCAAAATGTACAAACTTTCAGTTATAAGATGAATAAGTTTTGGGGATCTAATGTACAGCATGGTGACTACAGTTAATGCATTGTTTACTTTAAATTTGCAAAGGCAGTAGATCTTAAGTGTTCGCATCACACACCACACACACACATAACTATGTATGCTGATGTACGTGTGATTAACTTGATTTTGGTAATCATTATATAACATATATCAAATCATCACTATACATGTTGACTATATAGTTTTTATTTGTCAATTGTACTTTAATAAAACTGGGGAAAGACATTGAATACTAACAGAAACTGAGAAAATTTCCCACCAAGACATCCTTGTTAAAGGAATTTCTAAGTATACAATACAGGAAAAAATAAAATGATCTCAGAAGGGATATCTAAGGTGGAAGAGGAAATGCTGAGCCGATAAACTGAAATAAAATAAAATGAATTTAAAATAAAATTCATGATTGCTAGATCCTTTTTATTTGTAAAATACTTGAAACTTTAAATAAAATTGTTCAGTAGTTGAATGTAAGGGTCATATTTTGGTTTGTATTCAAGTACCTATCTGTGTTTTGACCTAAGACCATATCATTTGTAATGCTCCCAAATATCAATATCCTTCTCTATTTCTACCACACAAAGTTTATACACTATGAACTTGTAGGAGACATAAGTGTCAATTGTAAGAAGGGGATGAGAATAGATGCATATATTTTTAAATGCAACTACAAAGTCCTACCTTCTGCATCATTAATAAAATCTTGCTCTTTGTAAGCTTATAATAATTTGCAATATCAGAATACTATATGGTATTCAGCCTTCTTAACATTAATTAGGACAGTTCTGAGTTGGCTTACCTATGCAAAAGTCAATGATGTGAATTATTCATACTGAAATAAGCCAAAACTATCTGTGATTTTAATGATTTATAGGTAAATTAGATTTGAACAGTAATAATTTCAAAATCAGGATGGAAATAAGTTTTCTGATACAAGCAAAACCAATAAATTAAAGCAAAGTGGGAATAATAAAATAATATTTGAAAGGCTGATGGATTAAATGAATTGGGAAACTTCAAAAACTTTTTTAGACAGGAGGGAGATAAATAAAACATAAGGAGACGAACTTCAATGATAAGTGAAAATAAGCAGCAGAAAAAATACTGTACTTCAGGTATGAGCATAAGTTATGAAAACCAAAGAGTTTGAGTAATTAATTTAAAAAGCAAAGTAAGCAGCTCTAATCAGGATTGCTCTTTAACCTCAATGATTGTTTATTAGTGATAGGTTTTATCATGTAACTTAAAACACAGTAGAAATGCTAGTATACATGTAATTTACTAAAAAATTGACATTACATTTAATTGCAATTTTAAGCAAAATAACTTTCTTAATGATACAAATACTAAAAATATCTCAAAATTTAAAAGATATAGAAGAGGAAATAAAAATACTCTCAACATGGAAAAAATGAAATGAGATTTGAAATGGGACATGAAGGAATAGAAAAAGGATGAGTAAAAATAATCATAGGATTCCTGATTAATAACTCCTTAAATTTCCTACATTATTTATTCTATTCATAAGACCAAAAATCATTCATTCTTTAAGTTTGTATGTAATTGAGATGATGGAATTTTTTCTATTTAGAAGAGCTTCACTTATTGGAAATATATGTAATTAATCTGATCTCCTCTAATTAGTATATGATAAAAACAGCTGAAACTAAATTATAGTTAGCATTGTAGCTAAAATAGTTCCCATGTATTAAATTCACACTGTCAGTTGGCACTATGCTTAGATTTTTAAGAGGCGGTAGAGTGGTAGCAAGAAAGGCTCTGAAACCAGCCTGCCTAGGTTCACATACAGTTCAGAAACTTACTTAAGCCATGCGACTTTGTGCCTCAATTTCCTTATGTGCAAAATTGGGAATATGTTACTTATTTGGATATTATGGTTATGAAGATTAAATGAGTTACATGTTGCTAATATGGTTATAACACTATCTGGGAGTTCTATATTAGGGTTAGTGAAATAAACATACTTTATCTTATTTAATCCTCCCAAGAGCTCTAGGATGTAAATATTTTTATCCCCACTTCAAAGATGAGGAATCAGGATCCCAACTTAAAAAGGCTAAATGACTTGTCTTACAGCATATCTTGCCCAACTAATATGAAACAATGTTGGGATTTCAATCAAAATTCTTTATTTAATTTCAACTTTCATTTTAGATACAGAGGGTACATGAGCAGGTTTGTTACATGGAAATATTGCACAGTGCTGAGGTTTGATATAAGAAGAATTCTGCCACCTAGGTAGAGAGCACAGTACTCACTAAGCAGTTTTTTAACCCAGTAGTCTGGTTTCATAGACTTTCCTACTAACACTCCACTGCCTCTTATAAATCTAAGCTCTAGTAGTCCACACTATTATTCCCATATTAATGTCCATGTGTACTCAATATTTAGCTCTCACATGTAAGTGAACTGACTTTAAAATGCTTGTTCTTTCTGTTGTGCACATACTGCCTCATTTTCTCAAAAGCTTAGCCATTTTTACTCTTTTATATACCACATAAATAATGTTAACAATAACAAAAATTCTAAATAGAAAAAACTAAATAATATTCCAGATCTTTCTGAAATCTTATAATCTTTCACATTTTCCCCTAATTCATGTTTATAAGAATATATATGCACATATGGTTATATATTTTGCTTCTTTTAATCTTCAATTATGGTTTATATTATTAGTACTCATAGTATCATGCTGTCTGTCCTCTTTCTCTTCCTGGACTGTAGGAAGAGAAATAATGATGACCCAAGAAGTATCAGCAAAAGTGATGTAACATGTAAAATATGAAACAAAGTACAGGAAAGAAGGCTTGACTTCTCCATGTTCCTCTCTTCCCAGGTACAGTGGGCAAGGAAATCATGAGGTTCAAATGGTGCAGCTATAAAATCTATGTAAACCAAAATTTTTGAGTGATTTTGTGAAACAGAAGTCCATAATCTTGGCCCCGACTCATCCTAAAAATGTAGTGTGAGCAACAAATTAACTTTTACTGCATTAAGCCACTGATAACTTGCAGCTATTATGCAGTACAACTTAGTAGATCCTGCCTAATAAGAAAGAAACACTGTCATATTCATACTTCTCAAAATCATACTTTCTAATTGTTGCATACTATTCCATCAGGTTAGTATCATATAGTTTGTTTAATTCTTCCTTGCGTATTGGCAACTTAGATTTTTATGTAATTTCTCATGAACAAATAATTTTATAATATCCATATTTGTAGAGATTAAATTACTATCTTTGGTGTCTACTGCATCAAAGCATGAACACAATTGGGTACTTACTTAAAAGTACTCCATCAAAATCCAATCAAACGGTACAGCATACTTTTAAAATGACACTTTAAAAAATGTTAAAGGGGCCGGGCATGGTAGCTCACACCTGCAATCCCAGCACTTGGGGAGGCCGAACTGGGTGGATCACAAGATCAGGAGATCGAGATCAGCCTAGCCAATATAGTGAAACCCCATCTCTACCAAAGACACAAAAAATTAGCCAGGCCTGGTGGCACGCACCTATAATCCCAGCTACTCAGGAGTCTGAGGCAGGAAGGAGAATCTCCTGAACCCAGGAGGTGGAAGTTGCAGTGAGCCGAGATTGTGCCATTGCACTCCAGCCTTGGTGACAGGCAAGACTCTGTCTCAAAAAAAAAAAAAAAAAAAAAAAAAAAATTAAAGGAAAAAGTTAAGACAATAGACGGTAAAGAAAAGTCTTTGGTACAGAAATAGCTATATAAGAGCAAGTATTCTAAAGGGATGAAGATACTGGAGTTATGAGAAAAACAAGTGCAAGATATCTAAAAGACAGGGTCAATATCATGGGAAGAGAAAGAGTGAAAACTTTAATACTCCCAAGGGAAATTTGTGAGTATGTTAAGAAAAGAGAGGGTAATGCTGGCCTAAATTAACAAATAGAAATATTAGGCTAATGGACTTAAAAAATGGCGGCTGGAGAACTCTTGAAAATCACCTAATCTATGATCTTTATTTTAAAGATGAGAAAACTCAACTTCCCAAAGGTTAAACCAAAGATCTCAGCCTGTCACACAACACAGCTTCTATTTTTTCTCCACTTTAGATTCCTCCGTCTCTTGTAGTTTGTAAAAGAAATTACTCTCAGTTTGGAAAACACGTACCAAATCAAAGAATGAATTAATGTGACACGAATGTAAACTTTTCTCATTTAGGCAAGTAAATAGTTCTCTGAAGCCCATAATGACAACAAAGAAGAATTAGAGGCGAGATCTGGAAGAAATTTAGGGAAAAAACTGCATACTGATTAAGCAAAATTCCTTGTAGCAAAAACTGTGTTCAATGAGTCTGTTGTAACACAAAGAAAAAAAGTCTTATCTTTTTGTATGAATCAGTTCTTTATTTTAAAATGACATTTTTTATATCTAATGAATACTTATAAGAACAAATTTGGGAGATATGAAAATTTTGTCAGTTATATTAAGTGGGGATCTAGGTTCAAGTTTTTGCCTGTATCTGATAAATGTGAACTTGCCTGCTTTTGACATGCTAAATTCCTTAACATTGAGCATGCAGTAGTTGCATTTGTAATAAAAAATGTGAAATACTGAATATTGTGAAACATTGAAAATTGTGAAATATTGAAAAATCCTGTTCCTTATTAACCTGCTACTTCCAACGAATAAAAGCTCTTTTAATAGATAAAGCATAAAATATCATATGCAGGAAAGTATATGTAAGAATATATTTTATTTACTTACAGAGTAGTAACTTGAAAAATAATACTTTCAAATGCATTGCATATATATCTAATTTATTCCTAATCATGTGGAAAAAAGGGGGACGGGAAAAACAAAGACAGACATATGACTTCAAATGCTACAGAAATGTTACATCCCTGTGACTCAGTCAATCACATGATTGGCAAGCAGCCAGATGCAATTAGCCACCACTGTCCTATCAAGTAAATGAGAAGAAATTTTGATTCACTTTCTGCCTTGAAGAAGACACATTTTGGGCAAAAAGCCATACTTCATAAGAGAACAATGTCTCAGAATCTGATATTTAGTGTTTCTTTCCAAGCCCTTTACCCTAGCAGCCAAAAAATTTAATTTTATTGTACATGGTTCCTAGTTTTGTCATGGAGCTATTTTATTGAAAAAAAAAATTCTATTGTAATTTTTAAAAGTGTTATGTTCAGCCTCCCACTCAGAACTTAAATCTGTTTACAGGCTATTTACAGGCTACTTAATAGCCCCTGAAATTAAACTATAGGTTGCACAATTTAGAAGTCAACAATATAACTCAAGAGGTCAGCAAGATGTGATGGTTTACGCCTGTAATCCCAGCATTTTGGGAGGCCGAGCGGGCAGATAACTTGAGCCCAGGAATTCGAAACCAGCCTGACCAAACCCCGAGGCCACGTAGCAAAACCCAGACTCTACTAAAAACACAATTAGCTATGTGTGGTAGCACATGCCTGTAGTCCCAGTTCTCTGGAGGCTGAGGCAGGAGAATCATTTGAACCCAGGGGGCAGAGGTGGCAGTGAGCCAAGATTGCGCCACTGCGCTCCAGCCTGGCTAACAGAGTGACACTCTGTCTCAAAAATAAATAAATAAATAAATAAATAACTCAAGAGTTATTTAACAGCAAAATAAACTGTTAAAGATGGAAAAGTACTTGAAAATTTCATGAAAGGGCTGTTTTTTTTAAAAGAGCTTGAGAGTTTTATGTAAGAATCCCTGCCTGAAATTTATATATTTATGTAGTTTACAAAAGGAAAGTGAAATAGCTAGTAAAGTTTGATAATTTTTTTTCTTTGTCTTTCCTTTTTTTTCTTTCTTTCTTTTTCTTTTTTTGACATGGAGTCTTGCTCTGTTGCCCAGGCTGTAGTAAGGTGGCACGATCTCGGCTAACTGCAACCTCTCCCTCCCAGGTTTAAACAGTTCTTCTGCCTCAGACTCCCAAGTAGCTGGGATTACAGGTGCCTGCCACCATGCCTGGCTAATTTTTTTGTATTTCTTTCATAGAGATGGGGTTTCACCATGTTGGCCAGGCTGGTCTTGAATTCCTGACCTTGTGATCCGTCTACCTCAGCTTCCCAAAGTGCTGGGATTACAGGCGTGAGCCACGGCGCCTGGCCAAGTTTGATAATTTCTTCATCAGTCACTCTTTCATCAAAAGTTAAGACTATCACTATTACTACTACTACCAATAATAGCTATGACAATATTAGGTGCTTTTCAAATTCCATCTCACTAAAACCTGTAAGACAATGTCTCCACTTTACAAATGGAAAACTGAGGCTTAGAGTGATTGAGTAACTTGCTCAAAATTATAGAACTAGTAAGTGGAGAAGCAGAATTTGAACTTTGATCTGCCTAACTCCAAAACCCATGTTATTTGCCTAAATTTAAATCTTCAGACTAATTGAGTCAGGCTATTTTGAAGATGATATAACATTTTTGAAATAGTGGAGAGAATGGGAAATGAGTCAGTGAGATCAGCACACACATGAAGAAACAGAAAAAAAGTTTAGCTTAATTGCTTAATTGGGGAACTCCCATTGTTTTATATGATTATTAGAGCTCAGGGTACCCACTTAAAGTATAAAAATGAAGCTGAAAAGAGAGAGTATATCTACATAATAAATATCATGGTGAGATTCATGTATTTTATACCATGTGAGCAAAGATTATTTGTTGTTTTATAATTTGATGCTTTATAAACAAATTGCTTCTCTGCATAGGATAAATGCTTCATTTTATCCTCTTTTTTGGATGCTAATTTTATGTTATTTATTTAAGTGACAAATATAATTGTATACATTTATAGTGTACAACATATCTTGCTAATGTAGATATTGTGAAATGGCTAAATCAACCTAATTAACATATGCACTGTCTTACATATCATTTTTTGAGGTGAAAACACTTAAATGAACTCAGCAATTTTCAAGTATACAATAGATTGTTATACGTCACCATGATATACCTCCTGTCCACCAGGATAGTCCTCCTATTTCTCGTAACCACCAGCTTACTCTCTATTTAAGTAAGTTCAACTTTTTCGATTCTGCATATAGGTGAGATCATGCAATACTTCTATTTCTGTGACTTGCTTAGTTCACTTAACATAATGCCCCTAGATTCATCTGTGTTGATGCAAACAAAAAGAATTTCTTGTTTTTATGGCAGAATATTATTCCATTGTGTATATATAACACATTTTTGATTCTATATCCTGGCTATTAGGAATGATGCAATCAGCATAAAAGTGTATTTTATATCTTTTTGACATATTGCTTTCCTATCCTTCAGATAGATACCTAGAAGTGGGACTGCTGGATCACAGATGAGAAATTCTTCAAACAGAGGCCCATGCATTTACTTCAGAGATTAGCGGCCATCTGATTTTAAACTACCATTCATCACCTTAAGAAGGGTATAGTAAGGCTTTTTGAATTTGAGCTCTTCATGGGCCAAAAGAATAAAAGTGCTTCATCCTCTTGACCTCTTGTTGAAGAGAGGATTAATTAGATAAGGCAAAATAAAATAAAATAAGTCCTTACTGGAGCCAGAAAGCAGTAAATTATGGAAGGTACATGTAAAACCTACTGAAGTGAGATAGGTCAGAACTTAACACAATATTTACCTTCTTTTTGGAAATTAACCAGTATTTCTTGGTTAATTTAACTAACAATTAGAATCAGATTTTTACAATGAAATACTAACCCAAACCTCCATTTCTTTAGCAGCAAAAAAGGTTTCCACTTTATTGTGTGAGCAAGAAAAAATGAATTGATCTTATGTATAACTAGTTAAGGCCTCTAGCTAAACTAATCAATTCTTACAATTTATTAACAAAAGGTCTGAGACATAGGGAGATTAGGATTGTATAAAGAATGTATCTGAGTAAACATGTATGCATTTAATACAATAGAATTTTATTTATTTAATTTAAAAATCTCTTACTTGGAAGATCTGTTATTTTACCCAAACTATCACACTTAAGTCTTCATTTAATAGAAGGGATAAAAGTACTCTATATAACTTAGCAACATTTTTCTAGAAAATCAAAAGAGATTAGATTATGAAAAAAGGCATTTGCAATTAAAAAAAAATAGATCCAAAAAAGGAGGCTGATGACATCAGCAAGATGGCAGAATAGATCTCTGACTTTCCCTCCTCCCACAAATATTCTCAATAAATATCTATATATGATCAATTCCCTCTGAGAATTGTGATATCCATAGCATATAATCAAGGGGAGAATAAAAGGAGAGAGTTGTTGCATGCAGTAAGAATTAAGTTGTTCTCAGCTTAAAATAGACTATTATAATTATAAAACATTTCATGTGGCCAGGTGCAGTGGATCATGCCTGTAATCCTAGCAATTTGGGAGGCCAAGATAGTTCAAGACCACCCTGGCCAACATAGTAAAACCCGGTCTCTACTAAAAATACAAAAATTAGTTGGGCATGGTGGCGTGCACCTGTAGTCCCAACTACTTGAGAGGCTGAGGCAAGAGAATCGCTTGAACCAAGGAGGCAGAGGTTGCAGTGAGCTGAGACTGCACCACTGCACTCCAGCCTGGGTAACAGATGAGACTCTGTCTCAAAAAAAATAATAAAATAAAATAAAATTTCATGTAAGTACTATGTAACCACAATAAAATACCTGTAGAAGTTATACAAAAACAAAAGGGAAAGTAAGCAAACCTAGCAATAAATACATGCATATATAGCAAAATACGACAAAGAGAGCAAAAAAGAAAGAGGAACAAAAGAACCACAAGACAAACAGAAAACCAGTAACAAAAGGACAACAGTAAATACTACCTTATCAATAATTATTTAAATGTAAATGAACTAAACTCCCCAGTGAAAAGATACAGAGCAGTTGAATGAAAACAAACAAACAAAAAATCCAAATAAGCAAGTTTCAACTGCATGTTGTCTAAAAGAAACTCATTTTAGATTCAAGGACATGTATAAGTGGAAACTGTAAGGATAGAAGAAGGTATTTCATGCAAATAGTAGCCAAAGGAAAGCAGGAATTAGCTATACTTATTTCAGGGCAAAGTAGGTTTTAAGTCAAAAACTGTATGGACACAGAAAGTTGCATCATCATAATAAAAAAAGTCAATACTACAAGAAGATATAACATTGTAAATATATACAGACCCACTATCAGAGCAACTGAGTATATATAGCAAATATTAACATGTCTGAAAAAAGAAATTCATAGCAATACAGTAATAGTATGGAACTTCAACAACCGACTTTCAATAAACAACAATAACAACAACAAAAAAAGCTAGAGGCATCACTCTACCTGACTTCAAACTATACTACAAGGCTACAGTAATCAAAACAGCATGGTACCAGTAACAAAATAGAGATACAGACCAATGGAACAGAAAAGAGGCCTCAGAAATAACACCACACATCTACAACCATGTGATCTTGGACAAACCTGGAAAAAACAAGCAATGGGGAAAGGATTTCCTATTTAATAAATGGTGTTGGGGAAAACTGGCTAGCCATGTGCAGAAAATTGAAACTGGATCCCTTCCTTACACCTTATACAAAAATTAACTCCAGATAGATAAAATATTTAAACATAAGATGTAACACCACAAAAACCCAAGAAGAAAACCTATGACTAAAGCAATGGCAACAAAAGCCAAAACAGACAAATGGGATGTAATTAAACTTAAGAGCTTCTGCACAGCAAAAGAAACTATCATTAGAGTGAACCAGCAACCAACAGAATGGGAGAAAATTTTTGCAATCTACCCCTCTGACAAAGAGCTAATATCCAGAATCTACAAAGAACTTAAATTTATAAGAAAAAAACAACCCCATCAAAAAGTGGGCAAAAGATATGGACAATTCTCAAAAGAAGATATTTATGCAGCCAACAAACATATGAAAAAACACTCATCATCACTGGTCATTAGAGAAATGCAAATCAAAACTACATTGAGATACCATCTCACGCCAGTTAGAATGGTGATCATTAAAAAATCAGGATACAACAGATACTGGAGAGGATGTGGAGAAATAGGAACACTTTCACATTGTTGGTGGGAATATAAGGTAGTTCAACCATTGTGGAAGACAGTGTGGCAATTCCTCAAGGATCTAGAAATAGAAATACCATTTAACCCAGCAATCCCATTACTGGGTATATACCCAAAGGGTTATAAATCATTCTATTATAAACACACATGCACACATATGTTTGTTGTGGTACAATTCACAAGAACAAAGTCTTGGAACCAACCCAAATGCCCATTAATGATAGACTGGATAAAGAAAATGTGGCATATATACACCATGGAATAGTATGCAGCCATTAAAAAGGATGAGTTCATGTTCTTTGCAGGGACATGGATGAAGCTGGAAATCATCATTCTAAGCAAACTAACACAAGACCAGAAAACCAAACACCACATGTTCTCACCCATAAGTGGGTGTCGAACAATGAGAACATATGGGCACAGAGAGGGGATCATCACACACCAGGGTCTGTCAGAGGGTGTAGGACTAGGGAAGAGATAGCAGGGGGATGTGGGGTTAGGGGAGGGATAGTATTAGAAGAAATACCTAATGTAGATGACGGGGCGATAGATACAGCAAACCACCATGGCATGTGTATACCTACATAACAAGCCTGCATGTTCAGCACATGTACCCCAGAACTTATAGTATAATAATAAAAGTAACAATAACAAATAGAACACCCCAAAAAATAAACAACAAACCTAACACAACAGACCAAATGAACTTTACAGACATATACACAACAGTTTACCCAAGAGCAGGATACACATTCTTCTCAAGCACAAACAGAATATTCTCCAGTATAGACTACATGTTAGGTCACCAAACATGTCATAAGACATTTAAGAAGACAAATTATACCACATACCTTCCAACCATGATTTCATAAAACCAGAAATCAGTGACAAGAATAAAATAAGAAAATCCACAAATATGTAGAAACTAAATAACATATCCTTGAATAATCACTGAAACAAAGAAGAAATCAAAAGGTAATCTTAAAAATATCTCAAGACAAAAGAAAATAAAGCAAAACCTATGGGATGCAGCAAAAACAATACTAAGGGGGAAATTAAAAGCAATAAATGCCTACATCAAAAAAAGAAAGATCTCAAATAAACCTAACTTTAAACCTCAAGGACTAGAAAAGCAAGAACAGACTAAACCTAATGTTAGCAGAGAGAAGGAAATAATAATGATGAGAGAAGAAATAAATCAATAGAGAAAAGAAAAACTATAGAAAAAAATTAAACTAAAAGTAGTTTCTTGAAAAAATATTAAAAAATGACAAACCACTAGCTAAACTAATAAAAAGAAGATTCAAATAAATAAAATCAGAAATGAAAGAGAAGACTTTATAACAAACCTCAGAAATAAAAAGGATAACAAGTAACTATTATAAATAGTTATATGTCAACAAATTGGATAACTTACAGGAAATGGGTAAATTCCTAGAAACATAAATCCTACTGAAACGGAATCAAAAAGAAATAAAAAGCTTGAACAGACCAATAATAAAGATAGAGTAATAATAAAAAATCTCCCAATAAAGAAGACAAGATGGCTTCACATCTGAATTCTTCCAATCATTCAAAGAACTAGTGTCTATCCTTGTCAATTTCATTCAAAAAGTAGAAATACAGTGAATATTTCCAAATGCATTTTAGTACCCTGCTACTAAAGCCAGGCAAGGAAACCACAAGAAAAAACAAAAAAAGAAACAAACAAACAAACAACAACAACAAAAAACTACAGGTCAGTATCTTGGATGAATATACATGCAAAATCCTCAATAAAATACTAGAAAATGGAACTCAGTGACACATTAAAAAGATTATACACCATGACCAACCAAGTGGGATTTATCCTGGAGATGCAAGGATGGTTTAACCTATGCAAATAAATCATTGTCATATAACACATTAGCAGAATAAAACATTAAAAAACACACACATGATAATCTCAATAGACACAGAAAAAGTAATTGACAAAATCAACATCCTTTTTTTGATAAAAACTTTCACATAAATTCCCTAAAGGCCATTTGTGAAAAGTCCACAATTAACATGATAGTAAATTAGGGAAAACTGAAAGCTTTTCTCTAAGATCTGGTACAAAAAAAAGATACCCATCCTCATCACTTCTATTTAATATGATACTTAAAACAGTAGCTAGAGCAATTAGACAAGAAATAGTAGGTATCCACATTGGAAGGAAAAAGAAAATGTATCCCTGTTTGTAGATAACATAATTCTATATGTAAAAAACCCTATAGAATCCACACCACAAAACTATTAGAATGACTAAATGAAATCAGTAAAGTAGCAGAATGCAAAATCAACACATAACCATCAGTTGCATTTCTTTACACAAAAAAACTATCTGAGAAGAAAATCAAGAAAACAACCTCTTTTACAATAGCATCAAAATAAATAAAATGCTTAGAAATAAATTTAATCAAATCAAAAGATCTGTACACTGAAAACTATAAAATGTTAATGAAAATATTGACAAAGACACAAATAAATGGAAAGATATCCCATGTTCATGGATTGAAGACATTAATATTAAAATGCCCACACTACCCAAAGCAATACACAGATTCAACACAATCCCTATCAAAATTCCAATGGCATCTTTCATACACATAGAAAAACAATTCTAAAATTCATATGGAACCACAAAAGATCACAAATAGCCAAAGAAATCTTGACAAAGAAAAAAAGAAAAACACAGTTGGAGACATCACAATTCTTGGATTTCAAGTTATATTACAAAACTGCAGTAATCAAAAAAGTATTGTACTTGCATAAAAACAGACATATATCAATGGAACAGAGTAGAAAGTCCAGAAATAAGCCCAGACATATACGTTCAACTGATTTTTGACAAAGCAACCAGGAAGACATCATGTGGAAAGAACAGTCTTTTCAACAAATGGTGAACATCCATATGCAAAATAAGAAAACCGGAGCCATATCTTACATCATACACACACACACACTCAAAATGGCTTAAGACATAGACATAAGATTTGAAATTTCAAAACTTCTGGAAGAAAACATAGAGGAAAATCTCCTTGACATTGGGCTTCATGTTAATATTTTTGGATATCAAACCAAAAGCTCAGGCAAGAAAAGCAAAAATGAACAGGTAGACCTACGTTAAACTAGGAAGCTTCTGCACATCAAAGGAAACAATCAGCATAATAAAAAATGCAGGCTACAGGGTGGAGAAAATATCTGAAAATTACATATCTGATAAGAGGTTGGTTTCTAAACTACGTAAGGAACGTATACAACTCAATAGCAAACCTCCCTCCCCAAATAATTCACCTTTAAAATAAGCAAGGAATTTGAAAATACATTTTTTTTCTAAAGAGGACATAAAAATGGCTAGCAGATATATGAAAAGATGCTCATCATCAAAAAAAATGCAAATCAAAACCACAATAAGATACCAACCCACAGATATAAGACATAAGGTAAGTGTTGGTGAGGGTGTGGAGAAAAGAGAAGCCTTGTACACTGTTGATAGAAATGTAAATTGAAACAGCCATTATGGGAAACAGTATGGAGGATTTCTTGAAAAATTTAAAATAGAATTATCATATGATCCAGCAATCCTTCTTCCAGGCAAACATTCAAAGAAAATAAAATCAACACCTCAAGCAGATATCTGCACTCCTATATTCATTGCAGCATTCACAATAGCCAAGATTTGGAAACAACGTAAGTGTTTTGTGATAGAAATAGAATAACAGAATAACATTCAGTCTTTGGGCGGGGCGGGGTGGGGACTAGAGGAGACAAAGGTGGAACACGATAGCCAAATAGAACCTTCCAATTACCATCCCACCCACAGGAACACCAAGTTGAACAACGACCACAAAAGAAAGAACCTTTGTAAGAACCAAAAATCAGGTGAGTAATCACAGTACTTGATTTTACCATCATACCAAGGAAAGAAGCAATGAACAGCACAGGAAAGCAGTCCTGAACTGTTGACAACATCCCTCCCCCATCCCCTGGCAGTGCAGTGTGATGCAGGGAAACTATATGGTTGGACGAGTTAAAGTGATTGTGGGACTTTGCATTGGAACTCAGTGCTGCTCTGTCATAGCAGAAAACAACACAAGGCTGAATTTGGCCGGTACCCACAGAGAGAACATTTAGTCCAGCCCTAGCCAGAGGGGTATTATCCATCCCCGCAGTCTGAACCTGAATTCTGGCTAGGTCCACCACCATGGGCTAAATTGCTTTGGGCTCCTAAATAAACTGGAAAGGCAGTCTAGGTCACAAGAGCTGCAATTCCTAAGCAAGCCCAGGTGCTGTGCTGGGCTCAGAACCAGTGGACTTGTTCACGGAGACACCAGCTGTGGTAGTCAAGGGAATGCTTGTGTCACTCCTCCCACAAATAGAATCACAGCTTGTAGCTCTGGGAAGAGAAAGAAGAGTAAATAAAGAGGACTTTGTCTTGCAACTGGGATACCAGTTCAGCCACAGTAAAATAAAGCACTAACCAGAGTCCTGAAATCTCCATTCCAGGTCATAGCTTCTGGACATTTCTACACGGACCCTGAGCCAGAAGAAAACCCATTATTACCTTGAAAGGAAAGACCCAGATCTGGAATTCGTCACCTGCTGACTAAAGAGTACTTGGGCCTTGAATAAACAACAGCAGACGCCAGGCGGCAATTTCCTTAGGCCTTCAGCAAGACCCAGAACCATGTGGCTTCAGATGTAACCCAGCACATTCCCAGCTGTGGTGATGACAGGGAGATACTCCTTCTGCTGAGGAAATGGGAAGAAAGAGTAAAAGGGACTTTTTCTAGTAAATTGGGCACCAACTCAGCCACAGTAAAATAAAGCACCATGCTGACTCCTAAAGTCACCAATTCCAGGTATCAGCTCCTGGAGGGCGTGTCAACATCTGCCCCAGCCAGAAGGGAACCTGCTGCCCTGAAGTGAGAGACCCAGGCCTGGCAGAATTTACCACCTGTTGACTAAATTGCCCTTGGGCCTTGAATAAACATCAGGAGCAGTCATGCAGTAGTCATCATAGGCCTGGGGCAGTGGTCGCCACCTGATGAGACTCCTACTCCTTCTGCTTGAGGAAAGGAGAGAGAAAAGCAAAGAGGACTTTTGTCTTGTAGCCTAGGTACCAGCTCTGCCCCAGTGAAATAAATCAACAGACATATTCCTAAACCTCGAAATCCAAGCCCTAGCTCCTGGATGGCATTTCTAGACCCACCATGGTTCAGAAGGGAACATGCTTCACTGAAAGGAATGACCCAGTCCTAGCAAGATTCATCACCTACTTACTAAAGAGCTCTTAAGCCTTGAACGAACATCAGCAGTAGCCAGGAAATTGTCACCACAGGGATTGAGTGAGACCCAGTACTGTGCTGGCTTCAGAGGTGACCCAAAAAGATCCCAGCAGTGGTGGCCATGGAAGTGCTTGAATCACCCCTAACTCTAGGAAGCTCAGCATTGTGAGAGAGGCTCCATTTGTTTGTGGAAAAGTAAGAAAAGAGAACAAGAGACTCTGCCTGGTAATCCAGGGTTTTCTCTGAGATTTTACACAAGACCACCAAGGCAGTACCTCTATTAATCTGCAAGCTCAGTGTTACCAAGCTTGGGGTTTTCCCTAATGCAGATAAGGCTGCAGTAATCAAAGACTTGGATTACAACTCTTGGCCGGGCGCGGTGGCTCAAGCCTGTAATCCCAGCACTTTGGGAGGCCGAGGCGGGTGGATCACGAGGTCAAGAGATCGAGACCATCCTGGTCAACATGGTGAAACCCCATCTCTACTAAAAATACAAAAAATTAGCTGGGCATGGTGGTGCGTGCCTGTAATCCCAGCTACTTGGGAGGCTGAGGCAGGAGAACTGCCTGAACCCAGGAGGCAGAGGTTGTGGTGAGCCGAGATATCATGCCATTGCACTCCAGCCTGGGTAACAAGAGCAAAACTCTGTCTCAGAAAAAGATTACAACTCTTAATTCACTTTAAATAATTGGAAAGGCTTCTCAAAAAGAAAGTGTACAAACAATACCAGATGGGGAAGAGTAGAATAAATACATAACTCTTTAACACTCAGACATCAATAAATATCCCAAGCATTAAGACCATTCAGGAAAATGTGACCTTACCAAATGAACAAAACAAGGCACTAGTGACCAATTCCAGAGTGACAGAGATATATGACTTTTCATACAGAGAATTCAAAAGAACTATTTTCAGGAAGCTCAATGAAATTCAAGAACAGAGAAGAAATTCAGAATCTTACCAGACAAATTTAACAAAAATATTGAAATAATTAAGAAGAATTAAGGAAAAATTCTGGAGATGAAAAATTCAAGTGATAAATTGAAGAATACATGAGAGTCTCTCAGCAACAGAGCTGATCAAGAATAACAAAGAATTAGTGAGCTTGAAGATAGGCCATTTGGAAACACACAATCAGAGGAGCCAAAAGATGAAAGAATAAAAAATAATGAAGCACACCTATAAGATCTAGAAAATAGACCCAAAAAGGCAAATCTAAGAGTTATTGACCTTAAAGAGGAGGTGGCAAGGGAGATTGGAATAGAAAGTATATTCAAAGAGATAGTAACAGAAAACTTTCCAAACCTACAGAAAAATATCAATGTTTAAATAAAAGATAAATACTTTTCCAGACAAATGAAAGTTGAGGGATTTTTGTCGGCACAAGACTTGTAATACAAAAAAAAAAAAAAAAAAAGGCTAAAGAGAGTCCTCCAATCTGAAAGAAAAGGACATTAATTAGCAACAAGAAATCACCTAAAGGTACAAATAACAGACCAATACAGGATATTACAACACTGTAACTGAGGTGTGTGAGTTACATATATCTTGAGTAGGATGACTAAAAGATAAACGTATCAAAAATAACAACTACAACATCTTTTTAAGACATAGATGATATAGTAAGATATAAATAGAAATAATAAAAAGTTAACAAGCAAGGGGAATGAAGTTTAAGTGTGGAGTTTTCATTAGTTTTCTCTTTGCTTTTTCTTTTTTAGTCTGTTTTTGTAATCCGAATTAAGTTGTCCTCCATTGAAAATAATGGGTTATAGATGTTATATGAAAGCCTCATAGTAACTTCAAATCAAAAATCCTACAACAGATACATAAAAAATATAAGGCAAAAAATTAAAACATATCACCAAAATACTAGCAAACTCAATTCAACAATACATTATAAAGATCATCCAACATGACCAGCTGGTATTTATCCCAGGGATGTAGCAATAGTTCAACAAACCCAAATCAATCAATGCAATACCTCATATCAACAGATTGAAGGACAAAAACCATTTCAATTTACACTGAAAAAGAATTTGATAAAATTCAACATACCTTCATTTTAAGAACCCTCAAAAAACCTGGGCATGGAAGAAACATACCTCAACACAATAAAAGCCATATATGACAGATCCACATCTAGTATTTGAATACATGGGGGGAAAGTGAAAGCCTTTTTTCTAAGATCTGGAACATGACAAGGATGACCACTTTGGCTACTGTTATTCACCATAGTATTGTAAGTCCTAGCTACAGCAATCAGGCAAGAGAAAAAAATAAAGTTCATACAAATTGGAAAGGAATAAATAGAATTATCCTTGTTTGCACATTATATAATTTTATACTTGGAAAAAAAGTAAAGATGCCACAAAAAAACCTACTAGAGCTGATAAACAAATTCAGGAAAGTTGCAGGACATAATCAATGTACAATATCAGAAGTTTTTCTATATGTCAACAACAGACAATCTGAAAAAGAAATAAAAAAATCCTATTTACAATAGCTACAAATAAAATATCAAGAAATAAACTTAAAGAGTTAAAAGATTTCTACTATTAAAAAGACAAAACATTGAAGCAAGAAATTGAAGAGGACACACACAAAATGGAAAGATATTCCAAGTTCATGTATTGAAGGAATCAATATTATTAAAATGTCCATACTACTCAAAGCCATCTAGAGATTCAATGCAATCCCTATCAAAATACCAATGACATTCTTCACAGAAATAGAAAAATAAATCCTAAAATTTATATGGAACCATAAGGGACCAAGAATGATCACAGTTGTCTAGAGCAAAAAGAACAAAACTGGAGGAATCACATTACCTGACTTCAAATTATATTACAGAGCTATAGTAACCAAAACAGCATGGCACTTGCATAAAAATAGCCACATAAAGCAATGGAACAGAATAGAGAACCCAAAAGTAAGTCCACACATCTACCATGAACTCATTTTTGACAAAGGTGCTAAGAACATGCATTGCAGAAAGGACAGTCCCTTCAATAAATGGTGCTGGGAAATTCTTATGTTTAAGAATAGAATTAGAACCCTATCTCTTGTCATATACAAAAATTAAATCAACATGGATTAAAGACTTAAATCTAATACATGAAACTATAAAATTACTAAAAGAAAACATTGTGGAAACTCTCCAGGACATTGGTCTGGGCAAAGATTTCTTGAGTGATACCCAAAAAGCACAGGCAATACCGGCAACCAAAGCAGGTAACAGACAAATGGGATCACATCAAGTTAAAAAGTCTATGTAGAGGAAAGAAAACAATCAATAAAGTGAAGAGAACAACCCACGGAATGGGAGAAAACATTTGCAAACTATCCATCTGATAAGATATTAATAACCAGAATATATGAGGAGCTCAAAGAACTCAATAGAAAAAAATCTAATAATCTAATTTTAAAATGGTCAAAAGAGCTAAGTAGACATTTTTCAACAGAAGACACAAATGACAAACAGGTATATGAAAAGGCACTCAACATCACTGATTATCAGAAAAATGCAAATGCAAATTGAAAGTATGATGAGATATCATGTCACCCCAGTTAAAATGGCTTTTATCCAAAATACATGTAATAACAAATGCTGGCAAGGATGTATAGAAAGGAGAACCTGGCCAGGAATGGTCATTCATGCCTGTAATCCCAGCACTTTGGGTGGCCGAGGCAGCCGGATCACTTGAGGTCAAGAGTTTGAGACCAGCCTGGACAACATGGTGAAGCCCTGTCTCTACTAAAAATACAAAAATTAGCCAGGTATGGTGGCATATACCTGCAATCCCAGCTTCTCAGAAGGCTGAGACAGGAGAATTGCTTGAACCCAGGAGGCAGAGGGTTGAAGTGAGCTGAGACCAGTCACTGTGCTCCAGCCTGGGTGACAGTGCAAGACTCAGCCTCAGAAAAAAAAAAAAAAGAAAAAAAAAAAGAAAGAAAGAAAAGAAAAGAAAAAGAAAGGAGAACTTTTGTACACTGTTAGGGGAAATATAAATTAGTACAGTCACTATGGAGAACAGTATGCAGGTTTCCCAGAAAACCAAAAATAGAAATGCCATATGATGCAGCAACCTCACTGTTAGGTGGAAATCAGTATATTGAAGAAATATCTACACTCCCATTTTTATTCCAGCACTAGTCACAAAAGACAAGATTTCAAATCAACCTGTGTCCGTCAACAGATCACTGGATAAAGAAAATGTCATATATATATACACAATGGAGAACTATTCAGCCATTAAAAAGAATGAGATCCTGCCAAATGCTGCAATATGGATGGAACTTGACAACATTGTTAAGTGAAATAAGCCAGACATAAAAAATAAACTTCACATGTTCTCACTCATTTATGGGAGCTAAAAATTAAAATCATTGAAGTCGTGGAGATAGAGAGGAAAATGATTGTTACCAGAGGTTGGGAAAAGTAGTAGGTAAGGGAAAAGGAAGAAGGAAGATGGTTAATGGATATAAAAATATAGTTAGATACAATGAATAAGACCTAGTATTTGATAACACCACAGGGTGACTACAGTCAGCAATAATTTATTATGTGTTTTAGAATAATGAGAGAATATAATTGGAATGTTCATAACAAGATTAATACTTGAGGCAACGGATACCCCATTTACCCTAATGTGCTAATTACACATTGTATATCTGCATCAAAATATCTCCTGAATACCATAAATATATATACCATGTACCCATAAAAATGAAAAATAAAAAAAAAATTAAAGGAGATCCTGCTATTTTTGGCAACACAGATAAACCTGGAGTACACTGTGCTAGGTAAAGGCCAGACTCAGAAATAGTGCATTTTTACAATTATATGTAGAATTTTTTAAAAAACAAGTCAAAATTACAGACACAGTGACCATTATAGAATGATAGTTATGGGAGTGCAGGTGGGCAGGAAGAAGTGGGGAGATGTAGGTTAAATGGAATAAACTTGCAGTTATGTAAGATGGATAATAAGTCTACAGATGTAATGTAAAGCATGATGACTAAAGTTAATAATATTGCATGAACTGTTTACAATAGCAAAGACCTGGAACCAACCCAAATGCCCATCGATGATAGGCTGGACAGGGAAAATGTGGTACACACGTGGTACCATGGAATATTATGCAGCCATCAAAAATGATGAGTTTGTGTCCTTTGTAGGGACATGGATGAACCTGGAAACCATCATTCTCAGCAAACTGACACAAGAGCAGAAAATCAAACACCACATGTTCTCACTTACAGGCGGGTGTTGAACAATGAGAACACATGGACACGGGGAAGGGAGCACTACACACTGGGGTCCGTTGGGGGGAAATGGGGGAGGGATGGGGGGTGGGGAGGTGGGGAGAGATAGCATGGGGAGAAATGACAATATAGGTGAGGGGGAGGAAGGCAGCAAATCACACTGCCATGTGTGTACCTATGCAACAATCTTGCATGTTCTTCACATGTACCCCCAAACCTAAAATGCAATAAAAAAATTAAAAAAAAATTAAAAATAAAATAAAATAATAATATTGCATGATACACTGAAATTTTGCTAACAGTAGAATATAGGTGCTTTCTTTCTTTTTTTTTTTTTTTTTTGGAGTCTTGCTCTGTTGCCCAGGCCAGAGTGCATTGGCATGATCACAGCTCACTATAACCTCCATCTCCAGGTGCAAGCAATCCTTCCACCTCAACCTCCCACATAGCTGGGACTTCAGGTGCCCATTAAAGCACCTGTCTACTTTTTATGCAGACAGGATTTCAGCATGTTGCTCAGGCTGGTCTTGAACTCCTGGACTCCAGCAACTTGCTTGCATTGGCCTGCCAAGGATTACAGGTGTGTGCCATCATGCCTGGCCGTTAGGTGCTTGCCACACACACACACACACACACACACACACACACACAAAGAGGTAACTATTTGAAGAGTAAGGGATATGTTAATTTGCTTGACTGTAGTAAGCATTTCCCTATGTATATTAAAACATCTTAATATATCTTAAACATATATAAATATTGTATCTGACTGTGCACCTACAACACATATAGAAATTGTATCTAAGAAATTTTTTCCCTACCTAGTATCATAAAACAGAAAGCATGTAAATCTGCTTTGCAAGTTATATTAATTGGAAATGCTAAATGGAAACAAGTAAGATTTCCAAGCTGATATGGTGAAAAATAAAAGTTGGAATGCGAGAGTGAGGAAATTCTCTGTGCAATAAGTCTTTGCGGAGACTAAGCCTGAGCTTATGGCAAAAGCCTATGAGTACCTCCCGTAGGTGGGAATTCAGACTAGAGAATTTCCACTTGAGGGGCATTTACTACCTTGCTATTAAACATTAGTTAGAGCCACCCCTATGAATGAAGTACATAAAATAATCTTGAAACCCAAAATACCTATGCTGTCTTGGGTGATGTCAGAAAAATACTCTAATGGGAATAACAGTGCCCAGAAGAGTTCCATAATAAAATGAAAATGGCTTATACAGGTTCATGCTACCTGGGGAATGAAAGGAGGTGATACAAGCAGGGAGCTAGAACTGACTCTGGAATTGTATACTTCGACTGACTGGAATTGTGTTAGGAGCTGCTGGATTTTACAGTGTCCTATAAGTAGCTTTCAACTGACCAAGAGCTGCTTGGTTTGTTTACAGGAGTTCCAAGGAACAGACAACATAGTATTTGGAAGGATGTTACTGATCAAAGAAGTTAAAAATGAATTAGCTCAGTGGACTGAATTGCATGTGGTTTTTTTAGCAGTGATGGAAGAATTAAACATCAAAAGCCTGGTAAAAGCCTGTCTTTGGGTTTACTGACTTGTGGGCAGTAGCCAATGGCCTGGTCATACACTCAGGCAAGAGGGTACTGGGAACCTGGTCTATTGCAAGGATGCCCACATGAGGCATGACCCTGTGGAAATTTGAGAGGTTCAATAAAGCAGAACATGTCCATTAAAAGAGCCTCTTCCAGGATTAAAAGGTCAAGCAGGTATCACCATGCGCTCACTTAAGGTGGCCACCTGGGTCCATAAAATGGGGGTACTGCAACAATGCAGAGATAGGCTGAATACAAGTATTTTCCTTTTGCAACTTTTCAGGCACATTTTGCCAATAAGAACTGTTCTGCCTGCCAGCAAAAGACAGAGACTGCTGATGTCTATGGGGCTATAATCCTATTGGGGAAGTCCTAAACATAGTTTGTAAGTAAGATTGATGTTGATAACTATGGGGGTGCTAAAAATGGATCTTGATAGGAGTAGACACTGATTCTGGATTGGGCTTTGCTTACCTGGTAAAAGATGCAAATGTTCAGAGTGCTATTAAAAAAACACAGAAGGTATTACACAATTTGGATGGTCAATCGTATGTCTTCAGAAAAAGCAACACACTGTATAGCCCATAATGTCCCAGAGTAGGCAGGAAAATCTCCTCAGAGTAACAGTTTGATAGAGAAGTGAAATGGGCAATTAAAACATTGGTTGGCCAAAATAGGAGCTGACAAAAGCATGAAAGACTTGCTTAAATGCCTTCAAATTGTGTGCTCAGACTCAAGTGGGATAAAGAGTGTTCCCTTTAGACTTTCCTCTATTTTTCCAGTTAATCTGGGTAAAAGAGGGTAGTGAAGGATGTAAGTATGACTATGCAACTCTAATCAGGGAAGGAGGATGCTAGTATAATGATGTTACAGTTTTTCTTTCTTCCCCGTATCATGTTCCCCAACCACCCACTTGATGCAGTGATCCTAGGACCAAGGATCAACTACAATTTCTAGAAACAGAAATGATTCCTAAAAAAGAAACTGTAACTGTGTTTTTAAATCTTATGCAAGAATTCCTGAGGGCCTCATAGAGGTGGGTTTGTATCTTCACCCCATCTGGCAGAATTGGGGCTAAAAGTGAATATGGCTATATATTTCTGAATAGTGAAGATGGCCCAATAGTTCTGCACCTACATAACCTTACCTTATCTAAATGGGAGTGGACTAAGGGGGAGGCATTTGCTAGACTAGTATTGTTGCTTGCAGTCTAGACAAGCAGAGTGGCTAAACCTAACGTCCTCCCTAAAGGTGGAAAAGTTTGGGTACAAATTAAAAGAAGAAAAAATACAAGCTGAGGGTACAGGAATGACTAAACAAGGAAGGAACTGAGAGAACTCCAACGTTACAGCAACACTTGTTAAACCATGTTTAGCCTAAGGCTTCCTCCTTGTAGGTTTGGCCTAAAGATTTCTCCATACATAGCGAACTGGAACCTAACTGGATATGTAAACAAAATATATAATCTGTTCTTGTACAAATCACAAAGTTTTGGCCAATCACAGGCAGACAACTATTCAAATAAGACCATCAGCAAACTATAACCAATGCAGATGTTTCTCTATCTCACTTCCATTTTCTGAGCAACATTTTCTGTTTTCTGTCCATAAATCCTCTCCAACCACGAGACAGTGCTGGAGTCTCTCTAAACCTATTCTGATTCAGAGGCCTGCTCAATTTGTGAACTGTTCTTTGCTCAATTGAACCCTGTTAAATATAAATTGCATAAAGTTTTTAAAAGTCAGTGTCAAAAGTGGGATCCCAAGTAGAGCTTCCAGCAACCCCCAGGATCATTAACAAAAGGAAGTATCTCCCAGGCTATTTCGTCCATTGCATTCTTACAGCACTTGGGGATTACAGATAAGTTCTCTCTCAGATTCTAAAGCACCCCAGATTGTGTTTTGGGCTATCTGCGGTTGTCTGAACAACTTTTTAAATCCAAACTAAGTTCAGAAATTACAACAGAAACTGGTCTGGGTCCAGGATCAGAATAAACCTGAAAACTAATTGACCTGGATCCAGTTAGAGGCCTCAGATATCTGACTAGGTCAGGTAGAAACAGAATAAACAGAAAATGCAAAAAACAAGACATAGAATGTGCCAAGTCTTGCTTTGAGAAATTCACAAGGATTTTCATGTTCTATCCCCTTTGTTTCTTTTCCTCACATGTTTAAGTGGGGAAAAAAATCAGTGACTAAATAGATCCAGGTTATCTGAGAACCAAAGCAAAGATTCAGTGTAAAAATGGGATCCTTATTTCTAAAGAAAGGAGTACTCTACCTACCAGCTACTTCTATGTTTACATGCATAAGTGTTAGGCCTCAAACACAGCAAATGCTTATAGAAATTAAAAAAATAAAACTTACTAAAGTAATTTAAAATTAGAAAATTTCAAATGAACAACACTGTACTTGTAAAGGTACATTTTAAATGAGGGCTCCTGAATTAGGCCCATGAAGGAATGCCTATTGATGTAGAAAAGCTTCTAAAAAGATTTTAATATATTATGAAAGACAAATAAAATATCTTAAGTGATTAAGAAAATCTAAATCTGCTAAACATTTGGCTAAGACACTACCCAATGACAAAAAGAAAACTATTCTGGATAAAATATTTATAAAAAGTGGACTTTTTTCTTTTTCAGAGCTGTCTGTGCTAAGTCCAGACAGAGAATCATTTCTTTATGCTATTTCCTGATGGGTTCCAACCTGAACTCAGTAATGTTAACTAAAAGGCGATAACTAAGTTAAAAAGACCACCTATTAAACAAAATTAGTCCTCTCTCTCTCCACCTCAGCCTGGAACTTAGTGTCTATATCACTGTCAACATATTGGGCAAAACCATTCAACTAGCCTCTAGGAAGTTCCAAACTTTCTCACATTTTCCTGCCGTCTTCTGAGCCTTTCAAACTGTTCCAATTTCTACCTGTTACCCAGTTCCAAAGTTGCTTTCAGGTTTTTGGGTATCTTTTCAGTAGCACTCGATTCTACTGGTACCAATTTACTGTATTAGTCTATTTTCTTGCTGCTGAAAAAGACATACCCAAGACTGAGAAGAAAAGGAAGTTTAATTGGACTTCCAGTTCCACGTGGCTGAGGAGGCCTCAGAATCATGGCAGGAGGTGAAAGGCACTTCTTACATAGTGACAGCAAGAGAAAGTGAGAGAGATGCAAAAGCAGAAACCCCTGATAAAATCATCAGGTCTCATGAGACTTATTCAGTACCACAAGAACAGAAGTGGGAAAACTGCCCCCATAATTCAAATTATCTCCCACCAGGTCCCTCCCACAATGTGTAGGAATTATGGGTGTACAATTCAAGATAAGATTTGGGTTGGGTCACAGAGCAAAACCATATCACATTTATGAGATATTATAAAAGATTTATAAAAATCTTATGTGATCAAAAACTGACTAAGATTAAATAAACTCAGTTGCAAATATTTATTAAAATTAGTTTTAGTATTAAAACACACAAACACAAAAATATATTTTTGTTTTCTCTTTTAAACAAAATTTTTATAACTATAAATAAGAAATAGTTAAAAATTGTCTTCACTTTTTCAGTGAACTACAAAAAAATGGAGAGAAGGAGAGAGATTCTGTCTCATGCTATTTTTATTAGGTGTTTTAATTGTTTGGGAAACCAAGTCTGCTCTTTGTTAAAGAATAAAGATTTTATGTTTAAAAATCTTTTATTACATTGGCTAAATAGATGACTATTATTTTATGGTGACCTGTGATTCTATTTTGATTAAGTGTTTTGATCCTTTACATATATAATGGGCTTTTCAAAATCAACTTTCAATTTCAAAACTAATCTTTTACTTCAAACTAACTTGGAGATAATACAGAGGGTTCCTGTAGCATCTGTAAGAGAAATAAATCATCTTATTTCATATGTTTAACTATGTGGAAGGCATTGTCAAATAAAATATGATACTTTACCTTCTTTGGTTTATATTTTATGTCTGTTGTTAATATATGTTCCAAAATTTTGTAAGATTCCTAAAATTCTGACATGTTAGTATGTTAGCAGTCATAATTATAATTGTTAAATTATTGTAGGCCACAGAAATAACCAAATTTTCTTGTCAATTGCATATTTAATCCTGACTATATTAAGTCTTTTCACAGTTAATTGCTTAATTCTAATTCATTTTCTAAAAGGTCTTTACAATGACATAAAAATCCCGGGCCAGGCTCAGTGGCTCACGTCTGTAATCCCAGCACTTTGGGAGGCCAAGGCGGGTGGATCACGAGGTCAAGAGATAGAGACCACCCTGGTCAACATGGTGAAACCCCATCTCTACTAAAAACAAAAAAAATTAGCTGGGCATGGTGGCGTGTGCCTGTAATCCCAGCTACTCAGGAGGCTGAGGCAGGAGAATTGCCTGAACCCAGGAGGCGGAGGTTGCGGTGAGCCGAAATCGCGCCATTGCACTCCAGCCTGGGTAACAAGAGCGAAACTCCGTCTCAAAAAAAATAAATAAATAAAAAATAAAAAATAAAAATAAAAATCCTGAAGTGGTTGTGTCTTCAAAAAAGTTCATAAAAAGGATCAAAAGGACCTGGAAAAGTACCCTTAATACAGGTTTCTGGCCAGGTCTGGTGGCTCACACCTGTAATCCCAGCACTTTAGGAGGCTGAGGCAGGTGGATCACCTGAGGTAAAGAGTTCAAGACCAGCCTGACCAAAATGGTGAAACCCTGTCTCTACTAAAATACAAAAATTAACTGGGTATGGTGGCAGGTGCCTGTAATCCCAACTACTCAGGAGGCTGAGGCAGGAGAATCACTTGGACCCAGGAAGCAGAGGTTGCAGGAAGCCAAGATTGTGCCGTTGCACTCCAGCCTGGGGCAACAAGAGTGAAACTCTCTCTCTCTCTCTCTCTCTCTCTCTCTCTATATATATATATATATATATATATATATATGTGTGTGTGTGTGTGTGTGTGTGTGTGTGTGTGTGTGTGTGTGTACAGGTTTCTAATGACTAGGATCATATCCTTTAGACTGGTTAATAATTTCCAAAACTCTAATAGGAAACTTATTTATAAAACTGCTAATCAAAAGAGGACAAAAATTAATTGAACACCAGAAAAATACTTGGCATATTTTTTGTCAAACAGTACAAAATTGTTTAATTATACAATTTAAATAAACTCCATGGTGCAAGTCAAATTACCTATGATAACCCATCTAATAAGCAATACTATAAACCTAAATTAGAAAAACAAATTTAGTATTTAAGGATATATATCCAATGTTAAGCATAGACTCATAGAGAACCTGGACAGGCTTTTATTTGGTTTGGATTTGTGTTCCCACCCAAATCTCATGTTGAATTGGAGGAGCCTAGTGGGATTGGATCATGGGGACGAATTTCCCCCTTGCTGTTCTCTTAACAGTAAGTTCTCACCAGATCTGATAGTTTAAAAGTGTGTGGCACTTCATCACATGATCTCTCTCTCTCTCTCTCTCTCTCTCTCTCTCTCTCTCTATCTCTCTCTCTCTCTCTCTCTCTCTTTCTCCTGCCAACATGTGAAGACTTTCTTTGTCTCATCTTCCCCTTTAGCCATGATTGTAAATTTCCTGAGGCCTCCCAGTCATGCTTCCTATTAAGCCTGCAGAACCGCGAGTCAATTAAACCTCTTTTGTTCATAAATTACCCGGTTTCAGGAAATTCTTTATAGCAGTGTGAGAATGGACTAATGGTACCAGCCCTGCTATAAAGACATCTGAAAATGTGGAAGCAACTTTGCAACTGGGCAACAGACAGAACAGTTTGGAGGGCTCAGAAGAAGATAGGAAAATGTAAGAAAGTTTGGAACTTCCTAGAGACTTGTTCAATGGTTTTGATCAAAATGCTCATAGTGATATGGACAGTGAAGTCCAGGCTGAAGTTGTCTCAGATGTAAATGAAGAACTTATTGGGAGGAGTAAAGATCACTCATTCTATGCTTTAGCAAACAGATGTACAGCATTTTCCCCCTGCCCTACAGATCTGTGAAACTTTGAACTTGAGAGAGAGCTGATATAGGGTGTGTGGTGAAGAAATTTCTAAGCACCAAAGCATTCAAGATGTGACCTGGCTGTTTTTAAAAGTGTATGCTCATATGTGTGAACAAAGAAACTATCTGAAACTGGTACTTTTATTTAAAAGGGAAGCAGTGCATAAAAGATGGCTGAAAGGGTGAAGCTGTATGTTTACAGAGACCACTCCTGCTTTTGGGATGTGACAAGATCAATGGTAGCCTGCAAACTTGAATGCAGTATCATGCTGTATCATATTTTACAAGTATGTCTCATGAAATATTCTATTCTATTCTCTATTCTAATTATTAGTGACTGAATGAGAATCTAGCAATGTGTCCGTTCTTTTGAGTTGTACATTCTTTTACTGTAAGGGATCTGTGTTTGAAGACCAGGGAGTGGATTGTGCCAGGGTAAAAAATATATTTGGTCTTTGCCTCTTGCATACAACTCCAAAAATCCTCAGTATCTCCAAAACGGTGAATCTTTCTGTATGCTAATGAGCTGACTGATGGCTGGTGGCCCCTAGGTAGCTTCACAATGGAGGCTAGTCACTGGAAAAAACAAAGCAGAATTCTAGTGTTGGGACTTTCAGCTCCAATCCCCCAACCTTTGGGGAGCAAAGAGGGACTGAAGTTTAAGTTGATTAGATTCCACAGAGAAGGATCCT
Organism: Saimiri boliviensis; assembly: GCF_048565385.1. Lineage (NCBI taxonomy): Eukaryota > Metazoa > Chordata > Mammalia > Primates > Cebidae > Saimiri > Saimiri boliviensis. Next base: position 77,887,578 of record NC_133453.1, read on the forward strand.
ACAATATCCTGCCTGGTAACTGAAGGTGTGGCTGCCACCCTCTAGGAACAAAATGAAGAAATGGAGTTCATGTTGCAGCTTTCTCACTGAATCCATCTGTTTTTAAGATAGAGAGGGAGGCAGCAAACCACCTTGCCATGTATGTACCTATGCAACACTGCATGATCTGTGCATGTACCCCAGAACCTAAAGTACAATTTTAAAAAAAGAAAAACAAAGTAGTGTTTTACATTCTTCACTGTACCTGTACCATGGTTACCTAGTCCAAAGAGACTTTGAATAACGTTCTCCATAGAATAAAATTCCAGTATTCTGCTGGAGTTGGGGTGGGAGAGTTGCATGGGTATCTGAAGTGAGGAGAAAGAGTATCTGGAAATGTGATTAACTTTTAAGCCAATACTCTTTATTTAACAACTTGAGTCTCTTCTTGTTTGTTTGTTTTTTGAGAGTCTTGCTCTGTCACCCGGAACAGAGAGAAGTGGCTCAGTTTCAGCTCACTGCAGCCCCCGCCTCCCAAGTTCAATCTATTCTCCTGCCTCAGCTTCCCGAGTAGCTGGTATTACAAGCATGCACTACCATACCTGTGTAAATTTTGTGTTTTTAGTAGAGTAGGGGTTTCACCATGTTGGCCAGGCTGGTCTCCAACTCCTGACTGCAAGTAATCTGCCTGCCTCGGCCTCACAAAGTGCTGGGAACACAGGTGTGAGTCACCACACCTGGCCAATTCTCTCTTAAAGAGATACCTGGTGCCTTTTCAGGATGTGTCACTGTAAATTGGATTGGATTCCAGTTTTTGCCACTGCCAATTTATAATTCTGTTTTCTTAGTGGGCCAAGACACTTATCATTTTCATTCTGCCTTTCTGCTCACAAAATTTTGTTAGTTTTTTTTCCCTCTAATATTCTCCCCACATTCAGTTTTGGGAGAGAGGAATAGTGTTAAAAAATACCCTTAGTTGTCTTTTTAACAGGACTTTTGGAGACAGAAAAAGTAGCTGTGTATGTTGTATTTGCTATTTTTAGCTAAAGTCTCCTCATTTTACTTCATTTTTAATTTTTTTATGTTTTCAGAGCAAATACCCAAAATAATACTTATTTTTATCACTATTATTTGATATTTAATATTCTGTTCAAATAGTTACTCTGCTACTATTATTCATTATAATGTTATTTTTCTAATCTCCACTTCACAGTAAACAACCCCTCAATGAGCTTCAGAAATTTTCTTTTTGTTGCCCTAAAGCATTTTAAAATACATTTAAATTTATAAAATATAATCTATTGGATCACCATTAATAGAAGATATTTACTAATCATTTAACATGTGCCAGAATCTATACTAGGTAGTGAGAATACTGAATTAAAAGACACCCTTGCTTTCTAGGATTTCACATTCTAAGAGAGAAGACATGAAAGTATGTGTACTTTTAAATGCAATACATGGTAAATGTTATGCCAGAAGTAGACTTAGTATTCTAAGGGATATATAAATGAGCACCTAATCCCACTTTATGCTAAAACCAACAATTAAAAGACAAACAGGATCAGGGTGAATAGGGATTCCAGACAGATGGCACAGCTTTGGCAAAAGCATGGCAGTATCAAGTAAGCCAATACATTAGGAAAATTGATTTCAAAGATTATAAATCCCCATTTTTTTTTAATTTGAGCTTTTTTTCTTTAGACATCTTGAATAAGTACACCACCCTGGTGAGAAAAGCATAAATCTGGTATTTTTACCATAATTTTTTGTAGGAGAAAATTAAATACAGTCAAGCCAATAGCAGAGCTAAAACTAGAACTAAAATTTTGTTTTTCTGACTGTCATCTGAATGGTTAATCATTGAATAATGCTGACTCTACATTCCGAAACTGTTAGTTCCTTAGCTGTCTTATTTTTATCAGTGTTGCACATAATTACAGTAATAACTAACATTCATCATAAGGCTTACAATGTGCCAGGAACAATGCTAAAACTTTGCATATATTATCTCATTAAAATATTTAAAACAGATGAGTATTCTGAAACTTAAAGAGGCGAAGAAAGTTTCCCAGGAACACTCAGCTGCAAGAGGTGGAAACAGTTTAAAGACAAGTCACTGCTTCTAGCCAACATGCTACACTACAAAGGTAATATATTAGTTAAGCATAAAATCTAAAATCCCTCATTTTAAAGGGATTTTAAAATCCCTCACTTTAAAGCACCTCAGAGTCTGGTTCAACCATACTTGTACACCTTAGCCAATATGAATTCCTACTAGTGTTCAAAGTGATTTAGGTCATATTTGCTCATGCACATTTTATTTCTTCATTTTTTTTATTAAAAAAAAAACTTGACACATAGTTAAGCAGTAACTATGTCAAGCACCATAAGTTATGGCATTAAAGAAATAAAAGATGCCTGTTTAATGCCTTTGCCCTTAAACAGTTTATAGTTAAGAAAGAATAAAATCAATGACTATAATAAAGCATATATGGTGCTTCAATTAAGGCAAATCCTGGAATACAGAAGAACATTTGAAGAAAACAACTAATTCACCCTGCAGGGATAAGGGGATGTTTCAAAAGGAGTTGATGCTTAATGTAAATAAATCCTAAGGAATAAGAAAAAGTGCGCAAGACAGAAACAAACATAAATGAGGGGTCAATGGCATTATAGACACAAGGGACCACACTTTAAGAGACTTGAGAGAGTTTGCCCCTTTCTATCTAAATAGTAGAATTTAAGACTAAATTTAACTAAAGATGATTGTTTAAAAATCACTACTTCAGAGAAGCTTTTCTTGACAATCCCCGATTTGGTAAATTGCCTGTTTCAGATTCCCACAACACACTTCACTGTAGATTTTATATATCTTGTTCACACAGCTCCCCCAGAATTTAAGAAATAATAGGAGTTCACAAAGTGCCTGTTTAGCAAATGAATAAGTGGTGAATAAACGTGTGAGGAAATTACCAATGCCTCAGTATAGATGAAGTGATTGAAGGGCATATTTAGGAAGTGGCAAGAGATGACCAATAAGCTTTAAGTGCGTTTATGCAATGAAAATAACTCTAAAAATTATCTTGAAGGTAATGATAACCCTTTCAATGAGTTTAAGTAGGCAAACCCCTGATCCTGGTTTACATTTTAGAAAGAGTACTCTGGCAGCTGAGTGGTGAGTGAACTGGTTTTTGGATGGTTGAAGGGAAGAAAAAGATGAGGTAAGAAGTGATTGTAATAGTCCAGGTGAAGAGAAAGAAAAGAACGGGCAGATTTTGAACTCCTTCAGAGAAAAAAATCTACCTAACTTACTGATTAATTGGTTCTCAGGTTGGGATAAAGAAGTTGAGGATGATTGTCAGGTTATCATGCTATGAAAGATAAAAACGTTTTGAAGAGAATACAGTATATTTAGTTTGATACATACCAAGTTTGAGATGTTTATAGGATGAATGAGCAGAGATGTCTACCAGAATGCAATGTCTCCAACACTAGACAGAGGTTAAGTATACATTTCAGCCATAGATACGGAAATCATCAGCCTGAAAATCAACAATTCTCAATCTTGTCTGCTAATTATATTCACTTGGAACGCTTTCTGAAAATATTCAAGCCTGGGTTCTATCTCCACAGATTTTATTTAGTGCTTCTGAAATAAGTTTGGGGATTCAATGTTAAAAACCTACACACCTGAATCTGATACATAGTCACTATTAAGAACAACCAACAGGCAATTTAAATCATGGATATTGATCAGATTCATTTTTTCCAAACAGTAGGTTGCACACATTGAGGAAGATTCAGACAAAATTATCAGAAAGATTATGATAATAATAACTGCAATTTATTGAGAAGCTATGGCAGGAACTGTGGTAATGATGTTACAGATATTATTTCTAGTGTAAGGGAAACCAGAAGGAAGTACAATGAAACCAATGGAAGTCAAGTCATGAAGAACAAAAACGAGTGAATCCTGCACCTTTAACTGAGATATCCAGGTTCCCTCATTGATACTGACTGAGCAGTTGGCATAACCCATAGAGAGCCAGGAAAAGGAGGGTGGAGCGACAGCCCACTGGTGAGCTGCACAGAGCAAGGGAAGCTCCCACCCCCAGCCAAGGGAAGAGGTGAATGATTATACTACCCTGCCTGGGAAACCATGCTTTTCCCATGGATCTGTGCAACCTGCAGGTCAGGAGATCCTCCATGAGCCCATGCCACCAGTGCCTTGGGACCCAAGCATGGAGCTGTGCACTCTCGGCAGACTCAGGTTGTGACCACCAGCAGCAGGAGGAGAGTGCCTAAGATGAACTTGGGAGAAGGGACAGCCACCATCACTGCAGCCCACAAAAACCCCATCCGAAGGTTAGAGCCCCAAAGGTCAAAGATAGATAAGCTCACAAAGATGAGAAAGAACCAATGCAAACATGCTGAAAACTCAAAAGCCAGAGTGCTCTTCTCCAAATCATCACAATTCCTCTCCAGCAAGGGCATAGAACTGGAATGAGGCTGAGATGAATGAACTGACAAAAGTAGGGTTCAGAAGGTGAGTAATAACAAACTTCGGCAAGCTAAAGGAGTATGTTCTAAACCAATGACCCAATGCAAAGAAGTGAAGAACCATGATAAAACATGACAGGAGCTCTCAATCAGAATAACCGGTTTAGAGAGGAACATAAATGACCCTGATGGAGGTGAAAAGCACAACATGATAGCTTCACAATGTAACCACAAGTATCAATAGCTGAATAGACCAAGTGGAGAAAAGAATCTCAGAGCTTGAAGACTATCTTGCTGAAATAAGGTATTCAGACAAGATTAGAGAAAGAAGAAGGAAAAGGAACAAACAAAACCTCCAAGAATTGTAGGATTATGTAAAAAGACCAAACCTATGATTGATTGGGGTACCTGAAAGCAATGGAAAGAATGGAACCAAATTGGCAAACATACTTCAGGATATCATCTAAGGGAACTTCCTCAACCTAGCAAGACAGGTCAACATTCAAATTCAGGAAATCCAGAGAACCCCAATAAGATACTCCATGAGAAGATCAATCCCAAGACACAGTTATCAGTTTCTCCACAGTCAAAATGAAGGAAAAAATGTTAAGGGAGTGAAAAAGAAAGGCCAGGTTACCTACAAAGGGAAGCCCATCAGACTAACAGCAAACCACTCAGTGAAAACCCTATAAGCCATCAGTGATTGGGGGCAAATATTCAACATTCTTAAAGAAAAGAATTTCTAACCAAGAATTTCATATCTGGCTAAATCAAGCTTCATAAGTGAAGGAGAAATAGAATCCTTTTCAGACACACAAATACTGTGGGCATTTGTCACCACTGGTCCTGTCTACATTGTAAGAGCTCCTGAAAAAATGTACTAAATATGGAAAGGAAAAACCATTACCAGGCACTAGAAAAACACACTGAAGTACACAGACCAGTGACACTATGATGTGACTCCACTAACAATTCTACAAAATAACCAGCTAGCATCATGATGACAGTATCAAATTCACACGTAATAATAATATCTTTAAATTAAATGGGCTAAATACTCAAATCAAAAGACATAGAATGGCAAGCTGGATAAAGAGTCAAGACCCATTGGTGTGCTGTATTCAAGAGACCCATCTCACATGCAAAGATACACATAGGCTCAAAATAAAGGGATGGAGGAAAATTTACCAAGCAAATGGAAAGCAGAAAAAAACAGGGGTTGAAATCTTAGTTTCTGACAAGATAGAATTTAAACCAACAAAGATCAGAAAAGACAAATAAGGGCAGTACATTATGGTAAAGAGTTCAATTCAACAAGAAGAGATAACTATCCTGACTATATATGCCCCCAATACAGGAGCACCCAGATTAAAATTCTTGGAGACTTACAAAGAGACATAGACTCCCACACAATAACAGTGGGACATATTTACATCCTGACATCAAATTAGACAGATCATCAAGGCAGAAAATCAACAATCATATTCAGAACTTGAACACAGCTCTGGATCAAATGAACTTGATAGTTATCTACAGAACTTTCCACCCCAAAACAATAGAATATACATTCTTCTCAGTGCTATACAGTGCTTACTCTAAAACTGATCACCTAAGTGGAAGTAAAACACTCCTCAGCAAATGCAAAAGAACTGAAATCACAACAGTTTCTTAGACCACAGCACAATCAAATTAGAACTCAAGATTAAGAAACTCACTCAATCATACAACTACATAGAAATTGAACAACCCACTTCTGAATGACTTCTGGGTGAATAATGAAATTAACACAGAAACCAAGAAGTTCTCTGAAACTAGTAAGAACAAAGAGAACATACCAGAATGTCTGCTTTATGTCACATAAAGCAGTGTTAAGAGGGAAATTTACAGCACTAAATACTTCCATTAAAAAGCTAGAAATAGCTCAAATCTACATTCTAACATCACAACTAAAAGAACTATTTACAGAGAACCATGAGCAAACAAACCCCAAAGCTAGCAGAATACAAGAAATAAAGAAGATCAGAGCAGAACTGATGGAGATAGACACACACACACACACACACACACACACACACACACACACCTTGAAAAAAAATCAATGAATCCAGGTGGTGGTTTTTTGAAACAATTATAAAACAGACCACTAGCTAGAGTAATAAAGAAGAAAAGAAGATTCAAATAGACCCAGTAAATATGATAAAGGGGATATCACCACTGATGCCACAGAAATACAAACAACCATCAGAGAACATTATAAACACCACTATGCAAAAAAATCTAGAAAATCTGGGAGAAATAGATACATTCCTGGGTACATACATTCTCCCATGACTGAACCAGAAAGAAGTTGATTCCATGAAGATACCAATAACAAGTTCTGAAATTGAGGCAGTAATTAATAGCCTACCAACCAAAAAAGCCCAAGACCAGACAAATTTACAGCTGAATTCTACCAGAGGTACAAAGAAGAGCTGGTACAATTTCTTCTGAAATTATTCCAAACAATTGGAAAGGAGGGACTCATCTCTAACCCATTTTATGATGCCAGCATCATCCTGACATGAAAACCTGAAAGAGATACAACAAATAAACCTTTAGGCCAATATCCCTGATGAATATCAAGGCAAAAATCTTCAATAAAATTCTGGCAAACTGAATCCAGCAGCACATCAAAAAGCTCATCCACCACAATCAAGCTGGCTTTATCCCTGGGATGCAAGGGTGGTTCGATGTATCCAAATCAATAAACATAATTCATCACATGAACAGAAAAAAGACAAAAACCACATGATTATCTCAATAGACGCAGAAAAGGACTTTGATAAAATTCAACGTGGCTTTATGTTAAAAACTCCCAATAAACTGGGTTTGAAGGAACATATCTCAAAATAATAAAAGCCATTTATGAAAAACCCACAGCCAATATCATACTGAATGGGCAAAAGCTGGAAGCATTCCCCTTGAAAACTGGCAGAAGACAAGGACACTCTCTCACCACTACCTTTAAAATAGTATTGGAAATTCTGGCTAGGTCAATCAGTCAAGAGAAAGAAATAAAGGGTATTGATATAGAAAGAGAGGAAGTCAAATTGTCTTTGTTTGCACATGACATGATCCTATACCTAGAAAACCCCATATCAGTCCAAAAGCTTCTTAAGCAGGTACACAACTTCAGCAAAACCTCAGGATATAAAACCAACATGCAAACATCACAAGCATTTCTATATACCAACAACAGACAAGCAGAGAGCCAAACCATGAATGAACTCCCATTCATAATTGCTACAAAGAGAATAAAACACCTAGGAATACAGCTAACAAGGAAAGTGAAGGACCTCTTCAAGGAAAACTACAAACCACTGCTCAAGCAAATCAGACAGGAATCAAACAAATGGAAAAACAATCCATGCTCATGTATAAGAATGATCAACATCATAAAAATGACCATACTGCCCAAAGTAATTTATAGATTAAACAATACTCTTATTAAACTATTGACATTCTTCACAGAATTTGACAAAACTATTTTAAAATTCATAAGGAACCAAAAAAGATCCCGTATAGCCAAGACAATCCTCAGCAAAAAGAACAAAGCTGGGGACATCACCCTACCCACCTTCAAACTATACTACAAAGCTACAGTAACCAAAACAGCATATTGGTACAAAAACAGACACATAGACCAATGGTACATAATAGAGGATTCAGAAATAAGACCACACATCTACAACCTTCTGATCTTCAACAAACCTAACAAAAACAAGCAAAGGGGAAAATTTCCTATTTAATAAATGGTACAAAAAATTGAAAATGGACCTTTCCCTTACAGCTTATACAAAAATCAACTCAATATTGATTAAAGACTTAAATATAAAACCCAAAACTATAAAAACCCTAGAAGAAAATCTAGGCAATTCCATTAAGGACATAGGCATGGGCAAAGGTTTCATGACAAAAATATCAAAAGCAATTGCAACAAAAGCAAAAATTGACAAATGAGATAGAATTAAACTAAAGAGCTTCTATACAGCAAAAGAAACTATCATCAGAGAAAACAGACAATGTACAGAATGACAGAAAAATTCTGCAATCCATCCATTTGACAAAGGTCTAGTATCTAGACTCTACAGGGAACTTAAACAAATTTACAAGAGAAAAACAAACAACCCCATTATAAACTATACAAAGGACATGAAAAGACACTTCTCAAAAGAAGATATTTATGCAGCTAAAAAATATATATTTAAAATAAGTTCAACATCACTGATCATTTAAGAAATGCAAATTAAAACCACAGTAAGATACCATCTCACGCCAGTCAGAATGGTGATTATTAAAAAGTCAAGAAACAGCAGATGCTGGTGAGACTATAGAAAAACAGGAACACTTTTACACTTTTGGTGAGAATGTAAATTAGTTCAAACATTGTGTGGCGATTCCTCAAAGACCTAGAACCAGAAATACCATTTGACCCAGCAATCCCATTACATGATATATACCCAAAGGAATATAAATCATTCTATTATAAAGATACATGCATGCATATATTCATTGCAGCACTATTCACAATAGCAAAGACATGGAATCAACCAAATGCCTATCAATGATAGACTGAATAAAGAAAATGTGATACAGATACACACTGAAGTACTATGTGGCCATAGAAAGGAATGAGATCCTTTACAGAGATATGGATAGAGTTGGAAGCCATTATCCTTTCCCAACTAATGTAGTAACAGAAAACCAAATATTGCATATTCTCATTGGGGGCTGAATGATGAGAACACATGGACACTGGGAGGGGAAAAACACACACTGGGGTCTGTTGGGGAGTGAGGGGAGGAAGAGCATCAGAAAATATGGCTAATGCATGCTGGGCTTAATACCTAGGTGACGGGTTGAAAGGTGCCACAAACCACCTTGGCACACATTTACCTATGTAACAAACCTGCATATCCTATGCGTGTACCCCAGAACCTAAAAGTCACAATTCTTCCATTAAGTCTTTCACAGTAGTTTCAGTTTACTTCATATCTTTAGTCTCAATTTGGCATTTAGAATATGCTAATTTATACATTGTGATATAATTCAAGTGTTTATACTCTAAACAGTATGAAACAGTAGTTAAGAGCAACAGCTGTAGAGCTAACTTTCTAGTTTGAAATCCAAATTATCCTATTCTTTGCCAGCAATTTTGATCTTGGGAAAGCTACTGAATTTCTTTTTCAGTATACTATATATACTTAAGGTAGAATGTATACGTATGTATAGATACACATACATACTAAAATTGTGTATACATAGAAGGTATATTATGTGTGTGTATATATATGTATGAATACACACAAATGTATATATACACATATTTGTGGTTTTTACCTATATCAGTGGGAATAATTATAATAGCCAATGTTTATTAAGCTAGGCACTGTATCAAACACTCTAGGCACTGTTTGAAGTATTAATTCATTAATTTAATTGATTTTCATTACAACTCCAGAGAGTAGCATATCAGTGTCCTCATTTCACAGATGAAAACACTGAAGAAAAAAGCGATTAAGTAACTTCCCTAAAATAAAAATTGCCAGTAGAGTAGAAGATGTGGGATCCTAACACAAGATTCCAGCTCTAGAACCCTAGCTCCTTGCCACTGTGGTATACAGCTTTACTCCATGTTATACAGTAGCCTCAACTAATTCTTATGAGATTAAGTTGAAGTTAAGGAAAAAAATGAGTAGGCATAATAGTATATATTTACATGCCTCACATCATAATATAGTTCATTTGAACCAGTTTCTGCTGCCTTTTAGAAAGAGGAGTCTCAGGGAGGAATACTGAATTATCCTTTAACTTATTATTCTTAATCTTCCTGTATTGCCATTTTTTTTAAGTCTTGGGGTAAAGAAAGGGTCCTTTTCCTCTAAATGACTTTTATCTGCTTTTTGAGAAAGAAACCTGTGTGTAAATGTTCAAACATTTTAGAGCAATTCAAAGCCCAGTGATATCCAAGTTTTCTTGCAGAAATTGGACTATGATTCTGAAACAAGTACTAAAAATTTGTTGGGTTCCTACCAGGCGTATGGCTCTTTCCTAGGCAATGTGAAGTCGCAAAGATTAATAAGTATGACTTCACAAGAACTTCTAGAAAATACGGCTTTCAAATAATGCAGATTCCTACAGGAAGAAACAGAGTATTCTGTTATATGAGCCTCCCATTGTTCTAAAAATAGAGTCAGATGAGCACCTGTGTCTGGTTTTATTTTAACTCTCCCTGTAGAATTCCAGGAGTTTTACTTCTGACATACTTTTTATGGATGATTTATACTAAGTAAGGGTAATAGGTTCCAATTTTTTCACAATTACCATGTACAAATGACGTCTTCCTGCATCTGATACCAAAAGTCACATCCCAGCTGTCACATCTAAAGGAAATCTGCTCTTGGACAGTATCCAGCTTTTTTACTAATCTCAGGCAATACTAAAATGCCTCTGGTGTATGGAGTAGAAGGTGATATTAAAAGTATTTGCAAACATGGTTTACTTTCTCATTTTTAAATGAACAAAGAACAAAGGTAAAATATTCAGTGACTTCAGTGATTCAAAATAGCAATTTTAATTTCCAATTTTCCCTAAGACAAAGTCCTTTTTATCCAACTATTCACCATAGTAACATGAGTATTCATTGTATTAAAATGATCCCACTAGATTGTCCTTGCTCTAGGAAATGTCAAAAACAAAGCCAAAGCTAAATCAGATTATGTACCAATAAAATGGAGTTTACATCAGGGACAAGCAGGAGGTCTCTTAGGATCTGAAATCTAGGACTTTTGAGTGCTTGTGGATAGACTGAGAAATGTTCTCGTGCAATTTTGATAGAAAATTTTATTAAAATCCTTCAGTTTGTTTCTACCCCCTACCTTGTCTACTAACTACTAAATCTACTCAGGAATTTAATTTTCATTCTCAAAGTCTCAAGAGGGTTAGAGCTCTGAAAAATGACTTCAAAATATAGGTACTGCTCTTTTGTTTTTTATTTTATTTTTTCCAGGAATAAGAACATTGGAAAACAAATGTTCTTAGTTTAGAAATCATAATCTAACATTCAAGATTCTATACTTATCTGGTCTCAACAAGCCTTTCCTGTGAATAGTCTAAATTATCCCACAAGGCTATAGCCAAAATGAACTATTCTACTATTTGCTTTCTGCCTGCCTACCTTTAATTATGTTGCTTCCTCTGCCTGAAATGACCCTTTCTCTTTCTTGGGCAGTCTTCAAGATCTACCCCATGGCATTCACTACTTTCCATATTCTGCTATAGTTACTTGTATTTTGTAGTTATAACCCATTACCTGTAATCTACTGAAGGCAGAGACCTGCAGAATTTTATATCCTTGCCCAGTAAGTTCTTTCTAGAACATTGTAAGGTTTTGTATATTTGTTTTTAAAAATTGCATTATTCTGAGATTCAACTGACCCTGTGCCAATATGGGGGAACAGCAGCACACTAAGGAAATTTCTTCAGAGAAGAGAAGTAAAATTCAGAGATGTAACAAAATGCCATATTTAAGCATGTAAATTTAATCCAAATATCATATTACTCATTTGTACTTTGAAGTTTAGTGACAATTTTAAGCAGATAGATGCTTTTACATTAAATAATGACCAGCAATTCAAAATGTTATGCTCTATCAAATGGGAACTTGAATTGTTCTATTTCCACATATAGTATTCTATTTATAATATATTTTATTTTAGTATTCCATCTAGAATAAAAATACCAAGAAATAAAATTATTAAAAACACATTGTGTTTAACTTTCAGTAAAATTTTTTGTCCTGGACATTTTTGATGATTATCATTAAATCTGTGCTATGTAAATTTACCCCATTATTTTCTTTAAGCCTTTATTTTTACCCCTTAATTTTAGTATATAAAAATAGCCAAGAAAGACCTTATGTTGCTGTTAAATTTTCCCCAAATTCTAGTAATCTTTCAGTCATGAAAAAAGTAGATGGTATACTACAGAGAAGCAAAGAATCTACATACATAGAATTCTAAGAGTTTGAATCAGCCTAGCAGGCAGATGCAAAGTTTAAACACAAAATCTTTCATCGAGTTAGAATTCTTATTGTCAGTTAGTGTTAGAATTGAATTGGATATAGCAAGTTGTTGTTTGCATTTTTATAATTATATTTCAGTGTAGCATATGTTTCTTATTTGATAAAGAGAATGAGGTAGAGGGAACAAAACTAAACTGCATGATGACTGTTACAAAATCTTGCCAGTAGCCCATCCAACCTCTTAGAATGTCTATAACAAAGTCTGTGGACAAAGGATGTTGACAATATGTTTGCTATACGTCAGGTATTCTTATAAGTGTTTCATGTACATTAACTCACTTAATGTTTACCACAACTCTTTGAAGTAGGTGTCACTATTATCCCTATATTACATATCAGGAAACAAGCCAAGATCAGACAGCTGGTAAGTAGTATAGCTAAGATTTGAACCCAGAGAATGTGGCCAGTCTAGACACTGAACCATCGCACTAACTCCTTACTGCAGCTAGCCGTTACAAACCAGAAGAATTTGCAAATCAATTTTCTATTGCTCTAACACAAGGAAACGGGCACTTTGGAGGCACTATCAGGCAGCGTGTCCCAGTTTAGGATTCTGGGGAAACAAGGGCTTTGCATCCGCCCTACCCACCTTCCTGCAACTGTCAGCAAGCATATTGGAATGAAAGAGAAGAAAGTAAGGCCTGACTGTTCACAAAGCAGCAGCTTAAATCCACTTCCACATTAGTTGGTCCCAATCTGCTTTCTCAGAGTCTGAGGTAACTCCTATTCCTCCATTTTATTCAAAGGACTCTCCAAATGACCTAGTTAGTATCAGACGCTTCCACACTTGCTACTCTTTATTTCCAAGTTTTATTCCCATGAAGTCAAAACCCCTTCTGTAAGACTTAATTACCCATACTGAGCCTGGAATTAGACAAGATTGGTCACGTCTCTATTTTGAGCTGATACTTCTGCCCCCTGCCAGCACACTAGGTCCACATTCAGTCTCATGCTGTCAATGACAGCTTATATAACACACACAGCTATTTTACTTTGCATGTTGTATAAAACCCTATACAAGGAATTATGCACAGTTTATAAAGCCCTATACAAGGAATTATGCACTCTAAAAGTCTTTAAAGCAATTTTCACTAAAGTTACAGGATGCATAATTATACAGTTTGGCCTAAACCTTCATTTATCTAATATCAAGGAATTTACATGAGGAAAAAAAGGTTACGTGTAACTCATTCTAAGATTCATCAGCTTAAGTTGAAACTGACTGTAGCATACTACCTATTCAAGGTCAATTCAAAATATAAACACAACTTATTGTATAGGTTTTCTAATCTCCTTGAAAGCAGGAAATGACTTTTTCTTTTCTGCATTACTCATAACACCAAATATATACAGTATCATGCAATGATCAGCCTTTACAATGCTTACTGAATTGAAGAATTACTCAAATAGTTGTTTATAGATAGCTTACTTTAAAAACCTTTATGATGTATAATGAAATGCATGTAAAATAGTATAAACGAAGGCAACCTTTGTAAGGAAGATGACCAATCATTACTGGGCAAGTTTACAATCAGTTTTACCATTCTAAAGGTCAAGATTATCTTGCCATGCAGAAAGAAAGGTTGACATTGCATTTAACCAACGAGCTAACCAGTCTCTACTTTTTAATGTAGTATATTTTGAAATAGTAACAGAGAAAATTTCTCTGATTTGTGACAGAAATGACAATTTAAAAATAGTAATTTTTCCACCTTACAAAATTATTGAAAGATCCTAATTTAAGTGCCACTAAAGGAAAGTAACAAAAAATCTTTACAGTCTGATTTTCTTGAAAGGTCAGTAATACAGTGAAAAATAGCAGAATGCTGTGAAACCAATACCAAGAAGAATCCCAAAGCAATGCCAAGAAACAGAATGTACTCATAATGACTAATACATGCAAATACTGGAAATAAATTCTAACAGATTAGACAGGTTTTGTTGCAACTAAAAGGTATATTCAAATCATTTCAAAATTAATCAAGCTTAAGAATATGGCAATCTTCCCTACTAATAAGAATATAAGCTGGCTAAGTAGCCTGAATAACATATAAATTACAGTTAATATCAGTAGGCAGAATATGTTTTTAATTAAAAAGGAGAAACTTAACCCTTGACTGAATCAATTCATTGTTTCAGACTTCCTTAAATATATCCATTTTTTTAATCTATGTCATTTAACCCTGATGAGGCATTAAATTACAACCAGCCTATAGAATCATGAAGGCAAAACCATCTTTCTTTTGACAACTGCTGCAACATGTTTATCTCTTTTTGATCATTTAATATGGATTACCTGAAAAGTTCTCTAACACTGATGCGGAAGTATGTACACTATTTAAAAAATGAAATATATTTCCTTCAAAATCTGAATGTCAAATATAGGTAGTTTATTACTCAAGTATATAATTCTAAGGATATGCTATAACAAATCAAAGTTAAATGCATTATATATAACTTGATGGGTGAAAATAGTCTAAAATAAATGGCAGGGTTTCGGGACAAAATGGACATAAAATCCAAATCATTTGCATGTTTAATATAGTCAAGTATTTTCAGTTTGAAAATGAAAGTAAGCAAAGGACGAAGCTCTCTGGGTCAAAAAATCTTCAATAAGCTTAAATGTCACAAGCTTTCTTTGTGAAAAACAGATTTATAGTCTGCTTTCATCTATGAACAATGTGTTAGTGTATATCTATCTTAAAAGCACCAAGAGCATCAGTATTTCAATAGATCTGAGATGTCTTTAAAACAGTTCAGATAATGCAATATAAATTTCGGCAAATTAGTTTAGAGGTCAGATGCTGATAAAGATGATTCTATTCATCAAACTTTCATTGCTATGTAGCACACTACAATGGTAGCAGCATCAGTTTCTATGCTTAAGAAATTCCAAATAATAAAAGTATTTGTAATATATCACTATAAGCAGCTAACTATGATGTATCCTTATCAGTTTGATCAATTTATACTATTTTTATCACTTGAAGTAAAATATAAAGATCGACTCTATTCAGGCTTAATCTGGAAAAATCTGAAGTGCCTCAAACCTTGCTTTTAATCACATTCAAAGAATCTCTTGCTTTAGCCCCCTCTACCCCACAAGAAGCTAAAGTAAACAAAATTTCAAACACATACACACATACAGGCAAACACATAGACACACATTTCTAATAATCATATTGTTTAGCTGCTATAAATCTTACTTGTTCAAATATCCCAAGGAAAGTCTGACAGTAAACAATTACATTAATGAACATTTTCAATGAGTAAGAACTAGAAAAAGCAAGCACCCTACATTCTGATAGTATCATCATAATTCATGAGGTCATACCTGATGACTTAGAGATTGAAAAGGCTCACAGGTTCCAGACTGCATGACCTTTCTATTTCCAGAAACCCCTAAAGACTGCATTTCCTGTCTTACAAAAGATAATCACAGCCATCTCTATGTCTCAGCATCTTCAGGGCTAGTGAAAAAAATATCAAACAGCAGATCTGTCCATCAGTATCTGTTTAAGCCATCATCAAGATATCAAATCACATATACTGTTTATCGTCTCCCCTGTGCAGTTACAAACACCCCATACTAAGAGAGACTGACACAGTTGTATTTGCTGATGCTGCTAATGCTGTCTGAAAACAGTAAGCTTACTGCTTAGAGCAATTCTGCATCATCCAAACAGATCATGAGCCACATCCTTCAGATTTCCCATTTCTGCTACTATGAAGATTTCATTTGCCAAGTATAGCCAAATTTTTTCAGTCCTTTAAAAATAAGGAGTTATCCATTTAATTAAGTATCCAATGTGTCTGTTGCAAATACCATGTTAAAATGTCAACTCTTAATTATTAGGCAGCTTTCGCTATACATGACTAAGCTTTAAGCTTTATGATTTACCAAGCTAAATTATACTCTCTTAAAGAAATCTTTCCTCCAAACTCTGGGTATCATCACTTATCTAAACCATCAAAATGATGAGTGCCTAAAAAGGATTTTTATTTTGGCAATCTTTGACAATTGTGTATAATAGTAAATAGTTAAATATATATTCACCTTTTAATTTTCAGGGATTTCATTTATGTTTCAGATTGTTCATACCAACATACATTTTATATTTTTATTTAGTATCTTCTAAACAGTTAACATGCAAAAGATAATGTGCTATTTATAAAATTCTAAGACTGCATGGTTAAATCTAGTAATGAAACCTATGTAAGTTACTGGCATTTTTATTATAAATTTTCACTGTGGTTTATTTATCAAAGTTTGAGTAATGTTTTCTTTTACCACAACATAGCAGAATCAGGAAACTTTAAGATTGATAAAATGTTTTCATAATAGAAAATCAATATCTCAAAAATTATAATTGGAAATGCTTTCTCTTTACCATGTGACAAAATGTTGTTTTAGTGATAAAGAAAACACAAATAAAAAAAAAAGACTAAAATTATAGTCAATTCAACTACATTCGAAATTAAGACACCAAGTACAACATACTACCTTGAAATAGCCCTCAAATTATGAACAGCCTGAATCCATGACTCTGTGAACACTTTATTTATCTACCTGTAAATAGTTTCCCTTCTCCCACTTGCAACATTTGATGGAGACTAGTCACAGTGAATCTTAAGAAACTGGGCTGATCCAAATTATCCTTTTAGATAAACTACTGCCTCTAACTGCACAGTTTCCAGACACAGTAGTTTGGCTGTATGTATATGACAACATATCTGAATGAAAAATCACATGTAAACAAATATTTCTATCTATGTAGTATTTACCCTCTTATTATAATCAAAATGGATTATCCTGTAAGACCTATCTTCTCAATAAAGCCTTCCTAAGCTATACTGTCTCTCTTTCTATATTCATTCTTTCCTGTAGAAAATATTGAACACCTTCTATGAGTCAGGTACTATATAGGTGCTAGGGACTCCGTAACAAAAAACACAAAACCTGCCATCACAGAAAGCAGATAAATCAAACAAGTATATTTTGTTATAACTGAAGAATTAAAAGTTGGTATTAAAGCAATAGCAAGGCATCACACCCAATCTAGGGATCTGAAAGGATTTCCCTAGGGAAGTACTGTTAAAACAGAAGATCCTGACCTAGTCACTGTCAAGGAATGGTAAACACAGCATGGATAGACCATAACATGTAAGAACAGAGGGGAGAGATCAAAAGCAAGGGCCAGTCGTGGTAAGCCTCAGGAGCCATTTAAAGTGTGAGCTTTACCCTTAGGGGAATGAGAAACCATCAACATAATCAGGTTTAAATTATCCTGGCTACTCTATAGACAATCCAGTAAAACAAAACTAGAGGAAGGGAGACAAATTAGGAGGATGTTACATAACTTCAATCAGGGGATGATGGATGGCCTGAACTAAAGAAGTGGCAGTAGGAATGAAGAGAAATGAATAGATTCCAGATACAGAACTTAGTGAAAAAAAGATAGAATTTGGAGATTGAATGTGAGAAATGAGGGAAAGAGAAATGTCAAGCAAGGTTCATTCCTAACCTCCTCTACTATTATATATCAAAGTTATTAAATGAATCAATAATAAATAAAAAAAATTGAACTTTTCCTTCAGGTATTTTGTCATAGCATGAATATAAACATTGATATTTCTATCATTCTCTGGATGTCATCAGTTAGTATATGTAATCTTATTTTCTTCAGTGTTTTCTTGCAAACACAATTGATCTTTGCAATAAAAACATGAAACCTTAGTGCAAGGCAGCTCTTAATCTCTCTATCATCTAGTTGATAAGATTTATTTAAACCAAAAAATTACTTAAAATCTATTACTTGACCCTCTTAATAGTAATTTAACATGACGAATTACTAAAAACTATAAGATACCTAGTTTTTAGAAAACCATTGCTCTAGGCCGGGTGCAGTGGCTCAAGCCTGTAATCCCAGCACTTTGGGAGGCTGAGGCGGGTGGATCACAAGTCAAGAGATGGAGACCAACCTGGTCAACATGGTGAAACCCCGTCTCTACTAAAAAATACAAAAAATTAGCTAGGCATGGTGGCGCATGCCTGTAATCCCAGCTACTCAGGAGGCTGAGGCAGGAGAATTGCCTGAACTCAGGAGGCGGAGGTTGCGGTGAGCCAAGATGGCGCCATTGCACTCCAGCCTGGGTAATAAGAACGAAACTCCGTCTCAAAAAAAAAAAAAAAAAAGAAAGAAAACCATTGCTCTAAAACAAAGTATTTATTCATACAGTATGCTACTCATATCAGTGTTACTAAGGTATAGTCATAATAGTAAAGCAGAATACCTCTAGACATTCCCTAGCCTTAACAAATATTTGATAAAAGAAATATGAATAGCCAAAACCTAGCTGAACACCACCCTTGGACTGAATAAAGAGAGAACCAAAAGATGGTATCTTAGTCCATTTGGGCTGCTATAACAAAATACCACAGTCTCTAGGTAGCATATCAACAACAAATATTCTCACAGCTCTTGAGCCTGAGAAGTCTCACTATAACCTCACATGGCAGAAAAGGGGGAAAGGCAACTGTCTAGGGCCTTTTTTATAAGGGTACTAACTCCATTTATGAGGGCTCTGCCCTCATGGTCTAATCACCTCCCAAATGTCTCAACTAATACCCTTGTATTGGTGATTACATTTTCAACATATGAACTTTGGAGGTGCAAAAACATTCACACCACCACAGAGTAAAAAGCGCACATTGAGGGTAACTTTATTTAATGACTTGCTGCACATAAGAACATTTCAAATGATAAATGATCAGCATCTTAAAAAGAGGAAGAACTTCTTTATTATAATTACTGCTTGTTTAGCAATACACTCATTTTACAGATGGGAAAAACTAAATTCTAGAGAAGTTAAGTGACATATCCAAGATCAGTTAGTAGCAGAGCCAAGATCAAAATTCAGAATTCCTGTTTCCTGGTTTTCCTCAATATAAATCACTGTTTTTAATTATATTTTTGTATAAATACACTATATCTTAGTAATTCAAATAACATCCATTTTAATATTTTTTAGGTTGAGAAACAGTAAAAAGAAACTATAAGAATCACAAGTTTTCTATATTAAATTTCTAAATTATCATAAAGCATTTACCTTTTATTTTTATTCAAAAGCAACGTGCTTCAAAGAATACCTCAGTAACTACAATTCATTTTGTTTTACACACTACTGCTTTAAAAAGTGTAAATTAGTTAAACTTCTCAAAATAACTTGGCAAAATGTATTAAGTCTTAAAAATGTTCTGTTGTTTGCCTTAGTATTTCCTATTGTCTAAAGGCAATAGTGCAGATTAGGATTTTTGCTCAATGCTGTTTAGTGCTATATTATTTAGAAGAAGGCTGAGTGCAGTGGCTCACGCTTGTAATCCCAGCACTTTGGGAGGCTGAGGCAGGCAGATCACCTGAGGTTAGGAGTTTGAGACCAGCCTCACTAACATGATGAAATCCTGTCTCTACTAAAAATACAAAAAAAAAAAAAAAGAAAGAAAGAAAATTACCCAGGTGTGGTGGCACATGCCTGTAATCCCAGCCACTCAGGAGGCTGAGGCAGGAGAATCACTTGAACCTGGGAAGTGGAGGTTGCAGTGAGCTGAGATCATGACATTGCACTCTACCCTGGTGACAAGAGTGAAACTCCTCAAAAAAAAAAAAAAAAAAAAAAGCCAGTAAAAAATCAAAATAATAAGATAAAGATTAGTTAAATTATGGAATGCCAAAAGTGTTATGCCATGTAACCACTGAATATTATGATCAGAAGATGTTAATGACAAAGGAAAATATATAGCATAATAGCATACTAAATGGAAAGCAATATCCCAATATATTTTGGGGGTACAATTTCAACTATATAAAACAAATGCCAAAAAAAAAGACCAAATGTCTGATTTTTTTAAAGATGGCGCCCAATATGACTCATCTATTAAATATATAACTGTAGACTTCATGTTTTTCATAAAAATAGGAATTAGTTTTTTGGAGTATTTCAGTAGTTCAACACATACCACTGTTTCTCATGTGCTTCCTCTTTTCACTAAATTTTTGCTTCAGATTTCAGTTTTTCAATGTTGTACTATATTACTAGTCTAATTTCATGAAAATATTCAAATCTACTTTCATCGACTATCTAAACTTAAAAAAAAAATCATTCCTTATGTGCCTTTGTATTATTTATTATGGGTGTGTGTGATTGTTTACTTTCACACTTTATTTATACTGAGATATAGCTAGTACAGACTGTTTTTGACAAATTAACTCTCACAACAATCTTAGCACTATATGAAAAAAACGGAAAAAACTGTATGGCATAACTTCGTGACACAATTTGTCTAATCATTGCTAGTTAGAGTTGATCTTAAGCGATTTTCACTAACAGCAGGACAATGGAAAGCACTGGGAATACTGCAGAGTACCTACTTCTCTTTTTTTGAGAAGTGATGAAACTATCATATTTTCACATTTACAAGGAATATGGTCAAATTCGGGGTCATACATATCTATAGTGCACAGTAAAGCTATCAAGAAAGAACACCTTATAGATGGAGGCTGACCACTGCGATTGAAACCCTAATTATTATGGCAAATAATCAGCACTGGCTGTTGGGGTAGATGTTGTAGGGTGCCACAACACAAAGGGTCAGTTCAGATGAAGTTTAGATGAAGTGTTTGTGCCTCAAATAAAACACCTTTGCCTGTCTAAAATGGTAAAGATATAGTACATTTTCAAAATGCAAATGATAGTAGCAAACTTTAATAATACACCATTTCTTTTTTTACTCCAGTTGTTAATCGATTCATTTTTTTTCTAATTTCATCATCATCAGTAAAACTGTATAGCAGATCACACAACAGAGGAAAATAAGAGATACAATAATTTTCTAGGTAATACTGACTTTGTATTTGGCTAACTTTTTATACCAGTTACAAAAGTACTTCATGTCTATAAAGACAGAAGAAAACATAAAGATCAAAAAGATGGGGAGAATCACTCATAAAATTTGATTATACAGAGATAACCATTATTGATTTTACTTTTAGTATTTTAAATAATATATGCCTAAAATGATAGTAAACTATTCATCTTTACCAAGTATTATATTATGAACATTTCCTTACATCGATAAGTACTTTTCTACAACATAATGTTTAATGGCTAACTGGTATTCTATCAAATAGAGGTACCATACTTCATTGAACCAATCTCCTATTCCTACATTTTTCAGTTTTTTCCCATTTTTCAATATTACAAATAACAATGTAATAACATCTCTGTGTACAAAGCCTTACATATATCTTCTGTTTTCTTAGAATATACACTAATAAGTAAACTTACTGGATCAAAGGATATAAATGTTTTTGAGGCTTTGGGTAAAAACTACTAAATTTCCCTCTAGAAGGGTTATATCTACTTATACCATCCAACAGCAATATCTTGTTTCCTCATTGTCTTGCCAAAACTGTGTTATCATACAGTCTCTGTGTGGAATAATACTTTCAAAAAGTTAATATGAAAATAGAAAAGGAAAGGTAGGTGTACATTAACATAAAGGTTTAAATTAAGGATAATTAAACCAAATAGGGTTATCTTTGTAGGTTTTCTAATAGTAACAACAAAAACTTAGGATAAATACAGCTTCCTTGTTTCTCTGCTTATAGACAAAGATACACTGTTGATCCATAGGGAACATACCCAGGATTGTAAAGCAAAACAACTCTGAATAGAAGTTACTAAAAGATGGCAAAGCAGACTAATTGAAAACCAACACAATGATAAGTGTAGACATAGACTTTATTTTTTCTCTGTGACATCTGTAGAATGACTGGACCTAGAAAGAGGGAGTCATTGTCCCAGAGCAAGCTATTTTACTCATTGAAACAGAAAGAGAGATTTTTTTAGCCTTAAGAAACCTTTCAAATGACTATCAGATATATCTTCAGCCAAGGAATCACTTGGGAGGACCAACGAGCCACGAATATGTCTCCAAAATACAACATTTTCTTAATGTGCTAACTTATCCTCTCCAAGCACTATTCCAGTGCTAAGCAAATGATAGGAAAATATAAATAAAAATTTGCCATGTATTTAATCTTTAAAATTTTTCATTGTTTCCAAAACCCAATGAAATAATGATTCTTAAGTGAAATTTTCTGATAAACTTAGCTAGCATTAAAATGCAATCTTGGCTTATTTCACTTAACATAATGACCTCCAGTTTAATCCGTGTTGTTGCAAATGACAAGATTTCATAAATAATATTCCATCATGTATGTATATGACATTTTCTTTATCCATTCACCTGTGGTTGGAAACTTAGGTTGATTCCATATCTTGGCTTTTGTGAAATGCTACAGTAAACATGGGAATGCAGATATCTCTTCAATATACTGATTTCCTTTCTTTAAGATATATGCTCAGCAGTGGAATTGGGTCATATGGTAGGTCTATTTTGAGAAATTTCCACACTATTTTCCATAGTGGCTGTGCTACTTGTGTTTCTACTTACAGTGTACAAGCGTTACCCTTTCTCTGCATCCTGGCCAGCATCCATTATTTTTTGTCTTTTGGTATAGCCATTTTAATGGAGTGAGAGATGATATCTCATTGTGGTTTTGATGTGCATATCTCTGATGATTTCATGTTCATATGTGGGAGCTAAAAATGTGGATCTTATGAGGGTAGAGAATAAAATGGTGGTTATGATTAGCCAGGAAGGGTAAAAGGAAGGGGGATAAACAGAAGTTGGTTAATGGGTACAAAAATAGATAGAAGGAATAAGTTCTACTATTTACTGTTATAGTAGGGAGATTATAGTCAACAATAACTTATTGCATATTTCAACCTAACTAGAAGAGAAGTATTGAAATGTTCTCAATGAAAAGAAATGTTTGTGGTGACGGATATCCCAATTACCCTGATGTGATCATTACAGTTGTATGCTTGGATCAAAATACCAAATATATCCCAAAATATGTACAACTATTATATATCAATTGAAATTATTTTAAATTTTTAATAAAAATCAATAATAAATTAAATAATTAAAAATTAAAAAAGAATAAAGCAGCAAATGAATAATAAATACATAATAAAATCAGTGTGCAGTGAAAAATGCAATTTTGGCAACACTACAATTGTACTTAAAGTGATAGTTATAAAAGCTAAAGACAGGTTTTGTCTTTTTAAATTCTAATATAGACAGGTTCACAGATCATAAATAAATATGATTGTTAACAGCAAAAAACACCTAAAAGAAAAAACTAAAAATTCTCAAAACTCATCCTTTATTTTTCAAAAGGACTCGTATGTCGTGGTTAAAAGCACAGGGTACGGAGGCAGACTACTAATTTCAAATCCTGGTTTTGACCTTGGGCTCTGTATATATGCTTTCTGTCTCAGTTTTCTCAAATGTAAAATGATGATAAACTTAGTGGGATTGTTGTGCAAGGATTAAATGTCATTATTACATGTGTAGCAGGTAGCGTACTGCCTGGCATAGAGTAATTGCTGAATATATGTTTGCTACTATCATTCTGAAAAAGAGTGACTTGTGATAGTATAAAAAAAGAACTGTATAAAATAAAATTATAAAATAATTAAACTGAATCAGGCACAAAATACATGGCTGAGCAGTAGTTTCCAAGATCTGAAGATAAGAGTGTAGGCACTACAGAGCTAGTAGAGCAAAACACGTTATAAAAATTCAGTGCTATAACACAGCTTTTATATTCCAATGCCTTTGGAGTCAAATACTGACTAAATCTTGGATTCACCAATTAGCAACCATGAGCAAGTTGCTTGAGCCTCCAGCCTTCAGTTTTCTTATCTGTAAAATACAGTTAATATTGTTTTTACCTCATAAAGTTATTTTGAAAGTTAAAAAGACAATATATATAAGGCAATCAACATAGTCTAGCATATATAAGTTCAATAAATGATATTTTTATTATTATCATCTTCACTATTGAGAGAAGAGCCAATGGATCATTTAAAAAGTTGATGAGCTAACTGTAGAAGAGAAAGTGCATAACGGAGGATGATCAGTTCCTTCCCTTATCCACATCCAATGGCCATTTCTCTATCCTCATTATTCTCAACATTGGCAACATTTGCCTCAAAATCCTAGCCTACAGAAATTACTGAATAAATGTTATGGCTATAAAAATGACTGCCTAGTTACAAAATCTAGTAATCCCTTTTAAGTCTTAGTTTCAACCTGTCCAAAACTACCATCACTAGATAGTCAAAAATTCTCTGCAGGTTTCCTAATCTAGTATTTGATAACCTCCATAACTGATTCTGACAGATCTTTCCAATGTCATCAACCACTACTCACTTTTATTTGTCAGATACTCTGCCTAAACCCAATAGCTCACCGTTCCTAATAATCATTCTGTGTTTTAAGGCCTCTAGCTTTGTTCATGCTATTACATCTGATCTCGGTTCAGATCTTAGTGCTGCCATTTAATAACCCTGGGACATTATACCAGTTACAAAATTTCTGTGGACCTCAGTTTCCC
The DNA here is from genome assembly GCF_048565385.1 of Saimiri boliviensis. Taxonomy (NCBI): domain Eukaryota; kingdom Metazoa; phylum Chordata; class Mammalia; order Primates; family Cebidae; genus Saimiri; species Saimiri boliviensis. The sequence goes on from NC_133453.1 coordinate 77,912,712, forward strand.
TGTCAGTGTAGTGTAGATAATAACAGTATCTATCTACATAGTGTTTTTGGAAAAATTAGATGAACTAAAATTCTAAGTACTTAATTCATAAAGTGCCTCAAATCCAGGAAATAGGAAGTACTTAATAAACGTTTCTGTTATTAGAATGCAGGCCTCTCCTTCATCTCCATGGTTTTAAATCCTATTTATCCATTAAAATTTAGCAAAGAACATCTTCCATGAAACCTTCCTTAATTACATGCTTTTGGTTTTACCTCCCTTTCTCACGCTCTTTTTTTTTTTTTAATTGTATTTGGGCTCTGGGTTACATGTGCATGTCCCGCATCCTGCAGGATTGATGCATAGGTATATACATACCGCCGTGGTTTGCTGTCTCTATTCCCTCCCCCAGCCCTGTCACCTACATCAGGCATTTCTCCTGGTGTTATCCTTCCCCATCCTCCCCTCCCCCCGGCAGTCCTCCCCTCCCCTCCTCTCCACCCTCCCTGCCTCCAGACCTAGCCCTGTGAGTGTTGTTCCCTTCCCTGTGCCCAAGTTTTCTCATTGTTCATCACCTGCCTATGAGTGAAAACGTACGGTGTTTGGTTTTTTATTCTTGTGTCAGTTTGCTGAGAATGACAGTTTCTAGGTTCATGCATGTCTCTACAAAGGACACAAACTCATCATTTTTTATGGCTGCATAGCATTCCATGGTGTATATGTGCCACATTTTTTTTTTTTTTTTTTTGTCCCTGTAACTTTTAAACTTCCTGACTACTCTGAAATATTTTCACTTTCTTTTAGGCTTAGTCTTGTCTTTCATTTACAATTATTAAGATCCTTAAGGCAAAGAATATGTATGATTCACTTTCATATTATCCCATCACACCTAATAAATATATTGGCAAGATTTGAACTTAGTATGTCCTTAAACTATGTTGTGAATCATTAAAAATGTCTGTTGGGGGAGCCAGGGGAGGGACAGTGGGGAGACTGGGGAGAGATAACATGGGGAGAAATGCCAGATATAGGTGACAGGGGAGATGGAGGCAACAAACTACCTTGCCATTTATGTACCTATGCAACAATCCTGCATGATCTGCACAGGTACCCCAGAAACTAAAGTACAATTTTTTTAAAACGGCATTTTTCAGGCCACTAAAATTACCTTTCTATGTTGGATGGCTATTTGAAAGCTCAAACATATTTCTCTTGTTTGAGTCACCTTTGAAGCTACTCTTATGGTAAATAAAAGAATAATTTCAAAGGTGACTCAAACAAGAGAAATATAATAAATGTCAGGTAGCCATGTAGCTACTATCACTAAACATTTGTTCCATTGAATTATTGTTCTCTTCAGTGTTTATAGTTGTATAATGTATGAATTATCCTATTAAAATGCTCTTAAATTTAATGAAAGAATGCTTCTTAAGCCTGACTGCAAATAGAGATATAATAATTTTAAATATTCTTAATCTTGAGAAGATACTGTGTAAAAATAGCCTAAGGAATGAGAGCACAAAGATGTAAGTGCAATGGCAATTATAGCAACATAATTTGTAACAGCATAAAATTGGGAAGCCTCTAAATGCTAATCAATAAATGTTTTGTTAAACATAAATGATTATAAATATGTAGGTTAAAGTATTCAAAGAACTTCAGAGAAGAGTTGATATCAGCGTAATTTTAGACTGAGGAGATGACCAAGGAGAATTTATCTCTAAAAATCATACCTCCTGAAAGACAAAAATGCAACAGTATGCCAAAATTTGAGAAAATACAATTTTAAAATTATTCTTCTTTCTTTCCTTCCAAGAACAACTAGTATTGGGTATATATGAGTAAATTAAGTGGTATGAATGAAACATGAGTAAAAGATTTGTAAATAGTATTTACAATTAACGCTAATTAGATGTTTGCTAAAAATCAGTTTCAGTCCATGGCACAGGACAGAAAACTTCAGAAACACAGAACAAAGGAAGATCAAAAACCATTTTCTCCTTTATTCAATTGATTCTAGGGATACTTAATTTTTCTCTGTATTATAAAGTTGTAATATCTATCCAGTCAATAGTTTGTTAAACTCCAAGTATCTTTGGAGGAAAAAAAGTAATTACTACATCATATTCAGATATACAAATATTTATGCTTAGTCACAATTTCACATTCAGTCTTTTTTGTTTATAGGTACCTGGACAATTAAATGGAGTGTTGAAATTTAGCTTAAGGTCCTAATAACTTTTACTATGAAACACAAAGATATTCAAAAAATTCAATGTTGACATACTAAGAATTTTTAAATAATCTATCTCAATATCATTAACATCTAGCAGTAATTTTAAACTAAAATAATAACGACCGAAGGGGATGTGTTAATATTTCTTCCAAAGATAATTCTGCAACTTTATTTTCTTTTGACTGATGCTTACCATTTCAATTTAAAATTGGGTTAAGGTTTAAAGCCTGTTTTAAATTAATTAGGTGAACTAGCAACTGTTCAAAGAATATAAATCAAACAAGAATCTGAATTATTCTGTCCATAGCCTAAAACAAAACAGGTTTTTATGCCCTTATGTTTCTCTACTAAAGCCTTGATCCTTACCAAGTTGGGGAGTTTTTTCTTGTTACTTCTAAAGTAAATTCCTCTTTTTAAATATGTACAGTATATATAGAAACAGAATGGCTTACTCCTTTTTTTTTTAAAAAAAAAAACAATCTGGTGTAGTTTCTGAATTTCATTCATTAAACATTTTATCATGTTTCCGCTTTAACATTGTGAGGTTTAAAGGAAGTTAAATATTGTCTTGGCCTCAGACGGCATTCTAGGGGGAAAAATACCTATGCGTAAATAATAGTACAAACATGTGAGTTGTACAGGCAAGTTTTAAGGGAGTTAAGGTGTCTGAATCCTTGTGGAGGTCTTCCATCATTAATCTCTAAATTGAAATAATTTGTTCCTCTGACCTTACAATTTTGATTTATTTGTAGTAAGCAACTACGATATCAGGTCATAAAGAATAAATGATATGTCTCAAATTCCCACATGTTCTCAACAAAATTATTATAGAATAAAGGTAAAGTGACTAATAAAAGAAAAGAGGCTGTCATCTGGAAAAGTCAGCTGTCTCTCAAGAGACCTCAATGATTGGTATTACTTTTATAAATCTTGCACCCTAAGAAATACAATTTTGATATCTGCACTCCCATGTTTATTACAGCATTATTCATAATGGCCACGATATTCAAACAACCTAAGCATACATGGATGTATGAATGGATAGAGAAAATGTGGCATATATAAACAATAGGGTATTCTTTAGCCTTAAAAAAGAAGGAAATCCTGCCATTTGGGACAACATCAATAAACCTGAAGGGCATTTTGCTAAGTAAAATAAGCCAAACAAAGAGAAACAAATACTGTACATATCACTTATATGTTGAATCTTAAAAAAAAAAAAAAAAAAAAAAAAAAAAAGTTGAATTTGTAAAGGCAGAGTAGAATGGTGGTTGCCAGAGGCTGAGGGGTAGGGAAAATGAGATGTTTGTCAGATGGTACAAACTTTGATTTTTCATTTATTTGTTAATTAAACTCAATAGAACTGAAAAAACTAAAAGCCAGATATAGTCAAAATTGAAAAATGATGCAAATCTTTGCTGGATGAGATCTTGTTACAAGCACAGTTGGCCCACAGATTTCTAGGAAGTAGACAACAGTTTACACCTGAAATTTCAGATCCAATACTTTATCACTTTTATTTTGTCATTTTGAGGATATTGTTGTTTGAGTGAATGCTAGGGGATGAGATTTGTTTTAAGTTAATATCTATAAAGTTTAAATTGTTTAAAATAAACAGTAGTTCTGGAATTCCTCAACAATGCATTTGCTCCAGGGTTTACTCAAGCTGTATAGAACAATACCGCCAGCAAATCACCAAGATGCTCCCTTTGCCTTAAAGTTTTGAAATTGTTTTGTTTGTTTTTGTTTTTGTTATACTTTAAGTTCTGGGGTACATGTGCAGATCTTGCAGGACTGTTACATAGGTATACACATGCCATGGTGGTTTGCTGCCTCCATCCCCTCATCACCTACATTAGATATTTCTCCCAATGTTGTCTTTCCCTAATCTTCCCAACACCCACTATCCCTCCCCTAGCCCTGCACCCCCCAACAGACCCAAGTGTGTGATGTTCCCCTCCCTGTGTCCATGTGTTCTCATTGTTCAACACCTGCCTGTGAGTGAGAAAATACAGTGCTTGGTTTTCTGTTCTTGTATCAGTTTGCTGAGAATGATAGTTTCTAGATTCATCCATGTCCCTGCAAAGGACATTAACTCATCCTTTTTATGGCTGCATAGTATTCCATGGTGTATATGTGCCACATTTTCCTTATCCAGTCTATCATTGATGGGCATATGGGTTGGTTAAGAAGTTTTGTAATTTAGGGGCCATCTAAATGTATGTAAAAATCATAACAGAATTTAAAGTAACGCCACTCGACCTTGCCTTTTTCTCCAGTTCTGAATCACACTTTCATCTGCCTTTGAAATAAAAGGGAACATGGCAATCATCCATGAAACACTGCTTATTATTTCAATTTAAGCAACCTGAAAATAAATAACTGCCTTTCTACATTGTTAAAAACAATACCTTTTTCTTTTTCTTTTTTTTCTTACCGTAATTTGTTAATTTATGATATATGGCTAATAAGGTTGGTAACTCCTCTCCAGTACACTACCATGGGAATTCAAATTGTAATGAAAATTGGTTTAGCCAATGTAGCATCAAACTTGGATACTTGGATGAGTTAGTTAAGTTTTAAACATTTGATTATGTAAAGTAAAAGTATCCCATCTATACCTAGGTAAGTCATCGGAGGTGTTAGATCAAGTGTTCAATGCCCTACATTGGACTTGATAAATATTGCCATCATTTGCCCCTGCGACCTGCCTTTATCTATGCTGTCCTGGCTGCTGACAATTCCTTCACCTAATTGAAGAGTCTTTCATTAGCAATGTTAACACTCAAAATCATTTTATTAAACTATTTTAGGCTTTGAATCATTTGGTCTCTTTAAAACAATATTTCATATTACGTGTTAGGTACTGACTTTAAAGTTCAGTTCTCAAAATACTTGGGGTGAAACTCACAATAACAACATTCTATATTAACGCAGACAGGAATACTATTCTTACAATAAAGTGAAGCAAATATGCTAAACAATCAAACTTTCAGCCCATAGAAAAAGCTTTACAATGTTTAATAGTCCTATATATTTTTCTTTGAATAATTAATTTTATATTTCTACATACCTACATAAAAATTTTTAATCTCTTAAAAATGCAAGTTTATAAAAAGGCAGAAGATCATATAACCATTCTAATGTGTGTAACCACATGTTTACAAGTCCCTCTCTTCTGGAGTGTTCTTTCCACAAGATCCACTGCACTTTTTCTTTCTTTTAAGAAGAATTTCTCTTATCTCCTAAATGAAAATTTCCCCAACTTCCCTCAACCTACATGACTAATCTATCCTCTCTGAAGCTCCATATTATTTTATTTTTTTTATTGCATTTTAGGTTTTGGGGTACATGTGAAGAACATGCAAGATTGTTGCATAGGTACACACATGGCAGTGTGGTTTGCTGCTTTCTTTCCCCTCACCTGTATCAACCTCATTCATTTAACATATAGCCTACACTACTTACATGGACACCTTTCTTTCTATGTACATGACCTCCTAATGCAAAACATTTTATTTGAGCTTCTATTATGCCCATTCACCACTTACAAACTTGTTTTATAACATTCATGTATGTTTTAACCTGTAAATTCCTCAAGAGAATGGATTTCTAACTTGCATATATAAACATTCAAGAAATGTTTACTGAATAAAAGAATGGAAGGCTTGTCTCCTCTATGAGATTGTCTCCTCTATAAGATTTTGCACTCCTTAGGGCAGAAACCATATTTTATGCTTCTTTAAAATTATAGAATTGAGTGCATAAGAGCTCAATAATACTTATTTACTTTTAAAAATAATGACAATATTAATTTTTAATTTTTGTGGATACATGTAGTTGTATATATTTATAGGGTACATGAGATGTTTTGATACACGCACACAATTCAGAATAATCACATTTCAAAAAATGGGCTATCCATCCCATCATGCATTTATTTTATGTGTTACAAACAATCCGGTTATACTCTTCTAGTTATTTTTAAAGTACATTTAAATTATTTTGACTATAGTCATTCTGTTGTGCTATCAAAAACTAGGTCTTATTTATTCTTCCTATCTTTTTTGTACCCATTAAACATCACCACCCTCACACCTGCCCCCACCTAACCTTCCCAGCCTCTGATAAATATCCTTCTACTCTCTATCTCCACATGTTCAAGACAATATTAAATTGTATAGCCATGGGAACACAGTGTCTAGTTTTCTAAATTAAATTCAAAACTTTCTCTAAGGAATACAACTGTTGGGTTAAATCTGTAAATGTGCTTTTGATTTTCTTGATGTACAATGAAAGTTTATACTTGTATCTCACTGTATCATATTTGACTGTAGAAATTAAAGCACAATTTAGAATTTATATATGTATCTATATGTACATATATAGTCTCTATATGCATATAGAAATCATATTAATATCCATATTATAGATATAATTTGGTTATCACCACTTTCAAATTTCTTTTTTTTACTATTGTTTTACTTTAAGTTCTGGGATACAAGCGCAGGACATGCAGGTTTATTACACATGTAAATGTGTGCCAAGGTGGTTTGCTGCAACTATCAACGCATCACCTAGGTATTAGGCCCAGCATGCAATAGCTATTTTTCCTGATGCTCTCCCTCTCTCAACACCTTATCACAGGTCCCGGTGTGTGTTCCCCTTTCTGTATCCATGTGTTCTCATGGTTCAGCTCTCACTTAAAAATTAGAACATGTGGTTTTTGGTTTTCTGTTCCTGCCTTAGTTTAATGAGGAGGCTTCCAGCTCTATCCCTGTCCCTGGCAAACGGCGTGATCTCATTCCTTTTTATGGCTACATAGTATTCCAAAGTATATACATACACCACATTTTCTTTATCCAGTCCATCATTGATGGGCATTCAGGTTGATTCCATGTCTTTGCTATTGTGAATAGTGCTGCAATGAATATATGCAGGCATATATCTTTAAGAATTATTTATATTCCTTTGGGTACATAGCCAGTGATGGGATTGCTGGGTCAAATGGTATTTCTGGTTCTATGTCTTTAAGGAATTGCCACACCGTCTTCCACAATGGTTAAACTAATTCACATTCCACTAAAAGTGTAAAAGTGTTCCTATATCTGTACAGCCTCGCCAGCATCCGTTGTTTCTTGACTTTTTAATAATCACTATTCTGACTGGCATGAGATGGTATCTCATTGTGGTTCTGATTTGCATTTCTCTAATTATCAGTGATGTTGAGCTTTTATTTATATGTTTGTTGACCACATAAATGTCTTCTTTTGAGAAGTGTCTGTTCATGTCCTTTGCCCACTTTTTAATGGAGTTGTTTGTTTTTTTTTCCCTTGTAAATTTGTTTAAGTTCCTCTGGATATTAGACCTTTGTCAGATGAATAGATTGCAAAACTTTTCTCCTATTCTGTCAGATATCTGTTCACTCTGATGGCAGTTCTTTTTTTGTGCAGAACCCTTTAAATTTCAATTTTATTAAAAAAAATCATTCTATGGTACTGATCCTAGATCTTTCCATATACAAATAGCACCTGCTATAGATAAAAGTACACCAAATAAACAAGCAAGGTTCTATATGATTGAACTTAGGCACAGAACAGATGGATTGGGCAAGCTCACACACTGTGATTTGAGAAGACACAGGAGAAATGCCAACAGTGCCTGAAATTTTCAGTATCAGCTGTTATTCTGTAAGAACCCTGAATTATTTTACTGCATTAAAAATTATGTATCTTAAGTGAAACTTTTAAATTCATTTTGAAGACTAGTATATGCCATGAATCTGCTATTTATTTAGAGAACAGAAAGATTCTGAGTAGTCTGAGAGTCTGGTGTGTTCAGGGCAGAGTATATCAAAAGAGAATCTGAATGAAGAATGTGAATGAAAATGCACCAAAAGGAAAGGTGAAAGGTCAAAAGATATATTTGCTTTGCTTCATGATTTTTCCAGGAGCCTGCCGTGCTTATTGCATTGTTGTCTTGCCCAAGTAAGTGTTGATTTTACTAGTACAAAATGTTGGTGCCCAAAAGCATTAATAGAAAATATAACATCTAGATAGATCTTATTTCTTTAAAGACAACGATTTCTAAATATTAATTGTAATATTAATTACATTAAGTACAGCCTCACTTAACGAGAGGGACATGTTCTGAGAAATGTGTTCTTAGGCAACTTTGTCATGATGCAACATTACAGAGTGTACTTAAACCTGGAAGGGATAGCCTACGACACACCTATGCTATATGATATAACCTACTGCTCCTAAGCTACAAACTTGTTCAGCATGTTACTGTACTGAATATTGTATGCAACTGTAACACAATGGTAAGTATTTGTGAATCCAAATTTGTCTAATCCAGGTGTCCCCAAACTACAGCCCGCGGGCCGCATGTGGCCCCCTGAGGCCATTTATCTGGCCCCCCGTCGCACTTCAGGAAGGGGCACCTCTTCATTGGTGGTCAGTGAGAGGAGCACAGTATGTGGTGGCCCTCCAACGGTCTGAGGGACAGTGAACTGGTGCCCTGTGTAAAAAGTTTGGGGACGCCTGGACTCTAATCATTAAAAAGGTACAGTAAAATATATATATAAATAGTGGTACACCTGTATAGGAGACTTGCTGTGAATGGAGCTCGGACTGGAAGTTTCTCTGGGTGAGTCAGTGAGTGGTGAGTGAATGTGAAGGCCTAGGACATTATTGTATACTACACTGCTGTAGACTTCATAAGCACACGCAATACACTTAGACTGTATTTGTTTGTTTATTTATAGACGGAGTCTTGCTCTGTCGCCAGACTGGAGTGCAGTGGCACAATCTTGGCTCATGCATGGCAACCTCCACCTTCTGGGTTCAAGTGATTCCCCTGCCTCAGCTTCCCAAGTAGTTGGAACTACAGGTGTGTGCCACCATGCCCAGCTAGCTTTTTGTCTTTTAGTAGAGACAGCGTTTCACATGTTGGCCAGGATGGTCTCAATCTCCTGACCTTGTGCTCCCAAAGTGCTTAGTTTACAGGCGTGAGCCACTGAACCTGGCCAACTCTTTCTTTCTTAACCTCAGCTTACAATTTTACTTTACAAACATTTTACTTTTTTTTAACGTTTTGATTCTTTTGTAATAAAACTGAACTTAAAACACAAACACATTTTACAGTTGTACCAATATATTTTCAATCTTTATATCGTTATTCTATAATCTTTTTTTGAAAAATTTTTATTCTTTTTTACTTTTTAGCAGGCATGAGCCACTGTGCCTGACTAACCCTATCTTTCTTAACCTTAGCTTACAATTTTACTTTATAAACATTTTAATTTTTTAACTTTTTAATTCTTTTGCAATAACACTTAGTTTAAAACACAAACACATTGTACAGCTGTACCAATATATTTTTAATCCTTATATACTTATCCTAAAATCTTTTTTTTTGTTTAAAAATTTTTCTTTGTTACTTTTTACATTTATTTTTTACATTTTTTGCTAAGAACTAAGGCACAAACACACACATTAGCCTAGGCCAAAACAGGGTCAGATCACCAAGACATCGTCAGATAACAGGAATTTTTCAGCTGCATTACAATCTTATGGAACCACTGTGGTATATGCAGTCTTTCAATGACTGAAACATTTGTTATATGGCACATGACTGTAATAGAAAATAATCTGTGGTAGGATAACCATTATGCTTACTTTCACGATTTTCCCACTAATAAAAGCCAACTACTAAATTACATTAGATAAATTGTGAATATAAGCTATTCTTTACTTGTAAATGGAAGACTAAAGAAAGGACATAAAGGCACCAAAAGAGATGACTTTAATTAATTCCTGTTCAATAAAAATGATATTCCTTGGCATTAAAGAAATATTTCTAAAACAATATTTGAAATGGTATTATGAAACTGTTTTACCTAACAAATTTAGAGAACAAACAAGTAAAATAATGTAATGGTTGTGTTCTTAACCATCAAACCTCAGGGAGTACTAATGCATTCTCATACTCTACCCAAGAGATGTATTTAGACTCCATTTATGTCAATAACTTTATAATATTTACATCAGAAAATATTTTTAATTATTCTACACCAAAAAAATAAAATATTCTTTATTCAAGGTTATAAAGTTACAATATTATAAGAGATGGCAAGAGGTTATTAAGTCAAATGATCCTGTCTCAGTAAAGATTTAACACCTAAACCTTCTAAAACAGATCACTTTTATATCCCATAAAGAGTTTTTCTTTGGTAACACTTTTAGTATGTTCTTTGAAATTTAAAAAAGTCTAAGTAATTTCCTAAGTAATTCTTTTACTATAATTTAAGCCCATTTCCTTTTATTCTTATCACTGAATAAAACATATTTACATTGTTATTTATGTGTGAACCTAGAAAGCTGAACATTACCTGCCATGTGTCTTAATGTGTAGACATTTATACTAGTCCATTCTCACACTGCAATGAAGACATACCTGAGACTGTATAATTTATAAAGAAAGGAGGTTTAATTGACTCACAGTTCTGCATGGCTGGGGAGGCCTCAGGAAACCTACAATCATGGCAGAAGGCACCTCTTCTCAGGGTGGCAGGAAAGAGAATGAGTACCAGCAGGGGAAACGCCAGACACTTATAAAACCATCAGATCTCCACTCATTATCACAAGAGCATCATGGGGGAAACCGCCCCCATGATTCAATTACCTCCACCTGGTTCTGCCTTTGACACATGAGGATTATTACAATTCAAGCAGATTTAAGTAAGGACACAGAGCCAAACCGTATCAATATTGTTTAACAAATGTCCACAAGACAGTATCCCTGCGAACAGTATAGAATAGAAAGAAAAACCAGTGAAATCAGGAAAGGCTATATTAAAGTTTTAAATTGTTTTAATTGAGTTAATTATGTCAATTAAAATGAAAAACACCAGCTGAATTACTCTGATTGCTTGGTTTTCTAAATCCAAGACATTATTTTTAAATTATGCATTTTTCTAACTCCTAAAATAATACTTGTTTATTACAGAAAGCATAGAAAACACAAAAAGCACGGAGAAAAAAAAACCTCACCTGAAGTTTTAACACATTCAGAATGCCACTGCATATATTTTAATATTATGTCCCTTCAATATTTAAATACATACACAGAGTCATAATATACATACTTGTAACTTTTTCTACACTTAGCAATTCATCATGCACATGTTCTGATACCTTTTTGAAAAGTCTTCTTAAGGCTGGACGTGATGGCTCACACCTGTAATCCCAGCACTTTGGAAGGCCCATCACCTGAGGTTAGGAGTTAAGAACAGCTTGGCCAACATGGCAAAACCCCATCTCTACTAAAAATTTAAAAATTAGCTGGGCATGGTGGTGAATGCCTGTAGTACAGCTACTCAGGAGGCTGAGGCAGGAGAATCGCTTGAACCTGGGAGGCAGAGGTTGCAGTGAACCGAGATCACACCACTGCACTCCAGCCTGGGCAACAGAGCAAGACTCTATTTCAAAAAGAAAAATAAAAAATTAATAACCAAAAAATTGGGCAACCGGCAGCCCTTGAGGCTGCTCTGCCTATGGAGTAGCCATTCTCTTACACCTTTACTTTCTTAATAAACTTGCTGTTGCTTTGCAAATAAATAAGTAAAACAATTAAAAAAAAAAGTCTTCTACACCTACTGTCAATGGCAGGGCACCAATCTATCATAAAGGCATACATATTGATTAACCATCATGATTTCTTTTTTTTCCAGTTTTTTTGTTTGTTTGTTTTTTTCTTTTGAGACGGAGTTTCGCTCTTGTTACTCATGCTGGAGTGCAATGGCATGACCTCGGCTCACCGCAACCTCCGCCTCCTGGGTTCAGGCAATTCTCCTGCCTCAGCCTCCCGAGTAGCCAGGATTACAGGCACGTGCCACCATGCCCAGCTAATTTTTTGTATTTTTAGTAGAGACGGGGTTTCACTATGTTGACCAGGATGGTCTCGATCTCCTGACCTCGTGATCCACCCACCTCGGCCTCCCAAAGTGCTGGGATTACAGGCATGAGCCACCGTGCCCGGCAACCATCATGATTTCTAATATTTTTCTGCTGTAATCAATGCTGTAATATAGCTCCCATATATAATTTTGTCCAGACTTCTGATTATTTGTTTCTTTTGAATGAATTACTGGAAGTAAAATTTATCTGACATAAGAAACTGATACTCCTCATATATATTGCCAAACTCTCCTTTAGTGCCTCTATAGTTTGTTCATTTAGATAAATCAAAAATTCTCAATTGAGATCTTGTTTATTAATTAAAATACTAGTAAACTAAAAAAAAGAGAAAGAATAGCCATTCAGCTTTTCAGCTGACCCCAGCCCCCAGCCAGTTCCAGATAACTGCAACCATACACGAGAACCCACAGTAACAGCCAAAAGCCATACAGATAAACCAAACCCAGACTGCAAAATGATGAGCAGATAAAATGTTTGTAAGCCATTAATTTTAGGGTGGTTTGTCATACAGCAGTAGATAAACAAAACAGCATCTCACTGGACTCAAATCCTGTAAAATTCCACTTATGTGTCACCATCACAATTTTAACACCTAAAAGTTGAATTCATTTGCCTTACCATTCACGTTCCACCTTGAAAGAGTTAACTTCCCTTTACCTGCAATACTTACTATTCTCATAAGCATAGAGCTTTAAAAACGTAATGTATACTCACTGATTTGATGATACACTAGAACTAAAGGATATTAGTAAATGTCAGAACAAAATAGTTCCACAGGCAAGTAAGTTTTTAAAACTCTGGATTAAATGAAATTATAAACATGTCTTTACTATTAGATTTCTCTGAGACTTCGCTATTGAGCTTGTTAAAATTCAAGAGAGGGATATAAAATAAATATATCCCAAATATACTCAACATGGAATCCTTTTCCCTAAAAGTATTTGATGGGACCAGTATTCTATAAAATACATTTTGGGACTGCCATATTTGGAAAATAGACAAAGTAAATGAGTTACATATTTAAGTCAAGAAAAAAGAGGAGAAATCTGATTGTCCCTGAAGGTCTTCATTTTCTCAAAAGTCAAAATACATTTTTAAATGTATACCGTACTTTAATAAAAAGTAGAGAAAATAGAAATATAAACTCAAGGCAGAGAGAAGGATAGATACGACAATACTAAGAATAAACAGCATGAAATTGTAGAGGATTATGTCACATAATTCCATCATCCCATTTTCCCTCAATTAGATTTGCATTCCAGGAAGAAAAACACAGAAATTGAAAAGTGGAAGGAAGA